>NC_142714.1:37318773-37943773 GCF_055471065.1 Atractosteus spatula
TTGCCAACAGGCAAAAAGGCAAATATGTTGGAAATACAAGAGCACTTCTTCAAGAGGTAAAGACTGCATCAGATCTCTATTTACTGCACATATATCCTCTCCTTGAAAACTGTTGTCTTTGATGACACCAAAAGTATTATCTATCTTTGTCAGACATCCCACACATTCTCACTGTGGATTGTCTTTACTGTCTGTACATATATATTATTTTTCAGCTTTTCACAATGATTGAAGCCCCAGGTCAAAGGAAGGACAGTATATCTAAAAGAGCAAAGTCAAAACTTAACTACAGTATATTACACTGACGAGCCCTAAATAGAGAAAATTAGCCTGTACAGTAGTTGAGTGTGTAACTTTTGGGATAGAGAAGCAGAAAATAGAATCATACAGGAAGCATTGCTTCCTCACAGCACTAGAGCCCTGGGTTCAGTTCCTGGGGTGCTACCTGCACACGTCATGATTGTCATCCCTCCCCTAGAGGACGCACCGACCCTTTTTATATTTTAGTTTCATTTTTACGTTCACCTTTCCCTGGTTTTGTGTGTATTATTTAAACCCTCTGAAGCTCTGTGCTCAGCATTGGAAGATGGAAGCCACAAGGCTTTCATATTCCCCGGGCTCACGGGTAGCCCGAGGGTGGGTCTCATTCCCTGGCATCCTGACCATCTAGGTCCAGGGCTCGGAGCACCTGGCTCCGTTATGATTTGACTTCCGTGTTCCCGATTCCTCGTCCCTGTTCCTATGTCTGTTTTGATGGATCTCCCCGAATGGACTTTGGACAGCTACCTGGTTTCCCCTTCTGGATTGTTTTGGACACGCCCCCCGAGCACTGGAACACTGCCATCACGCCATCCTGTCAGTCATCCTATCCTGATCATGTCGTGTTTCCCTGTTGCCCTTCTCCCGTCTCTTCCGGATTTTACCATCTGCATAGGGTCCTAAATACGGACTACATGGGAGTCAGGACCGGCTCCCGTTACAGCACAGAGTTTGTATGCTATCCAACTATTCATGTGGGTTTTTCCCCAGTGCTCCAGCTCCTTTGGGTCCTCTACCAGCCCAAATACATACTAGTAGGTTAATTGGCTCCAAGGAAAATTGACCCTGGTGTCAGTGTATGTTTGTGCCTGCCTGCCCTGTGATGGATTGGCATCCCATCGAGGGTGTTAATCTGCCTTGTGCCCATTGCTTGCCATGATAAATTCCAATTCCCCCGTGACCCTGTATTGAATACAGCAGTTAGAAAATGGATAGTTAAAATGAAGATATATTTTTTATATTTTCTTTTATATCCTGTTTATTTTATTTCACAAGAGACTAGCAAAGTGACAGTCCTGGAAGGAATATCTTTTTTCCAGATTTGTGACGCAAAACACTGTCAGAGAACTAACTAGGGTAGCAGCAATACTAAGCTAGCAATACTAAATACTAGATAATTATCTTTGTGTGCTAGAATGTAAGGAGATGAAGTTGTTCTTCATACTGTAAGTAGCATCTCCAAGGACAGTGACACCAACCAGTACCAGCACTCCCTTTGATGCATGTTGGATTTAGGGTGTCTGGCAGAGCCATAGTCATATCTATATGATGGTCTTAAAGTCACAGGTTCTGATCAATCATCCAAGATGACCAACCAACCAGGTACTTCTAGGGTGTAAGGGCCCACTACATCCTGTGACATTTTAATCAATCAACAACCATATTTTCCCCAGTTAAAAAGCTTTCCTCTGCTGAACCAACTTGGCTAGATGACAACAGAATCATGTCACTGCCACAACTGTGGTCTAAACTTTCTGTCTTTAAGTCTGTACTTAAAGACAGAATTCTGTCCAAGGTCTACCCTGCAGCCAGAAAGGACAATGCGACCAGTGAGCAGTCCAAGCAGTCATCCCTCTCTGCCCAGACTTTGTCCTAGTTCATCTCAATTCTAACCTAGATATCCCACTGGAGACAATCGACTGTCAGCGCGAGGCTACAGAGGGATCCTTCTATTCTCTCTTTCCCTGACGCCTCGAGCTGCATCAGGACTGGAGTGCCATCAAGACAGCACAGCATGGCTTGGACAATGCTGCGACGGTTCTTGGCAGCTGGTTCTTTTATCTTTCTGCACGGGAGTTACGAATCTACAGATGTGGATGAGTCTAATTCAATAGTCAATATTATTGATCTCAAGAATTCAATTGCTACCCGAATACCCTACCCTAATCTGTCCTTCAGATGAGACGTAAAACCGAGGTCCTGACTCTCTGTGGTCATTAAAAATCCCAGGGCGTTTCTCTAAAAGAGTAGGGGTGTAATTTCCCATTGGCCCTTACCAATCATGGCCTCCTAATAATCCCCATCTATGAATTGGCTTCATTACTCTGCTCTCCTCCCCAAGGATAGCTGATGCGTGGTGAGTGTTCTGGTGCACTATGGCTGCCGTCACATCATCCTGGTGGATGCTGCACATTGGTGGTGGTGGAGGGGAGTCCCCATTACCTGTAAAGTGCTTTGAGTGGAGTATCCAGAAAACCGCTATATAAGTGTAAGCAATTATTATTATTATTAATACATGCCGATATAAATTTAATTCATTTAAATAATAGTATTTACTTACAGCATATGTATCTGAATGTTGCATATGTTAGTGAGACTGATTAATGAGTTTGTGTGACCAATGGCTAATGGTAAATGCATAATCCTAGCTTTGTATCTGTTCTTGGTATCTGCTAGAGCTTGATAACCTTCACATAGCAAGCTGCTGTTTGCATCCAGGCAGACATTCAGGATTTTACTTTGCTTTTATGTACATACTTATGTTTAAATAAATGTATTTCATGTGATGCTTCTAAAAACCAAACTCATGCAATTTACAGTACGGTAACAACTGCAATTGTGCCAATTCAAACAAATCCCTAAACTAGCATCTTTTTAATCACATCCAGTGAATGGCGTGGAGTATATTTTTAAAGCTACAGTACCTTGAGCAATCAATTATGTCTTACATATTTGAATTTGGTTTCCCATCTGAGTGGGTTTTGCTCTCTCCACTGTTGGGTCCTTGGACTCGTTTTGGAGTGATGTTATTCCAAATTAATTTACCAAACGCCTACCCAAAATTACATGTCTTATGACATGAACTGCTCTAAAATAGATGTTTTACTATTTTGTGATCCTGCTCTTTGGCTAAAGGATTTCACAGCAGCTGCCTGCACTTCACCTAGCTTACAAACTTACATATGTAATTCTCACCACTCCAGTTGCTGTGTCTTCTAATGGATCTAACATCTCTCCTGCTGCTTCTGACCCGCTCTCCAGTTTGAGAACTTACTAGGTTATCATCATGTCAGACAAAGTTATTCTTTTAATTTGTGTTGAAAGATTTCCTAGTTTCCCTGACCTTAACTGAAGTCACTTAATCTCATGGCATCTACATGGATAAATGCTTTATATAGTACTTACAATGTGTGAAACCAGAACAAGTACCTAGAGATCAGCTCGCTGGTTCATCTGTTTTTTCAGATGTTTTGCCACAAATATAAGAACAAGAGAAGGCCATTAAATCCATTTAGGTCATTTGCTTTTTAGTAGCTAATTGATCAAACAGTCTGCTCCTGTAGAATCAAAAGAATCGATGATAACTGCTTTGACAATAGGAGTCAAACTTTTGCATAAAAATGTTCTTCCTCTTTTCAGGTTTAAATTAATTTACTCTTGGTTTCCATTTGTGCTACCTGGTTCATGTTTCACTGTTCATTCTAAAGAAGTACATAGGATTTACTGTGTCAATAGCTTGAAGGGTTTTGAATATTTGAATTGGGTCCAGGTGCTTTCCAAGTCACACATTCTATTTAAACATTCCTGACTTCTCTTTGCAGCCATAGTATTTGCTAATCTTCCTGCAGTATTTTAATATCAACTGTGAACTTCACTAGACGAATAACTATTACAGAATTAAGAACTTTTTAAATAAAATAGGAAGAGCTATGGTCCTAATACAAATCTATGTGACTACATCACCCCAATTTGAGATTTCACTCCTTATCTGTATTCTGTTTATTCTGTTTTCTATTTATGAATCAGCTCTTTGAATATCTATCACGTCAATTTGAGAACTTATCTTTTGGTAAACCAATCTTTTGAGTAAATTTATCATAAAGCTTTCTAAAAATCAAAATATACCATAAGCTCTGCCTATACATTACTGCTGTAAATTACAGTCCTACCTTTTCTAAATCTATGCTGAGTATCCCCCAGAATCCATACAAATGATCCTCAAGTCGATTAAGTTATCATTTTCATAACCTTATATAGTTCATAACAGGAGTTAAGAATTGTTGATCTGTAATCCATTTGGTTTTGCCATCCGTTATGAATGGGTAGTATAATAGCAATTTTCCAGTGGGCTAATAATGGGCCATTACCCATGACTATTGAAAACGTTTTGGTAATTGCAAATGAATAATATTTCGTGTTTCTTAATTACAATGGGTAGAATGCTTTCAGTTCCTAGTTATTTTTTATTATACAGTAAGTGTTTCTAATACCCATAACACTTCTGCCTCTTCTATGATAATACTATATATATAGAAAGAAAAAACTTTTTAACTTTATACAGTATATTATAACATAGAGTTTAATTCCATACTAAAAAGTAAAAAAAGGCAAAAGAACATCTTTTGGCCTTGGAACCTTCTTCAGGTGTGTCAAATTATTTTTTTTTAACTTTTATTGCAACATTGCTGTCTTTCTCATGGCCTTTCAAATATTTTAATGTTTTTAGTTTGTTATACTTCTTTGCTTTAACTAGATTCTGCTCTTTTTTGGGGGACTTAATTGGTACTGTAGCAGTCATGCTCTGAAGCATTCCAAAGATCCCTGAACCCCAGAGGTCCCAGGGAAAGAGAACTCACAGTCAATCTTCCAATACAGTAGGTCTGGGAGTAACTGTGGCAGTTTGCCACGGAAGATATTATGCCCTGAATTGCTCTTCTATCCTTGCCTCCAGGTGGGCAATATGCGGAAGGTGGCAGGTGTTTCCTGGGATGTTAATATGAGATAACAGTCGGCATGTTGGAGGCTGTTGTCAGGACTTTGTGGTCACGTAGGTAGCAGTCTTGCACTAAATGTCACGGCCTGTACACCTAGAGGGCGCTCTACTTCTCTCCTGTTCCTAGTTCCCTGTGATTATTCATGTCTTTCTTGTGTGTCTTGTTGTGTAGCCTATTTACTTCCTGCTTCTGCTCTGCTCCTCGCTCAGCACTGAGGTTCGGATGTCCTGAAACCCGCCTAATGTAGCACCAGGTTGCCCCATGTCCGCTACCTGAAGGCATAGGTTTCTATACGGCATTTCCTGAACAGCTGAGCCCGGGCTAACCCCCGTCTCACCGCTACGCATTGGGTCTTTTTCGCTCTCCAGCCATTCCACGGTTCAGCCCTTCTGACATCCGTGATACTAAAACTTGACAAGGACTTCTCAGTTAATGGCTTAGAGTTGATAGCTAACTGGAACAGTGCCCTACAGTGCATAGTTAAGCAAACAGAAGGACAGTGATGCAGAGTACACCATCTAACCTAATTTTTTTAATAACTGTCTATTCCTATAAGAACTGCAGAGTGAAATGAAGGTGAAGAAAGATATGGGTCTACAAAGACTTACAGTAGCTCATCAAAAACTATTGATGCGTTCCAACATAACAGAAGGAAAACTCAAATTACTTTTTAATTTCCTGGCTTTTAAAAATAATAGTATCTTTTACAAGACAAAAAAGAAGTAGAAAAGGAAAAAGATACTGATGAAGAAGAGTTATTTTTACTTTTCAATATACTACTGTATAAATCCAGATGATTGGGCATAGGATGTAAGCAAAATTGTTTAAATTTGCCTTTGAAGAGATAAAGGTTCTTTGAAAATATGTCAAGGTAACCAAAAATACAAGATTCATAAAATTCAATCAGTTTATTTCCTCATTATCACTGTTCATAATCAGAATTTCTAAATAAACTTAATTTATTCTTTAAAGGTATACCCCCCTTCATTTTAGAATTAGAATAATACATTTTAAATGATGATCTGTGACCTATGATATTTTTTAAGAGATGAGTATTCACCCAAACTTGGTTTTTAACATTTTAGACAAAATGTGCATAATAACATTTGTTAATTGATCTATTTGTCAAAAATGGGGAAAATAATCAAAGCTCGAACATAAAACAGCAAGTACACTGGACTAAATTAGGATATTGAAGGAATTAAATGTGAGTTGAACAGCTTTGGATGCCAGCAGTCAATGTCACCAGTGTTACTATTGAAAATTAAGTGGGACCTTCAACAGTTCTATAATGAGCTGAGTATAACAGTAACTGTGTTTAACATGTAATATATTTTTAGAGTATTAATGAGCAAGCCATGATTTTGCAGACTATATATATATATTCGTATGAGCTTAACATGCAGAAGTTACATAGTTATATTGTCACAGTCAGGTGCCTCAGCCAGTCGCGGCTTGCATCATCCAAATCGATAAAGTTGCCGGGGCATCTGAAGCGAGGGCAGGAGTATAGGATGTGGTCGGCCATCTGCTCCTTGCCATCGCCGCATTCGCAAGTTGGGTCATCAGTGAGACCTCACTTGTGTAGGGTGGCCCGGAAACGGCCATGTCCGGTTCTTAGTCGGTTATTTTGTGGACTAATTACATGTATTAATCTTCTTATACTCAGAAATAAAATAATTGAAAACCAGAAGCTATATTCATAACGAAATAAATAAAGGAGTGCATCAAAAACATCTGAATGTCTTTCTGTAGTAGATGTGAATCATACAGTATTTGGGGCAGATGAAGTGAATATCTCACAAATATGTGTATACAAGTACATTATATTTAAGAGCCTCCCGCATATTTTCTCCCAACATATGCTTCATGTTTTTTGCTATCTTTGAGTAGGTCAGGCTCTGAGAAACAAAACATAAACACAGGAGACTCAGCATCAATAATCACAGTGTAACCTGAAATATCACCCTACTCTCAGATAAAGTATCTGTAAAAGAGACCAGAAACATGTACTGTACTTGGAAGGAGAGTGGAATACAAACAGGCTCATTTAACTTGAAGACAAAACATTTTTCCCTTTGCAGTTGCATCCGTGTATTGATAAGCTTTTATCTTTTGTGCAGTACAGCTCATGAAAAAGAATGATACATCAGATCCAGAGAGCAAATGACACATTTGACCTTGGTTGTGTGTTACCAATCTTCTGCACTTGCCAGTTACGAAACCTGACCTTGGTTTTACTTAGATGGGAAGCAAAAAATGTATGTTAGAGGCTGCTGTTAGCCACAGTTTAGATATTTTTCATGTTATTTTTCTGTTTAAATAAATATTATCTTTATACACTGATGCCTTGTGTACAATTTGGCATACACTTGATAATATTTATGTACACACACGATCTTTGGTTTGGAATTAGATCATATAATACCTATACATGAGGGGAAGAACAGTATAGTGGGTACATCTCAGGTTTCATATCTGGTGGCTTGTGGGTTCAATTAAAAAACAGCAAATCTTATGGTTTGTTTGGTAGCCTTCAATTGGTTAATACTTCATCATATTAACAGTCATAATAATAAGCCTATATAATAAACAATAGAAAAAAATAATGATTAGTTGTGTCGATAATATCAGATATTATAGTTAGGAATTAGTCATGAAATACAAAGTAATAAAAGAGTAAAATGCAAATTTGGCATTCTTAAACCATACTTGAATGTGGCTCCAAAATAATTGTATTAAAAATAATGGTTTGTCAATTTATAACATTTTTTTTTAATTTGACATAGTTAAAACAAATAATTACCACTATTTTAAATGGGTTTGCTTTTCCTTTCTACGTCTGTGACTTTCATCATTATGAAAGGATACACAATATAATATTAGCTTAAAAAAGCACAATGCTATCAGGCACCAAGAGACCTTCCAGTTATAGTTGTGAAGGTGCAATTAAAATCTAACCTGTATACTTTTCAACTGTCCTGAGTCTCTGCCAAGTAAGGTTTGTATCAATGTGCCAAAGCCTGAGACTGCTTTGTGATACATGATAGACATCCACCAGGGAACTTAGGGTAACAATCAAATGTTTTTTTGGGAACAAAGCTGGATTTGAATGTCACAAGATGCTGAAACTATAATTCCTTTTCCCTGTGCACTTCTTCTGAATCACTACTGGCACACCATTTTATAAAGAATGTTTGGCTAGAATGC
This sequence comes from Atractosteus spatula, assembly GCF_055471065.1. Lineage (NCBI taxonomy): Eukaryota > Metazoa > Chordata > Actinopteri > Semionotiformes > Lepisosteidae > Atractosteus > Atractosteus spatula. The sequence continues at coordinate 37,327,017 of NC_142714.1, forward strand.
TGCACAATTAAAATAAAAACCTCTCACAGGAGAACGAAAGAAAATGCAGATGAAATTCTTACAGAAAATAAAAAACTCTGGAGTAATTTGTCAAAGTTATATGATTTTTACTGTTATAAACAAGCTAACATACACATCATCAGTACACAAGGGCAGCAGATTGCTGCAAGCTAAATTTCTTCCACAAACAGACTTCAGACAATGATAGTCAATCCCTGCTGACTCAATCAGGCAATAAGCAAGAGCTATCTCAACTACTTTGCCAGTTCCTATGCAAGGAAAGACTCTAAATTCACAAACAATATTTAGTCTGTATACAAAAATGAGCACTTAACAGTTGTTGCTTTAAGATATATTATGCTGTATGAGCTCAGTATTTAATATGGTATTCATTGAATGAAAGTATTTGATGTTTGTCTCCACTTCAGCAGGCTTTGATTTATCTTCAGTTATTCAGCTGAATCACATTCTTTAATTCAAATTAAAGCAGATGTGTAAAAACTAAAAGGGCTGTAGCTGTGCCACCTGTGATTCCCTGTGCTGTCAGTTTAGTACATCGCATAATGTATGACGCCTCCTAAAGTGTAACCTAAGCTATCCAACATCTGCATGTGCTTCTGACAAGCATTTTCTGGCATAGTTTCACAGGGAGGCGCATTCTGTTTGCCTACCACTGTCTTGACAAACAAAACTAATCTGTGGCTCTCTTTCTCAGTTGAGTCTTATAGAGAATTGATTTTTCTTTTTGTCCCATTCTACAAACCTGCTTACCAGTGCAGATTGAATCAGTTTAGTTGCATTAGAGACTGCAACCTCAACATTACAATGGCACAATACTTGTGGATTCTAGCACATCTGACACAGAAAAATATACACAGTGCTCAAAGGCACAATGCTCAGTGAACAGAGCTGAAATAATAAGGCAGAAAAAATACTGTATTGCACGATTCCATTTACTGTATTACTCAAGAGAATCACACTGCAGTATCTTTGCATAGACATAACGCAGCCAGGATATCTCTTCTTGTTAATGGATTCTGCAGCTCTTTTGGGAACACTTTAAACTAATATACTGTAAATCTGTTCTAGAAGTAACACCAACACTCATACTTGCGGCAAGATCGCTGTCAAGATCTCTACTGGAAAATCATTTGTCATGGAGAGAAAACACCCTGAAGCTCTTAATATAATTTATTTTGATTTTGCTTCTGTTTGCCTCAACTGCTCCTACTACGAACATTACCAGTTTCTTGTACCCTCATCTTTCATGCAGTATCTGCTGAAATATGGAGGCAGGTTGTAATCTGTCACATTGAATGGATTTCATTAGCTAAAACTTTTGTTTTACAGACTCATCATGTGATATACTGAGAAGCATTACAAACACACCTAATAAGCATTGGAAAAAAAAAGCACTTGTAGCATTTTTAATGCCCTTTTTGTATTATTCTTTCCCAGGAGTCACTGAATTTACCACACTGTACCAAGAAAGAAAAGAGAAAAAGCTGTCTCAATATCAGCCTGGCAGGTCTTGTGCTAAAGCATGTCACCAGATTAACATTCCATATTAAGCATGTATCAAGGAACAAACACTTAAATAATTGCATTTATGTATCTAATATGCATTCAACTTTAATGTGGTATTCAGAATACTGAATTATTTTTCCTGCAGCACACTAAGACTACATTCATCTTTACTCATGCAGGTGAATCATATACTTTTTTCATTACTATGCATATATATGCAAATCAAAAATCAGAATTATTTCTAACACTATACATATGTGTTAATATGCAGACCTTTACTAAAGTCATATTTCCAGTGTTTCAAAGTGGCAAGAAGATTGCGAATGCTCATGTACACACAGAATATGTTCAGAAGAACTCCAGGGACCTGACAGGTCCAGAGTTGCAGTGCTGTTGCAATTTAATTAAACAACCATCTCACTGAAAAAAACTTTTTTGAACACTTCAAATTTGATTTCAGACAATTACACAGCACAGAAACTGCCCTTGTTAAAGTTAACTATCTTCTTATGGCTGCTGATTCCTGTCCTCTATCTATTCTTATTCTCCTAGACCTCAGTGCTGCTTTTGACACTGTTAATCACGACATCTTACTTTCTTATATTGAGTTTCTACTATTGCTCTTAAATGGTTCAACTCTTACCCTTCTGATCTTTCTTGGGGGTTTACGTTCTGAGTTTGGGTTCATTAAGTCAGGTGTCCCTTGGGGCTCGATACTGGGCCCCCTACTATGCAGCATTTACAGTACATATTCCCACGTGGTCACATAAAAACACATGGTCTGGATTATCATTTCTATAATGATGATACTCAAATCTACGCGCATACATACACTGATACTGTAGTAGCTGTTTCTGCACTCTCTAATTACATCTCTGACATAAAAACATGGATGACTCAAAATTACCTTCATTTAAACTGTGACAATACTGAAGTCATGCTCCTCGGCATCTCCCAAGCCAATGCAGTAACCCTGTCTGTTGGTTGCACTGTACTTGAATTTCAATCTAAATGGAAGAATTCAGGGGTCATATTTTATAGAGGCTTGAGTTTTGGCATACATGTTCAAAATATTGTCAAAACATCATTTTTCCATCTCAGAAATATCACCATACTATGTCCTATATTGTGTGTGATTGTAGCGCAGAAGCAGGTCAACAAATTCATGTTCTTTAGAATTGATTACTGAAACGCCCTATTTGCTGTAGTATCTAAATCTACACTGAACAAACTTCAGTATGTTCAGCAGCCAGAATCCCGACCAAGTCACATGCAAGTGATCACATTACTCATGTCCTGGATCATTGCACTGTCAGGTTTTGTGTAGACTTCAAAATCTTATACTTACCTATAAGATTCTACATGGCTTGGCACCTCGGTACTATTCTAATTTATTATTTTCCTACTCCCCACCTCACATCTGGATGGTGGGCGGTGCGGTGGCTCTGTGTCTAAGGATCTGTGCCTGTGGCTGGAAAGTTGCTGGTTTGTATCCCGTGGCCAGCAGAAGAATCCTACTCTGTTGGACCCCTGAGCAAGGCCCTTAACCCCAACTGCTCCAGAGGAGCTATTTATAAATGGCTGACCCTGCGCTCTGACCCTAAGCTTCTTCCCCTGTCTGTGTGTCTCATGGAGAGCAAGTGGGGTATGAGAAAAGACAAATTCCTTATACAAAAAATTGTATATGGCCAATAAAGTAATCTTATATTAACTTTCATTTCTTTCATACGGGTCTTCTGTTTGTCCCCCCAGTTCATTTACATTATATGGGTGACAGGGCCTACAAGTCCATCCCCAAGATTATAAGATAGTCACCTACCCTGAACACATTCAAATCCAGACTCAGATCTTTGTTCTTCAGAAGACTTTTATTTAATTAGTGTTTGTGTCTGCTCATTGTATCTTCTATTACATTTCTAAGCCCTTGTGTTTATTTGTGCAGATTGTGTTATCTCCTGTCTATGTAAACTGTTTTCTTTTATTTTAACTGTTTTTCTATGTATAGCACTTTGAGAAGCTACTTTTAAAGGTGCTATATAAAACAAAGTTTATTATAAGTATTTAACCATAATGCCAATTTTAAGGAAGACATTGGAAGGAATAAGTCACCATCCTCTATGCTCAGTGTAGTGATTCATTGCTCATTTTCTGAATTACAAAATCACAAATTCCCCTTGATTAAAGCAGTGGGTACATGGGCCTTTCTAATTGTAACTCAATTTATCTACTTCAATCAAATTAATCTTTTTTAATTGACTGTGACCTGGTATTTACTGTACACAAGATTATGGGTTTGTTATGCTAAAGGAGAATATAATATATATTAGGAGTCATGAGGAATTAGAAATAAATGGAATAATCAGGAGTGAATATACACTGAAGCACACATCTGATGGATTTAATAATATATGTAAGATATACAGTACTGTATATAACAGCTTACAAAACACTGAAAATAACATTCAAACTAAAGAGTCATGTGTTTTCAGTATTAAAAATGGAACAATGTCAAAACAAAAATGTTACTCAATTAATACTGGGTATGACCACAGTCATGGCAGTGTTGGCAGATCTGATCAGTCTCTGGATGGATTGCTGTGGGATTCTCTCCCAATCTTTCTATGCAGCTTTAGCCAGCTGGCAAGAGTTGGCCCGTCACAATTGTCTTCCGTTGATGGCATTGGCAAATTAATCCCACAACTGTTTCTTTGAAAGCTGTTCAAGAGAGACAGCTAGCCATGACAAGGCCTTAACATTTTTTATTAAAGCCTTGCCATTGTAATCTGTGCTGTGTAGTCATGCTTCATCATGCTAAAAAATCAACACTTTTGGCTTGACTTGCAGGATTAAAAAAACTGTTGGCTCAAGGTCTTTATCAATGTATCTTTGTGCTGTAAAGCAGATGCCAAGCTGCATCAAAAACATTGTTGTGTTAAGGAAACTCCATTCCACTTCATCATATTTCCACTGCCCTATCAGTTGGCTTGAGCAATGCAGCAGTCAATATACTGTAGTATTCACCATGACATCTCCAGACACATTGTCTTTCAGGAGGTCTTGCAAGGGCAAAAACAGCATTCGTTGCTGAATAAAACTTCATGACAAGTCATGACAGTAATCGCTCCTCTTAAGGGCGCTCTGGCTCTTTTGTATTTTAGCTAATGACATGCCCCTGCCCCCTGTTCTGCCCCTCCTTATTTAAGCCTGGCGCTCTCACTATTCCTGGCTCAGCATTGGGAGATGGACGCCTGGAAGGGTCCAGGAGTGACCTGACGGAGGCTTCATCACGGCGTCCTGACCATCTGGGTCCAGGTCTCGGAGCGCCTGGCCTCGTTAACCTGTTTTTATTCTCTGTCCCTGTACCGAACCCCGTTCCGGTTTTTAACCATGTTTTGTCTCGTCATGGATGGATCAACCGGTTTTGGACTGTGAACTTCGCCCCGGATTTCCCCCCTGGACTCTTTGGACTCCTTACTTACTTCTGGATTATACCGTCTGCATTGGGTTCTGATCGACTGGCTCCCGTTATATAAAACATTCCACCAGTTGAGTTGCAAACTCAGTAGTTCTATGGTGTCTCCATAGAAGATAGTGATTTCATTTACAGTTGTTAATGATATCAGTGAATGTCCTCTACAGACAGCTCTTCTGCTCTTCTGCTCTTGCTTGGGCTCTTATCTAACCTCTGCCTGCCAAGACATGTCCCTAATAGAGCCACTTGGCTCAAAGATTTGGCTAGTGGTTTCTCTGGGCTGCTTTGCTCATTGTTGAAGTAGAATATTTTATTCTCTGGGTAATAGGCATGTTTCAAATACATTAATTGCCACCAGGCAATCGTCATCACTCAAGCAGGTCATAGTAGTAGACTTTGCTGTTTTTGTATTAATTAAAATGTTATTTTTGAATGGCTTGTACTATCTCTGGAGGAAGGGGCACCTGAGACTCTTAAAAAGGAGAGGTCTTAATCTTTAAATAAAGAGTTTGTTCTCAGAATAATAAAACTGCAAACTACTTTCCTTCCTGTACTTATTTAAACATGTCATAACAATAAAAAGTCTGGGGTCTTCTTTCTAAAATTTTCAAATTCTAACTGCCTCTCTGTTTGTTCCCAATTGGTCTGCAAGAGACTCTTCTATTTGAAAGGAGTAGAATTTTCTTCCAGTTTTTTTCTGCTTTCATATACTTTTCAACCCTGGTGTAGTTTCAGCTGACCTATAATGCTGTTTCTGGGATTTGGTTTTCCTGGTCCATTTATTTTCTTTATATCTTCAGGAAACACAGGGATTCTGTATTGATGTAGATTCCATCTATGATCCTCTCCCTCACAGTCTTAGTCATACAGATTCTGAATCAATTCAATTGGCAATTTAAAATTAACACACGAAACACACACTGGTATTTTTACTTGATTTTTTTAAAGAAAACACATTATTTGAACTACTGTAAGTATTTTGTTATCCCAACAAACAAGTCTACTTAATTAACAAATCTATCTGCTTATTATTTGAAACACAAATATCACTAATATGGCCTTTGAGCTATCAATGTAAGACTGTTACGCCCAGCGTTTGCACACAGAGTTGAATAACTCAAGGTGCCATGAGAACTTGTTTGGGGCAGCTGTCCCAGCCACCTGTCCTCACTTAATGGGTAATCATCCCATTAGATCTGGGATATTAAAACCCTGATACTGTATGTCTGGTCCAGTCTTCTGTCATTGAGCATCCTTCCACACCAGGGATGTGCTCTCATCACAATCATGATTCTGAACCGTGCTGCCACCTGGCTCTGTTTCTATGTCTGGTCACTACTCCAGCTCAGCACTGAATCAAACCAGTGGCGTTGTGCAATATCCTGGTCCTCCAGCGTTGCTTGGCCATGCAGATCCCCTTTCATGCTCTGCGCCAAGCCTTCACACACTGATCAGCCCAGCTGGACAGTGCATTCCCTGTTTGGCTATCTCTGTCGGCTTTAACAGCACATCCCGTGTTAGGCAATTTTTGTCAGCCTGCATAGCACATGCCCTGTTTGGCTATCTCTGTTAGCCAACACAGCTACTTTCCCAGCTTTTGGGGATAGAGATTCCTTTGCCTCCAGCAGACACAACTTTTTTCCATCTTATAGCTGCATCATAACAAAGACATCTTGCTTTATCTTTGTCATCAGAATATGTGAATGCATACATCTAAGTGTACACCTCTTCCATTTTTCCAGGGCTCAGAGAATTTGATTAGTAACCACTGCTTTTATCCATTAAGCAATTCTCTACATGTTGCCACTGTATTTCTTAGATTCTCTGTTAAAATGTTTCAAGTCAATTATCACTATATAAAATAAATAAAATATTTGTGTTAAATAAAATATTTTATTAAATACAATAATACAGTATAAAAAGATTTTCCAATGTTAATTGCACAATAAGTCTGATACTGTTTCAATTAGTTTCAATGAAATTGAATTATACTTTTTCAATGAAAAAAAAATCTTAATGGTCTGAATACATTAGTTTATTTTTTATCGAATTTGCCTGGCAGTTGGGTCGCACAGAAAGTAATGCTTATTTTACATCTCTTGTAGAGCCAACTAAACTTTATCAGCAATTTATCTTATTTATGGAATTCATTTTTATCAGAATTAAATACAAATTGTTCCCCTAGATACCCTTTTGCACCTTTTACAATAATACTTATTTATTACATAATGCTTAAAATGTTTCACACTTGTACATGATAGACATAGATTAAATAAAGTAATATGTAGGGGTATTACTGAAATATTTAACATGTTTAGCCTATTATTAATTAACATTGCACAGAGAAATTATGCAGGGAGGTGATTAATTCTATTGTCAGAACATAGTTTGTTCTTGGTGGTGCTTCTGTACTTCAAACTGAAGAAAGCTTTATTTAATGGATTGTTCAAGCCTAAATTGGAATTTATCCAGGAATCCAGTTAACATTCCAACTCAACCAAATGGTTGTGGGATCCTAAATGACAAGGTCACCTCCTGTAGTAGTGACACTTTGCCAGCATACTGGCTCAGGCATTCTAGTCCAGAAGGAAAAATGCCACCTACTAATCCCCTAACATCATTTTTAGCTACAATCAAGTTTTCCCTTGAGAACTTTCTTTGCTTAAGTTCTGAGTTCTGATGAGATCAGGCTACAAGATGGTAGCAAACAAAAACAGGTCTTCAGCCCTGATTCTAGAAAGCCATAGGGTGTTTATGTTTTCATTTAAAATGAATTTGTGTCTACTTAAATGAAATGATTACTGTCTCAGTTATGATTTATACAATTCTTAGGAACTGGATGAAAACAGGTAGTACCTTATCTCTCTCGGACCCTTGGCTCAAGGTCATATGATAAAGTACTTAATGGTTTATATACTGTAGCTGTAGCAGCTTTCCAATATATTTCATGGTACAGACAAATCAGTGTAAAAGAGTAGATTTCACACATTGTGAATGGCATGGTAAACCAATACCTCCCATGGCACATTCTGACTCATTGGCACTATACAACAGCTGAAATCATAGGAGAAATATCCAAGACTTTCAGTTCAACCCTTAATATTACTGCACAGTCCTGACTATAAATTCTGAAATGGCACTGAACAAGTTAACTGGCATTCATAAAAGCAACAGGATAGAAGCACATTAATAATCTATCTGAATTTAAATGTTAATCTTAGCCTAAGGAGTTTCAGAAACATATGCCATATTTAATGAAATGATAATAGGCCTAGGACAGAAAATGTCTGATTTATAAAACTTGGCTCTATCAAGCTTATCTTTTTATTTGTTTTTTTTGTAATTGAAGTATCTGCTGCATAAAGACAAAATTTATTTTTATTTAATGCAGGTTATATATATATTGTGATGCTGCCTGAGACAGGGTTTATAAGGGCGTTTGCTTCTCCCCAAGCTCTGTCCCAAGGGGAGGGAGTGTAATGCCGCCCAGGGCAGCATCGCCGAGGGGCAGTGCTTCTCTCCAGGTGTGTGTCTTTAAGGGGCAGCAGTTTTACAGAGTCAGGGATTTACAGCACCGGGCAGCATTACTTATACGATCTGCCCGCCTGCAGACAGAGTGCAGTCTGTTTCCAGTGCAGGACAGAGAAGTAAGGAAGAATGTTACTGCTAAACAGTATGTTATGAGGCCACGTTGTTAGCAGTTCTTCCACTACATGTGGGGTACTGCAGTAGATCTGGCCTGCCCAGAGATATTGAGGTGCTGGCATGTTTGTCTGGACTGTTACGGGCTTTGTGTCCTGATGCTACGAGCCTGCCAGTGAAGGGCTAGGGACAGAGGCAGTGACAAGCCTTAATGAGCAAGAGATGCTGTAAGACCTTGAGCGTGACCTCGAAGAAGGTCGGGGAAGCTAGGATCGAGGTGTGAAAAAATATGACTAGGAGTTATATGGTGCCGTCAAGTGCGGTGTAACTTGATGTTCAGATCTCTAAACATCTCTAAGCGAAGGGCTCAGAGATGATCAGTTAAGTTATTGCTCAAACAGAGCAAGAGAGGAAAAAGCATAGGGAGCTTCACAGGTAAGACACAGGTCACCCTGAGTGATGAGGGGACAAATAATATTCTCAGAGAAAAGTATACTGTACTGAATGTACAGATGCAGCCATTCAAAATGCGCGGGCGATACCGCATTATTTTCCGGTATGCTGTACGCAGTCTACCGCAAGTTACCGGTAAATACCGCAAGTTACCGGTAAATACCGCTAGCAAAATAATAGTATCCGGAATTTCCGCAAGGTGGAGCTAATAAAGCTCAACCTCTCATGTTTGAGCTGTAGCCATCAAAGTCTTTAACGAAGATATTAATAATAGTATTAATAATAAATGACCTTGGACAAGCTGTAAACTCAAAGTATTGCCCTGGTCCACATTCTTTTTTTCATTGACCGTCTTTGTAAAAGTAACACAACAGCATTTCGCAATCACACATTTTTTTCCAATCATGCAAAGTACAGTAATTTTTGAGAATCGATTCACCATGCCTTACACATGCTCATAAAAGAGATTGATTTAGGAACATAAACATATTACCGTATGCAAACTGTACTGTATACAGTATGTATATGTATATTTAATGTCTTAACTGTGCCCGTTTAAGTATTGACTATTCATATTGTAACGCAACGGGGGCTCAGGCGGGCGCCCTTGCCGCATCAGGTCGGCCCCACACTGTCCGGGGCTCGAACCCGGGACTTCCGCGTCTCTCTGCAGCGACCCAGCCCCGTGAGCTAAAGAGAGATCTCTCTACAGCCCAGTAGCTGTAGTCCTGCTATCACAGGGAAGGGCGGTGACGTCACCTGCTCTGGTACGCCGGCTCTTACACAGTACCTGTCGGCCGTAAGCGTTACACTCTCCCCCGCTTAAATCGCCGTCCCCGGCGAAGGGCTATCCCACCCCGCTTCTGACACCAATGTAACGCAACGGGGGCTCCGGCGGGCGCCCTTTGCCGCATCAGGTCGGCCCCACACCGTCCGGGGCTCGAACCCGGGACTTCCGCGTCTCTCTGCAGCGACCTAGCCCCGTGAGCTAAAGAGAGATCTCCCTACAGCCCAGTAGCTGTAGTCCTGCTATCACAGGGAAGGGCGGTGACGTCACCTGCTCTGGTACGCCGGCTCTTACACAGTACCTGTCGGCCGTAAGCGTTACACTCTCCCCCGCTTAAATCGCCGTCCCCGGCGAAGGGCTATCCCACCCCGCTTCTGACACCAATGTAACGCAACGGGGGCTCAGGCGGGCGCCCTTGCCGCATCTGGTCGGCCCCATCCCGACTGAGGCTCGAACCCGGGACTTCCGCGTCTCTCTGCAGCGACCTAGCCCCGTGAGCTAAAGAGAGATCTCCCTACAGCCCAGTAGCTGTAGTCCTGCTATCACAGGGAAGGGCGGTGACGTCACCTGCTCTGGTACGCCGGCTCTTACACAGTACCTGTTGGCCGTAAGCGTTACAATATCTAATTTTACCACTGAAGGGAAATCTTAGTAGCTGAGCATAAAAAGAATAGGAGCATACTGCAACGCGTGTGAAGGCCATAAACGATATTAATTTTGGAACATAAACATACAGTATATGGCTGGTCTCGGTACTTTAAAGAAAACATACACGAAACATGGTTTCATTATGACCAGAATCTGTCTTGAGATATTTTTAACTTGATTTACAGTATTTGAGAGGTATGTCTTAACACCGATACTACAGTGCTTAAGTACTGCTCACGTATATGTTTCTAGGTTTATATTATGCATTTCATACGGTCAAATTACGGTCAAATTACTTTGAGCAACTAATAAGAAGCGCGAAACGGTATGCGTTTTAGTTTCGTTTCGTGCTGGGACTGTGCTGTTAGTTTCCTGACTCCCATGTCACATGGTCTGTGATTGAAACCTGTAATACCGGTTTAATTCGTCACAGCCAGCACTCCGGTTGTAAAGTAGAAGCAGGCGAGATTTCCAGCGAAAAACACCTCCCCCTTCTTCAGGTGTGAGGGTCTTCTGCTCAGAATGAAACGCTAAAATGTAATGTAGGCTCTGAATGGGTTCAATTGTGATTTGGGCTTGATTAAGGTCGCTGCCTTTCATCTAAAACCCTACTTGAATCCTTCTAAACTAAAAATCAGTGTTTGTGAGTTCTAAATAAAGAGGTATCCAGGTAACAGTGAAACGGGCGGACAGTCTGGGGAGATCGCCCGTTTTCCATGTAAATAGTTCCCTGGTTCCGCACCCCTTGGTGTTTCTCTCGCTCTCTCTCGGGTCATCTGATCATTAGCTCGAAAGATTTGAGTGCTTTGTGTATATTCTAATGGTAGTGTGGGCAGGGTGTGTGGGAACAGGTTTGGTTGAAATTGCATTGGAGATCTATGTTCTTCACACCTGAAACATTTTCTCTGAAAGCATTTTCTTCGCAGTTTAACCGATCTTGTTACAGCATGTTACAGTTTACTATTATTAACCATATTAATTTTAAGTGCTTAATGTAAAATCTTGTAAAAATATATTTTCATTGTTCAAATATACATTAAGTCTGACTATCATATAATAAGTTAAATACAAAACTAAAGAAAAAATAGGGTTAAATATAATTCAAAATATTTTGCTAACAATGTTAACTGTTTATGAATAATAAAATGTATTAGCTAAGGAGTAGGATGGCACAGTTGTTAGTATGTGTTTTGTTTTGTTTCTTTTTCATAAATACAACAGTAGTACCTGATGTCTCAGTGGCTTTCAAAATTAAATTATGCATGCAAACCTGTGAACTAGAAAGATAACTAAGATATCCATCCATTTATAATGGTGGCAAAGTGGTTAGCATTGCTATCTTGCAGCACTGGGGTCCTAGGTTCAATTCCTGCCATCCTGTGTGTGTGGGGTTTACATGTTCTCTCTGGGTTACATGGTTTTTCTCCATATGTGTGATATGACTCCCTCTCGCACTCCAAAACATACTGGTAAGTTAATTGGTTTATGGGAAAACTGGCCCTGGTGTGTGTGTGTTTGTGTCTGTCTGTCCTGTGATGGACTGGCGCTATGTCCAGGGTGTATTCTGGTATCGTGTTAGTTAAAGACTTCGATGCTTAAAATGTTTAGGGAAAATGGAAATGGAATACTGGTGTGTATTTTTTTCTTTAAAGTACCAAGACCAGCCATATACTGTATGTTTATGTTCCAAAATTAATATCGTTTATGGCCTTCACACGCGTTGCAGTATGCTCCTATTCTTTTTATGCTCAGGCACTAAGTAAAAGGAGATGCTTCATATTGCTTGACTAATTTTAAAAGCTAAGTTAGAAATGCAGACGCTCCCTCGGTGCGCTGCTCTGGTGCGCCAGCTCTTACACAGTGCCTGTCTGCCGTAAGCGTTACAATATACATACCCAACACTGCTTGTACCCATCTGTCATGCAAATAAAACACCTTGAATTGAATTGAATTGAGGGGAGAGGGGGGGAATACTAAAGCCAATACTGGCTCAATACCCTCGATGGGCTTTGACGTGCTAATGCGTTGGTTTAACAGTCCGGGTGTGGCAGGCTTCCAATGTCAACTCGACTCGATTGGAAGACAATGAACGTATTTTGTGATATTTAGAAATATAAATTTGTTTGGTGCGAGTGAGGTTTTATTTAATCTCTGACCAAGGGAAACGTTTCATTTTTTCAAAGAAATGTTTGTTAAAAAATAAAGTCATAGTTCTATGGGATTCAATCACAGACCATGTGACATGGGAGTCAGGAAACTACTGTAACACACAGCGCCACCGGATTTAATAACGCAATAAAAACGCTATAAAATAATGTGACTAGGCACAGAAAAAGTTTACAGCACAGTACAATAATAAATGCTGACCATGCTTTAGAAGCATAAATTACCTTACACTCAATTTAAACACAAGCTGTCTTTCTGTATGAACCTCTAAGCTGGTTCATACAGAAAATGTAGAAATGCATTAGCCTGATTATGATTAAAAAACACATAATTAAACACGCGTTTGCGATTTAAATCAGAACACGATTTAAATCAATATAAATGTTTATATTGTAACGCATACTGTCCAGCCTCCATTTCTCTATAAAAATTTACTCTGTTGCACACACACACACACAATAGAAGTAGGAACCGCTGTCAGAAGGGAAGATATGTTCAAAATATCGCAAATATCGATCATGTTGCGATATTTTGAAATATAAAAGTCAATTGATTGTCCATAATATCGCTATTCTATTTTTTCGAAGAAATGTTTGTTAAAAGAAAAGTCCAGCACCAGCTGGATTCAAACACACAACCTGCCAGTTGGTAGTCACGCACCTAGACCAGTCGGCTACGAGACAGCTCGTATGAACAAGCAGGCGAAACAGCCCTACACAGCCCTGTCGCAGCACACGAATACCATTATTAAATTCTTTAGATACGCGATTCCATATTATATTCCCTTTTAATCAAATTCTAAAAGTATGCTTGTTGACTCCGGTATCACGTTAGTTAAAGACTTCAAAGCTTAAAATGTTTAGGGAGAAATGGAATACTGGTGTGTATTTTTTTCTTTAAAGTACCAAGACCAGCTATATACTGTATGTTTATGTTCCAAAATTAATATCGTTTATGGCCTTCACACGCGTTACAGTATGCTCCTATTCTTTTTATGCTCAGCTACTAAGATTTCCCTTCAGTGGTAAAATTCAATATCTACAACGGGCACAGCAAAGACGTTTACTGTAAGTCTTTCTACGACAGACCAACGGACCACGAGTGCCCCTGTTGGTCAACCAATCACGTACTGCGGTGCCACGCGTCATCTTGCGTCACACTGAGCGACGCCACCTGCGGTACGTGTCTGTGACGCGCACTTTGAATGGCTGCATCTGTAGATGTAAAAATGTAACCTCTCAGTATGTGTTGGGTCTTTTAGCATTGACCTGCCTGGATCAGTGTGGATAGAATGAGCCACATCAAAAGGAATAACAATATATTGTGGTGCTATGGCTGGATACACAAGAGACCAGAGAGTGAAAGTGAAAGGTGATTATGAGAATTAATCAGACCAGACTTGCCAGTAATGGGGGAAACCACCAATCCTGGGAGAAGCTAACTGCATTCCTGGCAAAAAGAAACGCTGCTGAATATAGCCCATAGGAGGGAGTCTCAAGTATGAAAAGTATGAAGCCCAAATTGCAAGACCCATGAAAAGGAACCAAAGGGTTTAGAAAGCAGCTCTCAAAAGCCACGGGTACAGATCAGCAAACACAAGGGTTGAGGAGGTGAGCAGTGAAAAGAAAAAGTAGGAAAAGGTTCTGGCTAGAATAGGGGCACAGGCTAGGAGCTGAAAGCCAAATGGAATCCGTCGGTTAGAAAAAAGGAAATATAGTGTGATATGTCCATTATGACACAACGGCTTTAAATTATTAGGAGGTTTACTTGTAGTAATGACACTGGAGTTATTGATCAGCTCCATGCTGTTTGTTGATTGAGGATTAACTAAATCATTGGTTTTAATGGAGATGTAGTAGGTCTCAAATGGCAGGAGCAATGGAAATGTTGGCTTTGAGGATGATTAAAAAGCCTCTTAATCTCTCCTTCTCTGCCATTTGAATGTGCAATATAATAGTACTTTTCACATAAATAAATCTACACTAACCGACTAAAGTTAGCTATGGTGGCTCTGACCGTATGAGAGTCAGGAAGCTGTGCTAAGAAACATTCTCTGAATAGACTCTCCAAGCCCTGGTTTGATTGCTCAAGCAAGGATGTTAGACTGATGGTTCTGTTGAGAATAACAACCTTTGCAAGACAGAACAAGGCCTGGATGAGGCCAAAAAGGCAGATAAATCCTAACATCTGGGCAAGTTGAAAGAACTTATTCCTTAGATTATTCATCAAACTTGCAGCGATCTTCCAAATCACCTTAAGTCTGTTATGTACTTAACTTCTTCAATAAAAGAATCATATTCACTTTCATGGCATTAACTACCAGCTCTCCTACCAGCCATAACTTTGTATATTTAGACTTTAGCAGCAATATTTTTTATACAGGATATGTTTCCTTATTGTCATTAAAAATAAATTCAGTGGTTTATTATTACTGAGGGCCCAGAATATACAGTACTACAGCTGAAAAATGAGACATCAGAAAGTTGAAGTGATGCCTTTAGGTCTTACCTCATGGTGTACAGCAGGGTTCCATTGTCTACCAGTCTCAGGAGTTTATTAGGAGTGGTCATGTTATGGGCGACAGATTTCTTTCCATTGTGGAAAAATGTATCAGGTGTCCAGATTTTGCTGGCCAGGAGGTTATTCAGTGCTAGAACCTGCATGGGACCTTGAAACTTAAGACGCTCATCTCTCCAACTCTGACGGAAGAAGACATCAACTGTGTATTCCTGGAAAGAAGAAAAAAATTATTGACTTTTTAGGATTTTGATTAAATAAAAAGAAAAATATTTATTTTAAACGGGATAAAACGTTTTGTATTTGTCAACATCTCTAGCACTGAGAAAATGTTTAAAGGCTTGTTTTCCTCTTTTAGAGGATTTATTGCAAAGCTTATTTTATTTTTGTATCAATGCAAAATTGTCATTGGTTTTGTCCTGTTTGTGAGTAATAAAAAATCTGAAATGTGTTTATTTGTATTCCTATTGCTAGTGGTGTAATATACATCTTTGTTTCAGAATTCTCTTTTTCACCATGTGTCTAAAAAATGAAAATACACTAACAGCAAGTCAACAGTCTTAAATTGACTTGTTTCTTCACTCCATAATCTGTTTTTTTCATTGTAATTTGTAATGTTTCTTTTTTAAGGAATCGTGGCAACATTACTTATTGCTATTTTAACTGAATACAAAACAATAATTTAAACAAATTGCTCCTCTGTTAAAGCCAGATCATGGTATCTGAACACTTCATCATACAGTATGTTATTACTTAATAATCGGTAGGAAATAATGTAAGGTTCTCCTCAATCAAATAGTTATCACTTTCAACATCAGGGTAGAGCTCCCTTATAGCAGTCCTGGACCATTAAGAGCAGTTGGGAAATTATAATTTAAAATGTAATATTGTGAATATTTTTGGGGCTGTTGAGGTTTTAGTGCATCATGTAAAACCAGAACGTTGAAGTTCTGTGACTAAAATAAAAAATAAGAAATAACAAAGAAATCAAGAGGAGAGGGGAA
The DNA here is from genome assembly GCF_055471065.1 of Atractosteus spatula. Taxonomy (NCBI): domain Eukaryota; kingdom Metazoa; phylum Chordata; class Actinopteri; order Semionotiformes; family Lepisosteidae; genus Atractosteus; species Atractosteus spatula. The sequence goes on from NC_142714.1 coordinate 37,343,233, forward strand.
GAACGAATCAGAGACTATTAAACAGAGAAATAAAGAAGGATCTTAATGAATTGGAAGACTGCAAGTGTTCTTTTTCAATTAAGTGCCTTGTTCTGCAATATCTGCCAATGATTTTGTAGAGGAAGATGTAGACACTGTTCTCCCTTGGGGAAAGTGGTGACAAATTCATGGACCATTTTCTTCTTTTTAAATACCACTGCTGATGAATTGTACTGATAACGGAAGACACCCAAACTGGCCATTAACATAATAAGAGCACCCAAGAATTGAAAGATTGGAAGATTTACAGTATAAAGCGTTGAAGTTACAATAAATTTAGCTTAACTTGCTTGGCTGAGGGCCAGCCTCCTGGTCATAGGACAAGGGGGACAGGACCCCATGAGAAATGAGGAGTGACTAAGGGGCAGCTGCAGAGATTTACAGTAGATGGGGCAGAGGAGGGACGCAAAAGGCATTTAGCAAGGTATAGAAGAGGATTATGTATAGTACTTATAGTTTGCTAAGTGAGGAAATGACATCAGGAATGATTACAAATTGTTCATAGCTGAGGTTGATTGAAGCCATTGACATTCCTTTTATTATGAACTCCAGTTGAAAAAGGTCAAATGTTTTTGCTTGTTTAAAAGGTCAAAAAAGAACTGGTAACTCTCTCATTTAAACACACACCAGCAGATTTAAAGCACAATAAACATGTTTGCCAAAAAACATAGTTCGCTGTTATGCCAAAGACAAGCACATCTGAAGCATCTAATGCTAGGGCTCCTTTTGAGCAACAAATGCATCTATCCTTTGCAGCTGAGAGAGGAGGCTTAAGTTATTTGTCATGCCTCCAAAAAAGGCTTCAGGCTCTTGTTTATTGTAAGTTCAATACAATTATATGCTAACTTCAATGAAATTCAAGGAGTACTTGATGCAAAGAAAAATATTTCAGAGCTTTTTGTGGTATATGGAGCATTATTTTAAGTTTTTTTTCCATTATTTGTCCATTATCCACATAGATGTTTTTCTCAATCTCAAACATTTTCATCACATCTTTATAGCTTCTCTTTACTCAAATTAAAGCATACTATTTTTTGCAAATAACCAAGTAATCTAAAAAATACCTAAAGAATGATTTTATTAATTTGAGAAAAAAGAACTCAAACTACAAGACAGCTGCATTGTAGGATATGAGGAAACATGGCTGCCTTACCGAAATACTGAGTGGCGCCTTGTAGGAATTCATCATTATCAAATAACAGTAAATTCAGATTGCCTATAGTTCTCATTTAATTTAGTCTATTCAGATTAATATCTGGAAGCCAGCAGTACCCTAGTAGTGGTAGAAAATAATTTCCACCCATGAGGGAAAATGAGGCTATACTGGCAAGCAATGGGTGAGAGACAGAATACAAAAACATGAACATGGGGAGAGCATACAAACTTCAGGTAGATAGCACCAAAGCAGCAATGCTAACCACTGTGCCATCATGTCACCTATTCAAATATTTTTCAAAGAAAATAATTTTACACTGGAGGGATGAACTGCATAATTTAAAAAAATTCTGTTTGTCAGAATACTTTAATGTTTCTGTTGGGTCTTTGATACAATGATGCAGTTTGTGATGGACTGAATGCTACATGTTGCTGTAGACCAAGATACAGATAGTTTAAAATGACACTGCTTTGAAATGATGTCACCGTGATATGACTTGCAAACTAATCTTTTGCTCATTTAAGCTAAATGTGTATATCCAGCAGCATTCCAGGGTACCTTTTGTGGAGGGTTTTCATTAGGGATGTGTTAGGTATAGGACTAGATTTCCCTATAAAATTAGCATTATAATTAATGTTCAAAATGGTTTTGAGACATATTTTGGTCTCCTCTTTCAATTTGACATGGTCCTCACTTTCTGATAAGTTTAACATTAGCCATAACACTTACCAGAACCACCATATTAAACCACTCACTGTATTACCATGCAACACCTCCATATCACTTCATTTAAACATTTGGCATACAGCGATACAAAAGATTCTCTTTCAAAATCTCATTGTTATTCTAACCCTATCCCCAGATGGACCACCACTGTAACCCCAATGCCTTCTGACATTATCTATCTTTAATCACTGCCTGGGTGATGCACAGCAGCAATCTCACTGTATAGCAAGGAGTAGAAGTGAGAAACTGCTTCAGCAACTGAAGGTAGAACATTAGATAGGGCCTATTGTGCAAGCCTAGAGTGTAAATTTAGCTTGGACACATACAGTAGGCTAACACCTCTTCTATCATTGACCCTGTAGCAGCAAGGCCTATTATTATCCTTAGAATTACAGTAAGTGTTATTAAAGACTTCTAATAATCTTTGTTTTAACTTGACAAGTCATCTTGGGCTTCTCTCTGTAAATGCAATGAAATGTGGCTAATAATCCCCTCTGATAAGCGATGTTCTAAAACTATAACCAATGCTGAACCACGTATTAATGACTGTATTGTGGGTACCAGGACTCTCTAACTAAACTAGCAATTTGACTTTTCTGAAAACGTTACTGCGTGAGTCAGTGAAGTACAGAATTCTGCCCAAGATATTCTTTCTGAAACAGAAGAAATCTTGTGTTTGTGAACCCACTGTTATTTTCACCTGATCAATGAAATAAGCGTATATACAGTACTGTATACTGTATATCCAATAGAACTGGATTCTCTTATGTCGACATTGTAAATATTTAAGTATATTGAGCACCAAGCAATAGTTGTGACACACTGAGTTCTCCCACCTGACTACCTTGTGGCCGGACCGAAGAAGACATATTGCTTTAAAAAAATGAATTCTAGCCATGCTAACTTCTGACAAAGCTGCTCCCAGTCAATGCTAGGCAAAGTTCACTCCTCTCCTCTCTGCACCTGGGACACTCCCTGCACACTCAGTAGCTGCCAACCCAGCCCAGCTCCCTCTTCTCGGTGGGAAATTTAAACTAATTAAAGATGTTTGACAAATGGATCTTTGAATATAAAGCTTCATAATAATTCTTACCCCTATATACTGTAGTACTTTTCTGGACATGGCACTCAAAGTGATTTACAGTAATGGGGACTCCCCTCCGCCACCACCAATGTGTTGCCTCCACCTGCATGACGTGATGGCTGCCAGAATTGCACCAGTACTCTCACAACACATCAGCTATCAGTGGGGAGGGGAAAAGAAGCCATTTCATAGATGGAGATTATTAGGAAGCCATGATTAGTAAAGGATAGGCAGAAATTTGTCCAGAACACCAGGGTCAACACCCTGACTCTTTTCGAGAAATACCCTGGGAATTTACATAACCTCGGTTTTATGTTTCAACCAAAGGAAAGTGCCTTTTTGCAGTACAGTGTCCCTGTCACTATACTGGGACATTAGGACCCACACAGACCACAGGGTGAGCACTACCTCTTGGTCACACTAGCATCTCTTCTAACAGTAACCTTCGCTTTCTAGGAGGTCTCCTATTCAGATACTGGCCAGGCTCATACCTGTTTAGCTTCAGTTGTTTGCCAGCCATGAGTTGCAGGGTGATATAGTTGCTGACTTCTTAAAGCTTGTTTTTAAGATAATTCTTGATAGTTGAACTATTATTCCAAAAGCATGTTTGATGGGCACATGATACTGTGTTATGCATGTTTTTGGTGTTATATCAATAAATTGTATATTTTATATTTGGATCAGTGTGTGAGAGTGCAAACTATTATGTTTAATTGATTCCTAAAAGTTGTAATTCACCATCATAATTTCTGATTGTTACAGTAAATTAAAAACTTTACATTATTATAGCTCCCACAAACTTTCTTCTTCAACAATAATTAAGAAACAAATAAGGAACCAGAAATTTAAATCAGTATAATCAAACTTCTTCAGACTGCTTGTGCTCTATTGTCCCAGGCTAGGGTGAAGGGAACAAGTGAGGATACTGCACACCACAGTTAATAAGAGTGACTAAATTATCACTAATTCATTGTGGGATTTACTTTAATGATCTAAAACTAAAGTCTGCAGTTTTAAATCCATATTGAACCCACTGATGTGTGTCTCCATAGGGAAATAATTGATTCCTCATCAGCATTATTAAAGAAAAGCAATACCATTTTGTGTATGAGGCCCGAGTAGTTTTCAACAGTGTATTTAGTAAGGTTTGTGGTATAGAAGGAATTGAAATAGTTTTTTTTTAGAAGACATTCCCTTGTAGGGAGTCTTGTTTATGACCTAATCCTGTTCATTGATTAAAGATTTTTCACTTAGAGGGCAAAACTTCAAATGGATATCCTGTATCAGCAAACCATAGTAATAGCAGGGGTTGTCCCCATCATGGCTTAGAGGTAGCCTGTGGGCTAGCAGATAACAGGGTTGCTAGAAATCTGTACCAACAGAAGAAGCTAAAGAATGGCTGCCCTTTAAAGAACTAGAAAGGTCTGCAGCACATTTTTCACATTAAGTGCTTCTAAGGAGTACTCTCTCCTGATGTACACGTTATGACATTTATTAAAGTCTGTCCACATTTCCTCAAACTGTAAGGTTTACTTCCAGTAGAATTAATTGAATGAATAAAGGGCTCACCATATACAGTATCCCATTCATCACTGGCTCAGCAGTAGCCTATGCTATTAATAGGGATCAGGATTCTCCAGTGGTCATAAACAAATGGAAATATGTGAGAGCTGGTCAGGGATTCTTTTCCATGGAGTAGTCATTCCTAAGACATGTGGACACCTGCGAGCTTTGTGTGGTATCAGTGAGAAATGCAGCACTGCTCCAACCAGTTTTAACCATATAAGGAATAAGGCAATTCACAGCATATCAAGCAACAAATATTAAGCAAAAAATGTCTCTAATGTATGGACATATATGCAGAATGTATACACAGGTACTCTTTCTCACTGTGCAGCACATATTTTGTAGTTATAAACAGTAATTTCAAATTTGGTGGGGGTGACATGGTGGTGCAGTGATTACCATTGCTGTATCTCAGCACTGGGGTGTTTGTGTGGATTTCCTCTGGGTGCCCTGGCTTCCTCCCAAAGTCCACAGACAGTCGTAGGTTAATTGGCTTTGGGAAAAACTGGCCCTGGTGTGAGTGTGTTCTTGTTTGTGCCTGTGTGTGACCAGGGATGGACTGGCATTCTATCCAGGGTGCATCCTGTCTTGGACCCATTGCTGATCAGGATAGGCCTTTTCTCTCCCGTGACCTTGTATTGGAAAAAATGGTTTGAACTGAAAATACAGTAGATACATGTACATTTTGAAAGTATAAAATAGAAGTTGAGTGACTCCAAAAAGAAAAATGAAAATGCCTGACAGAAAGATTAATAGATATACGGTGGCTCTGGCTCTGCGCCTGTGGCTGGAAGGTTGCTGGTTTGTATCCCGTGGCCGCCTGAGGAATCCTACTCTACTGAGCCCCTGAGCAAGGCCCTTAACCCCAACTGCTCCAGGGGTGCTGTGTAAATAGCTGACCCTATTCTCTGACCCCAAGCTTCTCTCCCTGTCTGTGTATCTCATGAAGAGCAAGTTGGGGTGTGCGAAAAAAACAAATTCTTAATACAAGAAATTGTATATGGCTAATAAAGTGATCTTATCTCTTATGCTGTATATGAATTGCCTTTCATCCCACTCCAAAAATCCAAAAAGATATACATAATCTTTCAAAGAAAAAAAGTGATTTAACATTACAAGAGCATGCCAGAAGTTTTCCATACATGAGAATTTTGGAGCTGGTAAAAGTGAACATTAACTACCATATGTCAACTTCAGCCAGACTTAATGATGTAAGTAAGAAAAAAGTTAGTACTACAGTATATGCATTTCCACACCCCTTCATAAACAGCAGGACTCATAAATAAGATATCTTTGGCAGAAAACAACATACATAAGTCTGTGAGCTGCCTTGCAAAGCAATCTTCACTATTCAGCTTTCAGGGAAGGTTAGCAAGGCTACACAAAATATTAAGGGCAAGTTGCCAGGTGCACATTTCCTGTTAAAATAAAGTATAATGAGCTATTGCTATAATACAAGCAGTCCCTTGGTCTCTCAACCACTGTCACACTGTTTAAAAGCCTAGTGAAGGACACTGGAGGAATTTAAAGACAAAATTACTTTAATAAAACAGTATGCTAGCATTAGGAACAGTTTGGAATGAAATGAAAACCATTGTGCCCCAACATATCATGATTTTGATCATAGTACTCCTTTCCAATTTGCAGTCCCAGCACATTTAGTAGAGTACAGAGAAATAATATTGCTGGATAGATTTAAAAATAGCAGTATTACACAAGCCTACTAAAAAGGTAGACATGAAATTCCTGGACCTTTTATTGCCTGGTGTTATTATTTACTATGATCCAGCAGTATTTAAGCCCTTAAAAAATACCACTGTTCGACCACTGTCACTGAGACTTCAATAAAGCAATAGCCTTATCCAAAAGTCAAAAGGTCATAGTGTGCTCTGTCAATTTCAAAGTATGCAGATATAGTAAAATGTTTTCCTAAATAATTTTGCATTATCTTAAAAATCTTTCGCCATTTGTTTTAATACTATTGTAACACTACAGGGTTCAGGTGGGCACCCTCACCTGCTGCCTGCACCAGTCAGCCCCCCGCTGTCGGGGACTCAAACCCAGGCCTCCAGCGTCACTCAACAGGGACCCAGCCTGTTGAGCTAAAGAGAGATCTCTCTTTAGCTCAACAGGCTGAGTCCCTGTTGAGTGATGCCGGAGGCCCGGGTTTGAGTCCCCGACGGTAGGGGGCCGACCTGATGCGGCAGCAGGCGAGGGGGCCCACGTGAACCCCGGAGCGTTACATTGATGTCAGAGTGGGATGGGATAGCCCTTCGCCGAGGACAGAAAGTTAAGCGGGGGAGAGTGTAACGCTTACAGCCACCATTGAGTGTGAAAGCCAGCTTACCAGAGCGGTGACGTCACCGCCCTTTCCTGTGATAGCAGGACCACAGCCGCTGGGCTGAGGAGAGATCTCTCTTTAGCTCACCAGGCTGGGTCCCTGTTGAGTAACGCCGGAGGCCTGGGTTCGTGTCCCTGACGGTGGGAGGGTGACCTGAGGAGGCGAGGGCGCCCACGTGAACCCTGAAGCGTTACACTATTATATACGACATTTCTGAGTATTGACATAAAATTGAAGTGTTTGTCATAATCTTTTATTTTAAAAGGATCTTCTAGGAAACACATGAAACAAAAATTTGGTTTGGGGGGAAAAAATTAAAGAAACCCCTTCTTAAAGATGATCTTGGGGATACAGGGGCACACTGAGCCAGATTTTAACCTAGCTGGCAACAGTTTACCGTCCATCCATTCTTCCAATTGCTTTATCCAATACAGGGTCACGGGGGAGCTGGGGTCTATCCCATCATGCAACGGACACAAGGCAGGATACACCCTGGACAGGAAGCCAATACATCTGCATTTACATACAGACACAAACACAGACACATACTCACACTAGGGCCAATTTTCCCAGAATCCAATTAACCTACCAGGATGTTTTTGGACTGTCTGGATATTCTTGAAATTAAAATGGATGTTTCACACTTTCTCAGTGACAGGCAGGCTTGAGAAGAATGAGAAATCACTCCAATTTTAATATTTCAGAACTGGTAGAACCAAAATTCTCTTTACTCTTTTCAGTTAATAGGCTATTGCTTTTCCAGATTACATCTTCCTTTGACACCGACAGGCATCACTTAAAATGAACACAAATGTATTAAAACAAGTTGATTGCCTGAGGAGATCTAATGCCTTTTTGATTAGACTGTTTTCAATTCAAAGTTCATAACAGGCACCACCAACAAACCATCTTTTAGTAATCCAAAACAAATCACATTTCTGTCAGTTTTACTGTTTTTAAGCATACTGTACCTGCACTGCATATCTGTAATTAAACTGTATCATGAATGTTAAACATTATACATCAGATAAAATTGTTTTTCCAATTAATTTTCATGAAGGGTATTGTATACATTTACGTCTGATAGAGCTTCCTGTCTAAATGAAATCCATAAATTATGCAAATACCAATCAAAGTTACTTTAAGTTATGTTAACTGTCACAATTATGTAAAATAAACAACATTTATGGTGCTTTCCAACATAAAATATGTACAGGTGATTCAAGAAAGCAAAATCTTATTCATGGGCTTTTGTGTTTGAAGTTCTACATTAATTTATCTGGCTTGACGCTGTTTGATGCTATTAATAACAATGCAATGCTTGGGTTTGCACAACATAAAATGTAACCTAATTATCAATATTGTGGGCAGAAGATCAGCAAACTTCAAATGTGGTCATTTTCACCTGATCAAAAAGATATTTGACTAACAGTGAAGTATCAAAATTGATAACAACGCTTTTATTGTTAAAAAAGAAATTAAAATTTGTTTAGATAACATTGATGTTTTCAAATGACACTCTGGGTGTCAAGTTTTAAAGAGCAAATCTGGAAAAATAAATTCATGTTTAAAGGCAAAACCAGAGGTCATTCATTAAATATTACAGTATGACATTTTTTATTTACATTAACAATGGTAATAACATATTGCTAAATATATTTTTTTAATTTAAAATTAGTAACACACAGTACAGTATAATATTAGTTAATTCCTTGCTCAGAATGGTGTTCTTTTATTTAGCCTACAGTATATATGTTTTTTCTCAAAATAGTATCAAATCTGAAAAGTGAATGAAAGAAAGGAGAGAAGAAAAAAGCACAAAGTAATGATTTTTGAGTCTTCTTCAGCCACAAAGGTGCTTCTCCAAAATGCTCCCACCTGAAAAAGGCTCAAAGGTTGAAACATTGTTTCTTTTCTACTTTTCAGCATGGACTTAAACCACTGCTTGTCTCCTTCACAGCCTGCACACTGATCGCTGCTTGAACCTCTCAAGTATTGGATCTGTCATCTCTCTTGCTTACATTCTGACAAACATGTCCATTGTGAAGAATGACAGCCATGCTGATATGTGGATTATAGTACTGATATATTCAGTTTAGTATGCTGGTGGGTATCTACTGTGATTTGTAATGGCAAAGTGCTCCCTTTACAGTTTGTAGTATTTACAAAGATCCTGTTCCATGTAACTGATATAACCCAAAACAATAGCTGAAGGTGCAGATGGACTTCGATCAAATAATTTCCTATTTAACAACTTGTCCTTTAAAACCATTTTAGACAGCAGTAAATAAAATCAGTAATATATCCTTCAGTTGCCGCAGGAGGTGTAAGGGGTTTTGCAATTTTCTACAAGAAGAGAAATTACTAATAGTGACAAAATATAACTCTTCCAGGATAAGTTGGCAGTGTACAAAAAATCAATCTCATTTTTAGTACTATTATGCAGATGGGTCTTTTACAAAACAGAAGTGCTTAAAATTGAGTTGGTGTTGCATGATAAATAAGACACACCACAGTGATATCCACCTGGCTTTGTACAATGAAATGCCCACTGTACATCTGTTGTGGGTTTTGAATATGTACAGTACTACTCACACAGCTTTCTTCTTGCAAATGGATATAATTACAGTTTTAATCATAGATGGTCACAGTAATGAAGTAATTATGCCATTCCCAAGATATAACAGTGAACTGTTGAAAGTGGATAAGAAGACTCCCTGGAATTTTAGGTTTAATTTAAAAAATAAAATCATTATTCTACCCTATAATTACACCTGACAGAATTTTCTTTTATAATCTGGTTGTTTTTGCAACATAACTCATATTTTACTACAATTAGAAAAGGGGTATGTAACAATTGATAATCATAACAGCAATTGCTTTTGTAGAGATGCAACCAAAGTATCAAGGAAACATTTTTAAATGTGGCATTTATTCAATTAAGCAGACAACAGACAGATTAATTTGTGAGAGTTTTCACAGTTCCCACAGGAAAACAAGAAGTGAATTCTATTGAGTCTAACTGTAAATGACTAATTCCAATATTCACATATTAACATTGAGTTATAAAATGGCCCCTATGATGAAGTGTTCTCTGTAAGAGACATTGCAATCATACAGAAAATGTATGCGCTCAAATATGGATTAATGCAAGTTTGGTTTCCAAACATGAATCAGAATTTATGTTTTTTTCATTCCGTTGAAATAAAGTTTCAATTTCATCAATGTTTTAAAAACATCCAGACTTATTTGCTATACATTTTCTACCATTAAGGGTGCTTTTGAAAAGAGATGATATACATTTTTTCTGAAGTTATACTGAACTTATAGTGAAGTTTTGGCTTCAGTACATAAAAATGTGTTGCAAATTGTGCATTATTCCTAAAAGTATTTAATTCTGAAATAATTCAGAATCTAATATGCCACATCTGATCTCTCATTGATTACTTCCATAAAAGCTGAATGAAAATTTCATCTCAGAATAATAGCCTTGAGCATTACTTCCTTATCAATGTTGTGTTTCTTAAGCAATTAGCAAAATTAGAGTATAACCAAATATATCCACATACACACATGCCAAACAATGACTCAGAGAAACCTAATTTCATGTTAGTGTAGATCTTTATTTGGTGTTGCAGTAGCATAATATCACAGTAGTGAGACTAATGGATGCCAACTGATTTTGCATATGCTACACTGCATTGAGACTGCCCAAAGGTGGTTACAGAAAATTAGGCAGAAAGTGTTATTTGTCTCTGAGTTTATGTTCTATACAGTATACACACATAAGAAATATCTCAGCTGTGAAAATCCAGGTGGAAATAATTTTGTTTTCTACCTTGAAAATTTCCATACGTACAATTATATTGTTTACACATACTTGACTTTTCAAGGGAATATGTCATACATTAACTGTGTTAATTATTTAATACACTAAGCATTCGGAACCCAAATAAGAGCAGATCTTGTATGTTTGCACATTATCATCATTACATATAGTAAGTTACATAAGGCATTACATACCATAAGACGGAATGACACTTTGTCAGTGATTGTATACCTTTCTAATATGAGCTGTTGTATAACCTGAAGTCATTTAAGGTGTCCTGAAATATTCATCTTGGGTTTTACACAAACGTATAAAACTGTAATGATCTATTTATACCAGTAATATGAATCATTACAATTGGAGAACCCATCAAACAGAAATTGTCTTCTTTTCTTGCAACAGTGCTCTCATAGCAACAGACAGATCTCAAATAAGAAACACTTTGATTTGATTTCTCCACACTAAGCCGCCAAGAAATGAGCAAATGCACCATTGAAGTCTGGAATGTGTATCCCCTGACAGAATGATACGTGAAAAAGGGATGTATCCTATCCAGTACTGAGAGCTTCAGATGTTCTGGCCACAGAAGAATCACTCCTGCTCATCAAGGCTGTTCTGTGACTGCTTCTGCTCTTTTTAGGTCTGTCTTTCCACTGGCAATTCAGGTCCTACATTTGAACTTCCTCTACTACAGTATGTCAGTGAGACCCTTCTATTTCATTCACTGTATTTCCAACAACTACATACTACATACAACAACATTCACGTAGGTCTACTGGATTAACCAAAGCATCACTTTGTCTCAGAGTTTTGGTAAATTGTTTTCCCCATTCTCACCTATCACACATACTATATAATAATAATAACTGCTTACACTTATATAGCGCTTTTCTGGACACTCCACTCAAAGCACTTCACAGGTAATGGGGACTCCCCTCCACCACCACTAATGTGCAGCATCCACCTGGATGATGCGACATCAGCCATAGTGCGCCAGAACGCTCACCACACATCAGCTATTAGTGGGGAGGAGAACAGAGAGATGTAGCCAATTCATAGAGGGGAATTGTTAGGAGGCCATGATTGGTAAGGGCCAATGGGAAATTTGGCCAGAATACCCCTACTCTTTTCAGGAAAAGCCCTGGGATTTTTAATGACCACAGAGAGTCAGGACCTCGATTTTACGTCTCATCCGAAAGACGGCGCCTATTTACAGTATATTGTCCCAGTCACTATACTGGGGCATTAGGACCCACATGGACCGCAGGGTGAGCGACCCCTGCTGGCCCCACTAACACCTCTTCCAGCAGCAACCTTAGTTTTTCCCAGGAGCTCTCCCATCCAGGTACTGACTGCTGTAAATACTCTCCTGACTATAGTCTTTTTTAAGATTAGATTTATTGTCAAACTGGTGAGAGACTTGTACATTATGGCTCACACCCACATATGCAAAACATTTTAATTACATGGAATTAATCTTAAAAATCAAGATATTCCTGTCCACTGCACCTTTCAACACAGTAATGCTAGATGTAGTCATGTCAGCTGAGCGAGGTATTTACTGCACTAATTACACAAAAGCCTAGGCCACAAAACAGAATATTAAGCAAATAATAACTTAACGAATTAATAGTAACATGAAACATACAAATTAGACTACAAAAGACTACAAACACAACCTATTTTGACTAAATAAAGATTTTTAAAAATTGAAGTTTTATGCTTAAATTAAAAACCCATTTTTTCAAAAGAAAAAAAAAAATCCTGCCAAAACATTAAAGGCTAAACCATCCATTTTCTATTAGCTTCATCCCATTATGATTTATCGAGGGAGGCTGGATACTATCCCGGCAAGTAACAGGCACAAGGACAGATACACCCTGAATGGATGCCAGTCCACTGCAGGGCACACACTCATACTCACACCAGGGTTAATTTTCCCAGAAGCTAATTAACCAAATACTGTACAGTATAGTACAGTACACTGTATGTCTTTGGTCTGTGGGAGGACATTGGAGCAAAAATCCACTCCAACACAGGGAGAACATGCTCTACAAGCTTCAAGCAGAGGAACACTCTTTCTAGCACTACATCTGGCATTGAACCCAGGGCCCTAGCACTTTGAGGTAGCCATGCTAACCACTGCGCTACTGTACCACCCCTTAAAAACTGACCATCTGCTTAAATATTTTGGCTTGTTTGCCATTTTTAAATTGTATTTTGCAGCCCCAAGACTAAAATGTGATGGAATTGGTAAAAAAGGAATATAAGCTATACAGTTTGTACCAGGTTATCAAAATATTTTTCTGTTATTTTTGGTATTTAGAGAGCATTACCAAGGAGCCACTGACTGAGACCATCAAGGAAAAGCTTCATCCTTATGATGCCTCATGTACAGTATGTACAGTAAATGGTGTCTGGGTGAAGAAATAATAAAAATATTATGCCCTTATCATTCAAAAACATGAGATACTGTAAATGCTGTATACTGTACAGATGTTTTTTTTTGTACTATTTGATTATTTTGGATAATCTTATGATTAAGCCGAAAATAAAATACAGATCTTTGCATTTCCCCAGGGAAAATAAGTTGCTGCAGGGAGAATTCTTTTTCATAAAATATTTAAAATAATTATATATTTCTGTTAGTGTTCAAAGTCACATTTACTGAGAAAATCTAATATTATCCATATTTTGCATATTGTTGTGATTAGCAGTATAAAAGTATTAACATCAGTAGAAACACTATTAGTATTATAGAGAAGATGCCGCAACATGAAACTAATTTCTGATTTTTAAAATAAATGAATATAATCAGTAGCAGCAAAAAAACACCAGACACACACCAATATCAATAAATCTGGGATATACTGTATTATACAGTTGTATAAATCTTATTTTTTATATTTTGCTTAGCATTGCTTTATAGTGCGTACTGTGCTGTTATTTCTCTTTTGACAGTGTTCTAATTTCTAAATCATACAGTACAGCAAACTAAATTTGCACATGTATATATTGTATATATATAGAGAGAGAGATTCAATACATGTGAAGAAGAAGATATAAAGCAACAGTAGCAAATAGTCCTTGAGACTGAATAATAGATATTTACCATGGATGCTTGGGAGGCAAGGACTATTGTTGAATTATAATTACACAGCATGTATTTTGAAAGCCATCTAGCATAAAGACTTGTAGCTATGGCAACACAGTGAAGACTCTCTCGGATACAGCATATTAAAGATACAAATAGTCTTTTCTAGACTATGCTTGTTAAGCTGTTTTACATGGTTTTTAATAGAAGCTTAACATTTTGCTACAAAATAGTAAGATGGCAAATATTTCAATACACAGGTAGTTGAAGCTCAAGTTACTGTTTGAGTGATAACTCAATAAAGTGTGTATGTGACTGAAACCAATAAATGTATTTTAATAAAAACAGTGTTCTCCAACATATCTGGCTTTTGTTAAATAATCCCACCTACACCACCAGAGACACATTTCTTTACTCTCAGAATGAGTAGTTTAGTTATGTGATCTGCTACACAAGGGAAATATTGAATGAATGACCATAGACATCAGTATAAAGTAATACCAAAATTTAAATGTTGATATTTAAAAATATCACTTGCATATTGTCCAGTCATTTTTACTTTTTATTTTTTAGAGATGTGAGCACAATTGTGATTTAATCTTGTTATCCTTTAATAAAAGACTAGCTCTTGACAATGCACTCAGTGCTTATTGGAAAATGTGAAAAGGTTTTAAAATGTCCATGTTATAAAATGAATAAATTAAATTTCAGTACACTGAAGGTTAATATTTAGAGACAAAAAATACAGAAAGTATCAGATGTGTAACCCATATGCTTTTCTTGTTAATGACAGTATGCTATTGAGTGGAAGACAAGCCAGTCATGCTTTAATAATGCATCTGAAATACAAATTCTTGTGAGAATGATTATCAGTTATTTCTGCAATTTGTGTAAGACATATATGAGAGCAACGTTTACAGTTTTTGGTGAGTTTAGTGACAGTAGATTAATATAGATTTTCTGTGAATATTTTTAATTTGATAAAGGACTTATTGTTAAAAGCATTGATCTGGATTTGGCAGATTGATAGTCTTCAGCATTTCCCACAGAATGTGCTTGAGGGACACAATGAAGAGAAGCAAATGGGAGCCTAAGTCTCTCTCTTGATATTTCCAACTTTGAAAAAAAAAAGGAAAAACTAAAGCACATTATTCTAGCCTCTGAAGCCAAAAAGCCTCTCCAGAAAGACGATTGAAAAACGATTTGGTTAATCTACTAGTTCTGTTACACATGACTGATTGTGCTACACCAGCCTAAAATGACAATGCAGAAAAAGAACAGAATAGGAATGTGATCATAAATTCCTCAAAAGATGTAAGGACTATAGACTCTGGAGAAAGATACATGCTAAATTATTAACTAAAATAGTAAGCTCTAATAGTAGGAAAGGCTGCTAAATGCACTTTCATGTCTAACTCACTGTCTTTGCACAGTTTGGTTCTTTCATGAAGAAAAGTGTTTTGCTTTTAAATTGACAGGCAGGCATTTACATAAATTGTTTGAAATTGCTCTCCAAAATTTATGTTTGGAAAGCATATTAAAACATTTAATGATCCTGACAACTAAACATATCTAACATTATAATGGCAAGTACGAAAGAACTCTTTAAACCCATTAGTGAAACATATACTGTAGCACACCAGCACTGAAATATGCCCCCTTGTCATTTCCTCTCACTTAAGTTTGAAAAGTCCTTCTTTAGCTTTTTTTTTCTAGAAAGCTTTAGATTGAATTTATGTAGACTAGCATACAATACATATAATGTAGTTAACAAGAATTGAGTATATACAACAACCTTAAAAAACATTGTAATGTTTGGAAGTTTACTATGACACTTGCACTGAATAATTATAATAATTGCTTATATAACGCTTTTATGGACACTCTACTCAAAGCGCTTTAGAGATAATGTGGGCTCCCCTCCACCACCACAGCCATAGTGCACCAGAACACTCACCACACATCAGCTATTAGTGGGGAGGAGAACAGAGTAATGAAGCCAATTCATAGATGGGGATTATTAGGAGGCCATGATTGGTAAGGGCTAAAAGGAAATTTGTCCAGGACAACAGGGTTACACCCCTGCTCTTTTCAAGAAACACTCTGGGATTTTTAATGACCACAGAGAATCAGGACCTCAGTTTTACATCTCATCTGAAGGACAGTGCCTTTTTTACAGTATAGTGTCCCTGTCACTATACTGGGGCATAAGGACCCACAAAGCCAACAGGGTGATTACCTCCTGCTGGCCCCACTAACACCTCTAACAGCAACCTTAGTTTCTCCCTGGAGGTCTCCCATGCTGGTACTGGCCAGGCTCACACCTGCGTAGCAGCAATGCTTTGCCAGTTGTGTGTTGCAGGGGATATGGCTGCTGGCTATATAGACCTTGGTGTTCAAAACGAATGTCACACGATAACTAACCTTTTATTTTGGCATAATTAAAAATTAATAAAATGCTATAATATGCTCTTTAACTTTGCTTGAAGTACCTTGTATGGCTAAAAGAAGAACTACACCTGAATTTACACTCAGACAGACACACAATCAGTCTTTTTCAGCTACGATGCAGACTCAGAAGCTCAGAGATCCATCAGGATCACTAATCACGTTTAGACAAATCTAGTTTGACAGAGACAAAGGTTCCAAATGTTAACTATACAGTATGTCTAGCACTCTGGCACTGAACCCATTGTCCCTTCTGGTAGTACATTGGCATATCAGACAGGCAGATGGAACCATCACAGGCCTCTAGGGGAGCTTTTCCTCTCCAGAGACCACTAAATATTACTGTACTGTTTTCTTCATTTTAATAACAATAATAATAACATCACTTTATTAACCCATTACAATTTCTTGCATTAGGAATTATCTTTTCACATACCCCAGCTTGCTTTTCATGAGACACAACCACACAGATAGGGAGAGAGCCTAGGGTCAGAGTGCAGGGTCTGCCATTGAATGGCACCCCTGGAGTAGTTGGGGGTTAAGGGGCTTGCGCAGGGGCCCAACAGAGTAGGATTCCTCTGCCAGCTGTGGGATTTGAACCAGCAACCTTCCAGCCACAGGCACAGATCCTGAGCCACAGAGCCACTGCTCCGCTCCACTGTTTTAATGACACTCAGAATTACCAGGGATCTTTACCTTTTTTACTCTTTTTTTTTAAATTAGTTCTGAATACCTTCCTAGGCTTTAGCTCTATACTTCAGTAAAATGCCAGCAACTACAGATCTGTATCCTAGATGTCATGACCAGAGTGAAACAGAGCTGTCTTTACACTGTAATAATTTAAAACAATTATAAAATGCACTCATTTAAAAAAAGTACTTAATTTAATAATTCCTAGAAAGATCAGTGATGAAGAACAATGACAATGTTAATTTCTTCTTTATGAAGTTCAAATATCCACATAGTAAAGGTACAATATCCGTACCTTTACTATATGGATATTTGCAGAGCTCATCATTTGAAGTTGGAATTGAGCAAATCATATCATATACAGATGCAGCCATTCAAAGTGCGCGTTACAGACACGTACCGCAGGTGACGTCGCTCAGTATGACGCAAGATGACGCGGGGCACCGCAGTACGTGATTGGTTGACCGACAGGGGCACTCGTGGTCCGTTGGTCTGTCGTAGAAAGACAGTAAACGTCTTTGCTGTGCCCGTTGTAGGTATTGAATTTTACCACTGAAGGGAAATCTTAGTAGCTGAGCATAAAAAGAATAGGAGCATACTGTAACGCGTGTGAAGGTCATAAACGATATTAATTTTGGAACATAAACATACAGTGTATAGCTGGTCTTGGTACTTTAAAGAAAAAAATACACACCAGTATTCCATTTCTCCCTAAACATTTTAAGCTTCGAAGTCTTTAACTAACGCGATACCGGAGTCAACAAGCATACTTTTAGAATTTGATTAAAAGGGAATATAATATGGAATCGCGTATCTAAAGAATTTAATAATGGTATTCGTGTGCTGCGACAGGGCTGTGTAGGGCTGTTTCGCCTGCCTGTTCATGTGAGCTGTCTTGTAGACGTGACTACCAGCTGACAGGTTGTGTTTTCGAATCCAGCTGGTGCTGGTCTTTTCTTTTAACAAACATTTCTTCGAAAAAATAGAATAGCGATATTATGGACAATCAATTGACTTTTATATTTCAAAATATCGCAACATGATCGATATTTGCGATATTTTGAACATATCTTCCCTTCTGACAGCGGTGCCTGCTTCTATTGTGTGTGTGTGTGCAACAGAGTAAATTTTTAATAGCGTTTTAAGCGAATAGGTAATTAGATTGCTCGTAAACCTAATCGCTTTTTCTACATAAACACAGCATGATTACTCTCTGAAAATGCTTTTCCTTTATTTTTAAAGTAGGCTCAGATTTCAACTATAGATCGTATTATTATAAACTTTCTTGGAAAAATGTATTTTATGTAAACCATGTTTGCTATTAATTCATTTAGGGCTAAAATACGTTCATTGTCTTCCAATCGAGTCGAGTTGACATTGGAAGCCTGCCACACCCGGACTGTTAAACCAACGCATTAGCACGTCAAAGCCCATTGAGGGTATTGAGCCAGTATTGGCTTTAGTATTCCCCCCCTCTCCCCTCAATTCAATTCAATTCAAGGTGTTTTATTTGCATGACAGATGGGTACAAGCAGTGTTGGGTATGTATATTGTAACGCTTACGGCAGACAGGCACTGTGTAACAGCCGGCGCACCAGAGCAGCGCGGCACCGAGGGAGCGTCTGCATTTATAACTTGGTTTTTAAAATTAGTCAAGCAATATGAAGCATCTTCTTTTACTTTTGAGTCCCTTAAATACATTGAACACAGCTTTCTCACCACTTAAGATTGCTCTTGATACCATCCTTACACAAAGCAGAAGGGAGATTTTAGTGCCTGAGCATAAAAAGAATAGGAGCATACTGCAACGCGTGTGAAGTCCATAAACGATATTAATTTTGGAACTTAAACGTTCAGTATATGGCTGGTCTCGGTACTTTAAAGAAAACATACACACCAGTATTCCATTTCTCCCTAAACATTTTAAGCATCGAAGTCTTTAAGTAACGCGATACCGGAGTCAACAAGCATACTTTTAGAATTTGATTAAAAGGGAATATAATATGGAATCGCGTATCTCAAGAAATTAATATGCAATAACTGAGTCAAGGGACTCAGAGGATCCAAGGCTAGACTGAGTATAATAGGCTTCGGGCTTCTATTGTGACATCTACTGTAAATTACAGAAATGTTAAAAGTAACCAAAATAAAGTAACTAAAATGTGGTCTAAAATCACCCCTTTAGACACCCCTTTTACTTCACTGGTGTCAGATATGAAAGGCAATAGTCTCCCGTTCTGTCTGCTGTGTGTTGCAGCAGAGGGACTCCCTGCCGCTGAAAGGGGCAGAGTAACTTGCATGCCCTCTAGTACAGTTTACACATGCACGACTTTAAAAGCTAGCAAGACAGGTTTCGATTCACATTAGCTGGCGAGCCTTGTTAAAAAAACGAATGATAATGTAACATGCCACTGTTCATGAACAAAGTTATACTGAGATTTCCTAAGATACGCGATTAAAAAATAAATAAATAAAAATTTGAATCTCCCGCGGAACACATTCCATAAGAATCAGTGGTTTTACAGTATATATCGCCTTTAAAGGTGGCTTCTCAAAACGCTTTACGGGATAAAAACAACCAGAACAGCAGCAACAACAATATTGTATTTCGTTGCACTTTGAAAACCAAGTAATAACTTAACTATACAGTACGTGCAAACGTTTCGTATGTTGCTGTCGTGAATGTCTGCGTACCCATAAGTATCTTATTTGCCTTGAGTCTGTCTACAGTATCTCTGTCCCACTACCCCCATCTCTCCCTCAATTCAATTCAAGGTGTTTTATTTGCATGACAGATGGGTACAATTCTTGTTGGGAATGTATACTTTGATATTTACACCCGGCGCGGCACCGAGGGAGCGTCTGCATTTATAACTTGGTTTTTAAAATTAGTCAAGCAATATGAAGCATCTTCATTTACTTTTGAGTCCCTTAAATACATTGAACACAGCTTTCTCACCACTTAAGATTGCTCTTGATACCATCCTTACACAAAGCAGAAGGGAGATTTTAGTGCCTGAGCATAAAAAGAATAGGAGCATACTGCAACGCGTGTGAAGTCCATAAACGATATTAATTTTGGAACTTAAACGTTCAGTATATGGCTGGTCTCGGTACTTTAAAGAAAACATACACACCAGTATTCCATTTCTCCCTAAACATTTTAAGCATCGAAGTCTTTAAGTAACGCGATACCGGAGTCAACAAGCATACTTTTAGAATTTGATTAAAAGGGAATATAATATGGAATCGCGTATCTCAAGAAATTAATATGGAATAACTGAGTCAAGGGACTCAGAGGATCCAAGGCTAGACTGAGTATAATAGGCTTCGGGCTTCTATTGTGACATCTACTGTAAATTACAGAAATGTTAAAAGTAACCAAAATAAAGTAACTAAAATGTGGTCTAAAATCACCCCTTTAGACACCCCTTTTACTTCACTGGTGTCAGATATGAAAGGCAATAGTCTCCCGTTCTGTCTGCTGTGTGTTGCAGCAGAGGGACTCCCTGCCGCTGAAAGGGGCAGAGTAACTTGCATGCCCTCTAGTACAGTTTACACATGCACGACTTTAAAAGCTAGCAAGACAGGTTTCGATTCACATTAGCTGGCGAGCCTTGTTAAAAAAACGAATGATAATGTAACATGCCACTGTTCATGAACAAAGTTATACTGAGATTTCCTAAGATACGCGATTAAAAAATAAATAAATAAAAATTTGAATCTCCCGCGGAACACATTCCATAAGAATCAGTGGTTTTACAGTATATATCGCCTTTAAAGGTGGCTTCTCAAAACGCTTTACGGGATAAAAACAACCAGAACAGCAGCAACAACAATATTGTATTTCGTTGCACTTTGAAAACCAAGTAATAACTTAACTATACAGTACGTGCAAACGTTTCGTATGTTGCTGTCGTGAATGTCTGCGTACCCATAAGTATCTTATTTGCCTTGAGTCTGTCTACAGTATCTCTGTCCCACTACCCCCATCTCTCCCTCAATTCAATTCAAGGTGTTTTATTTGCATGACAGATGGGTACAATTCTTGTTGGGAATGTATACTTTGATATTTACACCCGGCGCGGCACCGAGGGAGCGTCTGCATTTATAACTTGGTTTTTAAAATTAGTCAAGCAATATGAAGCATCTTCATTTACTTTTGAGTCCCTTAAATACATTGAACACAGCTTTCTCACCACTTAAGATTGCTCTTGATACCATCCTTACACAAAGCAGAAGGGAGATTTTAGTGCCTGAGCATAAAAAGAATAGGAGCATACTGCAACGCGTGTGAAGTCCATAAACGATATTAATTTTGGAACTTAAACGTTCAGTATATGGCTGGTCTCGGTACTTTAAAGAAAACATACACACCAGTATTCCATTTCTCCCTAAACATTTTAAGCATCGAAGTCTTTAAGTAACGCGATACCGGAGTCAACAAGCATACTTTTAGAATTTGATTAAAAGGGAATATAATATGGAATCGCGTATCTCAAGAAATTAATATGCAATAACTGAGTCAAGGGACTCAGAGGATCCAAGGCTAGACTGAGTATAATAGGCTTCGGGCTTCTATTGTGACATCTACTGTAAATTACAGAAATGTTAAAAGTAACCAAAATAAAGTAACTAAAATGTGGTCTAAAATCACCCCTTTAGACACCCCTTTTACTTCACTGGTGTCAGATATGAAAGGCAATAGTCTCCCGTTCTGTCTGCTGTGTGTTGCAGCAGAGGGACTCCCTGCCGCTGAAAGGGGCAGAGTAACTTGCATGCCCTCTAGTACAGTTTACACATGCACGACTTTAAAAGCTAGCAAGACAGGTTTCGATTCACATTAGCTGGCGAGCCTTGTTAAAAAAACGAATGATAATGTAACATGCCACTGTTCATGAACAAAGTTATACTGAGATTTCCTAAGATACGCGATTAAAAAATAAATAAATAAAAATTTGAATCTCCTGCGGAGCACATTCCATAAGAATCAGTGGTTTTACAGTATATATCGCCTTTAAAGGTGGCTTCTCAAAACGCTTTACGGGATAAAAACAACCAGAACAGCAGCAACAACAATATTGTATTTCGTTGCACTTTGAAAACCAAGTAATAACTTAACTATACAGTACGTGCAAACGTTTCGTATGTTGCTGTCGTGAATGCCTGCGTACCCATAAGTATCTTATTTGCCTTGAGTCTGTCTACAGTATCTCTGTCCCACTACCCCCATCTCTCCCTCAATTCAATTCAAGGTGTTTTATTTGTTTGACAGATGGGTACAATTCTTGTTGGGAATGTATACTTTGATATTTACACCCGGCGCGGCACCGAGGGAGCGTCTGCATTTATAACTTGGTTTTTAAAATTAGTCACGCAATATGAAGCATCTTCTTTTACTTCTGAGTCCCTTAAATACATTGAACACAGCTTTCTCACCATCCTTACACAAAGCAGAAACTGTCCGATGACTCACAGTACAAGTGGAAAGATTACAGATTTTAATCGTCTTTAATTTTGTCTTTAATTTTGCCTGTGGAGTGTATCTTATTAAGCTCTAAATTGCATTTTGAGCGCGGTTTTTTACTTTTTTTTAATTGCATTTTGGGCGCGGACAGCACATACAAGGGTTAATGAACTGCGCCAAGAAATTTAAAATAGTATTCTTTAGGTGTGAGGGTAGGAGTGGACCGCAGCAGGCATAATCAGCAAACCAGGAAAACAAAGAACAGGACAGGTGAGATGTGTATCCAGAAAGCGAGTGATCAGAAAAAGGAAATGGAAAACGCAGAAAAAGAAAACGCTTTACAGGATAAAAACAATAACAACAGTAGTGGCTGGGCAAACGATTTTTTTTATCGAAATACAAATTGAGATACTGTACTGTATAATGATGTGCATGAACAAAGGTATACTGCAATTTTCCTTAGATACGCGATTAATGCTTCGTAGGAGGAGGCGGTCTTTTCCTCTTGTCTAACAGTTTGTCCACAAACAAAACATTCCTGTTAGACAAAAGGAATTGAAAAAAAACAATTTTGTCAATGAAAACCGGTGTGTGTGTCTCTCCCTGCTGGATGTTCCTCTCACAAACTGCTGAATGAATAAAATAATTTTATTGAAAATGCGTTTGCGATTGTCTGGTATTTAATCTGGTCCCTTTTAACTGTTTTTCGATCTACTGTATTGCTTTGAGATGCCACTTTTAAAGGCGATATGTAAAATAAAGTTTTTTTTATTATTGTTATAGAGAAACATGATCAGATTTTCCCTGGTTCAGAAAAAAGATCTAAAGTGCTACACATAACTTTCTTAATTCGATGTATTTAAAGCAGTGAACTACTGTAGGTGTCACATAACATTCAGAAATACAATCACGTATTTGACAAATAAAAACGATTATAATCTAATCCTTCCACGTTTGATCCCAAAATCCCAAGAAATATAAATCTTGACGGGTAGAAAGCTATGCTGAAAGTTTATTAAGATGCTTAGAAGACAAAGATACTGTATCAATTTATGTTGCATTAGCCTGATTATGATTAAAAAACACATATAATTAAACACGCGTTTGCGATTTAAATCAGAACACGATTTAAATCAATATCGATTCCATATTATATTCGCAGAAAAGCTTAAAACTACCACTTTTTCACACGCTATTTCACATGCTAGTTAAATACTTCGATGCTTAAAATCGTTAGGGAGAAATGGAATACCGGTGTGTATTTTTCCTTTAAAGTGCCGAATCCTGGAATCTGACTGGCTGACACCCCTCTGAAGTGGTTCCATAAAATCTGGTATACGGAAAAGAAAGCGTTGATAAATACAAGTGTCTTTTAATACACTCTTTGCTGTGCTCTTGAGGATCCTTGTGATATTTTAAGCTCTAGTTGAATGATAAGTGTCGCATTTTAAATCATTTTCGTAGTTAGAAATTATGAAACGCCCTGTTAAAAGCAAGGAAGTTTTTATGCCCGTTGAAGTAAAACAAAATGCCTGACAAAGTATGGCTTGGACAGATTCCAAGTGCTTGTACAAATGTGCTAAAGAAATTATACTTTGAGTATACAGCTTGTCTAAAGTCATCCATTATTAATACTATTAGTAATATCTTCAGTAAAGGCTTTGATGCATAAATATTTATGATAAAGGTAGGCTGTGTACTTTTGTCCAACTGAGCAATCTTGCTTTCATAAAATATACCAACATTTTAATGACTGATGATTAACATGCTGTAATACACAGTTCAAAATTAAAGGCTCAAATGCTGTACATGAGAGGTTAAGCTCCCCCTGGCGGTTTTACAAGGCGACGCCGGATAGTTAACCACGTGACACCACGTTAACTGCGTCATACCGCGTGATACTGTGACACGCCCACCGGGGTATGCCGCGAAATACCTCACGCATTTTGAATGGCTGCATCTGTATCTTGATTAAGACGGGTGATATTTTTCAGTATAGAACATGATAGTGATCTGGAACATAACGAATATGAAAAAGGTAGAAGGAAATTTTCTTATTATTTATACATTATATATTGTTTATAAAACATCTATAAAAAGAAACTCTTAGATCAGTTTAAAGGCTTTTACATTGTTCTTCTCCCCATCTTCTGACCTTGCTGTGGTGGGGAAGCATCTATACCTTTAAGACCATGATTACTATACCAGTGGGAGCCCTGACTCCTGGTAGGTTGAATTGGATTGGTTTCATGCAAGGGACCAGACAAAAACCAGCATGCTGGTCCTCTAGGCTAGGGGTTGGGCATAGCACTAACAACACTATCAAAAATTTGTTACAGAAACTGCAGTGAGCAATATTAAATTAATACATGGCCCTTAAAAGACTTCACCCACTCGAGTCATTTGAGTGGCAGTATGACCACCCCTGACAAAAACCAGCAAGAAATCAGGAGTGTGATAAAGTGGGATCAGCCTTGGGGGATGGAATGTCTGAACCATGTATGAGACTTCAAAAACAGCCTGTGGGAAATGAAGAGATACAGTCTCGACATCCTGAGAACAAATGAATGTCGCTGCATCTGGGTGTCAGATGTGGAATGATGGGCCACATTACTTACTTTACCTACAGTAAATTTCTTTTCTCAGGCCACATTAAACCACAGAGAGATATAGTCGTCATACTTTCCTGAGGGAAAGCCAGATCCTTAATAGAGAGGGACCTATTGAGTGATTTTAGGAGGATAAGAGCATGCCTCAATTCAAATTTCTGGAAGCTCACTATCCTGCAGTGCTATGGACCAACTAATGAAACTGATGAAGAAGACAGACAGTAGGCATGAACACCTTCAAATTGCTGTTTTCAAGGTACCAAAGCATGTCATACTCCTGATAATCAGTGATATTAATGTCAAAGTGGGATCTGATAAGACAAACTATGAGAGAGCAATGAGCACCCATGGATGTGGTGAAAGAAACAATTGAGATTGCCTTATTTACTTTTATATGAACAACCACTTTATCATAGGCAGTACCATCTTCCCAAAACATAACATTTACAGTATATGCTCAAATGGAAGTCACCTGGTGGTAAAACCACCAATCAAATAGACAACATCATCATTAGTGGCCAGTGGCAGAGGTCACAACATGAAGTTAGTGCCTACCATGTTGCAGATGCTTACAGCAATCATTATCTAATTGTTACTACCATGCGACTCAAACTCAAGGAGGTGATAACACAAGACCAGCACCAAAAGTGGCTAGACATCATGAAAGTCAAGTGCCCCAAGAAGAACCTACACATACTGAACAGTCTGCTAAAAACAGATGATGTCCTTGATATTGACACCAAATCCTCCTGAAGCTCTGAAATTAAAATCGCCATTAAAACTGTCAAGAGTACAAAGCATGTGCTGTTGACTCAAGTCATGCTGAGATGCTGAAGGCAGATGTCTCAATGGCCTCCAAAATGCTAACTGACCTTTTCCAAGACATTTGAGCCACTGACACTTATTTCTGAAGAATAGAAGGGTGACCTCAGGAACAGTGATAACTGGCAAGAAATCAACCTGCTATTACAAATAAGGTTTACTGTAGAGTCCTGCTCAACAGAATAGAGGCAGCTATTGACCGAAGCAGGAGCAAGCAGGTTTCAAGAAAGGGAGAGAACTGTATGAATCAGGTCTTTGCACTGTGAAATGTAATCATGTAGTGTTTAAAATGAAACACAGCTTTGTTCACCAATTTTTGTGGATTTCAGGAAGGCATTTAATAATGATCATCAAAACACCCTCTGGAAGATACTGTGATTCTAAAAAATCCCATAAAAAGACTGTCACTATCATTGGAAAATTCTATGAACAATTTGATCATGGGCAACACCCTCTCTGGGTGGTTCCCTCTGAAATCTGGATTGAGACAAGGTTGTATTTTCTCACCTATCCCCTTCATTTACACTATAGGCTGTATCATGACTAACACATTAGACAAACCAAGAGGTTTCCAGTGGACCCTGTTCAAACAGCTGGAAGACCTAGAATTTGCTGATGACTGCACTGTCCTAATACAAGGTACAGGAAAAAAAACTGACAGGCTTGATATCTTTGCCTGACAAGCAGGTCTTAACATCAACACCATCAAAACTCAAGTGATGTGCATTAAGGCTACTCCCTCTGCACCAATTGTTATAAGTGGTGACCTGCTGGAGTTTTTGGATAAATTCACATATTTGGGAGGCCTCATCAGCAAAAAGACATCAAAGCAAGGCCGGGAAAACTCAAGGTCCATCCAGAACAGCACCTCCACAACAGCAATGTTAAATGTTGTTATCATGTTGTATCTGAGTGCTGGAGGGTCTTTAAGACAGACATGAAGACGATTGAAGCTTTCGACAATGAATGTCTTAAGAAAATTTTCTGCATCTTTTGGCCAAATAAAATATCCAACTACCAACTACTGTATACAAAAGGACTGGAATCTGGAATATAATTACAGAAATCACATATTGAAGACTGCAATGGGTAGGTCATGTACTTAGAATGGATAGTGATCACATCCCAAAAACTGTCATAGGACACCTGCAGGAAAAAGAAAACCAGGAAGGCCCAAAACTAGTTAGACAGAACCAATGGTGGAGGAGCTAGCCAAGATAAATTTCTCTTGGAGAAATGTACAACAAGCCATCAAGAATAGGAAATATTGACCTGTAGAAAAGGAAACACTGGAGCCTTATATCCTACCTGGAAGAAGAGGACTAAGTAAATAATACCTACCGAATTCATTATTGTTTCATAGTATTTTATATTTTTCTGTACCTTATCTATTAGCTCTGTATATTTTTTTATCATGAAGTGACAGGTCATGAAAAAGGAATGGTTTTAATTGACCTTATGTGAACAATTTATGATGGTGGCAATCCAAATGTAAATTCTATATATGTGTTGTTTGGAATTATATTAAACAGTGGCCTTTGAGGTGACAGTAGCTCCTTCACACAGTGAGCATTACTACTGTATAGGTGAAGAAA
Source organism: Atractosteus spatula (assembly GCF_055471065.1). Lineage (NCBI taxonomy): Eukaryota > Metazoa > Chordata > Actinopteri > Semionotiformes > Lepisosteidae > Atractosteus > Atractosteus spatula. The sequence goes on from NC_142714.1 coordinate 37,370,699, forward strand.
TTATCATTCGAATGTAATTTAGGTTCTATGTATGTCAGCAAGAGGACAGTTTTGTTTTCATTCATTTAGCAGTAGATTAATTTTTAAAAAAGTTTCCCAAGAGGCTAACATATAGGAAAAGGGACTTTTTCCCATATTCTCACATTTCTGGACCAGTACTTCATAATCTAATACAAACATAATATTATTTCCTAGTGGATTTTCAAATATGCAAAGATAAATCTAGTAGGCCTTAGAATGAAAAAAATGCTTGACACCTTCTTTCATCAATTTTCCATTTTCTGCTACTAGAATCCATAAACAGCAAAAGGATTTGGAAATGTTTTGATCAGACAGTACTAAGTGGAAGGACAAACTGAGAGATAACTCTGCCAGTACTATGCTGAAATGTGGAGGAAGTGGCAATGAACAGCAGGCAGAGAGGCGGTTTGTTTAAATAACTAATAACCTTGGAATGACACCCCTGCAAACTTGCAGATGGAAACTATGATCATGATGAAAAGCACAATCAAATTGTCAAACAACAGCCTTGTGTATTCTGCTTCCATCCAGTCAGGGATCTTTAATCTTGAGAATCTTTTTCCTGTATATTGACTGGCCCGTATAAATCTGTTTAAACATCAAGAGATTTTCCATAAATTCCTTCCTCTATTTAGAAATCAACACTTACCATATCCGTGTCTGAAACCGGTCCAAAACTTGTTACATAGATGTTAGTTTTGACTTCAGTTACACTTTCTGGAAAAGACAAGAAGAATGTAAATTTATCTACATTTTTATTTTAAAACTGACAATCCAATAGAACAACAATTTGGCCACTGAACACAATGCCTGAAGATAAAGTTCAGCAGAATCGAGAATTATATTGTAAAAGTAAAATTGTAATAAAATGCTACATCAAAACTTAGCTTCCCTTACAAAAACAATAAATTACAATAAATACAAAAATGTACAGGTTCCTATAGAAAATAGGAACGGTTCTATAGAGACCTGTGAGTCATCTGTTTTTGTAAGGTTATTTCCAGTGAATATTTGGCATTGTAAGAACTTGAGTTTAACAAAGCTATTCACACAAAAACTAATTAATTATTTGCCAAACATAGTAAGATCAAAACTATTTAGAAGACTAGGTACAGAGCAGAATACTATATGTTGAAAATTTGTTTCAGAAATATGAGAGCACTTATGTAAAAACACATATTCTCCAATGGCTTTTCACAAGATATTTGAACACTGATACAAATTTGTACAGTGCTGGTGGATCATTTCTAGGCTTGTTCTAATGTTACAAAAGGTTTCAGAGATAAAATGACATCACACGTTAATTAACACTGGTTTCTTTTTTGACTGACACAATTGTAAAAAACATAATATTATCAAAGGTGGGCATTTGTATTCTGCTCCCAGGCAATATAACCCCACACACAATTCTTTGTTATCATGAAACTGGTTCAAAAATGGGGGCCTTTAGAGGTGAAATCTATTCCCTGGTGTCATGCCCTCTGCACCCAGAGGGCGCTCCTTCTCTGTCCTGTCCCTAGTTTCCTGCTTTGCTGTCCTTCCAGTTTCCCTCTTTTCTTGGGCTTTATATTTCCGGGTCACTTATTCTGCCTCGCTCGGCATTGACGTTCGGATGTCCTGAGACCCGCCTAGCACCAGGTCGCCCCATGTCCGCTACCTGAGGGCATAGGTTTCTATACGGCACTCCAGAACTCTCTGCACTATCGAGCCCGGGCTAACTCCCTGTTCCGCCGCCTCGCATAGGGTCTTTTTTCGCTCTCCTGCCTCTCCACGGTTTGTCCCTTCCAACATTCGTGACACCTGGCTATAAACAGGCACTAGATTGAAAATCGCTGAACCCAAAGACAAGGGATTGTATCCACAATTATACTTTTTATCAACAATGAAGAATAAACTCATGAGACTAACCATCATACTGTTGAACACTAACAACTCAATTCTCTTTTCCAAGATCTACAAAACATGACATCCTAGACCACCAGATTGTGTCAGCCTGTAACTAGTTTTTAGAGACTACGCAATACTACCTTCAGAGTCCTTCAGTATGCAGAGAACTTCAGGGTCCCCCTTCATAGATTAAAGATAGTAACCAAACCAAACTCTCTGACTCTAAAAGGGCTTTTAATTTAACTGTTCATAAAGGTCATCATGGACATTTCATTTTTATATGTAATTATTCCCCATGGTGGCAGCTTCACAGATTTCAAACATACATTCAACAAAAACCTACTGCTGGACCTCCCAAAGCCATCTTTATCTGAGTGGCTAAACTGGTTTTCACTTTGAATGAATTTTCTTCCAATAATCTTTTCTACCATAAGGTCAGCAGTCACCATGGGTGGTAGGATAGAATGGATGGATGGATAGGATGGAGAAGTGCTTCTTCTCCATTTATGGCTTGGTTAGTGCAAAGTGAGTGCACTGCACCAAGTTATATCCATGTCTCAAATTCTTTGTTAATGTGTCTTCCATCACTCTTTCTTGTCTAGACATAAGCCTCTTTATTAACTACCCAGGATTGACAAATGCTGTGTATTGCAAATTCACTGATTCCCAGTTATCTTCTTTAGAGCTGCTTCTATCACAAACCTGTCAAAACTTCACTTCCTCAAATATCTTCATTTATGCAGTGAAAAAACTTAATTCCAAAACCAAGCCCTTAAATTACAATGTTTTACTCTTATTTGCATTAATATCCTTCATACAGCATTGACAGGGTTCATATACGAGAAACACCAACTCCACATGGAATTTCCAGAACGGCTGAACAACCCTACACCCACGTTCCATGTTAAAGATGTCCTTCTGTTCTACTCTAACACCCTTTCTATTACTAAAGTCATCAAACAAAAGCTCTCCATTTTACAGTATAACTGTTCAACGGAAACCTTAATTCCCTACACACCACAGACCATCTAATTTGCACCGGTCCACAACGCCATTAACTGTTCACAGCTGCCAAGCACTTTTTCTTGCAACAGAAGCCAGTGTTCTGTTCACATAACACTCAAAACACCTTCAAATAAATATCCAACAGCCCAAGTATATACATGACCCTTCTATCAATTTCAAGATCAGATTATTGTTTTACTTGTAGAAAATGCCCTGTCATTTACTGTACACTGGTGAAACAGGACTAGCAGGACATCTCAAGGAGCCAAGAGCTTCAAAAATCTCTCCATGGTAATTGTTGATCTCTTAAGCCACCTTTTTCAACTACCCCTTTACATTCTCGCTTTCACTTTCTTTTGTCCACCTTTTCTCATTCCCCCATTCTACTCGATAGCAGAAACATTTTTCTTCTATCTTTTTTATAACATGGAATTAAGCAGTATCTGTTTCTTTTTAGGTCACACTACAACCTGGAAAGCTGCCTACTCTGAACACGTTTTACTTTTTTGACTACTTCCACAGAATTAATTTAACAGTGTGAGTGGGGGGAAAAACATCAATTAGATATATTCTAGATATAGCTGAGTTTTCAGGACCAACTCTCAAAATTACAATAGCCATTGTTCTTTAATGTTATAATCATTAACAAACTTCAATAATACACAAATACGTGATTCAGATTACAATGCACTGCTAATCATAAAGGGACAGGAACATTTTATAAGTAACTTGGAAATTCTCTTGACAACATTTTATGTCCAACAAAGAACATAACCCTGCCCTGAGGTATTAAGCTGTAATCCTTTTCCTGTTTTATAGGCTCAACTGTCTGTGCTTATCATGTCCTGGAGGCATTTCTTTATCTTGAAGCTGACAAGCAGCAAAGCTTTCCACAAAGGTTAAAGACAGCTCATATATCTCCCAAGCACTGGTGTCACTGCTCACCAGTTTTGCATTCCCTTAATAGGAACCTTGTAATCATAGTTTTACAGTGGACGTCAATAATACTGTATGTTACAATTTAAATACTCTATAGCAGAAACGTCTTAATGTTTTGGTAAAACAACAGGAAATTGTTTATAAATATGACAAAAAGAACTGTATAAAGAATATAGTGTTATATCCTTGGAGAAAATGAGACTACATTAGGAAATGGAATCATATTTTAAGAATAAAAGAAAAAAGAAACATTTGTAGAAAAAGAAGTTAAATAAAAATAATGTATTTTACTCATTGGATAAACGTGTTGTGCAGTCATCATGCACTGTGCATTTAGGGTAAAATTACTTACAAGACTAGGCTTTGATTATACAGGTTTCTTATAAATGATTTTTCAAAGCAGTGGGTCATTTATCAATGAAACACACAATAGGTCCTGTACAGTTGAGTTTATATTTTAAAATAAGATGCTGTAGGATATGACTTGGATAAATCTAAAATTTACTGTCAAGAACGCTTGATTGAAATGGTTGCAAAGAAAAGAGGATTTGGCATTTTGGTTTAAAATGCCTTTGCTGAACCCTTGAGATTGACATTAGCTCCTGGGCATGAACCACACTGTAAAACTGCTGAACATCATTAGAAACAAGGAGAGATCTCACTAACCTCCCAGGCCAGGGCGCAGTCTGTTGTCATACCCATCAAGAAGCCTGTCGAGAATTCTTGTAAAAATTGTGATGTTATCTTTACTGTCATCTGGAAGCAAATCATCATATCTCAGTAATCTGTGGAGAAAAAATACCAATTCCTTCATTTATCACAGTCCATTAAATTGTTATAATTTTGGGCTCACATATGAGCATATCACTCCTCTGCATACTTGACAGCGAAGTGGTCTAAATGAATTCTGATATATAGTTAATCTGGTGCAATACTGCTTTTAAGTGGCGAGGAAGAAGTGAAAAAAAAGAGTGAAGGAGTCAATCTTCAAAAACAAAACAAGCAGATGCTATTGTTTACAGATTGTTACAAACAATATGTTAACAGATATAACAGAAGATAATCGTTTCACTTATTTTCAATTTGGTTGTACAGTCATAGGAAACTATATGAATGTAGACACAAGCACATTTGAGTTGAATTTCGAATACAACATGGCAATAAAGCATGTTGTGAAACAAGGAAAATGATTAATCTAAAGTCTGACATTATTAGAAAATCCCATAACACCACTGAATTGTACAAGTAGTAAATGTCTAAAATATGATTTCAACTCTCATTTTCCAAATTTTATTAAATGCCCAGGACAATAGTGGTTGATGGTACCAGGTGGATGAATACAATGATTAGACTTCTAAATAAACTGTATATGTATGGTAAATTAAACTTCTAAATAAATCTAGACATCTCAAAACTCTTTATATCAATGCACACCAATCATAAAAATAACTACATATACTTTGCACTAATGCATATCATTTGAAAAAATGAAAACAGCTGAAAGGATAAGGTAGTAAACAAATTTCAATTTTTTAGGTTAGGATAGCAAAAAATAAAACAGATTCCATGACATGTATTGAAGCTTGGGTCAAAGTCCTTCCCCTGCAAGAAGAACGACAGCCACTTCAATTTCATCCCATTTGTAGGACCTCTGTTCAACATCGCCGCTAAAAAATAAGGTGAAATGTTACAGTTAATGCTTGATGAAAGTGTTGCACTAGTATGTGTTTTCATTTAACGGCTCTTGGAGCATAGCCAGCAAATTGTTCTAAAAACAACCTTTGTGCATTTTAGAAGTATTTTACGGAGGTTAGATGATGCCAAGTGTGTACTGTAAAATTAATGGCATCAAATTTATAAACACACTAAGTTAATCTTTAGAAGAGTAGGTTGTAGTGAGGAGCTGTCTCACCACTCTAGATCAAAAGCCATTATTCTAGTGGTATCTAATTTAATTCCAGGAGCTTTAAAGTGCCGCTTACATGCCCTGTATGTGAAATTGGCACCCTCTGTTTTGTGCATTTAAGAGGAGTATCATCTGCCTTGGGGGAAGACTTGGCACTGATTGACTGATAACAAGAAATATCCATTTCAATGTTCAAGTGTCTAGATGTGTTCAACATTCCCCTGGCACCTTATTTCAGCGAACAGACTCGTTGTGTTAAAGGGTTAGGATTTTTTGAGGGACGAGCAACTGTGATGTTAGATATTGAAAAATGAAAAGCATTAGTATTTCATGTCTGCTCTGTTCATTTGTTTTACATTCTGTGAGCAAATACAGGCATGACACTTTTGGTAGAATACATTTCCAGTATATAATGCTTTGGAAATTAAAATCAAATTACAATTGCTTCACATTCTGAAAATTTTATCACTAACTGATGTTTCCAGCTTTTATATATTTCGGTTCTGTAAAAGATGGAAGTTTACTGTACTTAGAAGCCTCCTAATGGAGTCTGTGAACCTTTTAAGTCCAGAAAATTCCTCCAAATCTGTGTAATTTTCCAATTGTTTTTATATCTTGAACATTAATGTGCCATTAAACAATTAATAGATGCAAAATATGTGCTTGTCCATTGGCATGTTTTATATATAAGATATCAATGGATAAACTGGGAGTGGCACAATGGCACAACAGTTAGCATTGCTGCCTCATAGTGCTGGAGTCCTGGCTTCAATTCCAGGTGTGCTACAGTATATGAGTGGAGTTTGGATATTCTCCCTTTGTTTACATGGGTTTCCTCTCACAGTCCAAAGACATACTAGTAGGTTAATTCACTATGGGAAAACTGGCCCTGGTGTGAGTGTGTGTCTCCTGTCATAGACTGGTGTCTCATCCAGATGTATCCTGCGTTGTGCCCCTTGCTTGCTGGGGTAGACTCCAGCTCGCCCATGACCCTGGATTGGATAAAGTGGCTAGAAGATCCATGGATGGATAAACTGGAACACTGACAAAGCTGGAAACCACCAGGAGCCTAATTAATTTTAAACACCACTTTCATAGTTGAAGTTTTGTTAGTAATGCCCCAATGGGATGTCTTAGCAATAAAATAACTCTTTGGGATCCCAGGAATTGGGCTCATCTTTGTCTCAGGAAAGGCTTTATATCTAAACTTTAGATATAAAGCCACCCCCCATTGCCCTCACCAGCAGGAGAAGCATGTTTAATCCAAAGGAGAATCAGTGAGCTCTTTTGATCTCAGCATGGTGTCTGGATCCTCTTTTTGCTCAATGCAATCACTCAGTAGACGTAACATTGCTACTCTTTTATATTGAATCACTCCTAGGCAAGTCATTTGCATGTCCTCAATCGCAGGAGGCATCACCAAACCAGGTACATTTTCAGGAGCCTTTTCATCAATATTTATAGTGAGCATCCTTCTCTGGATTAGTGCAAATTATTTATAAACTGGAAAAATACTGTATATGTACCAGGTTTAATAACACACCATGTGCTTTTATGAGTTGAAGCTGAGCTAATGTGTAATAAATTAGTGTAATTATGCATACTATACCTAAATCAATTTTGAAAATCAGTGATAAACGAATACTGATCAACAGTGCCTCATCTAAGCTGGAGATTTTCTCAGAAATAAAAGGTTTCATTTTCAATGTGTGTGTGGCATACTTCAGAAGCCATGTGAGTTGCACATGTCTAAACTGATGGAATGAACATTTGACCATGTTCTAGAACCAAACGTGCACCCTGGCACTAGCAGAGCTTCTGCAGTAATTGTCACATGTGGCATTTGCCAAAGTCATTTCCAAATGCCTTCATGCTGGGTGGCATAATGAATGACAAGGGAGCTTTAGTAGTAATGAACCTTACAACAGTTGTAACTACCCCACATACCAGTAAGGAGAAGAAAAGTTAAATTCAGTACAGCTGACTGTCTTACATCCATTGTTTTCAAATACCTACCCACACCCTAAAGGATAACATCTCAACTCCAAAACAAACAGGATTGAACTCTTTTAGCCAATTCAGTAACAGAAAATGGAATAAATAAAGAAGTAATATACTGTAGCAATTCTGAAAGTGATTGGTTAGTCCTAAAGTTGACTGGGAGCAACTTAATTATGTTTATCTGATTGATGACTAAAGTGGCAACAAAAAAAAAACTCATTAGGGCTTCTTTAAGAATTTGGTTTTTAAATTTACATTAAATCATGTAACAGTCATGTGACATCGCTGCACATTTTTATGAATTGATCTTCTTTATTATTTTTCTTTTCTTTTATCCAACTGTACCCAGGTCATGATACGCAATATTGTACTGAAATAGTATGTAAATTTAAGGTGTTAAATAAAATGCCCTGTACTAATACAGAAGAGTGTGTTTATATTGTCTACTGATTTTTTATAGGTGTATTCACTGTGCTGTATTTTTCTGGAACAAAAATACAATTATTCTGGGAAGAAGCTGGAAATTGAAAGTTTGAAAAAAAAAGAATAGCAGAACAGTTGTATTTCCTGACAAGATATCAGCATTCAAAAACATGATCCCCAACTGTATTGCTTTCATGGTACAAGGATATTTTTTCAGCACACTGAAAAATGGCAAAATGCTGGTTGCATTCATAAACTAAGATCAATGCAGTGTGCAACAGGTAAATCCACTTTATTCACAATTTCGATTTTCAATACTCCAACAGTTTATCATGTGTTCATGACTGAAGTTTATTTACAAAGAGCATTTGTTATTCCATACCATGCTTAGGCCCTCTTATTTTTGTTGTAACCACTTCATCTTCTATTTTAAAACTGCTTATGTTTTCAATTGTTATAAGAAAATTCTTTCTGTTCAATGCAGTGTTGAAGTCTTTAACATCTATACAATATGAAGATGGGTATTTTATGCTGTCTTCTTTTATGATGAGTGCAATTTGTCTTCTGATTTTTATGTAATTAGAGTGGTTTCTTGTTTCTGTTATAGGTATGAATGTTGCATCTTCCATTTTCTCTTCCAGCTAGAGATAACAGAGAGTGAAGAGGGAAGAGGCAGAAGAATTGGTGTTAATAACAGTTTGATTGACTGAGTTGGAGAATGAAGTGTCTCTTTAGTAACGAGTGACATTGTTCTGTGTTATTTTTTATCAGCTTCAAACTAATGGATCCTTGTTGGAAACTCACCAGAAGAGATTCATATTGAAACTCTAAGAGAAATTTACTAAGCAAATGCATGCAGTTATATTTGAAGGTCTAATTTCTGCTTCTTCAATAGGTTTGGATAAGTCAAAAATCAACACAAGGTGTTTTGTACCCTTGTACCCTTGTGAGAAAATATTGTTTTGTCCAGTTTGATGTCTTGATATAGCTGGTTGAATTGCTACACTACCTTCTATTCTATCCTAACAGTTTCAACCAAGGTTCAAAACTGATGATTACAGTGCATTTAGTTACAATTACCTAATAACATTGTGAATTTTCTATTTCATTTATAGGAATAATGTCAGTGCATAAAGCGCACAATTTTAAGTAAGAGACAGTATTATTGGAAAATTAAATAATTATGCATTATTCTTCCTGATCAGTTCTCTGAGTAGAAATAAAAATATATTAGGTTTACTGTAGATGTGTGTATTAATGCTGCAGTTACAATTAATATCCCTCAGACTTCAGTAGTGGTCAGTTAGAAAACCTTATTGCAAGCTCTTAAAATGAATCATTTAGGATTTCTAATAGATATGATAACAATCTTAGAAGTCAATGTTAATTAATGTGTGCATTTTTTGTTACAATGAGATTTCAACTATATTCTTGTTTAAATTATGCGTACCAAATAAAATAGAAGTATGTTGCTGATTGTCCCCGGTGAGGTGGATCCAGTATTATGGATAAATAGATAACACTTTATTGATCCCGACGGGATATTGATGACTATGTAATGACTATCAGGGACTTACCAATGTTACGGTAAAGAGATTACTTTGTAAATAGTAATTGCCATTGTACAGTTGGAACTGTTTTGACTGTGCACATAGGTTATAATTAGAAGGGAATGTGCCTAGTGTAACTGTTTGTACCATAGATTAACTATAGTGGTGTTAGTGGGTTAGTAGAGGGCGCTCACCCTGCAGTCTGCGTGGGTCCTAATGTCAAAGTATAGTGACTGGGACACTGTACTATAAAAAGCAGCCATCCTTCAGATGAGACAGAAAACTGAGATCCTGACTGTCTGGACCTTAAAATCCCAGGGTGTTTCTCGAAAGGAGTAATAATAATCCTCATAATGATCTTCATCTATAAATTGGCTTCATCACCCTGTTCTCCTTTCCACTGATAGCTAATGTGTGGTGAGTGTTCTCTGTTGATGATGCTGTCACATCATCCACTTGGATGCTGCACATTAAAGCACTATATAAATGTAAGGAATTATTATTAAGTTTTTTATTCCAAGATCCATTGTTCAAATATCTTTAATGAGTTCAGATTTCCCACTGAGAAAAGTTAGCTATTATTATTATTGTTGTTGTTGTTGTTGTTGTTGTAGCTACTGGTATGTGTCAAGTAAAGTGATAAAATGTTAGTCTATAATGTTTCTTTGTTGCACTGGGTATAACACGGTTGGTATACCAGAAGATGGGAGCTTCAAATGGGCATTATGACACTGGTTTTGCATACCTGATTCAAAATTTTCATTAGAGTAAAACCCCATAATTGAATCAAGATTTGTGAGACTAAATATGAGATTCAATAAAGCAAGTGGCAGATTGCCATGCCACACTGATGGATTCACTTCTGTAAAGACTTGCTATTCTTGATTAGTTAATTGACAGTTTTAGTAAAAAACCTGCCACAGGGCTAGAGCAGAGAGAAGCAGACATATTAGTCTCCTTTAATTATCTCAGTTAAAGATCCAGGCCAGAGACATTCTGGGTAAATTGGAAGTGTGAAACAACGCCGTTCAAATTACTATACTTCACAAAAGAAATGAAAAAAAGACTTCAGGAAATGTGTCTGAAAGAAAACATGGGTATATACTGGATATAAGATCAACTTGCTTTTGCAAACTTACGTTGCAACTGTTCAAATTGCAAAAATGCAAAAATGCACATTCTTTATAGAATATATGTTCTTTTTACTGAAAGCATTTAAACAGCCCATTTCCTCAAACAAAGCATGCAAATTCACTCAAAATTACATATCCAAACATTTGATTTGGAGTTGCTGGTGGTGAAAGTGTCTCAGAGGCATTTTGTTGCCCCAGAAAGCATTAGGAGTTTGCTTGCTTTTTTCTATTTTGTTCTACCTGCTGTATGAATATCAGGGGAATACTGGAGTGAGAGAATCATTTCACATTTTATACATAACTTTCCATTAAAATTAATAATCCAGAGGACTATGTAGCAGTGTCTCACTTCTTCACAAATACGCATCGAGGCATACAACCCGATGCTTTAAAAATGCAGAAGTTATTCACATACTAGTCTACAACAGGGTATCATCACTGAGATGCAAAAGTGAAACGGGGTAGGAAATGGATTCTTTCCAATCAACCATGACTTATTCAATCCAAGTAAAATACTTCTTCCTTGCTACGGAAAAATACAGCCTGCTTCTTTACTGTAATCCCGCTACACAAACAGCAAATAGTATACTCACAGGAGAATTGTGCAGTATGTCAGCCTTATGAAAAACAAATTTGCTCCAAATATTTTTCTTTTCTTTTCATAGCACAGTTTATAGGACACTAAAATGTGCTTATGGGTTTTAATTTGCAGATAGCTCATTTTAAGGGTATAACATCTAAACAGTAGTCTACCACCTACACTATGATGAGCAAATGGATGCTTGCATATACCAATGAAATCTGGAAATTGATTAGTATGACACCATTTAGTAAAACCTACACAAGTCACTATACAGTATTTCAGAATTTAGGAGAGACTGGACAATGAGAATGAAAAGGAAAGAAGAGGATAACATTCTCTGAAGTGACAATCATCAGGCACCAAAAGCTGTAGTACACTATATATGTGCAGATAACTTCATTAAACATGACATTGAGCTTTTACTCTACTGTCACACAACTGTTCCAATAAAACAGAAGGCATGTGAGTCACACTCTGCCTGGCACTCAAACACTACGAAATTTGTATCAAACGTGCCCTTTCAAATATGTGTAAAAATTAAAACTCATATTGAGTATATTATTACTAAATATATACAACTATTCTAGAATTGCTGTACTGTATATGAATCAATATAGAATTTTTGTAGGGTAATATGTAATATGTCTTAGTTAGTCTGCCCTTGGCAAAACAAGTATGTGGAGATTGAAATGAACATATTAAATATTCTTTGGTGGATTAATTAAGAAAACTACACATATTTATTATACAATTCTAAGAACAAGAGATTCCCCGAGGGTATTCTAAATATTTGTTACTTCTCCCATAATTTTATAATTTAAACATTTAAAAATGTTGAAATCGGATACTATTTAAGTGTATATAGTTTGCCACTTTAAGATACAGTATAACACTATATACTGTAAGACAAACAGAAAATACTTAAGTCTTTGATTTCTTCATTTACTGTAATAGTTGATATACTATCATCAAGAACAACACCATCTTACATTAATACTATCCTATTTCATTCTTTCTTATTATATGTCTGAAAATTCTTAATGATATTCCACATAAAACATATATTAACAACACTAATAATTTTTATACATTGGTACACCATTACAATGTGCTATACAATAAAGAAACCAAACAAAATAGTATAGAAATGCAGAAATTGAATTACAAATTAAATTAAACAGACTCTGCAAATTAATTCAGTAAATTAAAAAGTACTGCAGAGGTCTGCTTTGCTTTTATTTAAACTCTTATTTATAATTTTGCTAGCATCGAATGCTTGGGTACGTATAGAAAAATGCTTTCCAATTCATACATTGTAACTAAATCTAACCTTTCTGACAATACCCAGAACAAAATCAAAGCAGTGGTCTTTACAAAGACGAATATAATTCCACTTAACCTTATAAAATACTATATCCTCTTACATTCTTCAGCACACATGGTGCTGAGAATGTCCTTTTATTTGAATTGTCATGCAGGACTTTCTTCTGGATGTGGTTCAGATATAATCATTGGTATTTAATTAGGTACCCTCAATATTTCCAGTCGTTCTGACCCAGGGTCTTGAAATCTTTTTCCAGTGTAGTTTTAAGTATATTTTTTCACCTTGGGGGAAACCTTGTGTAGTCCTATTATCATTACTAAATGATACATTTATTTTACAAAACATCTGTTGTGTGTATAGAGTCAAGTGCTTCCACACAAAGGATTGATCCTAAACGTAACAGTCATTCCACACACAGATGTTTCATTATTATTTCTACTATTTAAAAAAGGTGGCACTGCTCCAGATTATAATTTGAATCTGTCTTGGTCTGTTTGTTGGACAGAGTCAAGTCTTCCTTTTAGCCACTGAAGGTGATACCGAACATGTCTTATTTATGTAAGAATTGCTGTCTATTCTGTAAAGCAGGCCTTCTTACAGTAGCAATGAAGACTCCTGGGAATGGAAGACTCAAACTATAATTTCCACAGATGCTCTAGAGGCTGCCCAATATGCTAATGTATTCAGAGCTCATTACAGTCTCTGATTTTTAACTATTTTAATGGGATTTGCAATGCTGTTGTGTCACAAAAACACAGAAATCAATACAATGGCCTGCAGAAATAATTTAGATTATATGGAAAATTAGTGACAGCAGCAAAGCTTAGCAATGACCCCAAACTTACCATGGATATTGCTGATAATATTGGATATAGATAAATATGGAAGGATACATTCTAAAAAAAACTGTTTTGTACATTTTATTGACAATATTTCTACTGCTTCTGCTTGTGAAGTTGAGGAAAAGGAAAACAAAAAAATAAAATGAGTAGCACATTAAAATAGATTCATTAGGCTGCTTCATTGGCTCTTTTTTCTTATTGACAGTCTAGCTCAGAGTGCTTTCAAGCCAGTGGGTTCACATATATTTGCTGTGCATAGGGACAAAAGCAATTATTATGATTAAGGTTAAGGTGAAGATTGTTCAGATATTCATCAATGTCCTGAAGACATGTACTAAGAAACCCATGACACTAATCCCAATCTGATGTTCTCTCATCTCTTATTTTGCAAAATGGACTCCAGAGCATAAGCCTGTTAGCAGAAGTCATTAGAACTCCAGGAAGCACAATTTCCATAATAAAAAAAAATCATTAACCTCAAATAAAGACTTGACAGTCAAATAGAGTTTCAAATAACAGGCATACTTTTCAAAAAACAAGATCTTCCTTATTTTCTGTGCTAATATCAGGTTGCTGCTACCTTAAAAACATTTGCTTTAAATCCATCAGTTGATTTCTTGACTACAAATAGAAAGTAATCTATGTGCTCTTGTACTTTATGTTTATTGATAAAATAAATTAAAATTCAGATAGCCCTATTTGTAATACTGGATGTTCTCAATTTAAACAAAACAGTTGCAAGTAATCATTAATATTGAGATCTCTTAAGGTTTTATAGAGCATCTTGGAATCTGATGTCAGTGTATATTATTCCATTCTAATAGGAGTATTCTGATTGAAGGGTTAAAAGCTGTGAAATTGTTAGCAAAAAGATACACATCTAATTAGCAATATTGATTTTCCTGTTTGTCTTCCAAGTTATCCGCAAATCCACAACATCCTCCCCAGCCAGGGTAGTCTAATAAATGCATTCCAAGAGGTACTGTATCAGCTGAAACTGTTGAAAGAGTTTATAACTAGCTCCTGAATTAAGATCTTTATACTGGAGAAAATGTTTGGACTTTGCAATAGCTGACTCACAAAATAACCACTTCAGATTTAGAAAAAACACTGTTCATTTTATGTATTTAGCTAGTGATCAATATACAATTGATTTCACAGCATACTGCAGTACCAAGGGGACAGTGTTTAAAAAAGAACCAGTACCTTCCTATCAGGATATTGATGAGCTCCATTTCCCCAGAAAGATACCATCATCCAGTCCATGATGCTCAGATATCCATGATTCTAAATACACCACAGATGTTTTACCAGTAATCGTTTAAAATAAGCATACAGATCTCATTCCAATTTGCATATACTAAGATGTTTATAACACTGTACATATACAATTATGTACTAAGTTAGAACAATGTCACCCTTCCATCTAAAATATGATTGCGTTCAACAAAATTGTGATAGCCCAATGATTTGCTATGGAACTATGTCTCTACTATAGATCTTTTAGGCTTCTAAAGAAGTCATAAAATATGTGGAAATAAAAATGAACATTAGTAACAATTTCATCAAAATCCCCTCTCAGAATAACACGGCTGATATCACACATGGAGAAAAATGTCACACTTAGTAGGAACTCAAAAACGACCATCCCATCATGTTGTCTTGCCACGGTTTAATTATCTAGCCAGAACTGAGATGAGCCATACAACGTTGCCAGTGAAAAACACTTCCTCTTGGAATCTGAATAATTAATACTAGACAATTAACGAGAACAGCGTTTCGAAGATAATCCATATATAATACATCTTGATGCGTAACAACTCCACTGTAACCATTGATTTTGTGTCACTTCTGGGTGCAGTTTCAAAGCCACCATACATGTTTATGTGTCCAGCATCCTATACATCTGCCTGAAATATTTATAAAAAAGCATGACCAAATACTGTATCTAAATAAAAGAGTTTTTCTTTTTCACATTAAAATAATGGTTTGGTTAATCCTATAAGTAATGTCTCCAACAGACAATTACAGCAACACAGTCACAGAAGCTGACAAAGGACTTTTACTTTATGAAAGTTGGTTTTTAAGATGGGAGGTTGTGCCAGTCACTGTGTGTCTCAGCAAAACTGGATAACCTGGTGTTGACAGATCTGCTGATGTAGGGTGATATGCTGCACTGCAGGCTGCCAATCTACCTGTAAATACTTATTGCAGTCTTCCCCAAGATAAGTGTTATATATAAAATACCAACCTCCTTTTGTTGAAACTGGGTAAAATTTATATTAGAAAGTATATAGAAAGGAGATCCTTTTTTTCTTTCTGCTACAAACTTATTTTGGTATGACACATCTCATTTTTTAATCTAACATGACACTTTCAGTCTTCAAATCCTACTAGTTCCAACCAGTTATTGAGAACAAAAATCACTAAAGGGGATGCCTTTGACTCTCATTAGTCTACCACATGCCTTGCAGCACCTACAGTGAAAATGCAGAAAATGCAATGTTATTAGCCTTCAAGTTCTTGAGAGATGTCAGTAAAATTAACATAGCGCATGCAATTTGTAGTTTTGATTTAGATTAAAAGAATGATCCAAACAAATGAAAAACAAACTGCAGCTATCTAAAATTAATCTCTGCTCAGATATTTAAACATCTTTTAATATGGGCCAACTAATGTCTAATACTACTGAGATGTTGGAGCTGCATGACATTTTTTAATGTTTGGTTTTGACAGTGCTCTCAACAAGCATCTTAAAATCACTAGGATCATTTTTAACTCCAGAGAAACCTAAAAGTTAATGTGACTTGGAAGAATTGAATGAACAAAGTGCTGGAAATCATGAAAGGCTTATCAAAACCAGATTTTTCAAATTCCCTCCCTCAAAAACAACCAGTTATGACTGAGAAAGAAAATGGGTCAGCTGAATAAATACAAATTATTTGGGCCTCTCACTTAAGTCACAAAGCACTTCAGGCAGTTGAGTTTAAGAAATGGGTAGAGGAGGGAAATATTTCAAGTTTCTTATAGACCTAAATCTGTTAAATCCAAATATTCCTTTATTCAGCCTGATAGAAATCTTTTCTTTGGGTTTTTCATTTTAAATTATTCTAAGAACAAATAACAAATCCAAACATTAAAGCTATGTTGCTTTGTAAAAGAAGTGAAAAGGCTGCATCTGGGCAGTTAAATTGCTGCATTATATGTTGATGGAGAACATAACTCAATATGAACTCTTGTTCACCTTTTATTTTGTACTGATTAAAAACGCATTAGATTTTCGATAGTGAGAAATACATTTTTAAAGTGAATAATAAAAAACTCTCAAAGCTATTTATATTAGAAACCCAACTCTGTTATGTCACACTAAATCTGCCACTGTCCATGTTTTTTCCATCTGCTAACATGGTACAGTATATAATAAATCACTGTTACCTAAATAGAAGTTTTTTATTACTAAGTCTTATGTGTACGGTAGAATTGAATTATTTTTTTTCTCTACCTCTCTCTTTGCTTGCATTACTTACAAAATTGGTTTAGTCATAGGGAGACTCCAATCAATTTATTTCTTTGACAGATTCCTTTAGAGTAGCTGTTAAAGCGACAAGACACACATAATTATTATCTACAGTTAATGTGTATGCAGACCACACAGACACACACAGATGGAAAAGGTCACACATCCACATAATGCTCAGCTCCACCTGCTTTACAACAAACCAGTGAATTGATGTAACCACTGGAATTGGATATTGCAGCTCCTGGGAATGGAAAATAGACAGCTGGTATTGGATTTTTATTATTTTTTTTAAATAGCAAACACCCTAGTAATAGCATTTTGTTATAAAAAGGGCCACATATTTTGGGTCTTTTCAAGTATGAGGACATCAATAGTATATCTAAAAACATCACCATATAATAGGGCACACCATGAACAAAGGTTAGGAGAATTTATTAGGGGTGGATAAAATGCAAAAAAATATGTTATAACCTGATTGAATCAAAGTCATGCAATTTTTAAATAGGATCCGAAAGGGGTACATCTGAACTGTACACACAAACCAAAAGAAAAGGCTTTGTGCCTCAACCTGAAATTTTTCAGCTTTGGTCTTTTACCAACAATTATGAAATAACAAATCTGTTAATGTGTAATATGAGATGAGTGGAACCATTACAAGAGAAGCAATCTCGGATAAGCTGTGTCTTTCTGTCCCTCAGGTCTGAGAGCTAAAGTCATTTTAGGCTTATTGAGACATTCTTGTAACTGAGCCCTCATTTTGATGGAAATCCAATTCGCATTTCACCCCGCAGAGGCCGGATCAAAATGACAATTGCAAATCGCAAAACTTTCATCAGTAAAGCTTTATTAATGAGAGGATTAGCAAAAAAATGAGACACATGAGTCTCAAAGAAAAAAGAACTGGTGAATCTTACCCTGTCTGTACAAGTGAGGAGAAAACCATCAGGAAAACCCAAAGACCAGGAAATGGTGTTGCAATCTTTCTGAGCATACATGCCATCTCTCACAGCCTTCCTTCCCCTCTGTTGGAAAGTCTGTAAGACATTAGGTTAAAGTCAGCTAAAAATGAACAGACATTTCACAATCAAAACAATAATCCACCAGAAATACAGATTGAGAACGTTTAAATGTATCACTTTACTATTTCAAAAATACACTTTACAGTGGCCTACCTACTGTATATTCCATTCTAAAAATAGCAGCATATTGTAACGCTGCTCTGTAGAGGTGAAAAGGATCCGATGCAGATGCAGGAGTCGTTGGGAGGTAAGTAAGCGAACAGAGCAAAACCAGGAGCTGAGTCGTAGTCCGTAGGCGTAAGGTAGGCACTGGTGGCGAACAATCCAAAATGTGAGACAGAATCGTGGTCGAAAAGAGAGCTGCAGGGTCAAATCCGAAATAGGCACAGACTAGGCAAAATAATAGGCGAAATAGGCAAACAATCCAAGGGGCGAGACAAGATCCGAAGTCCGAAGGCAAAAGGTGTAGACAGAATTCCAGGAAGGCAAAAGGGTAAGAAACGCTAGGCAGAGCAACAAGAAGTGAACTCAATACCGAGCAACGGGAAGTAAGTTAGAATAGTATAAATAACCCGGCGTGCCGCACGGTAGAGCAATTGCAGGTGTGTTAACTCGTGCGGCGGCACTTGTTAATAGTAACCCGCTGCTGGTGCTGATTAGTTCGCTTACGCGTTGATCTCTGCTGGCTGGTGGTCGTGACAGTACCCCCCCCCCCTTCACGGGCGGCTCCTGACGCCCGAGACAGCCGATCAGGATAGTCCCTGTGAAAGTCGCTGATTAGTGTAGGGTCCAAAATATCCTTCTCTGGAACCCAAGATCTCTCCTCGGGGCCAAAACCCTCCCAGTCGACTAGATACCGAAGGGTACCACGGTTCCATCTGGAGTCGATGATCTTGTGGACCGTATATGCCGGGCGCTCCTGAATGCGACGAGGAGGTGGCGGGCTACATTGGGGAGCCACAAGGGGCGAGCGGTAAAAGGGTTTCAGGAGGGAGACATGGAATGAGGGGTGGATTCTGAGGGTAGGGGGGAGAGCAAGGCGGAAGGTAACTGGGGTGATCCGGGAGAGAATCCGGAAGGGGCCGATATACCTAGGCCCAAGCTTTTTGGAAGGCTGATGTAGAGGTAGGTTCCGTGTAGATAACCAAACAAACTGTCCTCTCCGAAAACGAGGGGCTGGTCTGCGGTGTCGGTTGGCGAACTTGGCGTGGCACTGGGTTGACTTAATAAGAGCTGTCCTCGCCATTCTCCAGGTCCTTCGCAGTTTGGAAATATATTGTTGCACTGACGGCACTGCCGTGTCTGGAGGTGTGACAGGGATGAGAGTGGGCTGATAACCTAATGAACAGAGGAAGGGAGAGAGAACTGTGGAGGAGGAGGTAAGAGAATTGTGGGCATATTCTGCCCAGGGAAGCAGTGATGACCAATCATCCTGTGAGCTGGAGGTGAAAGCTCTCAAAAAGATCAGGAGGCTTTGGTTGGTCCTTTCCACCTGACCATTGGCCTCAGGATGATAACCAGAAGTCAAAGATACATGGGTCCCTAGAGCTTGACAGAAAGCCTTCCAAAAGGCCGAGACAAATTGAGGTCCCCTGTCCGAGACAACATCGTCGGGCAAACCATGTATCCTAAAAACCTGTTGCACAAACAAAGACACCATTTCCAGGGCAATGCTGGGAGGGGGACAAAATGGGCTGCTTTGGAAAAACGATCGGAGACCACCATGATCACCGTATGACCCTGACTGTTAGGAAGGTCCGTAATGAAGTCAACAGCTATGTGGGACCAGGGGCAGTGTGGGATTGGAAGGGGGTGAAGGAGGCCAGCCTTCCTAGAGCGCGGATTCTTGCTCCTGGCACAGACCGGGCAAGCCCGGACGTACTCTGCTGCATCAGATCGCATGGAAGGCCACCAAAAGTCCCTGGTGAGGAGGTCCAGAGTGCGTCTGCATCCAGGGTGGCCAGCAAACTGGGAATCATGCCCCCACTGCAAGACAGCAGAACGCAAGTTGTCCGGGACAAAAAGCTTATCCGGGGGGCAGCACAGAGGAACTGTAGTTCCGTTGAGGGCATGCCTGACCTGATCTTCAATGGAGCAATGAATCGCTGCCACAATTCTGTTGGAAAAGATGATTGGTTCAGGCGTGTAGTCCAGGTCTGGGGGGTCATGGAGCCGAGAGAGTGCATCAGCCCTCCCATTCTTGGAGCCAGGAGTGTAGGTGATAACAAAATTGAAACGAGAGAAGAAAAGTGAGCAACGGGCCTGACGCGAGTTGAGGCGCTTGGCAGATTGAATATAGGACAGGTTCTTATGGTCCGTGATAATTACAAAGGGGTGATGAGCCCCCTCCAGCCAGTGTCTCCATTCCTCGAGGGCCAGCTTGATAGCTAGGAGTTCACGATTGCCCACATCGTAGTTAACCTCGGCAGGAGAGAGCTTCTTGGAAAAGAAGGCACATGGATGAGGAAGGCGATCCTCTTCGAGGCGCTGGGAGAGGACTGCACCAACCCCATGGGCAGAGGCGTCAACTTCAACAATGAAAGGCCAGGAGGGATCCGGATGCCGTAGGAGAGGAGCGGAGCTGAAGAGTTGTTTCAAGCGCAGGAATGCCTGGTTAGCCTCCGGATTCCATTTACCACGGCTAGGTCGGTTGCGGGTCAGAGCCGTGACGGGTGCCACAGCGGAGTTAAAGTTCCGGATGAATCGCCTGTAGAAGTTGGCAAAACCTAGAAAGCGTTGGATTTGCTTTAAATTGCGAGGCACAGGCCAATCATTGATAGCCGCGACCTTAGCTGAGTCCATCTCGACTCCAAGGGGAGAAATAATGTAGCCCAGAAATTGAATCTTAGAAGCATGAAAAATGCATTTCTCGAGCTTGGCGTAGAGCTGGTTGTCGATGAGTCTGGACAAGACCTCCTGGACGTGATGGATATGTTCCTAAGTGTCGGCGGAAAAAATGAGGATGTTGTCCAAGTATACCAAAACAAATTTTCCAATAATGTCCCTAAAGATGTCATTTATGAAGGACTGGAAGACCGCTGGGGCATTAGCGAGTCCAAAAGGCATAACCTGATATTCATAGTGGCCGTGCGTGGTCATAAAGGCCGTCTTCCACTCACCCCCTTCACGGATCCTGATTAAATTATAAGCCCCCCATAGATCTAGTTTTGAGAAGATGGACGCTCCACTTAGGGACTCCAGAGTGGCTGGGATTAAAGGCAAGGGGTAGGGATGTTTGACTGTAATGGAGTTCAGCCCTCTGTAGTCAATACACGGCCTCAAGGAGCCGTCCTTCTTCCCTATAAAGAAAAACCCAGCACAGGCTGGGGATGAGGAGGGAAGAATAAAACCGAAATTCAGGGCCTCCTTGATATAATCCTGCAGGGCTTCATTCTCTGCCTGAGTGAGAGGGTAGATCCGTCCTTTGGGTGGGAGTGTTCCTGGAAGCAAATCTATTGCACAGTCGCAGGTGCGGTGAGGGGGGAGCGATAGAGCTTTCTGTTTGTCAAAGGCTTGTTTCAGATGTGCATATTGGGGGGGGATAATAGAGTGCTCTTCCAAGGGGTTTACTGCAGCAGCAACCTTGAGTGGAGGACGACAACAGTTGTCACGACAGGCATGGCTCCAGGCAATGATCTCATTCTTGGCCCAGGAGATGTGGGGATCATGCTTCTTGAGCCAGGGAAGGCCCAGGATCACAGGGTAAGCAGGGGAATCCAGGAGAAGGAGTGAAATGTCCTCCATGTGAGTGGCACCAACAGTAAGGGATAGGGGAATGGTCTGCCAGGTAATGCGTCCAGGAGCGATCGGTGACCCATCCAAAGTTTGAATGCAGACAAGGGGTGAAAGCGGAGCAAGAGGAATATCCCACTTTTTAGCAAAAGAGGCATCCACAAAGTTCCCAGCTGCCCCTGAATCCACCAAAACCGAAAGAGGAAGGTGCGTGTCCATCCAAGAAATCTCAGCTGGGAATAAAGGCCCTGAAGAGGATTGTGAAAAAACAGCACTACTGACTCTAACAGTAGGCAGTGGGGGAGCTGGAGGTGGATGTGGGGGTCTCGAAGGACAAGTAGCGAGCAGGTGACCCGACGCAGAGCAGTACAGACACAGCCCCTCCTGACGGCGCCTTTCCTTTTCCTCCAAGGACAGGGGTGCATGTGGCAGGGTGGGCGCCAAGCGGGGAGGACCCATGGGGCGCACAGGTCTGCTTCCTGGGTGTCTCTCCACTCTCCGAAGCCGAATGCGGGTGTCCAATTCAACCACCTGAGCGATAGCAGCCTCTAGAGACCAGGTGGGTAAAGGCATGAGCACCAGGTGGTCCTTTAGATCCTCCGAGAGGCCCTTAGAGAAGAAGCAAACCAAAGCTTCAGGGTTCCAGGCCGACTCCGTGGTGAGGGCTTGGAATTCAGCCACATAATCTTGCAGTGGTCTGTCGCCCTGGGGAAGAGAGGAAAGCCGAAGGCAAGTCAAATCCGGGTTGCTTTGAGAAAAATGCGCCTGGAGACGGTCAGCAAAAAGCTGAAAGTCAGAGAACAGCTGATCTCCTCTAGCAAGCAATACTGCTGCCCAATCCAATGCTTTGCCTGTGAGCAAGGAAAGGGCGAATCCGATCTGCTCCCGAGAAGTAGAAAAACGCTCAGGCTGCAGCTGAAAAGCCAGGGAGCACTGAGCAATAAAGCCCCTGCAGCCTGCAGGATTGCCATCATACTTCTCCGGGAGGACAAATGGTAAGGTTGAGGGAGAGGTGGGCGGGGCCGCGGGGGTTGGAGCAGGTGTTTGCACAAAAGGCGTTACAGGAATCGGTGCGGGAGCCGGCGAAACAGGGGAAGAAAAAAGCCAGGCGACCTGGTTAGTGAGCAGTTGGAGAGAAGATTGAAGCTGGGTGATAGATTGGGAATGCTGCGGGAGAAGGAAATGAAGGGTCTGTGCGTCTGCGGGATCCATAATCAGGCTCGGTATTCTGTAACGCTGCTCTGTAGAGGTGAAAAGGATCCGATGCAGATGCAGGAGTCGTTGGGAGGTAAGTAAGCGAACAGAGCAAAACCAGGAGCTGAGTTGTAGTCCGTAGGCGTAAGGTAGGTCGAGATCCGGTAAAGGCACTGGTGGCGAACAATCCAAAATGTGAGACAGAATCGTGGTCGAAAAGAGAGCTGCAGGGTCAAATCCGAAATAGGCACAGACTAGGCAAAATAATAGGCGAAATAGGCAAACAATCCAAGGGGCGAGACAAGATCCGAAGTCCGAAGGCAAAAGGTGTAGACAGAATTCCAGGAAGGCAAAAGGGTAAGAAACGCTAGGCAGAGCAACAAGAAGTGAACTCAATACCGAGCAACGGGAAGTAAGTTAGAATAGTATAAATAACCCGGCGTGCCGCACGGTAGAGCAATTGCAGGTGTGTTAACTCGTGCGGCGGCACTTGTTAATAGTAACCCGCTGCTGGTGCTGATTAGCTCGCTTACGCGTTGATCTCTGCTGGCTGGTGGTCGTGACACATTTCTTCACAGTAAATGTCCAGAGATTTAACAGGTTTTTATTTTGTCTTTTTTTAACCTTTTATTTTTGAGAAATAGATAACACAATTGTAAATACAGATGACATTACACAACAATCCTTTTATAATAAAACATTACTGATATACTGTACATCACACTTGAAAATGTAGTCGGTTCATATTTTATATATATACAGTATATTACAATTATTTTACATCTTAACAAAACTATATACATTCAAAATAAGGAAGATGCATACAATTTCGATGATTTATGAAGAGGGGGAAAATTAAGTAGATATACATTCTTACTTATAGTTTCAGTTATTCTGTATCTTCACAAATTCAGACCTTAAAGGCTTAATGTACAGTACTTAGACTACCTAGACCAATATTTGAAAGTTTTTCATTTTTTCAGGGTCTAAGTTAAATATCAAATATAAAAAAATCAAATCTGACTGAAGCTAAAGCTAGCAGATAAAGATTACCAGGACGAATTGTTGAAGGAAAGCAAAGTCTAGCTGAAATCAAAGGACAGTACAATGTATGTAACACTCTGGGTAAAGAAAAGCTCCTATTTATGAGTGATTGAAGCTGATGCCTTGGCTTCCTTCAAGTAATGGCTTAATGAGATCCTTGGATTAATAAGCAACTAATAACTGAACTGGGCAGATGACTTGCCAGATGAATGGCCACCTCTCATTTGTAACCTTAATGTAATAACTTTCATGGAGTTCATGCATGTTTGTGTATCTACATATGAAATACAAATTTAAGAGTTTAGGACTGCTCTTATATTGTGGCACGATGCACAAAATTTAAACTTGAAACCATTTAATGCATATATAAAAAAACACCCAATAACAAAATCAGAGTGTGAGACTTTGCTCACATACTGCTTTAAAGCACAACAATCATAAAACAGCAGGTTATTCCATTCAATCTTGGTTTTCATTTCATTTGAACTCTTAAGCAGAACTCGAGCATGATCTACAAATGTCAATAGATAGGCAATAATTCTAACACTTGGATTGGATGTGGCATTAAGTGATTTTACTCACACGGTTCGCAAATCCTCCATAACACAGAAGTATGTATGTAGCATGCTATCTCTTTGAAAGAGCTAGAGAAACAGTATCAAATTAAATATGAGGAAATTTGGTATTCTTTCTTTTCTTCTAATAGCCAATAAAATATTGCAAATAGTGCTCCACATATGTATATGCTATGAAAACAAATAAAGCTGGATGTCAGTAACTGTTTGTCCAAAATGCATATATTTATGTAGAGAATTATAGCTAGATAGAATGTTTGGATTGTTTCATAAGGTGATACTTTCATAATATGATAATTATTGTGGATTTGGTATTTACATTGTGTAATTGTAATATATTAATTTGCATTATATTTAGGATTCATGGGCACATTGAAAAATAAATTGCTTTTGGATCACACTATTTCTACAGCTGTGTGTGTTCCATTATCAACATTTTATTTTTACGAGGTTTCTGAGACATGTCCCCAAATGTTCTGAGGGCAAGTGAGTGTTTCACAGCTGTCTAAAGACACGTTGAATTATAATATTCATTATCTGTTCTACAAAACAAACAGGCATTGTGAAGATTTCAAATTTAATGTCATCAGACTATTGATTTTGCACATGATATATACAGTAGATTATACTTTATATAATTTTTCCACTATCCAGTATTTCATATCTTACAGTCTTCATTCATCAGAAATTATTTTGAGGTCTTAACAATGATCGTTTGGCATTAAATCTCCCACTAAAATCTCTAGAAAAATGTATATCTACATTAAAATATTGGAATTACTTGAATTTTTTTCTTCCATCTTGCAGTCTTAGTAACTGTAATTGTCTTATGTTGTATTTTGCTTTTGGTGTAATTCTTTGGTGCATTGTGAATCTCATTTTCAACTTCTTTCCTGTTTCCAGTAATGCACTATGTTGCCATTAAGCATTAATACCAAGTCTCACAATGTTATGAAAGCATGCTGGTACGCTTTCATACCTCAAATGGGCATGGTACAATGTTGCCCCAGTAGTGGTTAATACAGTCTGTGCGGTTGTTTCCTCAATAAAGCCATGAGCACTCAAAAGTAAAAAAATATTACTGTTATAAAAATAAAAAAGTATTATCACCAAATACAGGATGTACAGTATAAGATAAAATGCCTTCTGGTACTGTACAGAAAACTAAATCCTGATAGAAGGTAAAAAATAGCTTTTTTGTTTTTGCCAGAAAGCTTCTTATGTTAAACAACTGAATATCCTGACTAAGACAGATCTTCATTAAAAATGTAAATTTTGATACTTCTTTAACACAGTAACTGTAACGATCAGTTCTTTCCGGACCCTATGCGGATGACACAATCCAGAATCGTGAGGAAACACTAGGAAAAAGTCATGCAGGAATACGGGGATGAAAACAGGGGGGCGTGTCCAAAGTGCGCTGGTGCACGGGGGAGGTGTGGCCGAGGCAAACAATCGAAAAGTAATCCAGAGAGGGAATCCAAAAACGCAAGAATAAGTCCATAGCCAGGTGATCCATCCAACAAGGAATTAAAAACATGTACCGGGTCGGAACCGGCGGACAAGGAACGGGAACAGAGATTAAAACCTTAAAGGGACCAGGCGTTTCCAGGTCCCGGACTTGCACGATACGGAAATCAGATGCAGAGCCCGGATGAACGTCAGCGCCTGGCTTTTAAGGTGGACTGGGAACAGGGGTCAGGTGCACATAATCAAGTCTAAAGTGAAAGGGCCGGAGCACCCTTAAGGAGGAGGGACTATAATCGTGACAGTAACAACAGTTTTGTGTATTTTCATTTCTCAATTTTGGGGGTTCACAATTGTTTTCCTTGGCACTCTAATAATAGACATAATATACATAGATAATACACCATGACAGCATGGAGGAGAGAAAAACAAAAAGAATATATACAGTACCTCTGAGCTTCAAAGGCCTAGGGGTTACCCTCCTAGACAACAGGGTTGTGGTTGTAGCATTAATCCTGATTATGATCAGTTTCAGCAAAGTCTAGGGTTGGTATCCTGCTGCCCTTTGTGTGTTGTCAGGGTTATCCAAGTGAAATAAATGAGGTTTCATGCATCAGATACCTGTCTACATTACATGTCATCAGGTCTTGAATTTTCTCTAAATCTTTTTATGTATTTGACTTGCTGGTTCTACAGTGTTGTGTAATCCTCCTAATTTTGTATATTTGGCAAATTTGCCTAGATTACTAACCATACCAGAATCATTGATATACAGCAAAGTACTGTAGGAAGAGTAGATTTCCTAGAACAGATCCTTGTGGTAAACAACTAATTACATCCACCCAGTTTGAGTACTCACTGCTTATCTGTCCTTGCTACAAGACAAGCCCAATATTAATGCACTGTTTGATCTTGCATCAGTATCATTTGATGACAACACACATTGACATTAATCAATAAGTATATAGCGTACATCTCAATTTTATTCAGAGATATAAAGAAATAAAGTTAATCAATGGGGTTTTTCATTTCTTTTCTGGATAGTATAGACAATGAATTGAGTAATTGTGTAATTGAGTAATTGTGGAAGTGACAAGGGTGAATGCAATATAAAAATGTACTACTACTAATCCTTAGATTTATATAGCCCTTTTCTGGACACTCCACTCAAAGTACTTTACAGGTAATGGGAACCCTCCACCACCACCAATATTCTGCACCTGTCTGGATGATGTGACAGCAGCCATAGTGCGCCAGAATGCTCACCACACATTAGCTATCAATGTAGAGAAGAAGAGTGATGAAGCCATTTCATAGATGGGAATTATTAGGAGGCCATGATTGGTCAAGGGGAAATTTGACTAGAGAGTCAGGACCTGGTTTTTTATCTCAGCCGAAGGACGGAGCCTTTTTACAATATAGTGTCCCCGTCACTAGTCCACAGGGTGAGCACCCCCTACTGGCCCCACTAAAACCTCTTCCAGCAGCAACAGTTTTTCCCAGGAGGTCTCCTGTCCAGGTACTAATCAGGTACTGACCAGGCTCACACCTGCTTAGCTTCAGTGGGTTGTCAGCTGTAAGTTGCACGCTGATACTGCTGGTGCTGAATAGGCAAATTAATTAGTTTATTACCCACTAACTATGCATCACACATGGGGAAAATATTTTTAGTTTTTAACATAACCTATGACATTTAAACCAGTTTGTAATCATTTCACAGAGACATTGAAATACTTAAAGAGGCACTGAATTGTTTAAGGTTTCTTTGTCTGCTTTTAGGTACCACTGCCATTTTAAAAGTTTTATTTATAAACATTCAAATAGTTTGCCTTCACTGTATATTTATTTATATAAAAGAATGTATACAGTACATTAGAAGCTCCATGATAAAAAAACCTACAAAGTTACAGAATAACCATCAATTGAATGAATATTTTATGAGTTATGTCCTTTAAAATATGTGCCTTGTATTTCATTAAATACTTTCTCAAGCAATCTATGCTTATTATTAAAATGCCTGATTATCAGGCAAGATAAATGTTAAAAACAAATTAAAAATGCTAAGTTTGACTTTAACAAATGTATTGCCTTAGTTTTGCTATTTTTGCATTACCTGTATCAAGGGCATCACTTGTGAGCTTTCTGTTTGATTTCTCTTTTTCTCACATTCTTAAACCTCAGAGTAATCAACATTCAGAAAACCTGTAGGGACCTGAATTATGACATTAGTATAACTCATAGTGGTTTGTCTTGACTTGACAGCCTCTGCTAGCTTACCCTGCATCTAAACAAGATAGGAAAAAGACAGAAAATCATGTACCAGAAATGACATTCATTTATTATTGTTCTATTTTTCTCTTTTTTAAATGGGGTGTAAACACTGGTTGTTTGATATAGAAAATATTTCACCCAAATGAAAAATGGACTTTAAACTAAAATAAACGTTAATTATATTACCTGAATTATCTGAATTAAAGATAGAAATATTCAATAGAGACAGCACCTGTTAACAGTATCATCTGCCACACATTGTCTCACATTAGGCTGTTCTATTTTTCTCAAATGGACAAGCACATGTTGTCCATAGTGCTGTCACTTCCTCTACCATAATGTAGAAATCATAAAATAGAAATGACACACAAGAAAAGAGCTTTAATCCTTTTAACTGGTTTTCAGGTGTGATAAGATCACTTTATTAGCCATATACAATTTCTTGCATTAGGAATTTGTCTTTGCACATACCCCAGCTTGCTCTCCACGAGACACACAGGCAGGAAGAGAGAAGCTTGGGGTCAGAGCACAGGGTCAGCCATTGTACAGCATCCCTGGAGCAGTTGGGGTTAAGGGCCTTGCTCAGGGGCCCAATGGAGTAAGATTTCTCTGCCAGCCATGGGATTTGAATCTGCAACCTTCCAGCCACAGGCACAGATCCTTAGCCACAGTGCCACTGCTCCACCCCATGAAGCAATATATTGTGAGTCAAAAATTATCTACTGATAAGAAAAAATGTTTAACTATACTGGAAAACATTTTTCCTTGGTTTGTCAATAATGCACCAACTTTAAGTGACCTATAAAGTGGCTCCTAGAGTATATTGCTCCATATTAATGCAATATCTTTGCACACTATTTGAGTGGAAAATCAATGCAAAGGTTACTTATAAAATAAAGTATTCTTTGTTGTACTGCTGTAGAAATCTACACAATTCAGTGATATAAAAACATCCAAAATGTATTTAAGTGATTTTCCATGATTTTCCCAGAGCGCGCATTCCTACCTTGTATGTAGAGAAGAGGTACACAGGATCTTAGTTTATTTTGTTCAAAGGAAGCAAATAGGAAGGGTTTTCCTTCAAGGCGTACACAGATATAAACAAATGCTATTTACTGTACCAGGTACCCACATAAAAAAAATGTAGGAAGCAATCTCACACAAACCAAACTCTAATTCTCAATAGTGTCCTTGTTCTAGTTCCAAAACACTTTGTTCTTAAAATAAATATCATGCCCTTGAAGAGCTGGGAAAACCTGACAAACTGCTCTAATTAAGTCAGTAAATAGTTCATTTAGACTGCTAAAAGTTATGCTGGATTGAAAAACTGCATGTCAGCTGTCTTCCAAGACTTGTTTTGGGAACCCCTGCTGTAAACCATTTTTTATTCATGCCCTTTAAAAAGTTATCTGCTTATCTAACACAACCTAACCCTCAAAAACGTGTACATTTTAATGTATGGAGCCGCACTCAACAGCTAGTTCACCCTGCAACTGACAACTGGCAACCCATTGAAGCTAAGCCGGTGTGGGCCTGGCCAGTTCCTGGACAGGAGACCTCCTGGGAAAGCTAAGGTTGCTGCTAGAAGAGGTGGGGCAAGTGGGGGCAGTAGGGGCTTTCACCCTGCAGTCTGTGTGGGTCCTAATGCCCCAGCATAGTGATGGGGACACTATACTGTAAAAAGGCTCCGTCCTTCAGATGAGATATAAAATCATGGTCCTGACTCTCTGTGGTCATTAAAAATCCCAGGGTGTTTCTTGTAAAGACAGGGGATGTTACCCCGGAGTCCTTGCCAAATTTCACATTGGCCTTTACCAATCATGGTCTCCTAATAATCCCTATCTACAGTATGAACTGGCTTCATTCTCATTCTTTATTCTCTTCCCCTCCCTACAAATGCGTGGGGAGTGTACTGGCGCACTTTGGCTGCTGTTGCATCATCCAGGTGGGGCTCCACATTGGTGGTAATACTGTATACTGTAAGTGTAAAGACTATTATTAAAATAGTCACTACACACACACATATTCAATACAAAAATCTAAATCAGGAGTGTCCAATGCTGTTCCTGAAGAGTGAGTGTCACTGCAAGTTTTTTAGATCTCTTCAAATTACTACCACCTGAAGAAATACGAGAAGTAGTTTAAGGTTACTTGATTAAGCTGACAGTGACATGCTTTAGGTCATTAAGAGATGAGTAGTAACCAGAAACTGCAGGTGCATTGGCCCTCTGGGACCAGCCATGGACACTTTCTGACCTAATCTATTGTATGGTTTGGTCATTACTGGGTTCAAAAATATAATTTAGTGCCTTGGCAAGAATTTCAATAGACCTGGAAGATGAGCTCACTGGGGATTCATGGTATTGCTCACTAGCATCATCTACTGTGAGCATCCTTCATTAACAAACATTTACAATAACCAATTGGCATACAACAAAAATAGACATTTACATAAGTATTATTGAGTATTAACTATTTCCTGCCCATGACATAGACTACAAAGCCTGTTTTAATAATCCTGTTGAATTTGCATCCCTTAAAGAGCACAATGAATTTCAATGTATTGTACCATTCCTTCGGTACTGTGATGGGGCTCTATCACAGGGACAGAGCTCCACATTGAAAACAAGTGTGAAAATGAGGTAAATTATTAAAGATCTTAATATACCCCTGTTCTATTTACTGTTCTCAAACTCACTTTCTAATAAGTAGTCAAAATATTATGACCTTGCATTTAATTCAAATTAGCTGAAAAATAAAGGTACAACCTCTAAAAAGAAAATAAATGTTCTCAAAGCAGTACATCATTATTATTTTGTAAAATGGTAAAAAAAACAGCACCTTGTATATGTATATGTATACAATGTGTTACATGTTTATTTGGTAATTTAGCAAGAGATAATAGACTGTAGGCTCAATAAGCATTATGTGCATAGTCATGGACCAATTTTGTCAAACATTTAGATAAATTACATCTGCTGTAACTCCACAGATTGATGTCTAGCCTTCCTTGGACATAAATCAGAAGAAGAAACATGGTGCATGACCTTTTAACTAAAAATAACTACAGGGCAAAAAAGAAAGTGACAGATAGAAAGCCAGACACAGAAGGTAAGGGAAGATATGCTTAAATTTGCATACCAGGTGAGTTTTTAGGACTACAAAAGGCTTTTTCATGAAACAATCCTGTGCTGCCTGAAGCCAGCAGTATGTTCATAAAGAAAAAATGTTCTCCCTGATCTTTGTAATGAAGGTATTAGCATATAGAATGTAACTTTAAATTAACTATTTTCTTACGTTCAAAACATAATATTTTTTTTAAATGAAAAGAATTCAGACAATTTGTATCATGCATTTTACTCTAGCAGAGGTAACTATTTTATAATCAACATTAATATAATAAGTATGATTCCCATCCTGTTGAAAAAAGAAAGACATTCCTAAATATCATGTGTCATGTCAACATCCTCAGGTTACCCATCAGTTTTCAGAGCTGACCTAAGATAGCAGAACACAAGGCAGGGATAATAATACCAACTGTTCTCCACCAGATCAGGACACCAGTCCTTTGCAGAGCATGGTACATGGGGGAGTTTGGAAAAGCTAATCAAATCTAGCCAGCATGTCTTTGAGAAGTGGGAGAAAACCCAAGCACCACTCAGAAACTTGTTCTAACAAAGGGGGAATATGCAAACTCCTCACAGACAGATTTCAGGGCCAAAGTCAAAGTCAGAATCCTGAAGCTGTGAGGCAGCAACATGCCACTGTGGCTCAAAGATGTAGACTGTAGATGATGTACTGTAGACATATCATGTATGCAAAAGCCTTAAACTTATATAGTTTAAGAGTTTTTCAAATCACTGCAAACAGAAATAAGTAATGAGAAAAATTAGTAAAACTATCTAATTTAGTAAGTAAAACTACTACTCTACCCCAATGCTTTCAGATATTTGCATATAGAAAGCTTCCAATTTGAGATACGGTACATTTAGAATTTGTTATAGGCCGTTGGCACAGCTCCGGGGTCCCAAGTTCGATTCCAGCCAAGTGGGCACCTAACAGTGTAGGTTGGTTTTCACTGGGTGTTCTAATTTCCTTTGACCTCTCAAAGACATGCTTGAGGAGTTAGGATTTTTTTTTCTTTCCTTCCCCTGGTATTTACAGTATCCCAATGAAGAACATCCTCTCTACCTTATCACCCACCTATAAGCAAGGAGGCCTTTGTGTTTGTCTTCCCTAATCCCTGTTTACTGGGTATGTAAACCCACTGAGAGTATTAGTGTTAACACAATAGTGTATAAGTAAATTCGAAATTATTTTACGACAAATACACTTTGCACTCTTGTATGACTGTGTTAAAATCAATCCTGATTTTTTTTAATTAGATGAAGCAGGAGATAAATGATTACCTTGACTAAAAAGATCACAAATAGTGGTAACACACATAACTCAGAGAGTTTGTTATCATTTATGCTCATAAAGACATTGAATAATATCAGATGCATCTGAGAGCATCCAGAATTACAATTGATTAATGTCCAATCTGTAAAATATGCAGAAGGAAATTGATCTTTTTAGAAATTACAGAGGATTGCTTGACTGACGCTCTTGACTCGGCTGATACATTCTGAGGAAGTTAGAGGTAATTAGAATGACAGGAAATCTCAAACAAAGTAATGCAATTATTACTGTAAAGTTTTGACTAGAAAACAATTAAAAACTAGTCCTTCATACAGTACATATTACACTGATACTATGTGCAATACAACTTTTATATTTCCACTAATGAAAAGTAATTTTCCTTTAATTTATTCCAGATAATTGGAAACCTAATATTTTGATTTGCAACATTTAACACAGTATTTGCATAAAGTCAAGCAAGTCCTTACTAAAGACCTCAGCAGTTTACACATTAGTGTACAGGTTACACTCTCTTTTACAATCACTTTCAATCACAGCTTGCAATATATTATAGCACCTAAGAAAATAAGAAAGATTACAAATGTTTATAACCTGGCAGATGGTTACAAATTACCTTGTAGCCTGTATGATAGTGAGTAGCTAATTGACCTGACATCTTATCCAGTCGTTTCTTGAAAGAAGCCAGCATTTAAACTTTAACCATGTCTGGGTAGCTTGTTCAATAAAGTTCTGTTTATAGTAGTGCCACTATTCCCAGATTAAAAAGCACTTTAATGTAGATTCTACCGGTGACCTCTAGTTCAGTTTTCACTGTTGATACTAAAGAAGTCAAGTTTCTCTCATTTATTTCTTTTCAAAACTAAAAAAAAAGGTTCAGCTCATTTAGCTTGTCTTTGCTAATTTGCAAAGATGATGCAAAAAGTAACAATTTCTCAGTCTGACTACCATATTTCCTAAGACATTCTGAGTAAAATTCTGAAGCAAAAGATGTTGTTCCCTAGACAATGACAGTCAGTCCCTATACAAGCACTAAATTATTTGGATCTAAAAAAGGCTTTGAGGAAACATGCAGAAATCCAACAGGATTTAAAAGTTAGAATCTTTATGGATTCCCCCCAAAATCTTGCAGAACTTTCAGGGTCCATGCTATTTTTTGTGTGAGACCTGAATAATCTTCCATGTGTGAGCTTAAAGGCACGCTGTGTAGCTCAGCCTGCCTGCCTTCCAGCTCCCACAAAGCTAGCTGGTTGCTTTTAGATCGCTTTGTTTGTGTGTGTTTAGCTTTTTTATTTTATAGTAGTTTTGTGAGAGGGATATCATTCTTCATGGAATGTCACAAAAAGCCATTCATAATGCCAAATTGCACTGGCCATTTAAACACAAAAACCACGCACCAACAGTTTGAGAACTTACATTCTTAAGACAGTTTAATACTTAAAGTAGATTACAAAGAAGATGCTTTAGGGTAGCATGGTGACTCAGTGGCTAGCATTGCTGTCTTGTAGCAGTGTGGCTGTGGGTTCAGTTCTGGACCTGAGGTGCTATCTACATAGTGGTTATTGAATGTTTTCCCTGTGCTTGTGTGAATTTCCCCCCAGGTACTCCAGTTTCCTTCCACAGTCCAAAGACACAGCATACTGGTAGGTTAACTGGAGTCTGGGAAAACTGGCCCTGGAGTGAGTGTGTACATGTCTATGTCTGTATTTTTCTTTTCCAAGGTTTACTCTACCTTGCACCAGTTGTTTGCCAAGATAGGCTCCAACTCTCCTGCAACACTGAATTGGATAAAGCAGTTAGAAAATGAATGGATGGATTATATACTTTATATCTAGAATCAAATCATGCTTTGCTATATCTATTACTTCAGTGTAAAGCAAGTTCATAACCTTCTGTATATAGTATACTCTGCAAGACCAATGCAAAATAATGTTGTGAAAAAATTTCTAATTGTTCAAAGAGTATCTTTTTCATTGAGGCTTTGTACCTGTTGAGAAACCCTATACTGTGTAAACAGAATATAAAGTATGTTATTTTTTCAACTTAAATGAAATTCTGATAAGAGTGACTGAATCACGAATTCGGTCATTCCACCTCAATACCCTGTGGTCATTTCTTGCCACAGATACTTTTAATTGTATTGAAAAAAAAAAACCTGGGCCATCCAGGTTTCACAATAAGCTAAAATTGTCAAGCGTAAAAATAATATCACATCAGCAGGACAACTTTAGTTTGTCTTTAATAAA
Organism: Atractosteus spatula; assembly: GCF_055471065.1. Taxonomy (NCBI): domain Eukaryota; kingdom Metazoa; phylum Chordata; class Actinopteri; order Semionotiformes; family Lepisosteidae; genus Atractosteus; species Atractosteus spatula. Next base: position 37,405,800 of record NC_142714.1, read on the forward strand.
TATAACTTTCACTTAGAGCTATTGAACAATTCTGTGAAACACAATACATAGAATGGGACTGTCACTGTTCACCTGAACATCTAAAAGAATTCTACTTCAAGAAGACTTGCATGTGTACCATTTCAATACAAGGTTATTGCTTTTTTATTAAATAACTTTTTCTTCACTGTAATACTTCATAAACAGAATGAAATAGAAGTAATTTCTGAATCTAATACAAGCAGAAGATTATAATCTCTTTAAGAAAAAACAATAAAAATTAGATTAAATTCAGTATTCCCCAGTGCAAGCAAAAACCTGAAAGTTTTGACATAGAAAACTGTTTTGAAGAAACTAGAAAATCTGATTTTTTCAGAAAGTATGGATTGAGTGTGACCAGACAAGCTTCTTCTTTCTGATTAATTTATAAAGTATAAATTATTCAATATAAACAATAGGTTATTTTTTGTACCAAATATAATGTTTGCTATTTTTGCTTTATCATTTTACATATCTTGCATGGTTAAATCATTGTTCTTTGTCAGTGCTTAAATCTATCACTCTAAACTGATAACTCTTTATGGAATGTAAAGCAATCCACAATCAAATTTAAACTGTAAAGTCCTCAAATTTTAAAGTATTCCTCTCCTACATTCTTTTACTGAACTTATGTCATATATTTGTATGGAATCGTTTTTGAAACACAATGAATTGAAATTGACAGTTCTATTCCTCACCAAACACATGCATGTGTGAATCAAAGAAACCATTCTTTTATGCCATTATTAAGAAGAATCATAAATATTGAAGTATATTAGCATATGCCTAGCAACAGTTAGAGTCAAATCAGTACATAAAAACTTAGACCTTCAGGCACACAGTTTTAATTTCGAAACAGACCTAGGCTTATGTACCAAAAGGCTAGTTATTGCAGCCTCAGAACATGACTTTTCATTAACCAACCCTCAGCTACCCTGCAGCCACAGCAGCGTACTCATACGATGTTTTGAGTTCTGACAGGAAGAGAAAGGAAAGGCTAGTTATAGCCTTATATGTCAAAAGCAGATTCTTAAACTTTTCTTTGACACACATCTTAAAGGCACTCCTTTAAGCAAGGAGGCAAGAAGGAGGAGGAAAGGAGAAGCAGCGTGCCACAAGAAGCTTGCCCTAAGACTCATACAGCATTATGAGTCTGTTTGAAACGCCATGTCTAAATCAAAATAATATTTTGAAAACACATACTTAAAAAAACATGAGATCTCTTCATCATGTACCCTCACAGATAATATGTCTAATGCATGATTGTGAAAATGTAAAGGTTTTGTATCAAAGTAAAGTCCTAGAGGCTGGAGCTTAGTCTAGCTTCTTTAGTTTTAAACAGACTGACAGTACATGATTCCCCTCTGGGTAGGATGCTACTCAATTGGAGGGTTACCCCTAGCAATGGGGATGTGTACACAAAATGATTTTGTGTAAAATCTTTTAATCAGGTTGTAAAACAGTTAATCCATAGATACACATGATGCAGGCTCAACCTAAAATAAAAAAGATTTGCTTTATTGTTGTAGTGAATACAACTTAAAACAAATCAAACTCTGTTTGATTGATATATATTCTAAAATGATTCTGGTTTCAAGCACTGTGAAATGAACAGAATGAATTTATATTCATTTAATGATATTTTTTAGTTTATATACTGTAGTCTTTAATTTACAGTATCTCAGGTTTACAGTAAAATAATCAATGCAAAGATGCACATCAATACACACAACATTATATTATAAATTAACGGGATTAAAGGATTCAGAAGTGTTGACAGCCTTTGGATATATAATACAAGTGGGGAGACCATTCCAAAGCCTTGGAGCTGAACAGAGCAGAAATACAGTCTAATTTTGGGAACTGAAAGTAGACCAAAGAGCACAGATGACTTATAGTTGAAAAGTGAGATAAGAGTTCACTGATGTAGTCAGATGCCCAACCATTCAAGACCTTAAAGGTGAGCAGTTTTTAGTTTATTCTAAAAATCCTCAGTGAGCCAGTGTGTGAGGAAGCTTTAACAGGTGATTTATGCTCAGGCATTTTAGTTTTGTTTTCATGGTTTTTGAATATATTTTAACTTAAGAACATATTTGGATATACAGTATCAGGAAGTGTTGTATTACAATACACAAGTCTGTTTGCCCAGAAGAAACAAATTCATGCATTTTCTTGATGAGCACTTTCATGACGACGAAAAAAAAAATTACAATATTGTGAACATAAATCTCAAATGCAAGACTAAAATCAAACATGTTAGCAAGGTGATCAGAGTGCTTGGAGACATTGCAGAGTCATCTGTATTCAAAATGATAGAATAAAATTGTAGTTCATAAGAAAGAACAATTAAAATTGATTTCAGTTTTGAGCTCATATATTAAAAAATGTTTAATTTATTTTTTAAATACAGTATTACATAAGAAGTGTGACAAGGAAGACAATGTTTGATAATTATTAAATTTTTAACAAATATTAATTGGGAAGTCATCAGCAAATAAATTTATATTAATATCATACAGTACCAATGAGCCAATTACCACTGATTTCCATTTTGAGATTACAGATAAAGTTTGTGACACTTGGAAGGGTAAAAACTTCAAACTTCAAAGGAGAGAGGATGTTTGCTGAGGTCACTTGAACAGAAATAATTCTAAAGTTTATCTCAGTATACCTAGGTAAGTTGTGGGTTAATGATTGCAAAGCAGCAGGACAGAAATAGACAATATAAGATAACATTAGGAGGAAAAGAAGAGGAAGAGAGAAGAAGCAGGCAACAAGGAGAAGAGAGAGGAGTCCAGAGGGGTTGGGACTTGAAGCTTGCACCAGGCGAGAGCCCCTATTTCATGATCATCCAAATAAAACCTGACTGGAGTTACAGTAAGTATTTGAACCTTGTTAGACAGAGCATGCTATTCTGAGCTTGGGTTTCCTAAGTAAAAGATACCTCAGTTAGAAACATCTTTCCTGCTTAGAGTGTATTTTATGGAAAGGGATATAGGCTCCCATTTATTTTGTGGCATATTGGTGCAGAGAAAGAGATTTAACTGTAGGTTGCACTGTATTTAGTTAGAATGCAGCTCATCTCTTCTATGGCCTCTGTAGGCATGTTAAGAGTTTAATGCTTAGTATAGTAGCAGTCTGGGGTTTTCTGGGTGACCAGAATGTTAGGCCTCTGAAACGCCCTGTTTGTAAATAATACTGTACAGAGACTAACTCGTGTGTTGTATGTTGTGTGTAGAGCAGTTTGTGTCCTGTGTCATTGTAATAAATATTTGTGCCTGGATTATTACTCCTCTCACTAAAGCTGTGCAAGGGGACAAAGAATTCACGTGCCTCTAATTATACCAACCGCTCGGGTATATTTCTAGAAATTACTTACAAGTTGGGGGTTATGAATAATTATTTCACTGATTGACTAAACCGCTCAGTCAAATCCTGATTTTCACCAGTTTCATAATCCACCATTTGTAACAATATTAAAAATGTCTATTTTTTTAATATTACATGAGCAGTGTGGCAAAGGAGATAATGTTTGATTGGTATCGCATTTTGCACAAATATTAATTTGGGAGTCAACGGCAAAGAAATTTAATTTAATATCATACAGAACCTATGAAGAATATCAAGCAATGGTAAGAAGTAGCCTGGGACCAAGAACAGAGCCAATCAGGTCTGATCAACCGTGTGGAGGAGAAGCAATGCACAGTTGAAACAAATGCTATCAGTTAAATAACATTTACACTCATGTAGTTCAGGTGGGTAGCTGCGTCAGCATGCGTAGGCTGCAAAGGAACAAGTAATAGGTTTATTCCATGCTGAAAAAAAGAAGAAAGAGAACACAACGTTTCGGCCATGGAGCCTTCTTCACACCTGAAGAAGGCTCCACGGCCGAAACGTTGTGTTCTCTTTCTTCTTTTTTTCAGCATGGAATAAACCTATTACTTGTTCATTTACACTCATGTATAACAGGGACTTCTACTTGCTGTTAAAATCAGTAACCCTTAAATATGTTCATTGTGAAATCCAGAGCCTTAATGAATCACATCTGTAAAAATCAAAAATTACATTCTGAAGATATAATGTTTTGGACTTTAGACTGCCAAATGCAGATGTTAATAATAATAATAATATAACACAATGTAAAACTAAGTTAGGAACCTACATTCATCCAACCATTTTCTAACTGCTTCTTCCATTTCAGAGCTAGAGCTTGGTATAGTGCTTTGTAATACTTAATTCAAAGTCAATATGTTGAATGCAATTCAATTGCACTCATTCAAATCAGCTGTTCAGGTGACATCACAGACTATGGCGCAGCAAGTCCTCTTAAAGTCCTGCTAGAATTTTTCTTTTAGGTGTTACCATAAAATAATGAAAATGAAAATGATAGAGTTTTACAAGTGTAAAGTCAAAAACTTTCCTTAGAAAGCAAAGTTAGATGTTTGCTTATTGCATCCCTTTTGGAGAGATGAATATGGATTTGTTCCATATAAAGACCATGACGATTTGTAGCACATCAAGTGTCCAACTACATTTTCAGACATTTTGAGAATGGGATGGACATGACTGAGTCTATCATACAGGCCATAGGGAAGTATGGAAAGCTACACAGTCTCTTTACTAATTTCTGTGGAACGTGAAAGTTCCAGGATCTGCTAAACACATTTGAGGGCATTGAAAATGATCACAGCTTTCTGTTAGACCTACTGGCTGTTTCAGCACTTGTACCTGCATACTTCTGTGAACAGGTATTATTACACATGAAGCCACTTCTTTGTCCCTCCTACTAGGTTAATGAACAAAACACAGAGCCGCACTTTGGAGAGCTCAGTAATAGTACACATTTGAATTTTTAATTTAAAATATAATTATATTTTAATAACAATTTGTATTTAATCAAAATGTAAGAAGGCCTATTATTGAAATTAAAAAGTGCCAGTGGCATGCAAATCCATAAAAACAAGTGCATGAGCTATCTCTATGCATGCCCCCTTCTGAAAGGCTGCTGACCCTCGCTATCTTATAGTATAATTAGTAAATAAATTTGCAGATTATTCCAAAATATTAGGATTATAAAACACCACAGAAGAAAAAACATTGAATTTCATGGAAATTTGAAATTCAAATTCAAATATTTTGGATAAAAATATTTTTAGTCTAAAGTAGAGTATTATACAGTATGTATGTAGCAAAATGAACCTATGTATACTACATGTGAAACAACCTGAAGGGGCTACTTATGAAAAAGACTTACTTATTTCTCAGGCAATCTGGAGCAATAAAAAGGCAAACTATGTTATACAGTAATAGGATATATAGAGATAAAAGTGATAATAGGAATGGTTATAGAACCTGCTGTCCCAATTTCTACTGCTATCCAAATCTTAATCCAAATCGTGGTAACAAAATAATTTAATTGACCATATTTCAATATTTTACAAATTCCGAATTAAGCACAACATCATGGACTTTGTGAAAGTACTATATATTTGCATGTCGTTGAGATGTTGTTGAATTGTAATGGAAAACAGCCCTTCCTGCTCACTAGTTACTAATGGGTAATGTAATGCTGTGTACGAGTACAGGTTATTGCCTCGTTCTGAATTGCAGCACATGGCGTTACGCGTACCTGTGTCTATTTTATTATGTAACTTGGAGGTTTTAAACGTTACTGTGTACATTTTACTTTTATTGTGTTTTGAAATGCACATACAGTATCAATGCAGATTCTTTCTAACTCCAAAATATAAAAATAGTTCCCCTTTAAAATTACCCAAGTAACTAGTAAGATCTTTTTTGATGTTTTTTTCCCTAGACAAACTCATTTTACTCGTCAAAGTCACATTGATGTCACAAGGCTATTTCTGCTAAATATATGCAAAGCAGAAATATTTTAGTTTTAGTTTCTGTTTTGCAGTATTAGGAAGCATATATTGAAGGATAAGCAGACACATTTTAGAAAAACAGATGTTCAGTTTCCTTTCAGACTTTGGTTACACTTAAATTAAGACTAAATAAAAGCTCTCCAATACTGTAAAAATATTTGCAGTACTAGATACAGTATGGTCTTGTCTTCCAAAAATGAAGACAAATAAAACACAGGAAATAAAAACAGCTGACATAAACCCAAAGTTTTATGCATTATACATTTATGCAGTGAAAAGGGCTTTATAAATATAAAAAAATAACTGGTACAATTTGCTTTCAGGAAAGCAGCTACCTTTTGACTTCAAATGTAAATTAACCCTATTTTCAAAGCAAAGGAGTAAGAAGACAGCATCCCACACCCTAGCTTCAATTTGTCATCATCTCATCACAAGCAGTTACAGCACTAGCTCATGGTCTATCAACATCATCACGTCACTTTCTACAAATGTCACAATATACTATCACTGCCAGTTACATTTCAGCTCCGAGTCGCTTGTTTCCATGAGAACACCAGCTTATTTTACTACTTAATTTCATGTGGCTGCAGTGTTGCATGGTTTCGCACACAGGTACTGCATTTCTGTTAGTTCCCAGCCAGACATTACCTGTACTGCTGGTGAGATCTTTTCTTTCCAAGGACTTTTTATAACATGCAATGTTTTGGTTCAGTTTTGCAGGAATATGTTTCATGTGTTCTGAAGAAGAAACACATGCGGTATTAATATAAAAACAAGAAAACTTCCATGCTGGTCATGTGCATTGCTGATTTAGGAAAGAACTGTGTCACGATAGTCATCCCTCCTCTTAAGGGCGCTCCGACCCTTTCATATTTTAGTTGATTCAAGCACCTGCCCCTTGTCTTGTCTCTTATTATTTAAGCCTGGTACTCCCGCTATTTCTGGCTCTGCATTGGAAGATGGAAGATGTGTTTTCCCCCTTAGCCCTTTTCCAGTCACTTTTGGACTATACCGTCTGCACAGGGTCCTAAAGTACGCCCTACATGGGAGTCAGGACCGGCTCCCATAACAAACTGTTGTGTAAAGAGGTTTACAAACATCCAAACTAGGAAGTCTGATATTCTGAAAAGGAAAAAGGAACTGAAGAGATTGTGTGCATCCGTTCAGCCCTTATACAAATCATGGCAATATTATGATTCTTCAAAGTCAGCATTTTAATGTAATTTGAATATATCATGAAATTATTCAGCAAATTTTGCAGACCCTAGCTGAACAATGAGGTTAATGTTTAAGGTTGTTAAGATGCTGTTTGTTTCATAAACTGTATCAATAAAGCAGATTGCAAATGCATATTTATTTTTAATATATTGATATCTTATGCCTGCCACTAGACTGGCATCACACCCAACCCTCATCCTTCATTCTGCAGGTGCTGAGCCCACAAGACAGCCCCACATTGCCTTTTTCGGGCTGAGCCTGGTTGGGTTATGTTGACTGCCTGGCCACCAGGAGCTCGCTGGTGAACGCCACCCCCAGGCCTGGCTCCAGTGTACATTCGATCTTAGTTTGTAATGTCATGAGAGTCTTTTTTTGACCGTTCTTTGTCTGACCTCTCACACAGAGACCCTATGGGAGACCCAGGACACGCTGAAGGGTTTATATCTGTCAGCTGGCTTGGGAGCACCTAGGAATCTGTTGCTGGGGACAGGGAAGTCTGGGCTAATCTATTCTTCTTGCTGCAACCGCGACCCTCACCAGGAAAAGCGGAGTGAAAATGGATGGATGGATGATATTGATATCTTGGGATGTCTATGGAAATATCTTCAGAAAGGCAGAACATGAATTAAATACAAAGGACCTGATGGTATATTCTACACAGCGGCCTCCAGCAACAAGTGTCTCAAAGTGCTGACTAATGTCAGTTTTTTTTTTACACTTCTGTATGGTTTTGTAACTGGATTATCACAGGTTTCCTTTTCTTCTCTTATCCCACTTTTCTTTTATAACCATCCATCCATTTTCCAGCCACTTCTTCCAATTCAGGGTCAACGGGCCTTTATATGCATACTTAAAAAAGTGCAAATGCATCTGATTTGTGCAGTAGGAGAGGCTTGGTGATTGAAGGGTTAATGAATGTTACTCTGTTGTCTTGTTTGGAAAATTAAGACCCTGCTTTCCCCCATTTGCCACACATTCTCTCTGCTCACTTGTTGCTCCATAGTGTTATGAGAACCGATGGAAGCATTCAGATTTCCAATTGCAGGGAACTCCATCAAGTTTACTAACTTATTGATTCTTATTATTTTTTTCCCAAAATAAGTTAGAATGGAAATAATACTACAGTCCTTTGTTTCAGATAGGCAACCCTAACAAAACATTAGCAGCACCCAACGCATTTGCAAAAATGTTGGGTAATTTTTCAGCCTACTTTATTATTGTCTTGCAAATGTATTCCAACCCTTCTTACAGTGCCTCATCTTGTGGCATGCGAAATTACAAAAAGTTATATACAAATCGTTTTGAAAAAAAGTTCCACTATGGGCTCATCTAACCACAACACCTTTTAACCTGGGGTGGATTAACAAACAGGCTGGCATAGGCTGTAGCCTAGGGGCCCAGATGGATCAGGGGCCCCTGATTGGCCAGAATTATTGTTTTTTTTTATTTTTGTAACAGACCTGTGGGCCCCCATTGGTCCATAAAAACGTTGAATAATTTGTGAATCGATGATTGGTTAGATGCAATGGGTTCGCAGTTCAAATTTACGTTGTCAGATTTTATATCACTGTTGTGTCACTCGGTCAGTCATCTCTGGTGCACGTTTACGGTGACTAGAGTCAAAATGTGTGAAAGAAAATACTGTAGCGAGTTCAGGTTCTCGGGCTTGTGCCCTCACCACATGGGCTCGAACCCAGGTTTCCGGCATCACTCAACAGGGGTCTTGACGGGTGAGCTAAAGAAGACGTTTGCTAACCTGGGCAACCAACATCCCTGTTACGTGCAGGGGAGTAGAGGGCGGTGTCATCGCCACACTGCAACCGGCTTGTACAACCTGTGTCTGCTGTATTCGTTACAATATGGTAGTGGGGTGCAAAAACGAAAAGCACAGCCATTAAAAGAGCAGCGGGAGCAGGATCTAGTTAAAAAGTCCCCAAATTGACTGGTTATTTCTAGTCTGCTGGTTCATCATCCAGTCAGCCAGACCCCGAGTTTACAGTTAACATTGCAGCCAGTGCTACAACAACCGTGGTTGAGAGGTTAGTCGCAGCTAGCTCTAGCCTGAGCACAGACCACATCAATGGTGAACATGATGGTGAGTCAACTCGTAGATTGGCTGTGATTCTGATTTATTGGTTGCATTGCTGTACTTATATTAATTTACAGGCTATAGTACTGTGTGTGAGTTCCCTGTCTGTGCCGCGCCATATTCCATTTGAATCGGCGGTAGCAGGCTCTTACTCCGAACACGTCACTGAATTATTACAGTATTTTCTCTCGCTTTTTTCTGGTAATTGGGATGGGTAAGGGGGGGGGGCGCAACACAACGTGTAGCCTAGGGGCCTCTGATCACCTTAATCTGCCCCTACTTTTACCACATTTTTGCAGGATCACTCAGGTGCTCTCTTGCAAACTGATGCACATTTTCTCTCATCTCAGTCTGATGAACACAGTATCTGGGTGGTACAATGTGCCTTCCCTTTCTTGATAATTGAGTAGGCTGTGTGCACAGGGATCTTCAGAGACTTTGATATTTTTATACCCTTCTCCTGATCTGCGCTTTTCAATGACTTTATCCCTGACTTGCTTTGAAAGCTCCTTAATCTTCATCATTCAGACTTTGCTTGAAATTCACTACCTGACCAAGGCACCTCACAGAGACGGGTGTTTTTATTCTGCCTACGTTCACTCACAGAGGAGCCAAAATACACTGCCTTTAAATTTTCACATTGAAAAAAATGTTTGAAGGTAGGCTGTTAACAAAAAACCATGCATGTTTTATCAGCTTATGACTGAAAGGAACTTTGCAGTTTCAACAAAACAAGAAATGTTCCAATTTACCTGATAATAAAATGCTGAGTCATGAGGAAGCCCTATGTTCCCACATTTCTCAACTATGTATTTTTGCAATTGATTAATTGTTTCCTAAATTCTAAAGAATTCAATTCTCCGTGGATCCCTGAACATACTAAATGTGAATTTTGTCCATTTTTCCTCAGACTGTCAAAAAAGCTTTTGAAAAGTCTGAGGAAAATCAATTTTGCACTACTATTATACATCCATCTTCACTCCGCTTTTCCTGGTGAAGGTTGCGGTCACTACTATTATGTCAAGTGATAATCACACAATGGAAATAATTCAAATTATTTAACCAGATAAGCCAATTGAGAATAAATTTTCATTTATAATGACAACCTTGTTTATTACTGAATTGTACAAGGAATTAGAAACTATAAAGACAGGGGGGAGGGAGGGACCTTTTCAAGCATTCTTTGTAAGAAGGTCAATATTTACCAAATTTAACCATCCATCCATTTTCTAATCACTTTATCCAATACAGGGTCATTGGGGAGCCAGACCCTGCATTACTTTCCCAGCAAGTAACATTCGCACGGCAGGATACACTCTGCTAGTTCACCTACCAGTATGTCTTTGGACTGTGGGAGAAAGCCAGGGCACCAGGTGGAAACCCACATGAACATGGGAAGAACATACAAAGTGCATGCAGATGGCACCCCATGAAGCAAACCAAGGGTTCCAGGCCTGCATGTGCAGCAATATTAACTACTGCAAAGGAACGAGTAATAGGTTTATTCCATGCTGAAAAAAAGAAGAAAGAAAACACAACATTTCGGACATGGAGCCTTCTTCAGGTGTGAGACTTCACACCTGAAGAAGGCTCCACGGCCAAAACGTTGTGTTTTCTTTCTTCTTTTTCAGGTGTGACTTCAGGTGTCACATCTGTTCCTTGCTCCTTTGCAGCCTATGCATGCTGATACAGTTACCCACCTGAAATATTAACTACTGCACCACCTTAAGTATCTACAAAGAGAAAGTTTGTACTTTATAAACAAACAATGGTACGCTAACCCTCAGCCAAAATGTAATCAGTTAAGGTCTGGGAGTAAAGAACCTGTAGATTTTTAACAACTGCGTTGGGGATATGTGGAATTGCTGAGCCATGCTGATGAAACAAGCTTAGTGAGTTCTTTCCGGAAACTGTTTGATGAGAATTTCTAAACAACAAGCTCCTCACAACCAAACAAGAACAATATGCCAGAGGAGATGAAATGTAACTTTTCTTACAATCACAATTTTGTCCTCTTATACATACTCTACAGTGTATATACAACTGAAATGGCAATAGCATAACCACATTCTAAACCTCCAAATCTGTTCTCAGAATCCCACCAAGACTGGGAGTCTTCACCAATGAGATCGAAAGTCTTTAGGGAAAGCCAGGGTACTGAGGTAATTGCTGTTGGTGGACCCAGGGGCGGCAGTCTTCCCTCTGGATCATTATCATTTTTTATTTAACAAATAATACACCAGGGTGGTGACTGGGGAGCTTTTGTCATTCAGATGAGATGTCAAACCAGTGTTCTGGCCACAAAGTCATTACAGATCTCACAAGGGTAGGCGTCTGAATTCCACTCTCAGCTTGTACAATATTTACTACCTAATAATGTCCTTTATTAAATTGGTGATGTAATTTCTCCCTTTTCACCTCAATGGCTATGTACAGTAGAGAGGCTGCTGGCACACTGTAGCTGTCACACCTAACTCTGGTGGTGCATGAATTGTGTCCTTTCCTACTGTAAATGGGATATTTTTGCTTTGGGATATATCTGGGTGAGAAGTGCAATATAAATGCATTATTATACAAAGTATTCTGCATAATAGTTGTCATATAATCAAAAAACGATCAGTTCTATCAGACTGTTACACCCATAAAAGTCTGAAGGTAATATTGTTTAGATGCCATTAAGTGCCAGTTATTAACCTTAGATGTAAAGCTCACTTTCACATACTAAATTGTATCAATCATCAAGTAAAAGAAAAAGGATTTTGGTAAAATAATAAGGCTGATGCACATTCATTCAACAAAAAAACTTCTTTTGTTAATACAGAAAACTGCTAAGTGAAAATAAATGACATTTTGTAGAACGGAAAACAGTTTCAAGGTAAGCCATAGAAGAAAGTAACCTTAGGATAGTTCCTAAAACGTAGATACATGTTTAGTGTAGTGTCTAATTATTAAAAATATTTTTTATAATAGGTTTCTTTTGCGCAATGTATGTTTGGGTAATCAAAATGTATTAAGACAAAATTGGGTGCTTTGTCAAACTACGGGCAGATATGGATTTGTATATGACACAGACCTTTGCGATCCATTGTCTATTGTTTGGATTAGGATGTAAACATTAGGGAGGAGCTGCTGATTAGACATGACTAAGTCCAATAATTCAGTTGGAATCGTTAAAGTTACAAAAAAAAGTTACATTAAAGTTACAAAAAACATGAGTGTTTTATTTTTTAATGATCTGTAAATGTAATATGTTTCTCACCTTGGTGTTTTGTTAATGCTTTTTAACAGAAAAAAGGGAAGTCGCTAAGCTGATCTTTAGAAAATGCAGGACAAAGATATGAATTCAATCATTTGACTATTTCTGTCTTTCTTGCACAGGATACAACAAATCACTCCTCTGTCCTCTTGAAATGCTCAACAATTGTTTTATGCTTTTTGAGGCTTTTCAAAATGCTTCTTTACTGCATCCACTACAACCTTTTATCTTTGCTAAAGTAGCTCCCTGGGGAATAGGACCCTCTGGATACATACTTGAAGTATGGATTTCCATTTCTTAACCCATGGTAGGGAGCCCCTTAGACAGCTATGAGCCTAAGAAAAACTATACTTCATGTCACACTATTCACATAGCATTGATACACATCAAACAAGTGATACAATTGATCGAAACTAGTGTGTATAGGCAATATTATAAGCAGATTAACACAGTTTGAATGTTCACACGTTTCACAATTACTGTTGTTTAATTGTAAACGGCATAAATCTTTCATTTTTCTTATCTCTGAATGAAAAAAGCATACCTTTTTTTACCAGAGGAATTTAAGGTAGTTCATTTTCTGAGAGCATAGAAACATAGACCATGTTTTTAAAGCTATTTAAATAACTAGAAATATTAAGCAGGGTTTTGAAAATGTATAGGAAAACGCATTCTGTTATCAAAGCAACAAATTGTATTTACTACAGTTAAGCTTTGGTGGCTTTGGAATTTTTTTTAATCATTTTGTTTGATTTTATTTGCATCTGTCACAACTGTCAACCTTATAATATGAACCAATTTCTTTTGAACATTAATTATTGATGTAGACGCACATGCCTTCTTGAAAAGCATAAATAAATGCTTAAGGCAGCCATATCACCCTGCAACTCACAACTAGTAACTAACTGAAGCTCAGCAGGTGTGAGCCTGGTTAGTACCTGAATGGGAGAGCTGGGAACAGCTAGGGTTGCTGCTGGAAGAGGTGTTAGTGGGGCCAGCAGGGGGCGCTCACCCTGTGGTCTATGTGGGTCCCAATGCCCCAGTATAGAGACGGTGACACTGTACTGTAAAAAGGCAGGTGCTGTCCTTTGAATGAGACTTAAAACCGAGGTCCTGACTCTCTGTGGTCATTAAAAATCCCAGGGTGTTTCTTGAAAAGAGTAGGGGTGTAACCCTGGTGTCCTGGCCAAATTTCCCATTGGCCCTTACCAATCATGGCCTCCTAATAATCCCCATCTATGAATTGGCTTCATAACTCTGTTCTCCTCCCCACTAATGGTTGATGTGTGATGAGCGTTCTGGTGCTCTATGGCTGCTGTCGCATCATCCAGGTGGGTGCTTCACATTGGTGGTGGTAGAGGGGAGTCCCCATTACCTGTAAAGCGCTTGAAATGGAGTGTTCAGAAAAGCACTATACTGTATAAGTGTTAAGCAATTATTATTATTAATTATATGCTCAATCCCTATTTTATTTTACTTCCCCAGATGTTTTTAGGTTAATATGATTAAAGCATGTCACGTACTGTACACAGTTGTAGAATAACTTGAACGAACATATAATAAAGTTATAAAACGTAATAAATTACCGTCAGGATGTTTTTAAAACAGATGTGAGGTTCTTTACAGACTGATATAATACATTTTCTGACATTAATGTGTGGCTTCAACGATTTTATCTTGGAATTGTATTATTTTTTCACTAAAAACCATTCAATTCAGGTTAACATTCCGAGTAGGACAAAATTGATTCTGTAGGTTGGCTACGCGCTTTACAAGAAATAGGTACATAAAGGCGTATTCCCAATGTCATTATTTATTTCTGCACTGTGACAGATCGTTAGTTGATGACAAATTGTTAACATCTTTAAATAAAGGCTTTGAAATAATATACATTAATTGTTGTTTTAAAACACATTTAATATAGAAACACTGTGCGTCACCGCAGAAGCGTGATTTCTTTCTAAAAAATATTATTTTCAAGATTTAAGACTATACAATAGTGACTCAGATAATAACTTTTAAAAATATTTAACTAAACATGCTACTATGATTCTTTAATGGGATGATCCACTTTTCCCCCTTGTTTTAGTCAAGGTTATCCATTGCAACATTGACTTGCATTTATTTACCAGAGATATCTTTGCGCATTTCACCAACAATCCACCGTTTTGACCCATACGTGGGTATAAAGTCCCCTCTTTCTTCCAACCAACAAAGCAAAACAAATAATAACAACGAAATTTCCCGTTACACTTGAAGCAGTCGGACGATCAAATGGAAACGCCGTGTCGCACTACTAACGGCGGATACACAATGTCTAATAAAACTGTTAAAAAGACACGTTTATCATTACTACTGTTATGTTAAGGCACAACGCACATTAATCCCTCATTTATTAAAACCTCGTGTAGTCAGAATTTTTAAATGTATTTTGTCCACTTTTACATGGCAATTTATTGACATGTAGGTCTACCTATACATACTTTTAAAATAACACGTCCCCGAAATACTGCACATCCCTTTATTACCATAATTTGAGGAGACCTGTTAAACCTGCTAACAGTAACGTGCCTGTCATACTAATAACAGAAATCATATCGTTGCCAGTGAATTAAACACCGACGTGCATTATATTGACACCATACCTCTTGTAAGAAAAATACCTGCCTCACCAATAAATGAAGAATCGTTCCTTATCAATTCTATTCACACAACATTCCACTACAAATTAGCATCAAGCTCCATGGCAACGAAGCAACCACAAACACATATAAATATAAATCCTCACCAGAAAACAATAGTTTTCTTCTTTCTCACTCTCTCTGTTTCTGCAGGCAGTCCTGCTTCTAAGCGTATGACTGCTTGGCTGTGTGTGCCTTGAATGTATCCCACTAATTTTGTCTGCAATTGTGATTTGTCCGGTAGATTTTGAAGTGTTTGGCAGAAATCAGAGTGGGAAGGGGGCTGTTAATGTGGAAAACCCAGCCTCCTCCACAATCGCCCTCCTCCCCCTCCTTTTCCCCCTCTCAGATTGGTGCTGGCTGGCAGCAGAAATTGCCCCTGGAGGAGGGTTTAATTCCCGTCGCCTCGGATCACATCTTAACGGGGACACCAAGAAAATGCGCACTGATGATGTACAGTACGCCGGTCTTATCATTCCAGTAGCCAAAGCCTGTTTTGTTTGAGTCGAGGTTCCCGTTCGAAATGTGTGTGTACGTGACTTTGAAAAGTAAGGCATGTACAGTATGCTTCATAAGTATCCACCTGTCTTTAGCTCATTTGTAGTTGTATTGTATTTACGTGTCATTGACTTTCTTAACATTACATTATTACATTTAACGTGACAATTTTTAATACTGGAAATGGTATAGATCAATAGGGGATGGAAACACATAATGAAGTACATACGTTATTTATGTTATTTATTTATAACACAAGATTGTAATGTGTTCAATAACTCACCATGGTTTAAGCCAAAAAAAAGTTTTGTCCTCTCAAATCCCACATAAAAAGAATTTTTATTGTTCTTTAACGTTCTTTACAATTGTTAACTCCAGGAATAAAACACAGATATGAATTTAATATGGCCATATAACAAATGTGGGTGGCATGGTGGAGCAGTTGTTAGCATTGCTACAGTACCTCACAGTGCTGGGGCCCTAAAGTTCAATTTTGGACCCAGGGTACTATCTGTATGGAGATTGTATGTTCTTCCCTTGTTCACAGTCCAAAAACATAATGGCATGTTAATTGACTTCTGGGAAATCTGGCACTAGGTGTGAGTGTGTATGCGGCTGTGTTTATATAGGTGCGCCTGGCCTGTGATGGACTGGCGTCCTGTCCAGGGTGTGCCCTGCTTCGTGCCCATTGCTTGCCGGCCAGATGCTCCCTGATGACCCTGAATTGGAAGATGCGGTTAGAAATTGGATGGCCGAATGGATATAACAAATGTAATCATGAGCTCCTAAATGTTTTTTCTATTTGGACATTTTTTCTGTTTCCTTATTTGTGTAATGTATTTACAGTAGGTATTCCAAGTAATAAAAGGAAACATCTTCAGCCCTGAGAAAACAAATAATTGTTATGTACTGTCGATCACTTTTATTATTGACCTTGTTTTGTAAATAATATTATTTAGAACAAAATGTTTGTCACATAAAAACAGCCAGCTGCTATGAGATCATAAGGATGTGAAATTGGTCAAAAGGGCCAATTTAGTAATAAAAGGTCAGTTTTCATCAGAGGTAATGCATCATGGCTTATTTGCATAAGATTGTCCAGGATAACTGGATACTCCCTTTGTTCATACGTAAATCCCAACTTGAGAGTGAAAGGTCATTAATAGAAAGAAGGCCATGAGATGCCAAACTGTGTGTTTTTTCATTAAATAATGTAGCATATAGATTGACTATCAAACCAGGTGATTCTAACCAATATAGTATTTTAGTTTCCTTTTTTTCTAACTTTGCTTTTTATGGTCATGGGAAATTATTTTGCTATAATTACTGATCTTTATAATCACATCATTATTGAAATGTAATGCCCAATTCTTCAGCTGCCTTTTTACCTCTTCTTGTGAGCTTTTTATCTTAAACAAAAATATGTCAATTTAAATAATTTAAATAAGAAAGAACACCAGCTACAATTAGATGAAACATGAAAGCAAAGCCTCAACACAGTGAGCCTAAATATTGGCCATATTAGTTCAACTGAAATTGAAATTTGACCCCCTGGCTGTTTTTGGTACCTCTGGTTTCAATTATTATTAATAATAATAATAAAAATATAAAACATGTAAAAAAATGTTAAACAGCAGCAGTTTGCATAATAGACTACATTTCATCAATAAGTCAATAATGCAAAGTGGACAGAAAAATTATCTTAACAACTTGAGAAGTGCAAATCAAAGGCAGCCTTTGCTTTTCATCAGGTGTGATGAGTTTTCAAGTTTTAATTGTATTGTTGCAGTAGTTCCCAAGACAGACACATTTTGAGCTGTGTGAACACAGTGGAGGTCTGACACCATCTGTCTTTATGCAGGAACTCCATTTTCACAACAAAAATTATATGTGTTCTGGTTGGCGTGGTTGCACGGGGGTTAGCATTGCTGCCTCTCAGTGGTTGTGCTCTGGGTTCAGTGCCTGTGGAGCTACAGTCTGGTAGGTTAATTGGCTACTTCGTGGCTTTGGGATTGGACTAGGATCCTGCAAGATGTCTTTTCTGAAGCTTCTTTTGGAATTTTGTTTTCTGCTAGTTGGATCAGGAGCTTCTCCAGGCATACAGTACCCGGGTACTGACAGGGGGCGCAATTTGAATGTTCCACTACACAAGGACATATACTGTACTGTATTTCATTCACCAAAGACACATCTGCTTTCAAGAAAGCCAACCCTCCTCAGGAAGACTTCAATGCAGACTCCACCTGGGCTCAAGAATGGGAATCACTGGACTTAACAAACAAACATGTCCTACACAACAACCGCCTGGCTTTCATGTCCTAAGAAAAGAGTGGTCCATTTTAAACCATTTTAGGACTGGTCATAGTCCATAGATAGGAAATCAGTGCAAGCCCTTTTTGTCCTTGTGGGATCAAGCAAACCATCTGCCCAAATCTATGGACTTAGTAGAGGACTGCACACCCTCAACACACCTACACTAGAATCTATTGCTTGGCTTAGGGAATTTGCTTTTGCTAATTAAATACATTTAATTGCCCTGGTATGAGTATGTGTGTTTCCGTTGGCATCTCGTTCAGGATGTACCCTGCTATCCTAGTCAGTTGAAGCATAACTAAAGACTGCATTTAAAAGCATTGTTAAACTAGTGACTATGTCCGTAATGTTCTTGTATTTTAAAGCAAAATGTTGGGCTATATAGTCAAAACTGAAAAATTTGATTAAGGGGTATTCTGTTAAAATTGTATGATGCTCTATTTAAGTCTCATTTAGAATATTATTTACAATTTTCATCTGCATATTACAAAAAATGTATTTGCTGCTTTGGAATCAGTAAGGAAAAGAGCAACCAGGTACATTCTGTGACTTCAAAGAATGTCCTACATGGACAGGCAGAAAGAAAAGAATCTATTAAAAAGCCACAAAGACACTGACAAAGTCAATGAAGCAGACATCTTCAAAATGAACAGTGAAACATGAATCTGAAAACACAAGTAGGTACTTCACAGAAGTGCATTTAAAACCAAAAATAGGAGGTACGTCTTTACCCAGAAGGTTGGGGTAGTATGGAATGTGCTATCTAAGCATGTACTTGATGCCCGTACTCTGGATTTCTTCTGGAAATGTGAAATTCAAGAATTATGAGATCCTTGTATTCCAACAGATACAGATGAGCCATGGTTTATGCTAAGAGAACTGCATATAGTAAAAGAAGAGGTAAGTAGGCAGTGAGAACTACAGAAGAGCTAAATGTCAGCTCAACAAAGTAATTAGACATGCAAAAGTCTGATATAGGAAAACATTAGAACAGCTATTATCAAATAATGGCTCCACTACTCTTTGGAGGTGCCTTTAGATTATTAAATTCTAAAAATAAAAACCTCCCATTGTTATAACTGACTTGTCTCTTCCAGATAGAATGAACAAGTTTTATTATATGTTTGGAAAGCATAGGCTCCTGAATGTTGATCGTAGTTCATACATTCTGATGACCTCTTCAAATTCTACTGTGGCATTGCCCTCTTTGCTTCGGGTGCAACTGGCACACATTGAGTCCTTAATTTGCTCCTCTCCTCTTCAGCCTCCTCAAATTATCAAAGAACAGCAAGGTTGAAAACCTCTTTGCAAGGCAGAACAGCAGGAAAGCTGCTGGACCTGAACTTTCAAATATGTGAAGAATATGTCTCCACTGCTAAAGTACATTTAAGCATTGTGCAAAGCAGTTATCCTCTGTGTTCACTGATATATTTAATCAGTCTCTGGATTGCATGCTTTACAACCTCCATTATTGTTCCTGTACCATAGAAGGACAAAATAGCTTGTCTTAATGACTATAGACCAGTTGTTCTTACCTCTATCATAATGAAGACTTCTGAATGTACAGTATAGAACTTTATCTCAAAACTATTACAGAATCACATCTTGATCCTCTACATTTTGCACAGAGGACCAGTAGAGGTCAGTAGATGATGCTGTTAACATGGGTCTTCACTACATGTTGTGACATCCTCAGGTACATATGCAAAAATTATTTTTGTGGATATTAGGTCTGTGTTTAAGACTATCATCCCTAAACTCCTTTACAATAAATTGTAACAGTTGAATATTCTTTCAACTGCCAGTAATTTTCAACTTTCTCATAATGAGAACAGGTTTAGCTAGCCCCTTATTTGTCAGACTGTTTGTGAATACTGGTGTTCCTCAAGAATGTGTGCTTTCCCCATTACTCTATTCCTTGTACACCAATGACTACACCTCCAGGGGCTCTTCCATCAAACTAATTAGGCTTGTGAATGAGATCATCCTGTACTGTAGGTTGCATCACTAATGATGAGACCATGGACAGGAGGGAAGTGAGTCAGTTGGTATCATGGTGTGCTAACAACCATCTAGGGCTTAATACCCAAAACCTTTCTCCCTGCTAATCAATAAAGTGACTGTACACATGGTGGAGTCTTTTTTGGAATTATAATCTCTAATACTCTCTAATACTCTTTAATGGGACATTAATATCACTAGTATCACAAAGAAAGCACAGAAGAAAATATGCTTTCTGTTAGTGTCTCTCAACAAATTCTGATTCAGTTTTACAGAGCCATTATAGAGAGCCTCTGTAACTGTTTGGTTTGGAAATGTGTCTTCCCATTCCAAAGGCAGACTGTAGTGTTGTTTTTCTCTCCAGAGAGGGTTATTGGAATTTGTATAATTCCTGAGCAAAGAAGTGGTCAGAAAAGATTACTGATGACACCTCCCACCCAGGTTACCACCTCAGGGAGACAATACCGCTCTATTAAAACCAGAATCTCCCAGTATTTGAACAGCTTCTTCTTCTTCAGGAAACTCCACTCAAAGCGCTTCACAGGTAATGGGGACTCCCCTCCACCCACCAATATGAAGCACCCACCTGGATGATGCAACAGCAGCCATAGAGTGCCAGAATGCTCACCACACATCAGCTATTAGTGGGGAGGAGAACAGAGTAATGAAGCCAATTCATAGATGGGGATTATTAGAAGGCCATGATTGGTAAGGGCCAATGGGAAATGGGAAATTTGGCCAGGACACTGGGCTAACACCCCTACTCTTTTCGAGAAACGCCCTGAGTTTTTTAATGACCGCAGAGACTCAGGACCTTGGTTTTACATCTCATCCAAAGCACAGCACCTTTTTACAGTATAGTGTCCGCGTCACCATAATGGGGCTTTAGGACCCACATAGACCGCAGGGTGAGCGCCCCCTGCTGGCCCCACTAAAACCTCTTCCACCATTAACCTTAGTTTTTCTCAGGAGGTGTCCCATCCAGGTACTGACCAGGCTCATACCTGCTTAGCTTCAGTGGGTTGCCAGGTGTGAGCTGCAAGTGTATTAGCATTGTTTGAGTATGATATATGTAGAAAGTTTTTCAGCACCTACTATACCAATGTAAATTCCTTGTGCATGAATTGTACTTGGCAAATAAATGTGATTTTGGTTCTGAAATGACTGGATGAAAACCCAGGGTAATTAAACTGCTAATTACGAAATGAGCCAGATGATCTCTTGTTCTTCTCTTGATTTTAAGCTTTCTTGTTATAATGCAGCCCTGATCTAGAGAACTGTATCTGTTAGACAGGCTGAGAAATACAATTCCCTAGTGTGAAGGCAAGCAGACGGGTTTAGTGGAGAATGCACCAAGCAGACAGGCTAAGCTGGGTATGTGCTCAGCTAAATGGCAGAATAGGGGGTGCACTAGGCAGGGAGACAAAGGCAGACACAAGTGGGAATGTGCTTCTCAGCCATCTCTAACCCTTACACCCTTGGACCGTCAAAATACACCAAGTATTGAAGACTCCCCTGTACCCACTGGGAATTGAGGATGAACTGGTGTTTGGGTTCTTGGGAGCTCTCAAACAGGGATGAGAGCAAGGCCTATTTAGGTTAGTGTGGGCTCCAGGATGGAATGTCAAGGCAATTCGCCTTCCACTATTTTGTATGGCCCAATGAAACAAGGTGTCATCTTCTTCAATTGGAGGCACAGACTGAGATGTTCAGTTGAGAGTCACACTCAATGGCCCAAACCCAGGGATGGTGTGGCCCGCCAGCATTGATTGACAGTCTTTTATCTCTATGTGGCTTTTGTTTGGTTGGTCTTCACCACTCTCCACACTCCCTCCAGATCTCATATAGCCCTGTCAGCAGTAAACGCATCCACTTGGTCTGGTGATAACCCAAGCCGTGCAGGTTGAAAGCCATACTGGCACTAGAATGGTGACATACCTGTGGATGTGTTAATCAGGATGTTCCAGTACAACTCAGCCCATGGCAGCAGGGGTGCCCAGTCATCCTAAAACTCTGAAACATGGCAGTGCAGGTATGTCTGTATGTTGATTCACCTACTTTGTTTGGCCATTTGTCTTGGAGTGGTAGCCAGACCTCAGATTGATCTTTATTCCCAGTCAATCAACAAAAAAATAGGCCGGATTTTAAGAGGACCTGAGGTCAATATATGAGACAATATCGGAAGGAAAACCATGGAGTCAGAAGTCTTATTTAATAATGATGTCAGCCATTTGCAGACTGATAGTAATCTGGGAAGCAGGATGAAGTTCACAGCTTTTGAGAATCTGTGGATGACCGAATGGCTTGGAGAATGGGAATGTCTAGTAATGATGTCCAAGGGTATGGGTGCGGCAGGAGCAGTCCTGCTGGTGCTATGGGGTCTTTTGCTTTCCTGCAGGTGGCGCAGGCTGCCAGGAAGGCCTCTATGTCAGTGCACATGATGACAGAAATGACAGAGAATCATCACCAATATGGAGGCCTGGAGCGCTGGGAGGAGCGCCGTGAGGAGCAGGTCTCAAGAGCAGTGCTGCCAACACTGCTTCTTCTAACTCCAGGCTAGTCGCTCCAGGTCCAGGTTTCAGGAATGAACAGTTCTGGTTCTATGGGAGCCTTGCCTGCTGAGTACATCCTCAACAAGGAGTCAGCCTTTCCGTTCTTCGACTCTGGTGAATATCAGATGGTGAAGTCCAACTGGGAGAAAAACAGTGCTCATTACGCTTGTCATGGATTCAGTCTCTTGGTTTTCTTAATGTATTCCAAATTTGTATTATCTGTGAATATTATAGACTGGTGCAAGGCACCCTCTAGGAGGCTTCGCAATTTTTTGAGGGCCATCTTGACTGCCATCAGCTACCAATTGCTCACATCGTAGTTCTGCTCTGCCCAGACAGCTTTTGGTAGATGAAGGCACAAGGGTAGAGTTTGGGCGGTGGTCCGAACAGTTGAATAAAGACTATGCCTATTCCCACTTCTGACACATGTACAGTATTTCTACCTCAAATGGTTCAGAAATGTCGTGATGCAATAGGACAGGAGCCATGGTGAAGCAGTGTTTCAGCTCCTGGAAGGTTCTAGGGTCCACCTTCCCTTCTGGGAAGTGATCACCAGTAATCCACCTGAGCCGAAGGCCACAAACAAATACTGTATATTGAGGAGAATTTTCAAAAAGACCTTATCTGTCCTTCTATTTTCCCAGCCAATTTGTCCAGAAAAAAAAGATGTCTTCCTGAGCACTTGCATCCACTACACAGGGCTAAATAAGATAATCAAGAAAAACCTTTACCTCCTGGTTCTGATACCATCACTCCTGGAGAGGGTCAGCCATGCTAAGCAGCTGGACCACATTAAGGTTGTGGCAGGAAAGAGCTGGCCTACCTCTAATGCCCTCAAACAGTTTCAGCACTTCAGGGTATTCGCAAATCATTACCACCCTTCACCCATAACCAGTTGGGTCGTGGCCCCCATCATGATCCTCACCAGAAAGGGGCCAAGAAAGAACCAGCTCTATGGTTGGGAGCCGTTGGAGAAGAAGGGGGCGCTGTTGACCTCTAGGGGGCATTCTTTGATACCTCTCCTGATGGAGTTCTTGCAGACAAGTGTCCAGGTAGATGGCCAGAGCAATCAGTGTCTCCAGTGAAGTTATTTAGGCAGCAGTTTGAGTTACCGCCCCGATCAGAATGATGAGTGCCTCTTCTCCCCATCCAATCACCAAAATTGAATGGAGTTTTGGAAGGCTGGTTGATTTTCCTACTTGAGGCGTAGGTAACTGGTGGGTGGATTCGGGCGACCTGGCCTGGCATGTCAAGGAACTGCCAGAATGTCTGACTCTGGAACAAGTGTTTTGACTGGTGCTGGGGCAGGCATGTTGGCAGTGGCAAAAGTGTGCAGCATGGTCTTGCACAGACCTTTTTTTGGTTCAGCACCACTGGTCTCCTGGACTTGCAGTGCTTCTTCATGGCCGGACATGATGAAGTGCCCTTCACTCAAACCTACTGGATAGACTTACTTTGGCTCTGTCATTTCGTTATGATGTGACGCTGACCTGGAGAATGCTACATTTGTAAAACAGACTGGGTAGTCCAATCGCTAGGTCCGGGTGAAGGAAAGCAGACAGGCAAGTTGGAGAATGCACCAGGCAGACAGGTACATCTGGAGTGCATCTAGCAGACCAGAACAACAGGGGATATTTTAGGCAGACAGACAGAAGGCAGACTTGTTAGTATTTGTATTTTAAATACTGAGAGTAATCATGCAAGAATAAATGATTATCTTTCCCCTCTTTTGAAATTTTCTTATATTCAATCTTGAATATTCATCACAGACTACACTTTTAACGTATTTTACAATATGTCCCTATGCTGGTGTTGTATATTAGATATTACAGATGCAGTCATCATTGCATTTGAATTATTTACTTCCTTAGTACTTTAAAATAGCTTGATTTCATACACACTATATTATTTAACTGTTAGTCATGTGTTAATTTGAATAAATGCAAGATATTTAGGTATTATTAAGGCCAACAAGAGTGGTACCCATGGTGCCCATGTTTGTCCATGCAAATGAAGTACAGTGATGCTTTAATTTGTCAATTTGTCAAGCACCTGACAAAAGAGGAATTTGCAGGCTTTTGGCACTGCATTTCCTCAGACATCTGTTATACTGCTACAGTACTCCTTAGAAAATGTGCCAGTTCACTGAAGTTTTCTGGTCTGTCTGAAGGCAATACTGAAATTCACACAATGCCAGTGTTTGATTTGGTTTTGTGAATGTATCTGTTCTTCCCTGCCATTAAATAATGACAATGTTTTGTTGTTGTCTTTGAAGGTACAGTATGAACATAGAAAAATAAGACTGGAGTCTTCAAAATATTATTCTACATCTCAGGGTTTTCCAGTTGCTTTTCATGTACAATAAGAGGTTTCCTGTTGACTTTTTTCTAATTATTTGTTTCTTAATGAGAATTATTTATGTATGTAGCTCTGCTCTGTTCCTGCTGGGATTCAATCACAGTTGCTCACAGGCTCAGAACAAGTACAGCACCACTCCCTGGGTAGTGATGAACTCTGCCACACCATAACATAGGGTCCTCAGCCAAGGAAGAATGCTACACTGTCTGGATTTCAGAGGGTGACATTACTGGTAGAAGATCAGACTAGAAGAAAGAAAAGGTCGTAATTCAACACAAAATTAATTAAATTTGTAAATGTTCAACCAGCAACATTTTACTGTTTAAAAAGAGATATCTGAGTCATGCTAGTCATTTACTCAACAAATAATTCCCTTCACCCTGGTGAAGGTGGCTCAAGCATCTGGTGAGGATGCCCCTGGGTGCCTCCCGCTGGAGATAGAGACCCAGAGCAGTCCCAGGACACACTGGAGGGATTATATCTCTCAGATGGAGTGGGAACATCTGGTCCCTCAGGAGGAGCTGGAGACTATTGATGGGGAAAGGAAAGTCTGGTCTGCTCAGCCTGTTACCACTACACCCTGACCAGGATTATGTAGTTAGAAAATGATAATGCTGATGATAATTTACTCCAAAAAGACATATTGAACTGAATTTAATGTGACCAAAGTAAATTTTGTCAGAAGACAATTTATATAACTACTGTATATGGCACTCCACTGTGCTCTGCTGTGCAGTAAGTTTATATTTCACTGCTGCCTTTGATAATTGAAAATGTCATTCTGTGATAGCCCGTTGATAAAGATCCATACTGAAGACTGCTTGCATTAATTCTTGAAGTGATGTAGTTAATTTCTCTCTGATTATGTATTCCACGATGTGTTTGGGCTTATCTGTTGGAAAAAAAGAATTGGAAGCATTATACAGCTGATGACAGAAAAATGGATAATGTGAAGAAAAGTTTATCAGAAATTAAAACCTTGTGATGCTGGAAGAAACTGCAACACACAGTATTAATGGCACAGCGTATACTCGCATCTAGACTTACAATATATATTATAATTATTTGAGTTTTATATTACTTTTGTACATTTTGCTTAGTTTTGTTAAGCATATCAATTGCTTTACAAAAAAAATTGAAAACCTTTCTAAAAGCTGATCCTGCAATACTGATATACTGTAGGTCCAAAAGTGTGTGACTAGTATAATCACAGGCTTAAAAGCAAATGTTTTAAATAAAGAAAGCTATGAGGGGACCTGATTCAAATACCGAAAATTCTTAAAGAAAAAAAAACTTTTCCTTCTAACAGAAAAAATATTCTGATATTTTCAGAGAAAGAAAAGCTTGTGCCAATGTGCAACATTAATGAATAGTAGATGAAAGAACAGTTTGCTATACAAATTTATTATGGGATTTGCTGTTATTTTATCTGATTTACATGTTTGTTTTCAATTATACTAACACTCAATTTTGTGGTGTTTTAGACTAAGCTAATTTCTTTGATGATCAGGTCTGAAGCCAGTGAAATTGTATTAACAATGATCAAGAATAAATAGTGTTTTATTTTGATCTTATTAAATTTATATAATTTGCTCACTCAAGGTAAACTCCATCAGTAAAATAATACATTTATGAAATTGTATTAGTGATGCATGTTGAAATTTCAAAGAATCTATGGTAAAGTGTATTTACCACTACTGATCTAGTAGTAGCCATTATCCAAAAATAAAATCACAAGTTTGCAAATAGCTGTAATTACTAGAAAGATAATGCATAGAGTGATACCATATGTGCAATATAATGAAGCTAAGGATACATTATAATTTATTGAATTATGAAATACAACACTGCATAATATAAAATTCATGGTGGAATTGCAGTAAATTACAACAGGAATTTTCAAATGACTTTAATCCAACAAATATACATTGCTTTTAGCTAGGGGTTGTATTCATGCAATCATGATTGTATTACCTAAATGAAGCTTAAACATTCTGTTCAGGTCTGTCACCAATGCCTGATTGCCTGAAAGGGCATTGTAATTAACAGTTTCTAAACTTCTCTATTTGGGTTTCCCAGAGAGCTTGCAAACCGATAAGTGTTTGATAGGGGAAAAAAAAGCTGATCTGCATTGATCAAGCAGTGTCCACCAATTATTCGAAAAAGGAGCAGTGTCCCATAAGGGATTCAGAATGTTTATATCTTGAGAAACTGTTATTTTCACAATGCACGTAATGATGAATGTGTTTACTCACTCTCTGACCTAGACTGTTCTATATCCCTATAGAAATAATCGCTAGAAATTATAGTCAACTCGTAACGTGTAGG
The DNA here is from genome assembly GCF_055471065.1 of Atractosteus spatula. Taxonomy (NCBI): domain Eukaryota; kingdom Metazoa; phylum Chordata; class Actinopteri; order Semionotiformes; family Lepisosteidae; genus Atractosteus; species Atractosteus spatula. The sequence continues at coordinate 37,432,997 of NC_142714.1, forward strand.
CAAGTTAAGGTAATGATTACAACATGGAATGCTTATTTTAAATAAGTGAGCTTTTTTGTTGTAAGACAACCTGAGGAGTTTATCCTTTGAGCTAACTGAAGAATGTTGTGGGAGGCTGGGGTTTCAATATTGTGTAATGCAAGAATTGCACTTATAGTACATCAATTTACGGGAAAAAAGATCGAAGTTCAAGCTTCGTAAAAAGCTTTCTAAAGCTGTAAGATGTATAAATAAGAAATACAGTAAACCCTTGCTATAACGGATTTTGGATTTAACAGTCAAAATCTACCAGGGGGGAATTTAGTCTGTAAAATCTAAAAAACAGACTCCTATCCACAACAACGATAAAATGCACAAATAATAAAACAAAGTTAAAGGAAATGTTACAGTACATAGATTTACAGTTCAGGAATATCAATGCTGCACTATAGGTGTACAGTAGGTCAATGGCTTATGAAGGGTGTTGTTTGTGTTTCATATGGTTGTGCAAATTTTATACAGTATATTTACAATACTGTACATTAAATATAGAGCCTCTATATGATGAAAAAGGCACAGAAACTATTTTCATTGACTTTGATAATAATAATAATATTATTTCTTTATTAGCCCTATACAATTTCTTGCAGTAGGAATTCATCTTTTCACATACCCCAGCTTTTCTCCATGAAACACAGACAGGGAGAGAAGCTTGGGGTCAGAGCACAGGGTCAGCCATTGCACAGCATCCCTGGAGCAGTTGGGGTTAAGGGCCTTGCTCAGGAGCCCAACAGAGTAGGATTCCTCTGCCAGCTGTGGGATTTGAACCAGCAGCCTTCCAGTCCCAGGCACAGATCCTTAGCCACAGAGCCACCACATCCTCCTCCACACTCTGGTCCTCCTGTCTGCATGGAACAGGCTGAGGAGTAACTAATCCGTGAAGACCTGATTCCACTGCTGACAAGTCCATCGCAGCCTCTGTCTGGCCCAAGCCAGTTGGGTGTAAAGTCTAGGAGGTGTGAGCAGAGGGCCTCTGACAGGTCACCTTGCTCTAAGGCCAGCAGCATGGAGCTTCACTTCCTGTAACTGATGCAGGCATTGTGTCTGCCAGCAGTTTCAGCAGCAGTATGGGTGGCAGATCTGAAATGATATCTCAGATGGGCCAGTCTGATGTGTCGTGCTCTGGTGTGGTCACTCGAGGGTGACTGGATCTTGGATGGTCATTTGATCTGCTGGTCTGCTGAAACCTTCTCCGCAGTCGAGACACAGTGGAACGGCTTACTCCGTAATGTCTGGCAACGCTGGCACATAACATGCCTGCCTGCAGCATGCCAATGACCCTCTCCCTTGCTTCTGGTGACATTCGAGGCATTATGGAATGCATAGAAAACTGAAAAAAGTGTGGCCTTTTTCTTGCAGTGAAGAAAAGCGTTGAATTAAGGCCTTTTTAAAGGTGACATGATCGGGCATTCTTCCGCCTGGACCTTGTTGGGTAAAAGTGCACCTAATGAGCTTTTGTGTGATTGGCAAGTTGCAATGTCTCACTGCACAAGTTGTATTGCTGGTCAGAATGCTTAAAACAAATTGTCAACTTTTTGTGAAAATACATAAGCTATAACTATAGTATTTTCATTCCAGACAATGTTGAGTGTCTTTTTTCCATCAGTATACAATATAATAGTTTTTACCATATAAAGGTGTGCTTTTTTGCTGAATAATGTAACAGACAGTAGGCAACATCAAACACCCCTTGCCCCCTAGAGATAAAATTCCATAGCACAAAACCATATGTTTGACTGCCATTTAACCACAATACCTAGTTGAAAACCAATGCATGGATAATGTACAGTTATTCTTGCAAACTGGAAATACTATAGATAATATATATAATATCTCTATATGATGATGTTTTCTGGTCAGTCGGATCCGACTCTCGGTGATTCTATAGGCCATCTCTCGCCACACTTTCCGGTCTTGGACTTTCTCTTTCAGCTGTTCTATGCCTAAGCCAGTGTCTGTTTTGATGGCATCGAGCCACCGCGTTCTTTGGCAGCCTTGTCTCCTTGTTCCACTGACCATTCTAAGCATCATTACTTTCTCCAATGAATCTGATCGCATCACGTGACCAAAATAAGTGAGCCGGAGTCTGGTGATCTTTCCCTCAAGCGAAATTTCTGGCTTAATTCGCTCCAGAACCTCTTTATTGGTGACCCTTGCTGTCCATGGTATCCGTAACAGTCTTCTCCAGCACCATACTGTAGCTCGAAAGCATCCATCCTCTTTCGGTCAGCTTTTTTCAGGGTCCAGCTTTCACACCCATACATTGATATGGGGAACACAATGGCATGGACCATTTTGCATTTGGTTGTGAGGCTGATGTCTTTGCTCTTCCAGATTTGGTGCATGCCCAGCATCGCACTACGGCCTAACGCAATTCGTCGCCTGATTTCAGGGCCGCAGTCTCCAGTTCGGTCGATCATGGATCCCAGGAAGCAGAAAACCTTGACGCATTTGATCTCTTCACTATTGATGGTTATTTTGACTGCTCCATTTCCAGCTGTTGTCATGATCTTCGTCTTTTTGATGTTGAGGTGGAGACCCATCTTTTCACTTTCCTTTTTGATTCTTAAAATGAGGTATTTCAGGCCATCTTCCGTTTCCGCCAGTAATATTGTATCATCAGCATAGCGGAGATTATTAATATTTCTGCCTCCAATCTTCACACCGATTTCCGATTCTTCCAGATCTAATTTCCTCATGATCATTTCTGTGTAAAGATTGAAAAGAAAAGGGGACAGAATACAGCCTTGTCGCACACCTTTCTCGATTTTGAACCATTCGGTGTCTCCATGTTGTGTTCGAACAGTTGCTTCTTGATCTTTATGAAAGGATCTTATCAGCTGGATCAAGTGTGCTGGCACACCCAGTTCTTGCAGGGCCTTCCATAGCTTATCGTGTTCGATGCAGTCGAATGCCTTACTGTAGTCGATGAAGCAAGTGTAGATGTTTTTCTGATGTTCATGACATTTCTCCATAATCCACCGCAGATTTGTGATATGGTCACGGGTACCATGACCTCTTTTGAACCCAGCTTGCGAGTCAGGTAGTTCTTTAATGATTGGGCGCAGTCGCTGCTGTATGATCTTCAGAAGGACTTTGCTGGCATGAGGAATTAGGGCTATTGTACGGTAGTTGCAACAGTCCCTTGCGTCACCTTTCTTAGGCAGTGGGGTGAATACTGATCTCTTCCAATCCTTTGGCCACCTGCTGGTTTCCCAGATCTTCTGGCAGATCGCTTTGATAGCCACTGGTGGAACAGGCCTCAACATTTCTGCTGGGATGCAGTCAATACCAGGTGCCTTGTTGTTTGGTAACTGCTTCAGCGCCCATACGACTTCCTCATCCAGGATAGCTGGCTCCATTTCCACTGGGTCGTCGTGGGGTGGCTCAGGGTCGCTAGTGCTTGCATACAACTCTTCCGTGTATTCTCTCCATCTGCTTCTGATGCATTGCTGGCCAGTCAGGACCTTCCCATTCTTGTCTTTGATTGCTCCTTTGCGGGCAGTGAAAGAAGTTCGAATTTTCTTGACCTGCGCAAAGAGATTTCTGTTGTGACCTTTTCGACAGTCCTCCTCCATTTGCTTGCATCGCTGATCCCAGTATGCTTCTTTGTCCTTCCTTGCTACCTTTTGAAATTCTGCATTTAGCCTCCTAGCTTCGTCTCGGTCCCCAACGGCTTTGGCTGCTCTTCTTTGATCGGCGATTTTGATGGTTTCTGCCGACAGCCACTTGCTTTTTTTCTCTAATTTCTTGTATGGTATATGTTCCTGTGCTGTTTTGATAATCGTGGATTGGAATACCTGCCACAATTCGTCTGGCTGTTTCTCTTCATTGCCAAGCAGTTCGAATCTGTTCTTCACTGCAACTGCCTATGAAACAGGTACCTTGGAGACATCAAAACGCTTGATGGAGCATTCTTTTTGATGTTGCAGAATTTCACCTTGATGGTGGCTAAAAGCAGTTCGTGGTCAGAACCGCAGTCAGCACCAGGGAAAGTTTTGATGGCGAGGACTGAACTTTTCCAGCATTGACTGCAAAGAATGTAATCTATCTGATTGCAATGCTGTCCATTGGGGGCTGTCCAGGTGTACAGACGGCATTTCGGTTGCATGAACCATGTATTTGAGACCCTGAGATGGTTTTAATGGCAGAATTGGACCAAATGATCACCAGCTTCGTTCCTTTCGCCCAATCCACACCGGCCTATGATGTTCGCCTCTTCTTGACTGCCGACCTTCACGTTGAAATTGCCCATGATATAAATTATATCTTTTTTGGGCACTTGTTCCAGTGCTTCCTCGATTTTGGCATAAAATTGTTCTCTTTCATCTTCTGGAGCATCTGTTGTTGGAGCATAGACTTGTAAAACCGTGACATTTAGCGGTTTTCTACGGATACAGATGGCCATTATGCGGTCGCTGATGGTAGTGTAGCTCTCGACTGCATGGGCTATGTTCTTGTGTGCTATGAGAGCCACTCCATTTCTTCTAAGTTCTTGATGCCCAGAATAATACACTGAAAAGTCGTCCAATTTGAAGTGGCCGTTATCTTTCCAGTGTAATTCACTAATACCAAGCAAATCTATGTTGAGTCTTATCATTTCTCACTTGATGATGTCCAGTTTCCCTTGACTCATTCCGCGGACGTTCCATGTTGAGATCTTGTGCGTTTTTGTGCAGCGCAGATTCTTTCTTTCATCGCAAGCAGCATCAGCATCTGGGCTTCCCGAATGATTTCCGCCATTTGTGTCATAAAATCCCGGATTACTCGCAAATAATCCTTGCTCTTCCCCAGTCACTTTTTGGATACCTCCTGGCATGGGGGGTCTACCATTGGGTACCATTTTTGAAACATGTGAGAGATTTTCCATGAATTTTCATGGCGATGGTTTTCTAGGGTAGGTCGCCAGGTCTTTCCCCAACCCTCCCCATTTGTCCGGGCTTGGGACCGGCATACAGGAGTAACCCTGCATGGCTGGGTTATATCTCTATATACTGTCTTTTATATTTAGTTTTTTTTTTTGGTCTTGTTACAAAGGGCTATGAAAAAGCCTTGTCTTATGACCCCAGAAGAGGTCTTTCATAGTCTCCGTCCACGTACTGTATATGTTTATTCACGACTATCAATCCAGAAAGGAAGGACATTACAGTATATCTTTGTATTTAATAATAATAATAATAATAATAATAATAATAATAATAATAGTGTATTACCTGTTGTGGATTAAGAGTATTGTCTTTGCTTCCTTTCCATTCCACCATTTTGAGTCAGGTTATAGACCCACTCTTCTTACCTTACCTGTCCTTTGGGACAAGCTTTGGGCATTTAACCTGGCACTCACTGTGTAGCAGTTAGTCAGTCTTTGTAACTTTGTGTGCTATATAAAGTTTGGTTTGGTGTAGGGCTGGTATTTAAAAAAAATATTGGTAGGTAATTACCTAGGGAAACTGTAGTTGCTTATGTGTTATGGTTACTCTTAGTTTGTAAACCATTCTCTTTCACAACAGCAAATAGTAAATAGTCACTGTTTTTTCACTTTGTTTTTGACTTACTCCAAGATATCTTTATGGTGTCACCTCCAGAGAAATGTATTCTTAATGTTGCTTATGTTTGCTTAATTATACAGCATAATATTTCTACATTTTAAGAATCTTTAAGAATAGTTTTTAACTATTTGTACAGTTCATTTTTATTGACCTATTTGTACTGTATTTTAATTTAAACGTCCATTTAAATTTTTTACAGATTTAGCTTTACCCCAATTCCTGGTGATTTGGATATGCAACACTGTGCTGAGTTTAAACAACTGAGCAAAATACTTAAATTGTCTACAGACATATTGTAAGTAAGGATGGAAATGGTAATATCTGAAGTAAACATTAAATATATCCTGCATTTGCTGGGTAAAACCATGTGCTCTCTTTTAGCATATTTATTCTTATACTACATTATAGAAATGTTTTCCTGCAATTGTGATCGCTATTAATGTATCATATAAGGCAAGAGCAGAGTGAATTTCAGTAAGAATCAGTTTGCTTGAAACAACAAATTATTTTCCTTAATTTGAATTATTGCTGTATCATTGAAAAAATCACTTTCACAAAGCCACAATAAATATAACTAAAGTACTGAGTTTTATGAAAGTGATTTTGAGAAGGGGTGAACATGCCTAAAAATATATATGTAATACACATTCTGAATACATTTTCAAAAATCAATTAATAACGTTCACATAATCGGACCAAATGTTTCTGCTGATTGCTGCCTCACAAAGTTCTTTCAGACCTATTTATTCAGCCATTCAGTATTCCGCGAAAGCTGCAGACAGAACTAAACGAATCCAACAGTCAGTTTAAACCCATTGAACAGGGATGTATACAAAATCTGTACCCATATTCAAAACATGAATCTTGAAGGAGGAAATTTCTGGAAAAAACTACAGTATGTGTCTTTCATGTAACGTCAAAGAAAAAAGTTCATTTTTAAATGGGTTACTATGGCATGAATTCATAAAGAGTTATTTCATAATTAGGAAAAACATATTAACCATGACATTTACATGTTTATAAACTAGATTGTTCTCTGCACTTTCATTCTTCTTGTGGAACTAAAAATATAAATTCCTGCTGCCCTTTGCTTTTGATTGCAGTACATCTGCTGGACTGGTGCTTCTTTAAGAGCTGGAAACAGTACCTACAGTATTTTGTACAAATGGCCTCCTGCAAACGTCCCAATGTGAGCTAGCTGGCCATGCTTAATCTGATACTTTGTGCTATTACAACCAGGTGGGGTGCTCCTTTTCCAAAACTGTTGAACTTAACCTTGTTACACCTATTACAGGTCTGACTGCCTCATTTATTGAAACAACCAGGTATGTTTTCTTCTGTCATTATTCTAAGCAACACAAAGGACAACACAACCATTTTTGAAATGTCATCTCTAAATCTAACACCAAAATGGTTACTCCCTTATCTGCAGATTTTATATAGAAAAACACATTCCAGAAATTCAGCAGTACTTTCATACATGTAAAACAATTACATAAAACATAGAGCAGGACTCATTAACAAAAGTATAAAATATTGCTTTAGGGAAACATGACATGTTGTAATAAATATACCCAGATTTATTCCACTTGCCCACAGTTCTTATTATGCTTGAGCATTACAGTTAACCTTATCCATCTGCATGACAGACTAAATGCCAGGCTAGCTGATACTATTGTATTTGATACATTTGACACGTAGTATTTTGTCACAGTTCAACACATTACACATTATCCATCAAGGCAGCACATTTTGGCTCATTTTAATATGCCAAATACTGCAATTATAGCTCTGCACTGCTGGAATCCCTGGGGTATTCATTATTCTGCATAAAGCCTCAGTTTATTTTTTTATGCTTCTTTATGCTTCACCTAAATTTAAATCATCATAAACTTCAAGAAAAAAAAACATCATGTGTTTGTTCTGTAAGTGTTTGATGTAAAACTGCGAGACACAGAGGGCTTTTTTGGGGAAAACACTTTTATGGAAGATGACAGCTTCATTGCTGTAAGCATTTGACAGAATAGTTCGCTACGGCTTTCATGTAAACCCTGTCAAAATGTTAAGCAGATGGAATTAGAAAAGCAATTGTTCCTGTTGTATTTCCGCTCTGCCTTTCCTGAAGAACTCTTCCGCTGTACTTTATTTACAGTAGCTCCTGTTTATTGTAAATTAAGACTTTCTTCCCCTGTAAGAGCAAACATATAAAATATTCATAGATAGATTACTCAAAAGTTGTGCAGTAAATTAGAGAATGATATAGAATTTGCAAAGGTATTGTCTAGATTATTGAATGCTTCTGGCAATATTTACTTTATTGGTAACAAATCACTATTTGGTACTTGGTAGGGGAATGTCAATTTAATAAATCATCATTTGTTAAATATTGTGACAGATGAAACAGTTCGGTGATTTGTAGTACTATTTATATTCCACCTGGTATGTCAATTCAAAACAAATAATTATTTTACGGTAACAACCTGAAGACCCAATACAGTAAGGCATTTAGAAACTAGAATAAAGTATCTTGCTCAAGGATACAAAAGCAACATCCTACCTGGCTTTGAACCTTCATCTAGTTCAGAACCCAGAGCCTTAAGCACTACACATTTCTACCTAATCAGGTAGCTGCTCATTTTACTCCAAATTCTATATTGTTCTCTTGTGTTGGGTGGGGTGTATTTAGAGCCATAAAACTAGCTATAACATACAACTATAACTATGAATAAAGTGAAGGAAAATACATGTGCATTAAATGAATAAGAAAGGAAAACTGTTGACAAGAGGTTTTGTTTTACATTTAATAAAGAAGGAAGCCTGATCTATACCCATTATAGTGGATTTTTCCCAGAATGATGTAGCTTGTAACCACTTTATGCTCTAATTTATTGTGACTAAATGAAACTTCTTTGGAATGCACAACTTAAAATACTCTTTTATGCTAATGTGTACTTTGTAAAGATTTCAGAGGTTGTAAAAGGGATCATTTGGGGCGCAAGTTAGATTGGGGTCACTGTTGAGGGTCTTGGATTTTATGATGGGGGTGAGTGGATTTGGAGATATAGAATATGAATGTGAAAGAAGTTGTTGGTAATGGGAAAGGTTAAAAAAGCACACTGTAGCAATAATGGATAGCTTCTATTAGAATCCCACTGTTAGGCTACAGATTAAAACAGACAAACTAGTTTGAAATCAGACCAGCAGGTGGTGCTTTTCATAGGGTTTTCAGTCCTGCTTGAGTGCAAGCACACTGCTTAAAAAATAGCTAGGAACAGACTGGAAAGCAGTTCCAAAAACCCTGATCGCTTAGAGGAGTGAATTATATTCATTATTTATATGCAAAACACATACAGTACCAGTAAACAGCCACGCATAGAGTAGCACTTAAAAAATTATCTCACGCAGACAACCTCCAGTTTTTTTTTTAAGTGAACCCATTCCCTTCTATAAGCAACAGTTTTAAGATCATCATTGATTGTGCATGTGGACAAATACATCTGTCACATTTCGCTAGTTAAGTATCAATAGGATAGTCTGATACACTTTTTCCTGGTCTAAACCAACAGTTACACTTTGACATAAAATCATTATTTGTGTGAGTTACAATATATTAATATGTCATGTGAAGCTTTTTATACATATCATTTAATGCTGATTTTTGAGCAACATTATTATGAGCTCCCATCACACAACATAGTAATATCTGAGGTGCCTCCTAATTCTTGCTGGGTTTACAAGGATTATTGAGGAAATACATTTCTGCTGTCTTTTATGCTCCAACTCAATGTTGTTATTTCAGTTCAATGAAATGTATTCCCAATAACAACAGTGTTATCACCACTTTACCACTTTATCGTGACACTTTTTAATTTTAGTTGTGGCTTACAGTTTAACATCCATTCATGCATTTTCCAATTCAGGGTCACAGGGGAGCTGGTGCCTATCCCAGCAAGCAACAGGCACAAGGCAGGGTGCACCCTATACAGGACACCAGTCTATCACAGGGCAGACAGACAAAAACTCAGACATGCACACACTCATAGCAGTGCCAATTTTCCCACAAGCTAATTAACCTACCAGTATGTTTTTGCACGTTTTGGAGGAAACTGAGACACCTGAGAGAAACCCATTTTAATACAGAGAGAACATACAAAATCCACTCAGGTCCCCAGTGCTGCCCCTTTTAACATATATATTAAAGCTTTATAATGTGTGATATTACAAAATATGGTTGCATTAAAAAAATCTTATTGCAATTGTTTTCTTTACCATTTAGGTTCTTTGAATGGCCACCATAATTAAAAAAGTTGGTGGGATTCACCACAAAATGTAGCAATTTTGACCTTAGATAACCAATGACAAAGCTTAACTTTTTCTCATGTCAGTGTTTTGTTCATTATTAGTCCCCGTCATCCACTCCTTAAATGTAATTGTAAGCAGCCAGCTGTGCAGTTTGCATGGTTCAGTGCTGTAGGAACCCAACAAACTGCATTACTGGACAAACTTAAATTGTCTGCAACCTATACAAAGGTCTAGTCACATTCTATCATGATTCAGAGACTGGCAATCACAGTATGAGCAACCCCATATTATACTAACAGTACACTCTTTCTGCACAGCCAGATGTAGTGTGATCTCAGCCGCCAAGTGGGTTAACACAAAGACCTCTTCAGGTTATGATTTGGGAGCCCTTGGAGTAACTTTGGCCTTTTGGACTTGTTTTGTTTAAGCACTTTACTGTTATATTCCTTATTGGCTGGCTGGCAGGTATGAAATCTAGGAGTAAGATCCACGTACTTGGATCAAAGGTTCATCGCTCCAAATCATATGCAGCAGAGGAGTACTACAATATTCAAAGATGTTCTATTATTAACTATTAATGTATCCTCTTCTGGGAAGCTCTTAATAGATACAATGTACCCACTAATAAACCTCCAGTAGAGGTCAGTGAATTGTATAATTCTTGGGGCTGAAGGGATTTCACTGTCTATGCTGCTAAACACAGATAGGCTTTTCTTGTGGGACATACTTCATCGCTGTTGTCTATTATGAACTCTCTTTAGAAGGTTTTAAAAAGCTGAGTATTTTCAACAGTTATCTCCACAGATAAAAAACACTAAGTTCTGAGTGTACTCAAAGCGCACGTACTGTAAATGAAAAATGTGACTTTAGCCTTAAAAAGGGAACATTACATTTAAGAAATAATTTTAAAAGAAAATTTATTTTAGATAGATACCTTGTTAATCCCATGAGGGAAATTGCAGTGCAACAGCAGCCTGGCACAGTCAACTGTCACGGCCCACATTCCTCCCCTAGAGAGTGCTCCACTACTCCTGTCATTAGTTCTGTGACTGTTACTATGTTCCCCAGGTGTGGCCCGTTATGTCTACTGCTATTTAAAGTCTAGTGCCTCCAGTCCTTGGGGTTCAAAATTACGGTACAGATGTTGCATGGCCCTCCTAGCACCAGGATACCCTACGTCTGTCTCCTGAGGGCATAGGCCTCATCCCTGACACCTCCCATGTTCTGAGCCCAGGGTCTGGAGGAACTCACCCCATTATCCCAGGACCTCCATGTCGGTTGTCTGTTCGTGTTTTCCCCATTGCCGGGGATTTTAACCTTGTCATGTCTCAGGATGGATCTACAGTATTGTTAATGGACTCTTGGACTGTGCCCTGATCCTCCTTCGGACCTGCTCGGATTTGGACACCACTCTTTGTTTCCCCCGCTCACTGTCTCATGGACTGTCATTGTTATTTTTTGCACCATTAAACCCCTGTGTGTTTTCCCATACCACGCCTCCTGTTTCCTCCAGCTCTTACCGCATCACATAGGATCTACTACAAACCCCGACACGGACTGCAGACCCTGTCCGTAACATCAACACAGCACAGTGTAACAAAATGATACAACAATACAACAATACGATTCAGTAAGTACAGTGAGAAAAGCAGTAAAAAAGGAAAAAATAGGAGTATACAGAATTGCACACAGTACAGAAGATACAAAACAAACCATAATGTACAGTATACAAGAAGTATGATTGCACATTATAAATATATTGCACAGATCCCCAACATATATTGCACATCAGTTGTAAACAGGAAAATGAGCTGCAAACAGATAATTCATGTTTAGTCCAAAAACAGGTCAATGTTTCCCCTGCCCAGACACACAGTAGAGTAGTGAAGTCTTATGGGAGAAGGCAAGAATGACCTTCTGTAGCGTTCCCTGACCTCTAATGTAGATAGCCTCAGTATTCTTGGTCTATTGCAGTCTATCATCAATGTGAACGCCCAGGTACTTTAAAAGTAGCAACTATAAAAGTAGCATCTCAAAGCACTTCAAATCTGTTTTATCACCTTTAACCATTCAGAATGTTTGAACCACAGTGAGAGAGAGACAGAAAAAAATAATTCCTGCAAGACAATGTTTGCGTGCCCTAGTGGTAAGGGAAAGTGTATACACAGATTCTAAACTGATTATGAGGAGGAAAAAGCACTCATTTTTGTACATAAAAGTGTTTTATATAGCTGTTTAAGTTATGCAATTTTAAGGTTAGGTATATAAGGTATATAAGAAACATTATTGTTTCTTATTTTGAATTTGAAGGATGCTCAGTGAAAAATGTTCAGTGTTGCTTGCTGTGTTTAGTATTTGTGAGCCAACACTAATATTAGCAAAGGTGGGCTTAACAAGTGTTTCATTTGCATGTTAATTGGTTTCTGTTTAAGGACATCTTTAAATTTCCTTACTGTTGTCTTTGTGCCATTGTCTTGTGCCTTGATAGTTGCATTGTCTCCTCATAGTGGAGGGTACTAGGTGTGGGCTGCACCCCTTTTATAATCCTTGATGTGTGAAGAAGCACAAACTGAAAACTCCTCACACTCGATAGTAAAACGGCTAGCTAAATACAAAAAAAAACGACTAGCTAAAATAGGCCAGCTAGAGAGAAACAAACAAAAGCTCTTTTCAGTGCAGGGGAAAGCACTAATGGGTTAATAAACATTTAATACTGTACTGATCTGTCTGACAACCCCCCACTTACAGATGTGGTACTTTAAAAATTCTCTTCATTACCTGGTAGTATTACAGAGTAGTGCAGTCCTGCATCAGAATATTTAAAAACATAAAAAAGCAATGATACGCTGGAATCCGTGACATTGCAGTGCCCACTGCATTACATAGTACCTACTGACACTTTGAGCATTTTAGATGGCTGCATCTGTATATATTACTGATTTTTTCACAATTCATTTGGAGATTTTCAGTAAAACAATTAAATCTTACTTCTGTATGGAACACTAGAAGGAACACAAATTATTAAGAAGTATGCTATTCATTATCTTTCAAAAGCAGCTATATCACCCTGCAACTCACAACTGACAACTCACTGAAACTAAGCCGGTGTGAGCCTGGTCAGTACCTGGATGGAAGACCTCCTGGGAAAAACTAAGGTTGCTGGTGGAAGTGGTGTTAGATAGATAGATAAGACTTTATTGATCCCAAAGGGAAATTGATGTGTGAGTGGGGCCATTAGGGGGCGCTCACCCTGTGGTCTGTGTTGGTCCTAATGCCCTGGTATAGTGATGGGGACACTACTATAAAAAGGCCCCGTCCTTTGGATGAGATGTAAACCCAAGGTCCTGATTCTCTGTGGTCATTAAAAATCCCAGGGCATTTCTCAAAAACAATAGAGGTGTTACCCGGCATCCTTCCCACTAATAATCCTACTAATAATCCTGGAATATTATGGCTGCTGTTGCATCCAGGTGGATGCTGCACGTTGGTGGTTTGGAGGGGAGTTCCCATTACCTGTAAAGCACTTTGAGTGAAATGTCCAGAAAAGCACAAGTGTAAGGAATTATTATTATTAAAATTATAACTTAATAATCATAAGGCAGAACACAGAGAAGTGTAACCTGCTCAGATCTTTTAATACCTTTCCAGTAATTTGGAAAAATGTTGTCATACAACTGAAAAAAAAAAACTCAGTTGTTTTCAACCTCAATTCAACATTAACTGTCATAGTATTTTCTCTACATGGGTAGAACCTCCTTATTTTGACACTTTTGCTTTTCCTTTTTGTTTACAAACACAGCTTTGTTCATATAGTGTGTTTGAACATTTAAAGTAACAAGGGCACTTATTTTTCTTCAAGGCTACTATCAAATATATTGCAAAATTTATTCTCATTAAATAAACATAAAATTAATAAATAAAAGACATTAAGCAAGTATAAGCATAAACTATTTTAAAAGAAAGCTGAAAGACTTTTTATTTTTCAATTTCTATAAAAACCTTGGAACTAGTAAAATAAAACTATAATTCCATTTGTTTTAGCAAAGACAAGTCTGCTTTTTTAAAAAAATAAACTTTGGAATGACAAGTTACAATAGTGTTAACTTAATTCCTTTGAAATTTGGAATGACAAATTGATTATTCAGCTTTACTGCTATGACCTTTGTACCAGAATAAGCAGGATAAGAAACACTTTCCTTTTTCACTTTCCAAAACGTGCATTATCAGAGGTATCAGAATCATTTATCATTGTTGTTTTAGCAAGGCTTACAGCCTCTACCAAAGAGTTACCATGTCAGCTCACAGGATCTTGTCAAGTCACGTAGTCACTGTCTTACGTTTAAACTGGGGATGCCCTGGTCAACTCAAACCCACTGAAATCTAGGAAGCAATTATCCACCATTACATAGGAATTCCAGTCACAGATATCAAATTCCATTATCCATACTCAAACTGGTAATGTCCAATCTCAGCCTTTGCTCTGAAATCCCCACTCCTCTATCCATTCAACCATTTTCTTTCTAACTGCTTTATCCAAATTAGAGTCATAGCCTATCCTGGCTAGCAATGAGTGCAAGGCAGGTTACAACCTGGACAGAACACTGATCCTTTGCACACACACAGACACAAACAAGCACTTACACTGTACTCACACCAAGGTCAATCTTTCCAGAAGTTAATTATCCTACCGTTATGACTTTGGACTGTGGAAGAAAACCAGAACATCCGGCAAAAATGTGAATATTAGTAGAACATACAGTACTAATATATTCTGTATACTGTAACATATATACAGTATATAGAAATATACTGTATATATATTGTACTCCACCATATAAATAGCACCCAAGGTCTGGAATTGAACCCGTGGCCCCAGTGCTAAAGATCAACAATGCTAACCACTGTACCATTTTGCTGCCCCCTTGACAAGCTATAAAAAGAGATGACATTTGCCTTATTATTATGTTATTGCTTCTGTTGAATTGTGATTCCTTCTTTGACTGCAGTATATCTGATGACAGAATATAAACTAAAACATTTTAATTTGTACACATCATGTGAAGTACAGTATATTTCAGCTGCTTATGTCTTTTTATAGAAGCTGTAAGTAGTGCAATTGAAACTAGGAGCGGTCTATCAGTCTCTGTTTCACACTTTCCAGAGTTATTGCCTTAAAATTACAAATGATAATTAGGGGATTTTCTTCTCCAACATGGCATTCTTCAAAATCTATTTTCATTTCACTGACTGTGAAAACCTGTCACACTTCAGGATGAGCAAGATATATATATATTTAAATAGCACTTTGTTCTCTGAAATGTCTATTTTTATCACATTGTTCAGAGGAAGGAGGAGCTGAGGTGATGACGAAGCACAAGAGATTGGTTCATCACCATGGTAACTAAAGCTCAAGTCAAACAGTCCTCATATTGGTGCTTTTTTGTACCATTTCATTCTCTTCTCCCTTTTCTATCCTTCTCTATTCTATTTTTGTAGTCTTCAATTAATTTAGATTGTTCTTTTGTTATACTGTATATTTTATTTCTGCTTGCATTATGCTTCTCAAGGTATTTTTGTTATGTTCACATTAAAGATTTTGCACTGACTAGTGCTGCACATCAAAGCAACGTGTACATTTTTATTCAGAAATGCTAAATATTTCTATGCCTTACTAAAATTAAATTTTGGCTGCACTACAGAGTATCAACACAAAGAGACTTTTTCACAGCGGCACATTTGTATGGTGATGTATTCTTTGGGTTGCTTTTGTGAATAAAAAAGCTTACACTAGCATGCCAAATTATTAGATGTCTTCAGAATGTATCCATTACTCAGCTGGGTATGCGAACACTATACTATGCATTAAATTGTTGCAACCATACATAAAACAATCCTAAAACCTAAAATTGTTGAAAATGTACATCTTGTTTGGAGCCATTATCTTCTTGGATGGGAAATTCTGACAAGCTACTGTAGCTTCTAAATATTATGAAGCACTGTAGTACGCTGGCCCATGATAGCATCTATCTTGAGAAGGTGACAATCATCAAAAAATGCTCTTTTGATATACGGTACAGAATCATTTATTGATATATGCTCTTATTCTCTTCCTATTTTAAAATAATCTAACAGAAGAACATAAATGTTGGAAATGATAAAAATGAGAGGAGCTTAACCTAGCTCATTTAGGTTTTAAAAATTACTTGATCTAAAAAAATCATTTTTAGCAAAGTGGTTTATTAGCTGCAACAACATGCCTTGCTTGTTACACACCCCCACTACCTTTTATGACTCCTGCACTCAGTTTTTAAAAAACTTTCCCTCAATTTCCACTTGCAGTCTTTTTTTAAATGGTTTAATTGTTGATCCTGATTAAGTCCATTGAGTTGAGTGTCTATGCTTTTGTGGAATTGTAATATTCTCATTGCAATCATTTCTGTTCAAGACTCACATTATTCAAAATCTTTAGCCTGCAAGAACAGGCCATTCCTTTAATCCCTGGAATGTACTGTATCTCATTGCTACTGTACAGCCTGATTCCAGAGAAGCATGAATTTTGTAGCATGGTGGCCAAAATTATACATAATCAGGTTTTACTAGCAGATTGTTCAGTTTTAACAAAATTATCTTCTTAAAATTGAAACATTTAACTCCATATAATTACATTCTATTTCATTTTTTATTGCTTCCCCAAACAATATATGTTAGTAGATTGTATGTTCTTACTACCAGTCAGTTACAGTATGTACAAGTTATTTACTCAAGCAAAAGTACTGTTAGTTTGAAAAAGATGTAATTAAGAAAAAGTAAATGTCTCCTTCTAGAAAACTACATGAATTAAAGCACAAAAGTACCATCTCTCAACAATATGCAAGCATCAGAAGTATATCAAGTAGCCATTCTGAAATCCCATTCTAAATTCATTCTAAAATTAAATTCTACCCATGGAAATCTGGTGTTACCCTTGTGAGTTTCACACCGGTTATATTTACAACTATGGTTCCATTTAAAACTCAAATCAGGTATTTATATTTACAACCATCCATCCATTTTCTAAGCTACTTGTCCAACACAGGTTTGCAGTGGGAGCCAGAGCCTATACTAGCAAGCAATGGGCACAAGGTAAAATACTGTACATCCCGGACAGCGTGCAAGTCCATCACAGGGCACACATGAACACCGTCACACACATACTTACACCAGGGCCATTTTTTTTGGAAGCCAATTAACCTACCAGCATGTCTTTGAACTGTAGGATGAAACCAGAGTACCCAAAGGAAAAAAGAGCATACATACAAGCTCCATACACAGAACCCCCCAGGAATTGAACCTAGGGACACACATCTGCAGCCATGCTAACCACAGTGCCACCATGTCACCATGTCACCCCCTACTTTAAACATTATTCTATAAAATGTTGCTTTGGAGAGGGCTGCTTAAGCTTAAGCACAGGAGCGTTCTGACTGACTGAAGTGCCGGGGTTTTTTTGCAAACTCTTGCTATTATCATAACATATTGGATTGTGTTTAACAAAAATGCATGTTATTGTTTTTACTTCTATATTTGTGTGCTAATCAATAATCTTCAGTCAACATATGTAAATAATCAAATTGGTGTTTGGCATTTTCATTTTCCTTTTATTTAATTTAAAAAGTGAAATCCATGATGTTGATTATTCTTTCCACTGCAATTTTATTTCCCATGGTAACTATAAATGTACAGTATTAGCATTGCCTTGCCCCATGCTAAGGTGTAAAATTGATATTCCTTCATTTTTTTCATTTTATTTCACCTTTTAGAAATCCATTCAAAGGCTATACTTAGTTGGAATTATTACTTTGCATGATACAAAAGGACAAAAGAACATGGAATAACCCAGAGAACATGCAGCTCAAGGAATCGTGGGTAGCTATTATTATTATAATGTTATAATTTAATACAAATATTAGTATTCTGCAAGTTTCTTTTACAATTTTTAAAGTCTACATTTCACTGCTTCAGATGGATGATCTCAAAAACGGCTACAGCCAGCTTTTCTGCTAAGAGATAATTGAAGCAATCAACTGAAGCTTCTTGCAAGAAATTTCAAAAAACGATCTTTAGACACTGACAGCCACTGCCACTCCTGAAACACTAAATACCTTCCCATGTCTCCCCTCCCTGGCCTTCAATTACCTCCACAGGAGGTGTTTCTCCCAAGCTGACAAGCCACATTGCCAACCATAGCAAGAGCAGGTGGGCCCAGTGGGCTGCTTGTCAGGTTAATGTGTTCAACCTGCCAGACCTGTCAGACCTCCATAATTAGATATCCTACTGGGGTAAACAGGACACGTGATCAGCCCAGTTGCCTATGTTGTACATTTGGTGCTTGGCCACAAAACTAATGTTTTACACAGTATGTTCACTTGTGTGCTTCTTTTTGAGAGAGGATTTCAATGTCACAATAAGCTTACCTCCCTGACAATTCCTGGAACACCTTCAGAGCACTCCAAAGCACCAGAGACACCACTCCAGGACGGAACCATGATGCAAATCAGGTGGATATCCCATTCCTGTAAATCCAGTTGTGGGATGCCAGGAGTGAAACACTGCCAATTTTACCAGAATTTGGAAAACACCTTCGTTGGGCTGAGCTTCAAGAAACAAACTCCTGAGTCCTGCGAGATAAAAATTGCAGACCACTGGTTTCCATTTATTTTTTCCTTCTGTTTTGATACAGTGTATTCTTTCCAGGATGAAAATATGTTATTAATTAATTTAAATTAACATTAATAAGAGCTTATTGTCTCTTTTTTATGACATTTTTAACCACTCTAGCAGTCTTGCAGTCCTAGCTTTTTAGGTTTAAGAAAAATTGACACCTTGCAAGTAGTGTTGTTTTGTTGGTTTTCTTTGCCACTATTGACTGTAACATGGTTAATGCTGTATTTTATAATGCCAGCTTGTGTTATTTGATCCCAGATTCATTCATTATGCTGAAGACATCCATTGTGTTGACTTTGTCATTACCTCTCAAGAGTTCTTCTTTAAGTGTTTGCAGGTCAGCAATGTATTGTCTTTTTTAACGTAGCAACCAACGTTGTGTATAGTTTTCTGAATGTGTTCTTATCAATGCATTGAAAGCTTTTACTATAATTTCCCTTAATTGAAATTCTTATTATATAAGCTACAATTTTGTTGCTTTTATAATTAATTCCCCACAAATTAGTCAGAGAAATATGAAAATGTAAAAGTTTCTTCAAGATTATTGAATCCCAATTGTACAGCGTCACTGATTGACAAACCTTGGGTCTGGAACAACAGGTGTTAGGGACTTTGCTCACTTTAAGTTTGCATAGAATAGGCAGTATCTCCATAAGGGTGGTGCTTTTGTCTTTCCTTGCTTCCATTGATCAAAGGTCTTTCATTAATTACCACACAATTCCCCACATATGGGAACAGTGATACTGATATATGGGATTGTGAGACACATCTAACTGGGCCTCAGAGTAAGAGGCGGGTTCTAGAACAGCATACGAACATAAAAAGCATTGTTACAATTGGCGATCTATATAAAGACAGTTGAACAACTTGTCCCCGGTAGCCAAGACACCAAAGGGACATTTCTATCCCCTAAGACAATGGGTCTTGAGCCTTGGTTAAGTGGGCTTCAAAAACCCCTGTCTTGAGCACACAGAGACAGTAGAAACTGAAGGAACCACAATTTGCACCACAGCAGCCAGGAAAGGTCTTGGACACCAGGAACTCCCCATAGAGCAGTGGAGGAAGGACCCAGCCTTTGTCTTCCTGTCTTCCTGTCTATACAAAACTGCACTCAGAGAAATAAAGGGTAGCAGGAGGGGAACATGAGGGAGCAGTCGTATGGGACTGCCAGGGCTAGAAAAGACACCTAAGACTAATCATAGGTTATTTTCTGAGGCAGATGAAGGCACTCTGGATAGCAGACCACAACTATTTGCAGAGAATGGCACTGCTGGACTGCTCCTTTGGGACACTGGGTTCTGGTAACTGCGGTCCATATGGTTCTTGTGTGAGCTTATGTGCGGCTCTTATAGACAAGCTGATTTATGTTTTCTGTGTGGTAGGTGGGCAGTTACTGAAACTGGTGTGTTATGGGGAGACTTTTGTTGTGTTATGGGTAGAGTGATAGACTGTAATAAAAAGGGAAAATATGTTGGATGATTGTCTTGTGTGGTCTATGGGTGCACTGTTGGTTCTGGAAGATAAAATAACTTGTTGCAGGGGAAAGGGGTCCCAAGCAACCTTAAAATTGATAGGTGACGTAGTCTGCTACAAAACTGAAATGTTTTTGCATTCAGGTCTCAGAATCCGTGACATGTATTTTTTCTGTGTGCATATTTAGAAAGACTTTAAAAGGAAAGTGCAATGAATCAGCACTCTAAGATACTGGGGTGATTCTAAGGTTGGATCTAGAATCCACACGTAAGTTGGTGAAGAGTGAGGCAAGGCAAAGGTTAGACACGGGAAGATAAATGGGGAACTGGAGAGGGGGATCACATGAGTTTACAAAACATGGAGTAAGACAGGTGAGGTTCATAGCCGGCCAATCAGGATGCAACAAAGCCTGGGAGGATCTGGGAACTCTGTCAGGAAATGAAGCAAGGGGTCAGTAGAAAGCAACCTAGACAAAGCTCAAGCAAGTAAGGAGAAGCACAGCACAGCAGAGCAAGCAGAGACTCTCAGGGGAAAAGCCAATGATAGAGCACTGAGCAGTGGTTCAGCCAGGACTTATATACCATAGTAGTTAACAAGATAATTTCCTGTTAATTAGTGGCACAGAGGACTGATAAGTTCCACACTGCCCCAGTGGATGTATCAGACTACATGGAGATGTGGTCTGAGCAAAGAGTCGTACAGGTTGCCAATTTTTTATGACCTGCTGTATGAAACTGTCTGGATTGGAGCTCTCCAGGACCAGGGCTGGTGACACCTGACCCAAGGAAACAGAAGCACTGTGTGCATTTTTTACATACTGTGCAATATTAGTGTCCCATAATTAAGCCTTTGTTTTTCCACTTTATTTAAACTATGTTTAAATATAGAGGACCTTCCAAAGTTATTCAAACCCTTGATGAACAATAATAGTTCATTTACAAAGAAAATACAGGTGCATATCAAGAGTTTTCCAAATGTTAAAACTAAAAAGTAATCCCAAATTTTAGCCAGACATGAAAATAAGTGTTAAGGTGCTAAAGTAAAGTTTGTTTGGTGATTTGTGAGAAATAATATAATAATAATAAATAAAACTGGTGATCTCTTTTTTTTGTTTCTTTTAAAACTACTGAATGTACGCATGCATTTACACTCTAAATCTTTTTTTAGTTTCAGTTCATCAAGGGTATGAATACATTCAGTGGCTACAGTATAAACTTTCTTGTTATCACTGTATATTGATAAATCTATATAATTCATTTTTCCATGTTACTCTAACGCATGGAAAAATGTGTTTTTTTATGTTGTATTCTTATCATAGATAAGAATTAAGATGAGGATGTGTATCTCTGCTGTTGGTAGTTTCTTGTGAGTGATTTAGTGGGTTCTGATGCCCTCTACCTGAAGAGAAAATAGAACAAATATAAAGGGATTCCTCTACTGAATTATTTGCAGACGTACAGTACTGTTTTAGTCATCTTAGCTGAAATTGTACATTAATTATTACATCATTATTGTTGTATTTTGGAAGGTAGTCAAGAGAATTTGATCAAGTTTAAATTAAAAACAAAATATTTGATATTTAATAGCAAAATTGATAGTTGATTGAATATGGATAGGCTGTACTTAACAGTATGTATAGTTCATAAAAATATAGTACATAAAATAATTTTGAATATTTTGCCATCAGTAAACTTAGCAATAGGTATTCTGTATATTCTCACTATATAAATTTAACTTTATACTGTGCATTCATTTTCTAATTAATCTAATATTTTGTCTAATCTCATAATTATTGGGTATTCATGATTATAGGACACAGAGTAGATTCTTGTCTCTTGTGCTTGGATACCGTTGATAAATATATTGCCTTTAGGAGATCAAACAAACACATGGGCACTGAATGCCCCAAGGATTTTCTTCTGCACAGATGATCTGTGTTTTACTATCACATTTTTGTGACTCCTGTTGGGTAAGGGTCAGAGAAAGTCATGTAGCACACAGTGTCACATCTAGGAAATGGGAGTGAACAGAGCTTCAAGTAAAGATAAAAGAGGGGAGTCAGGGGAAAGCCTGGAACACACAGATAAAACAGTGGGATCAGGCCCCTGTGACGCATGACTTTTAAGAAAAATATTTTTTAATGTATTCTGTATTTAAAAAATAAAACCATATTGAAAACATCCAATGCCTCATAAATCAAGCATGAATTTCCCATTTTTAATTATAATTGCATTCACCCTTTAATTTAGGAGTATTTATTTTGTATTATTTATCAGAAAACATAAACTCTCTAACATCTTCTGATCTCTCTCTTCTCCCTTCCTGTTCTGTTCTGGCATTTGCAGATCAGTGTTAGCAAACAGTGAAGGAATTTTAAACAATTTAAAATTGCAATGCACTACATTATGTGTATAACATTCATTTTATTGCAATGGTCTTTTGTCTTCAAAAAGTTCAAACAATACGAAACAATACAGTATGGAATGAATGTATGAGCAGGACTGCTGTCACAAAGAAAAGGAAAATAACTTTTCTTTTACTCCACTTCCATGTCTCTAAATTCCTCTCTGTTCTATTCAAAGACTTGTCTCAGTTTTATCAAGTGGTAAAGCACAGAGCTGGTGACATCAAACCAGTTTCAAACCAGTCCTCATTTGACAATTATGCCAAGAAGTCCACAAAGAAAAGTGTTGATGTGCTGTAGACTTAAAAATACATTTCTAAAATCACTTCATCTTCACGGCTTTCAATAAAATAAGGTGGCCTATAATTACACAAGGATTTAGCACACTAAATAAATTCACTACCTGCCTACATTTTTTCTAATAATAAATAAATGTGAAAGTTATCATGCATAAAGTCTTAGTATGTACAGTAAAATTTAATTTGTAGTTGTGTATAAGTCACTCATATTGTTACAGCTTATGCTGACATTTATAGCTTCTATTATATAATACTATAATTATAAATGTATTATATTTATAGCTTCAAGAGTATATCATCATACTGTATACTCTTCTGAGGCACCAGAAAACAAGTACTATGTACAGTATATAGGTCTGAAATTTACAACAAGCCCAACCCACTGGTATTAAAACCCATACTTTGTCTATAACAAAGCTGATTTATAGTACTTGCATTTGACATTTCACAGTGTGAAATGTGCAGGTTTTCTGCACTTCTTCTCTCTCTTGACATAGAAAGTCTGAATCCCCAAATATGTTTTAATAATGGGGAAAAAAATGCATTATCCACACCTACATCTTGGGCTCTCTATTATAACATTAAGTTTTTATAGCACCTTTGAGAAATATGGGGGCAAATGTGAACCCCTATAGGCATGTTCTTAAAATGACTCTGACAGTTCAATATTGACTCATGCGCTTCCATGTCTGTGGTATAAATCTTGGTGGTAACTCAGCTGCTGTTGGGTTGGAAGCATGAAGCCCAGGGGAGGAGGGTCTAGGATGGAAAACCCTGCTCAAAGAGTCCCAGCTGCCAGCTGCAGGGGCAGAGGAGGACAGCTCACTGGAAGCAAGGTCATTCAAGATAGGAGCACGGAGCTTTGTGAAGATGATTTGTGGAAGCAATTTATAGATTTCTGCGCATTCGTGTCTATAGAATTCTGACTTCCCTCCCCTGAGAAGCGACATGCACGAGTGCATTCTCAACTCAAACAAAGGGACTGAGACAAGAGCGCTCTTTCCAATTGATTTGAAACCCATGTGCACATGTATTGCATGAAACCACAACATGCCTTTGCCACACACAAAAGGTTTTCAATTAGCACAATCAGCTGCACCAAGACATAAAAAAAAAGAAATGGCGTACGATGACATCAGAAAGCAAAAAATGAAAATAAAATGTATTCATGTCATTCTTAAAACCAGTTTCCTTAAATTTTGATTAGGAATACATTATTTAAATTGAAAGAATTTAAAGCAAATGCTGCCACATGAACCTTGAGGTTCCAACAACCATACTTAATCCTATCAGAAATAAATGATACTTTACACTTTTCTATACTCGTTTACCATACTTTATACTTAGTGATTTCAAAAAGTATTCACTCTTCTTGAACTTTTCCTCAATTTATGGGGCAAACTCAAATAGAAATACTTTTAAATCCGATTCCTTTGACATTGATCTATACGAACTACCCAGACTGTCCTTCCTGACTGAGCAAGTGGGCAAGAAGGACTTTGGTCATAGAAGTCACCAAGACCCCAACTGCCACCCTGAGAGAACTACAGAGTTTCATGACCGAGACTGGCGAGTTGGGTAATTTGCTGGACGTAAGCTACTGTAATAGTACACCTGGAGTTTTGCAAGGCGGTACATAGCAAATCCTGAAACTATAAGGAAACAAAAATTAAACTCTTTTGCCTGAATGAAAAGGTAAGATCATCCCTACTATAAAGTATGGTGGGTGGCAGAATGATCTTATGGGATTACTTTCAGTGTCAGTGACTGGGGCTCTTGACAGGATAGAGGAAACAGTGAATGGAGCCAAACAGAGGCAAATTCTTGAGGATAATGTATTTCTGTAAAAATTACAGAAGGGTGAAGATTTATGTTCCAACAAGACAAAAACACCAAACATACAGCCAAAGTGTCACTAGAGTGGCTTCAGAACAAGAGGGTGAATGTTTTTTGATTGGCCCAGCCAACTAGACTAGAATCTTGTTGCAAATTTGTAGATGGACTTGAAGATTGGGGTTCAATCAGCGTTCTCCATCTGCAAGTAAGATTGGGCAAAAATCTCCAGATCCAGAGATTTTCACAAGAAACATTGAAGCTCCAATTGCTTATACAGTACAGTGTGTATAAAATCTTGACTTGATTGGGAGATTAGCTTGTGCAAATGACACACATTTTCATTGTTAATTTTACATACATTTTTTATACCCAGTAAAAACATAGACCCCTTTAAATTGCTGCTTTTGTCGAATGCATTAAAAATTCTGGTCATATCAACAATATTTGTAACTGTGTTGCAATTGTGCAGGGATTGAAAACTTTCTGAAGGCACTGTGCATTTGCAACCTTAGTATTTTCTGATTATTAAGAAACTCTCATAAAGGAGCAGAAACAACAAGCTTTTATATAAAGCTATGCAAAGCACCGGCATAAAAATAATTATTTCAAGGTATGATTATAAATATTCATGTTGAAGGAGCAAAAATGAAGCTATGGATTGGAACAAAAAATAATGAGGAGATTTCCCATTTAATTAGAGGTTTATTTTTCATGACAAAATCATTAAAATTCATAATCTAAGACCTGATGGCCCTGTCTCGTTAGCTTTTTGGCTTAACAAGGATGTTGGGTGCACTGAACATATCACTGATGATGTTACCTTACTTAATTAAATAAGACAAACATGATGCCATCATTGGAGTATCAGTTTGGAGATCCAGAAATAGTAGTGTCAGGTTAGGTCACAAAACAAGGTATGACAGTGGAGCCATGTTGTATTGTAAGAGTGTATAGAAATTAATTTTACTGAATTAGTCTTTAATTCCAAAAATAATATTTACTCTTCATATTTGTAATTTCTAATATGAATATTTCTTCATATTTGTAAGCAATGACCTTACGTGTAATAGAAGTCTGACTTATTGGTTTGCATATACTGTACTTGTTTCAATTTTGTGACCCATTTTATCAATGGAAACTACATAAGATATTTTCCAGTCAATGCATACCATCAATGGGTCTCATCAATTGAGTACTAGAAGAGTTTTGTTAACATCCTATTAATCACATTTCTTGTTACCTTAAGTAAAATGAATGAGAACTATCACTCTTTGCAGATTTATCCTAAGTGCTTTCAGTACGTTCTGGAAGCACTGCATCTCAAGTGCTAAAAAAGGATAGTTCAGATATTAGATTTAAACTGACACCTTCATTGGGAGACCAGTCTCCATGGTTTTGTGAGAGATTCCTGAGGTCCCTTCCCCAGAATCAAGAACATTTTGTTCTTGGCCTTGGGTTTACTCATATGAGCTTGCAGGTGAGGTTGCAGGTACATTTCATTTACATACAATAGAATTTTATAGTAAGAAGAGTAGAAATTCCAGAATCTTCTTGAGTGAATTGTTATTTATGTTTACTATGTCCATTCCCTCTGTATCCACACACAACAAAATGTGATAGCCTGTACTGATAGGATCTCCAGTCAAACTTTAATCTGGAACAGCTGACAGTGATTTCAACCTTGCTAATAATATGAATGAAAGGCGATCAGCAGTTCGTGTTTTTTGTGTTCTCATAGTTTGGTGTTTTAGCTTCTTTTAGTCATTTATTTTTGAGATTTGCTTTTACATGTCTATTATGTTAAACTCTGTGTGATTGTAAAGGAACACAAACTCATGTGCCAACCCTTGTGTTTCCAGCTTGTGATTTTTGTATTTCACAACTTTATCCCATCTTATTATTTTCCTTATTAATTCCAAAAATATAAACATATATAAAACAGAGAAATAATAAAAATGAGCAGTAGCAGGTCAAGGTTGGTTTTCCAATCTGCAGTTAAATATTGATGTGTCAGTATTTGCTTCTTTGCTAACATTGGTTACTGTGCAGCAGAAACCAATTGCAATTAAATATAAACTCGTCAAAAGTGACATATTGCTGTGTTTTCTATTCTGGTGTTTGTTTGCTGTTCTTTTCTAGTCCATTTCAAGGACACAAACGAGGGATCCCCCCAAGATATTTGAGAAGCATTTTTTGTATTTTGCTATTCTAGTAAAATATAAACTGTGACTTCTGAATACAACAATGCAAAGGATTCATACCTTAATTTTGCTTTGATCATAACTGAGCTGTACGTTTTGGAAAGTGGTTCTTTCAAAACTTTTAGTTTACAATCATATGGATTTGTGGAAGCTTTTATGAATTTTAAAAAAACTGCATAAGGTTCTGAGAAAAAAAACCCTGCAGATTTGACTGCTGTCTTTCTATTTAAGCTTATGGTCTTTGACTTCAATAAATTATGATCCTCCCAGTACTGTAGTGGTCTGCACACTTGTGAGTTTTGTGGATCTCTTCAAGTCACCAACAGGTTAAATCCTGGAAAATTGATTAATTGATTAGATTTATTCAATAAACTGGTTCAATTAGAGAATGAAGCTACAGAACAGAAGCTACAGTTACAGAACTGGAACTTATGCCAACAGCCATATTATCCTGCAACTCACAACTGGTAACACATTGAAACTAAGCAAGTGTGAGCCTGGACAGTACCTGGATGGGAGACTGTCCGGAGAAATTAAGGTTACTACTGGAACAGGTATTAGTGGGATATGTAGGGACCCTGTGGAATGTGTGGGTCCTAATGCCCCAGTATACTGATGGGAAAACTATACTGTAAAAAGGTGTCAGCCTCCAGGTGAGATGTAAAACTGATGTCCTAAATCTCCACAGTCATTAAAAATCCCATGATGTTTCTCACAAAAAGTATTTGGGTGTTACTCCATTGTCCTGGCCAAGTTTCTGCTTTGCCTTTACTAATCATGTCCTACTAATCTCCATTTATGAGTTGGCTTTATTACTCTCTCTAATAATAGCTGATGAATTAGTAACAACTAAGCGCTGATGGCTTCCATTGCATCATCCAGTTGGGTGCTACACATTGGGGGTGGAGGGTATCCCCATTACCTCTAAAGCACTTTGAGTGGAGTGTCCAGAAAAGCGCTATATAAATGCATAGGATAAAGCTCATTGGTTTGAATGGCTTTGATCTGAAAGGTTTCTGGCCTTCGTCTTTGTCTTTGGTAACAATCATATACAAGTAGAGGAGAACGTCAAATTCTGCTTTCCTGCATATATCTGAAGGCAAATATCTTGCCTTCTAAGCAACCCTTTGTATCACTTGATCTTTCTCGCATCTCTCCCTCCACCCCAGCTTCGCCCTTCACCCTTGCATCTGCTCCTCACAAAAATGAGGGGAAGTTCTATCAAACTCATCCCTAGGTCCAGGCTGCTGTTCCCATAACCCATAGAGTTACACCAAATAAACTAGGATTAACTAGGAATAGAATTAGAATAGCATTCTTAACTGTGTTTTACTGTGTGGAACCAAGTGAATGATAATGTGGAAACCATAGAAAACTAAAGCACAAGCTTCAGGCCAAATTGATGTAAAGCTGTGAAAGTGCAATAATAATTTTTCCGTTGACATAGGACCTATTTTACACTTTAAAATTAAGACAGTGGTTTCTGTAGCATTTTTTTTAAATTGTAGACTTACAATTGTAAAACTGTATAACGCAGGTTACACAATTCAATTAATAAGAATCTGCATCACTAATATAGGACAGCATGGTGGTGCAGTAGTTAGCATTGCTGCCTCACAACATTGGGGCACTGGGTTCAATTCCTGGGATGTTATCTGCATGGAGTTTGTTCTTCCTGCATTCATGTGGGTTTCCTTGAGGTGCTCTGGAATCCTCCAGCTGACCAAAGGCATACTGGTAGGTTCATTGGCTTCTGGTAAATTTGGCCCTGGTGTGAGTGTATGCATGTCTGTGAGTGTCCTGTGATGGACTGGCATCCCATCCAGAATGTATTCTGCCTTGCACATGTTGCTTTGATAGGATAGGCTCTGGCTTCACTGTGACACTGTATTGGATGACACGGTTGCAAAATGGCTGAATGGATAGCTAGTAAAAAAACTTAGCCATCTGTGTTATAAACTGAATGCATGAGAGTTTTATAAATGGATTTTCTGCAAATGCTGCAAGTGCTCACAACATCTCATAATATTTTGAAAGCTGTTCTTGGGCACAAAAAAGAATAATTTATGCATTCACAACCTCATATTATTTATATTTAAATTACATAGTCATTTATATTTAGTATTTGCATAGTATTCAAATGACACAGTATTAAGTATTATAATTTATCTTTAGGATTGATTTGACCTTTGGGTTGTTTTTGAATCTGAATGCTAGGTGGCAGAAAAGATTAATACACAAGGCACTTTGATGTGCTTACATCTCAGACCTATCAGGATTTAATATGCTGATTCTATATGTTACATTCCTTTGAAACCTATTTGAACAGCATTGCTTGTCTGGGTGCCCTAAGTGTATTTTCACAAACCTTTTATCACACAGTTGTCTCATTCCAGCTTCCTTCTCCAGATTCTTTGTGAGCGGGTGGCATTTCATTTTTCATTTGCCTTTTGTTTCATTTTAATTATGTGTCTAACTTTACTTTAGCTGTCTGTTTTACTCACAATGTGAATTGTTGTCTAAGGGTAAAGAATGGCTCAGTGGTACAATCCATGCTACCAAAGTCCTTCATAGCACTTTTTTGAAGCAAACTTTGATAAGAAGTGAAATTAGCTTTTTTTTTCCCAGCTCGGCATTTTAATTTTTTTAATCAACTTTAATATTTTTTAAAATAAAATCCTCTAAAGTTTTGACAAGGTCAGCCCAGTGGACTTCTTCTGAATAATCTGTAAAACACAAATCAGAGGACACAACTGCAAACTATGTGGAAGTGCATTTGAAACTGAGAATAGCAAAGGATTGTGGGAGTATGGAATAAGCTCTCCAGACATGTTGCTTAGATAGCACCCAGGAATTGAATATAGGGCCCGAGCACTGTGAGGCAGCAATGGTAACCAGTGCTGCCATATCGCTTTTGCTCTTAATACTTTAAATGGAATTTTCTTTTAATGTTCTTTTAAGGTTTGGAATGGGACAGTTTGCCAGCTTGCCCTTTCTCTCCCAATATTCTTCATTCAAACCATATCCCAGCTAAGTTGGTGTCAGCAATATTCTAGCAGAGGCACTCCAGACAGGGAGGATGAGTGAAGCAGGGGCCCCACTTCTGCTCACTATTGAATGGGCAATTTAGCATAGCCAATCAACTGTTGTAACAGACAAATAAGTTCTGGATCCCGAGATGAAGTTTAAACAGATGAGTTTTATTGTATGCAAGGAACAATAAAACAGAAGTATTGTTCGAAGTACCGGTACAAAACTTCCAGTTTATATAGTCCTTTTCTGCCGCTTCTGATGTAGCTCGTTACCATGGTAATGGGGGGAGGTCACGGTGTCCAGCCAGTTCACAGACTTTGGTCACTCTTAATGGTCCGTGTTAGGTTTCCTTCCCTAGGGGTTTCCTAGCTGGCCTCTGGAATCCTTATCAGTTATCCCCCTTTCCTGCCATAACTCTAAGCCTGTTACTTAGAAGTCCAGTCCTCATGCAGAAATGACTCAGTTAACCCCTTCTTCACATCTTATATCTTTCTTCAAACCTATCAGCATGTCCTTGAGAGATGAGAGCCAACTAGAGAACCTAGATAAAACCCAGGTGGACACAGGTTCCACAAAGGTCACATCAGCTCAGAACTGAACTCAGAACCCAAGACCCACAAGATTACTGTGGCACCTCTCTATCTAATAATAAAAACTGTTATTACCCTTTTTGTATATTATAACACAGCTTAAATAGTTTGTCATTTTGTGAAAACAGAGAGAATCAATACATAATATATTTTTTTCTGATTCTGACAGAAACCACGTTGGAGGTATTGGTTATTTATAAAATGCTATATGCTTCTAGACGCAAAACAAAAATGCTTTTGGAATTATACTATTTACTGTTGATTCATTACAAAGCTTCTATGGTAGTATTCATCCAGATCAAATGTTATTTTTTTATTAATTAATAAACTATGACATATACTATAATGACTATAATATTTTATTAATTTTCCAATAGAATTTAACAGAATGAAGTTAACTCTATAAGGAGATAGAAGTAGCAAAACCTATGCTATAAAGATGGCAATGTCAATAATGTAAAACTAAGAGACCATTGTAATTTATTATTGCAAATATATTATCATAAAGCAATAAAACAGTTAAAGGTTGTAAGATTTTATGGAATTTACATATTGAGCAACATACAGTGATTATCATTGGTGCCTTGAAGTGCTGGGGTGCTACCTGTATGGCTTTTAAGTGTTCTCCCCTTGTTCACATGGGTTGTGGCCAGGTGCTCTGGTTTCCTTCCGTTGTCCAAAGACAGACTTGTAGGTTAATTGGCTTCTGGGAAAACTGGCCCTGGTGTGATTGTGTGATTTTTGTATTTGTGTGTCCCCTTCTAAGGCCAGGGGTCCCTTCTAGAGTGTATCCTGCCTTGCACCTGCTGCTTGGCTCCCCCGTCACCCTAAATTGATTGAAGTGGTTCGAAATTAATGGAATTTAAATACATTTTTAGAAAACATTTACTCAAAATTCATTTCTTATGTGGATACAATAAATAGTTGCGTTATGGTAATAGATAAGGCAAGTTAGACTGGGGACATTCCAAGTCACTTACAATATTTTTAAATTAAAAACCTTCCAAATTTTTACAGTATTCTTCACCCTTTAGTACAAGAGTTTTTATTCTTCTCAAATCTTTTGAAGAGTCTCTCAAAAGCATTACCAATCCAGGACTTTATTTAAAACAGTTCTTGAATTATTCATTCAGGACAATCAGATGAGCAATTAAAATAACAAGGCCTTGAGAATGACTAGGTTTTGAAATGATATAGATTCAAGGGCAATGAATCAAACATTGTGCCATATCCTGTTCTAAATAATCTTTATAGAGTGTGATTGCTTTATTCATCTGACCATTAAGAATTTAATTTACATATTCATTCATATTTCCAAATATGGCCAATATTGTCTCCTTTACATTCAATCACATCCCACAAACAAACAGTCAAATTACTCAATACACTCTAAAGCATGAACAGTGAAATTAAATTCTTTCTAGATTGTTCCTCTTATGCCCTCAGTAATGTATAAGTCGGAATGCTGTACTTGGTATCTTAGCGTTACTCACAAACAAAATTGTGTGGATTCAGATCAAGAGACATTTGTGTCAAAAGTTATTCTCTGCCATGTGAGAGAGGGGAAACTACCCGAAAAAAAACAATTTTTAGAGTTAAAAACTATATGTATGTTTGGACATTCAGTTTCCTGCCACATGTTATGGCATATACTGTAACCTAGATGCCAGGTTATGTGAAGTTTTGGCACCAGTCTACCTACACCATGTGTTATTCAAGTTTATTCCCATGAGAAATGGGTTCTTTAGCAATGACCCACTCGATCTTGAAAGAAAGCTGCTGAGTTAGATTCAGAGATACCACGTTTTTGTTACTGTATGTCATATACACCCAGTTTGGAATTGCCAATTGTGTTTATGTCTCAATTCACTGCAGTGACTCCTGGACCAGAACAGGAAAAGTGAGGAAAGATAGACAGGCTCCTCCAACCTGTCTGCAGAATAAACCAATCAGGTTTTTACACTGAAAGTTTCCCAGCATCTGATTGGCGCGTCAGCCACTGTCCTTCCCACAAGCCCTGCAGCTGCCAGTGCGGGGAGAGAACTACAGTACAGTATCTCTAACTAATCCATCCATCCTAACCTGGCCCTCTGCCAATTATGTGCGTTCATCTCGAAAATCCTGTAACTAAAGGATGTTGTCCTTTGAATTCCCTGTATTTTTTATAGCTTGATGAAAAAAAAAAATCTGTGCGTTTAACCATTCCATAAAATTGTAAATGGCCTGATGAAATTGAATATTTTATCACCTTTACATGCAAGAAATATTATACAAATATTTACCAATATGTACCAATAATGAAGAATTTAGTCTTTTAAAGAAGATTAATTTGTCCTTTCTGTTACTGCACAGTTAAGATCGAGCCTGAAGCAGGACATAAGACAGAGAATGGTTATAAACTAAAGGAGATTGTGAAGCTAATCTAAGTCCTTTAATTGTTAGTAGTTTATTCATCCAAGTTGCTAATCTCATCCAGTGAAAAAAGACAGGTAAGTTTTCAGTTCAAAATGTATTTGCCCATGATTCCTATTTGTGTCCTGCATTTCTAGTTTCGCCATCAATTGTGAAGAGGTTTGTTGGGTCAGTTTTGTCAATGACTAATGTGCTTTTGTAACCTAGAATTAGATGGTTGTCTCTGTTCTATTTAATCTGCTTTATCCCATCAGGTGCATGACATTTCGTTATGTCCAGGAATATATTTCAGTTGGTAGACTAATAGTTGATAGTTGCAGATAAAGTTCGTTCTTTTTTACCTCACGATTTCTGGAATGACGTTTACTGTACAGTACATGATGCTGCTTAAGCACTGAATTTAAAGAAGATATTCTATGGCCTATGTAGTTCTGAAGCCCCTTGCATTCTGCCAGCACACCACTTAGGGACAGTGTGAGCATACAACAGGTATGAGCTGTACCACACAGCACTATATTTCTTTAAAACCATTATAAAATAGTGGAATACTTACAGTTTGCAGATAACTGAACCAAAATATAAAGAGAAGAAATTTTTAAAAATGCATTATGAAATCCACAAGGATTTGAAAATAACATACACATTTTTAAAAATGTAAATATTTAAACAGATAGCATGATTACATTATTGCTTTGGATTGAATAGATATTTTACTATTTCTAAATATTTTAAGAACCACGGTATTGGTATTTTTACAATACCCAGCCCTTACTGCACCCAGTCCAGAAATACTGCATATAAGTGAGTGAGGCTAAGGAATCAACTGTGCCAAATAAAGAATGTTAATGCTACAGACACATTAACAACCTCTGTGAACATAAATTTGGAAAGGGCTGATCCTTTGATCAAAAATATTTTACCAAGTTTATATGATAGTATACGGGTAAGCACTAACATTGTCCATTGAAACAATATACCATATGCAAGATGCAGCTACTGCACATCTTTTAAATGTAACAGAAAAAATTGCATTATAAGTACTGTAATGCCATGAGGGTCCATGCCCTTGAGGGGAGTTACTTTCCCCAAGGTCTCTTACAATTTTTGGAAGCTTTCCCGTCACCCTAGATGGTGCACCAGATGTTCAGCTCCCAAAAGTCTGGATGCCAATCACTGGACCAAGGATCAGTTACAGTACTCATAAATCAAACGCCGAACCAGGAAGAGGGAGTGATGTATGGGAAAGGATATAGGAGTATGAGCGACACAAGACCTACACAGGCTGATACAGTACATTACTAAAGCAGCCTCCGGGCAGAAGATCCCAGCTATAATATCACCTTCCTGGGTGAAGATCTGTTGTGCTGCTACTGCACAAGCCACACTAATACAGCACGGGCTGCTGACACACCAGTACAGCCACAGAACCAAAAGCCCCAGCCACTCAACTACTTTACAGGCCACAAGCTGTAGACCAGCTGTGGTTTTCACAACAGCTGCCTTATCACAGAACCAGATGCTGGTTCACCAACATAGCCACAGAAGCAAATTCTTCAATCTCACAGCTACCTGCATGCCTAGGACTAAAGACACATGCCTCTACTACCTTGGCTGTCTCAGACAGAACATCGACCACCCCTGTTGCTGTGCCTGATACAGAGCTTGTATTGTACATAGTTCCAGTCAATAACATACAGTACAATACTCCTGACTTGCGTGTAGGATGTACTGTATCTTTGAATGGAGACATGCCCAGAACTTGGGCCACTTGGCATCACAGTACATCTAACTGGAAAAAAATATTTTAACTGGAAGCTCATTTTCTTGAAAGCTTGACCATCCAGAATTGCATAGTTTGGTGGTTTCAGTGGTAGGGCAAGACCCATAATACAAATTTTGCAGGATATATTTAAGGACACAATGCAAACCATATTAATGAGTTGAATGTTTGATTATTATTACAATCCTAGTCCTGGAAGCCCCCATATTGCTACTTTTCCTTGCAGTTGAGCACTTTACTTCCTTCCATCTATTTGTTAATCTATTTATAAACAATAAAAGCATTTTATTGCCGAGAGCACCACTGTATGCTGTACTGTTCGTGCATTGATAAATAAATAAACCTTGATTGACCTGTACTACACATCCATGACAGATATATTTTGGTATAGTTGGAGCTACTTAAGTCAAGTAAACCATAATGACAACTTAAACATTTCACTAATTACTGAGTTTTAGGTCTTCTCTTCCATCTTAGGCTATTCTTTTATCAAGACAGACCAAAAAGACAGCGAGGAAGATCTTCCAATAGCTCCTGCAGTCTTGAGAAAAAAGGCAAATAAAGGTGACTGCTAATAAGGTTTCAAAGGTGCATGTCTCCTTTTAAGCCAAATAGTAATGAATGATCTCCAGTTGTAGAAATTTAAAGGGAAAAGGGAAACTAGGGAAACTAGGCTGCTTGTCTGTGACAGAAATGGCTAGAAACAATCTGTATCTTAAAACTCCAATACCATACTGCTTAAATTCTATGTGAAAGATTAATAATGGATTAGTTTATGTTCTGCATTTTCAGTAAAAAGGAAGTATTGTTCCAGACTAAATCTTATGCAGCATTTCCATCTAGCTCTCTAACCCACATAAAGGTGGCTGGGAAAGGACTAACTTTAGGTAAGAGAAGTTATGTAGTCAGGAGTTTAGAAACCTTGTATTGAGTTTTGTATCAATTAAATTGGCTAGAAGACAGGGCTGCATCCAAGGACACCATGTACATTAGGTATGAAGGCTTGAGCAGTGTATGAGATACTGTACTTTCAGAATGAAAACCAAGTGAGACAGTAAATAAGTAAGCAAGATTTCTTGAACCAGACAGCACAGTGGCGCAGTGGTGGGATCCTGGGGTCGATTCCTGGTGTGTTATCTGTGTGGAGTTTGTATGTACTCTCTGTGATCACAAGGGTCTGTTCCAGGTGCTCTGGTTTCCTCCCAGAGCCCAAAGGCAAGCTGTTACATCAGTGTATGCCAGAATAGATGGTGTTGAGGATCCTATGTGGTCGTTTGGTAGAGATCAAGGAACGAGAGTCTAGAAAACCTGGTCTACTCAGCAGTAGAATGAGAACCAGAATCATAGTCAAAGGGGAGTA
This sequence comes from Atractosteus spatula, assembly GCF_055471065.1. Classification (NCBI taxonomy): domain Eukaryota; kingdom Metazoa; phylum Chordata; class Actinopteri; order Semionotiformes; family Lepisosteidae; genus Atractosteus; species Atractosteus spatula. The sequence continues at coordinate 37,468,975 of NC_142714.1, forward strand.
AAGTCCAGGACCCAGAAACACACAAAAGCGTCCAGGACAGAAGTTCTGAAGGAGTAGATGTGAGGTTCAACAGGGAAAACCAATACTGAACACCAATGTAACTGTGATTGACTCTTAAGTAGTCTAAAGCCAGAAGGTGTGGTAGTGACTGAGAGGGCTGATTGGATAATTAGTTCTGATGTCTACGCCTTCTAGAACTGGTGGAGGCTTGCCTCTGATTATGGGAGCCCATGACACATTCTTGTAGATTAACTGGCTCCTGGAAAAAATGGCCCGGGCAAGTAACAAAAATATGTGTGTTTGTGTGTGCCCTGCAATGGACTGACTTTCCAACCAGGATATATCCTGCCTTGCACCCACTGTTATTAAATTATTTTTATTAAATATTTCATTGAGAGCATTTCATCCAGACTGAGGTGGGTAGATAAAGGGTTGAGAACCAGTAGGTCATTTGAAATAGATAAAGCTTATATCTGGGGCTTGCCACACCCTTTCCTCCAAATGTTCAGTGAGGTAGCAATGACTGAGACCATTCAAAGACACTCTGACCCACGAGAGCAGAAAAGAAAATCAACCATGTTTGAACACCATCTTAATTTTCAGTTGACCCAATTAAAAAAAAAAAAGATGATCAAACTTCCACCTTCAGGGAAAGTGTCCCCCTGGTGAAGTAATATGAAAGGACAATGAACTAAGGAGCTACAAGCCATGGGCATGTTCATAGGTCTGTCTGACAGAGACACAGTTTACAATCCTAGTCCCGGAAGCCCCCTTATTGCTCCTTTTCCTTGCAGTCGAGCCCTTTACTTCCATCCATCCATTTTCTTAATCTGTGTATTCAGTACAGGGTTGCTGGGGATGCAAGAGCCTAATCCCACAAGCAATGGGTGCAAGGCAAGAAACATTCTGCACAGTGCACCAGTCTATTGCAGGGCAAACTTTACTTAAATGAGTAAATAAAAGAGTTTTTTTTAAATGTAATAGTTAAAAGACAACCTCAAAAAAGTGTAATAGATAAATACTAATAATTCTTAAACTTACTTAAACAGAGCTTTTCTGGATACTCCACTCAAAGCGCTTTTCAGGCAACAGGGACTCCCCTCCACCACCAATAGTGTGTAGCACCCAACTAGACAATGTAGTTGCAGTCAGAGTGCACCAATATGCTCACCACACACCAGCTATCAGTGAGGAGGAGAACAGAGTGATGAAGGCAATTCATAGATGACACTGGGGTGACATCCTTACTCTTTTCAAGAAACACCCTGACACCTCTTCCAGCAGGAGCCTTAGCTTTCCCAGGAGGTCTCCCCTCCAGGTACTGGCCAGGATTATACCTTCTTAGCTCCAATGAGTTGCCAGTTGTGAGTTGCAGGGTGATATAGCTACTGACAATGTAACCCAATTCACCTTTATATTATTAGGTTATTTATCTATGAAACAGAAATTGTAAATGTGTGGGCCCCCAAGACTAGGATTGGGAACCCCAGCCTATTTGCCAGTGTTGTAGTTACAGTAACTTGTCATTAAATACAGTCCTGTAGATTTAATTTTCTGGTATGTATTGAAAGCTAGGATCCCCATGCCCCCGGACAGTATGAAAATATCTGTGAGGAAAGTATGAAAATATCTGTTTAGTATACCAAAGAGTGCCAAAGATTGTATAAATAAAATGATGATTGATCGTAAAAAAAATAACCTCAAACTCAAAGGAAGCAAAATTGCAATGTTTTTTTTTCTTTTTTAAGACAGTACACCATACCTTTTTTATTTATTTTGCGTATTTATTTTTTGGATTTCATTTTTTTAAACACAATATGAACTTTGCATTAAAGATTTTGCATTTACGTTTCAAAAATAATTTTAACACACACCACCATGATAATTCTTACAAAGCAGCTGTAGTGGGCCAGAAGGAGAAATTATCCCTGATGCCTGCAGATAAATGTGAAAACCATGTAATCACTGGGTAACATTTCCAAATATAGCAAGGCTAACATTAGAAGCAAGGGCTTGAATGGAAATGCTTTGTTCTTTTGAGTGACTTTTTTAAGCCAGTTGATGGCCACTAGTGCTATTACTCTGCTGTTACTCTATTATGCACAAAATAATTTTCAAATGAGTCAAAAAGGCAACACAATCAGCTTTACAAAACCCTCCAGCAGTGATCTCTATTGCATCTAGCCAGTGGTCAAAGAAAAAGAAAGAACAAAATGATTAAAGCTCATCAGTCAGGAGACAGATACAGAGGCAGATTCATATATGCCAAATAAAAACTGTATCCTTTGCTTTAACCTTGAACTGTATTTTGTACATTTGAAACATCCATACAGTATGTACACAAACGTATGTATGCAACCTAAAGGTATTATGAAGAACAGCCACTGGAAATTTTACACCTCTTCACAAACAAATCCAGCTTTTCTTCAGACAGCAAAGAATTCCACTGAAGACTAGAAGACCCGATCTCTCATCATGCCACCAGATCACAAGTTTTATTATGTTGTGGATGATTTTGATATCCATATCCACCCCAATCCTTACAACAGGTGATCTTCTGGATTAAACATGAAAATGCAGCAAGCATATGATCTCAGATTGAAGAGGAAAGTCTCGAATGACCCTTATTTTTTATGGCACAATACTGCTATCAGCAAATTGTTGTTCCTTTACTCATGTTGTTTTATCTCTGTATGTGGGGATGGATTGGGATTTTTTCCAGCCCCTCACTGTGACACCATCAATAGGAAGGAGAGGTACTACCTGATTCAGGAGGAAATATGAGCAACCGTGGGTGAGAAAAAGCACAGCAAAATGGTGGGGATGAGACAGCAGGAAGCCAGGGATCACTTGTGGAAGGCAGAACACCACCATATTAAGTTCCTGAACCAACTGGTGTATGATGTGCTCCCGGGTCCATCAAACCAGTACATCTGGGGCAGGGCAATCTCCAAGATGTCTTCTGTGCTCAAAACAAGGAACAATGGAGCAAATCCTGGGCAGTTGCTCTAAGGCATTAGGAGAGGGGAAGTGACCAAGTCCTGAAGGCCACTGCAGAAGCAGTTAGCACAGGGATTCATGGAAGCAAGCGGGTGTAACCTCCACACAAATGCATTTGTAAGAGCTACAGAACAGCCTAAGCCCTCAACAAAACTATCGGTAGAGTTCTTGGCTTCTGCCAGGGACTGGCAGTTGTTGACAGACTTAGAGAAACTGCTTAGATTCCCCCAACATTTTGTAACCACCACCTTGATACCAGACATCATGCTGGTCTCGGAGATCACCAAACAAGTTATCTTTCTGGAGCTCATTGTCCCTTGGAAGATCATTTGGAGGAAGGCCATTGAAAGGATACTCAATAAGTATGATGGACTAGTCAGTGACAGGGGCTGGAAAACATGCAGGTCGAGGTTGGATGCAGAGATGCATCTTGATCACTGTTTAGGACTCTCAGTGTACAGCGCATTGTGGGGAAGAAGAGGAGATGAGCCATCCACAAAACAATTGAAGCAGCAGAAAGACCTTCAAGATGGCTCTGGCTTAAGAGAGAAGATTCATGGCGATTAGTTTAATGCCACCTTGACACAAACTGAGATCTAATAAGCCTCAGCTGGGGCACCTGGTGCACCCAAGGGTGTATGATGTTGAAAGACCCAAAATACTCAATGAACCCAGGAACATCACTGATTATGTGTCTAGGAGCTTCAGTAGATGTATTAATTCAGTTGGTCTTTTAAGATGCTTCTCAATGCTAATAAAATATGAAAGTAAAATTTTATGTAGAAAGTAGTAAATATGCAGAAGCAATCCCTTAAGTAATCCCTACTGGGAGGTTACAAGGATCTGACCATGTTTTCATGAATCATGTGTACCCCCTAATATTTATATTCTATTTCTGCAACACTCACTCATGCCAGATCACCCAAGCACCCTAGAGCTACCACGGCAACTGAATCAACCTCAACTACAATAATTCACCGTTTACCGTTATTACACTATATGGTAGAAGATCAATCCCACCTGCATGCAATTAAGGTTCACTTACCTCATTCACTACTGGATATTTATTATTCCACCCTGATAGGACATGAAAACAGCACTCAGTGAATTATATGCCAACATTAACAGCAATGAAACTGCCCACCCTGATGCTGTATCTGTTGTTGCAGGGGACTTAAATCAAGCCAACCTAAGGAAAGTTCTTCAGAAATATTACCAGCATGTCTTCTGCCAAATAAGGGGTGCGAATACGCTTGATCACTGCTACACTGCAATCAAAGACGCCTACCACGATCCTGAACAAGTACGCTACAGCATTTCATTAAGAAATGCGTGGATGACTGCATGCCCATAAAGACAGTTTTTTCCCCAACCAGAAACCATGGTTTAACATCGACATCCAAAATAAGCTACGTGCACGATCGGAGGCCTTTAAATCTGGCAATCTGGATCTTTATAAAAAGGCAAGGTACAGTATAACCTGCAAAAAGCTATCAGGGATGCTAAAAGGCAATACAGCATCAAAATTGAAACACAAGCTGCTTTGCCGATGTGCGCCAAATGTGGCGGGGTATTCAGACAATTACAAACTATAAAGCCAATATAAGCAGTAGTGATTTCTCTCTCCCACATGAGCTGAACACCTATTCATTGAGCTTGCATTGAGAAGGAAATCACAGAACTGACGCCGGTGCTCCCAGCTGCTGCTCTGTCACAGAGGCTGAAGTCACAGAGGGCAACTTTCTGACGGGCTAACACACTAAAGGAGACTGACCCGGACAGTGTTCCTGGATGGGTCCTTAAGTCGTGTGCAGACCAGTTGGCCATGGTTTTCACAGATATTTTTAATCTTTCACGTTTACAATCTTCCATTCCCACGTGCTCTAAGAAAACTACAGTATCATTATTCCAGTTCCAAAGAAAAAAACCTGTTTTAATGGTTACAGACTGGTAGCGCTCACATCCACCATATTGAAATGCTTTGAAAAGCTGGTGTTGGGGCTCTTTTAACACAATGGTACCTGAGTGCTTAGACCCCCTGCAGTTTGCATACAGGTGTAACAGGTCCACCGACAATGCTATTCCCCTGCTCTGACTCATTTGGAAGACAAAGAAACATACTGTACGTCAGAATGCTATTCATTGATTACAGCTCTACATTTAACACAATAGTTCCTTCCAGACTGGTCAGGAAGCTGAATGACCTGGGCATCAACCCTCTCTGTGCAGATGGATTATGGATTTCCTCACTGGCAGACCACAGACTGTGAGGGTAGATGGAAAACTTTCTTCCACGCTGACCATCAATACAGGTTCCCCCAAGGGCTGTGTGCTTAGCCCCTTGCTGTTCTCCTTGTTTACCCTCGATTGTGCGGCAAGACACAGTTCCAATTCCATCTTCTAATATGCTGATGACACTACCATCATTGGCCAAATTACTGCTAATGATGAGAAAGCCCACAGGGATGAGGTCAGGAACCTGGTGGAATGGTGCCTTGACAATAACCTCTTCCTCAATGTCAGTAAAACCAAAGAGCTAGTCATTGATTTTAGAAAGCAGGGTGAGGACCAAACTCCTATTCACATCAATGGGGTGACTGCTGAGATGGTTAGCAGCTTCAAGTACCTGGGTACCTTTATCTCTAATTACTTGACGTAGTCCCAGCATTGGAGCTACAAAGAAGGCACAACAACGCCTTTACTTCCTCAGACAATTGAAAAAATTTGGACTGCCTTTAACTGTTCTTACCACATTTTACAGGTGTGCTATTGAGAGTGTGCTAAGATTCGGAATTACAGTGTGGTTTGGCAGCAGCTCATTGTCTGAGCAGAAGGCATTACAGGGGGTGGTCAGATCAGCCCAGTCCATCATTGGAGTACAGCTGCCCTCTATTTCAGACATTTTTACTACTCGCTGACTCAGGAAGGCAGGAAGTATCGTTAAGAACACCAGTCATCCTGGTTCCTCACTTTTCTCACCCCTTCCCTCTGGTAAATTTTTCAGGAGTATAAAAGCACGAATGTCTAGACTCAGACACAGCTTCTTTCCTCAAGCTATCAGATTACTGAACTCAACCCCTACCACTGGCTCACACTGATGTTTTTTTTAACTTGTTGTTTTTGCTGCCACTGTTCTGTGTTTTTGTTTTTGGTGTTTTCTTGATGTCTTTGTATAGGAGCATACATGCAAATAAGCATTTCATTGCACTTGTGCATATGACAATAAACTCTAATATTACCACTGAAGATTAGCTTCCACCTCAGTTCTCCAATTAGAGACTGTCTCCAGTGTTAGCATTCTCTGTGCTTTGTTCCAGTTTACTTTCAGTTCTTGACTTTGCTTGATTTCACTTTGTCTCTGGATTTCCTGTGTTTTCTACTGTCTAATGATGGCTACATACTTTACTTTGTCTTCTCTCTGGCTCGCTTGTGAACTGGTTTCTGAACTCTGAACTTTTGATTTTGTTTTCTGGATACCCTGTGTCACGCCCTCTGCAGCCAGAGGGTGCTCCTACTCTGTCCTGTCCCTAGTTTCCTGTGCTTTGCTGTCCTTCCGATGTCTCTCTCTATGGGGCTATATATTTCCGGGTCTCTCATTCACCTGCGCTCTGCATTGATGTTCGGATGTCCTGAGACCCGCCTAGCACCAGGTCGCCCCACGTCCACTGCCTGAGGGCATTAGTTTCTATTCAATTCCTGAACTGCTGAGCCCGGGCTAATTCCCCGTTCCGTTGCTACGCATATGGGTCTTTTTCCGGTCTCCTGCTATTCCACGGTTCGTCCCTTCCGACATCCGTGACACCATGGATATTTTGTTCCTGGTATTTTGATACTTCCATGGCCTAAGATGCCTTGTCTGCTTCACCTTCACCTGGGGTCAGCTCACAGCTACAGGCTGCTGCTTTAACTTCAGGTAAGAGCCGTGATATCACAGTAAGAGAAGGCCATCATGAACCCAGTGGGTGAAGATGATATCAACCATATTCTGACAAATCATGACTTCACCACACATTTTCATCATTTGAGCCTGGATGAATTGAATCTCATAGTTAGAAGCATGTGCGAAGTGCTGATGTAAATTCTCTGAGCATGGTGACTCTAGTCTTTGCTGTGAGCACAGTGGTTGCACTGTCTTCTTCCAGTTCTCCTCCGAGACATTCTCTGGAACTACAGATGCATGCTCCACTGCCTTTTTCTTGAGTTTTTTACTCTTCTTTGTCTATAGGAAGATGACCAATCTGTGTAACGTTATGCCATCCTTTTCGAAATGCTGGTTTTGTAGAGTGGTTCTATACTATTTCAAGCTGGACTGTCCATAGATTTAAGGGACAAAATTGCATTACCTACTTTCTGGATTCCAGTCCTTAATTCATCTTGTCACCAAATTAAGATGCCTGCCTTGATGACAGACAGCAGGAGAAATAATGTGGTACCCCTGTGGAGGCTTTGGTAATTTTGATGACCACTAATGCCAACAAGTCACCTGCTTATTTGCTTCCAGCTATGACCCCTTTGAGACAAAACCAATGTGAATTCGCTGGGCCAGGCTTTCCTCCACTGAACTCCAACACAATCGATCATTAGGATTGCGCATTGAATGTGGGGGAAAGGACAGTGTAATTGTTCAAAGCTCTATGTAAGCATCCTGGGTGCTTAAGGTGGAACTAAGCAGTAGTCTGATTGGTAAATAGAACCCACATGCAGGGTGAGAAAAAACAAGGATGCTGCAGGCAGTCCAATGTTGTAGCAGGAGGGGGTCACAAACAGAGCGTGGTACAGGTAAACACTGTCCAGAACTGTGGTCAGAAGCAAGCATGGTTCAAAACCAGAAAGACACATTGAAGGCACCAATAGGAAAATCCAGAATTATAGTTTTGTAGAGACAATCAGACAAGTTCATCACATAGGAAACATACCACATCAACGCACAAAAGGCAAATCCAGTTGATGTGGTCAGAGCAAAGCAAGGGTGGGAAAGTAGAGAATTCTGAAACTAAGGAATTTGAGACTAGGATTACAGGTAGACTCATAGAGCAGACTCTATACCAGAGCCCCATATACTCTGAGATCACACTCCAAGGGCCTTAGATGGATCCACAGGAAGTGTCAGCTGTGATTGGTTTATCCCCACCTGCCTGAAGCAGGTGCATTGATTTGTGGGCTTTGCACATTTTTAGTGCTGCTTCAGAACTTTAGTTCTGTGACTGTGTCTATTACTGCTCTCACCAAGGAAGGGGCCTGGTCAGGGTACGTTAATTCCTGTAGCCCAAAATGCATTCGAAGCACTGAAGCACAGCTTCACCATGACATCCTTGTTGAGTTATTCAGGCCCATCCCTGCCATTAATTTTTGCAGGATGGATGCAGTCATCTAAAATGCACATCAAAACTCACGTTCATGAAAAGCACACAGTCCTGCCTGGCATGCTACTTTTTTAGCTCTTCACAGCTCAAAACATATCACTAGGTGGCACGTATGTTGCATTAGATGTTGAAACGTGAATATATAAATATAGCCTATCTACTGTTTTAAAATGTAACATGGCTGTTGTTTTTATGAAAAGGGGATAACATGTCATAAATGGAGCCTGGATTGGACCTTGATTTTTTAATGTGCCTAGTTTGATGGATATTTTAAGAGAAGAAGGAATTTCATGGAGTGACTACAAACTAATCAAAACAAGATGGACCATTCCATGACGAGATCTTGTGTGCAGCTCTCTAATGTTTTTTATTTTTATGTTATGTTTCTTTTTTGTGTAAAAGACTTACAACGCATACACATACAAGACTGTACAATGCATCCACTTTGCATCTGGGCAGGGGCAACATTGACATTGATCTGTTTTTGGACTGAACAGTAAACTGTCTGCTACATCTGGCTTTCCCGTTTTCTTTAACATGTGTGGCACATCGGGAAATGTAGGTTTTTTTTTAGTCATTGTATTTGACTCATCTGCCGAAAAACTACATGCTGTGCTTGGTGTGCTTCCTGTTCCATTTTAAATAGGCCCATTTAAAATAATACTAATAAAGCAGCCATATCAATCTGCAACTCACAACTGGCAACCCACTAAAGCTAAGCAGGTGTGAGCCTGCGCTCACCCTGCAGTCTATGTGGGTCCTAATGCCCCAATATAGTGACAGAGACACTATACTGCAAAAAGGCATCGTCCTTCGGATGAAATATAAAACCGAGTTCATGACTCTCTATGGTCATTAAAAATCCCAGGGCATTTCTTGAAAAGAGTAGGGGTGTAACTCCGGCATCCTGGCCAAATTTACCATTGCCCTTACCAATAATCCTTATAATCCCCATCTATAAATTGGCTTCAGTACTCTGCTCTCCTCCCCACTGATAGCTGATGTGTGGTAAGTGTTATGGCGCATCAAGGCTGCCGTCGCATTATCCAGGTGGATGCAGCACATTGGTGGTGGTGGAGGGGAGTCCCCATTACCTGTAAAGTGCTTTGAGTGGAGTATCCAGAAAAGCGCTATATAAGTATAAGCAATTAATTATTATTATTATTAGTAGTTTTCAGTTAGTCTTTCTCTAGCTTGCATAGCAGTCATTTTATTGACAATTAGTTTAATTTTCCACTACATCTGAAAGCGGCATTATAAAGACAATAAACAGAAAAGATCTAAGATGTTATGAAACCAAACAAAAATCTGTTCACATTTCCCTAGAATACACCATTTCCCCCTTTGAGAAAAGCTATGAGAAGACTCCTAATAATCAGTTCCAATGTCATTTTTCTTGTCTGGTAATATATTTGCACTTTGAATTAAGGGTGATCACCTTTAAACGGAAATCACATTGTGTCCTCTAGTGATTACAGCTGGATCTGGCAGTAAATAAATTATTGTGTATGTTCAGCGTGTGTTTGCTCTAAGGTTTTGGCTCTTTCTTTTTTTCTCAATGTAAAATATTCCTTGGAAATTGAGTGTCTGCATCGAAAAGTTTCACCTTTAATTTTTATTTTTTAAATTTAACTTAATTTTTTAATTGCCCTTGATCTTCTATCTCCATGCACTTCATCACAGGACTTCGTCAGTCTCATTGGTATTCTGTAATTTTGTTTGGCGTTGACCACGTTTCAAAGTTGGCTCACTTTGTTCCCTTGCCAAAGTTGCCTTCTGCTTTCCAGATGGCGGATATTTTCGCTAAAGGGGTTTTTAGGATCCATGGATTTCCATCAGACATTTCCTCTGGTATAGGTCTCCAGTTCATCTCTTGTTTCTGACTGGGAATGAAAGTCAACTTATCCTCGGGATATAATCTGGAGAGCAATGGTCAGACTAAGTGAATCAGTCAGGATTTGACTGGATACAGACATACATGTATCTTCATTTTCAAATGTCTGTATTTCAAGAAGACTTAGTTCAGCTTTTATCCTTAGGAGATAATGTTTTATACAAACATGTACAAAGCATTGGACAGGCATCCTGTTCAAGGCGTACCCGGCTTTGGATCTGTTGCTTGCCAAGATTGGGTTCTGCTTCCCTGTGACCCTGAGTTGGATGAAGAAGTTAGAAAATGGATGGATAAACAAGTACTGAATTTTGCATGCAGCTAGAAAAAACATAAATTGTAAATACAAAAAGGGAAAAACGAAGATAAAAGTGTCTCATATGAAAAACACAGTTACTAATAAGGTCTCATTTAGAATGTTAAGTACAATTTTCATCACCATGTTACAGAAAGGTATTACTACTCTGGGATCAGTCTCTAGAAGATCAACAAAATTTTAAGTCCTAAACTAGAAAGCCGAAGGAACAGAATGTTTTTTGTCTATAACAGACAGTTAGCAAAATCCTGAAAGGCCGACTGTTTTCTTCAAATGAACATTGAAATACGAACCAAATGACACAACTGAAAACGTTTATGCCCGGGTGAGTCATAGGTCACAACCCTCGATCTCCACAGCGACCAAATGCATTTCCAGGGTGAGTTGACCACCTCCTGGTGTCGTGAGAACTCGATCGGGCCAGCTGTCCATGCCACCTGTCCCCACTTAACAGATAATTTTCTCTGTTACTCAGCTCCAGGCTATCATGCCCTGTCAACATTGGAGGCCCTGTCAATGAGCATCCTACCACTAACCAGCCTGAAATTGCAGGACTGTCCTTGTCTGCAGACCTGCTTGGTTTCGCCACTCCCCAGTTCTGCTCTGCTCAGATATCCTGTGCCTTTTCTGTCGTACTCAGCCCAGCAGAATAGCACACTCCCTGTTCCTGCAGAGCACATCCCTAATTCTTGCTATTCCTCGTGCTTTAACAAAGACCAAGCAAGCGGATTCCTCAGCAGATCACACAGATGCGAACTTATCAGCTCAGCACCTTATCATAACAGAAGCATTTAAAATTCAGAATAGAAAGCACTTCTTTATCCAAAGGGTTGTTGGTATATCGAACAAACTAGCAACCCATGTTGTTGAAGCTGATACCCAGGTTTCTTTCAAGAAACAGCTGAATCAGATCCTTGAATCAATTAGCTACTAACTACTCACAGTTCTAGTTCTGGTTAAGGGGGAACGCTGGCTTATTCTGGCTGCTGCTCCTGTTGCCAGTTTTCAGTTTTTTTCTCTACTTATTCTCTGTCTCCCTTGTTTTTTTTCTTACACAAACTTCTACAGTAACCGCTTCATGTTGCAATGTCTCTATAAACTGAGTTGTACAGTAACTGATCCTACTGTCACTTGCCAGTCTGATACTGCCACTAACTGTTGGAATTGTTAAACTGAGGCTTTTTATAACCACCTGCTACTGCCCTGATTCATGATGTCTTTCCAGGTTGTCCCAGATTCCACCAAAATGTTCCTAAGGTACTCCTCACCACAACTGCTGCAACTTAAACGAAATTATTTCCTTGAAAAATTCACATTTGAGTTTTGCCATGATATTGGGACCCTGCGACCAATATGTTACAATCAATTAGCTATTCTCTTAAATCTAGAATTACCTACTGCAAATACAATAGTGTATTCCCTTCTCTCTAACATCTCTACTTGACTCTGCATCCCTTAGTAAACTGGTTTTGAATATGAAATCCACCATCTGCCTATTAGATCCAATTTCCACCACTTTATTTCAATCCTGTTTCACTGCTCTCTCATGTGGTACCAATGGCATTCAAACTGCTTTTATCTGTTAACTCAATGCAAATAATGTCTTTGAACCCCTCCAATCTGGTTTCCAATAACTTCATAGCACAGAAACTAACCTGATTAAAGTCACTAACAATCTAGATAATGGCTTCTAATTCTGGTTCTCTTTCTATCCTTATTCTTTTTGACCTCAGTGCTGTTTTTGACACTGTTAACTATGATGTCTTACTTGTATTGAGGTTGTGTTTGGAGTTTCTGACACTGCTCTTAAATGGTTCAAGTCTTACCTCACTGATCACTGTCACTTTGTCTCTCTTGGTGGATTTAGGTATGAAATTGGATTTGTTAAGTCTGGTTTTGCTCAGGTTTTGCCCCCTAATTTTCAGCACTTGCATGTTCCCACTCAGTCAACTTTTAAGATTGCCTAAATGATCATTTCTGTGCTGATGATACTCAAATCTACATTCATACCAAACTTGGCACTGATGTGGCTGTCTCTGTTCCCCCTAATTGCATCTCTGACATAAAAACATGGATGACTCCTTCATCTAAACTGTGACAAGACTGAAGTCATGCTTGTTGGCACTCCCCTTCAACTAAAGCCAGTGCAGTCAAAATTGAAAAACGTGATGGTGCTATTTGATTCAGGATTGAGATTTGACCCACATTGCAACATATTGTCAAAACATCATTCTTTCACCTCAGAAATATTGCCAGACTATGTTCTATGTTGTCGCTAACTGTTGCAGAAAAGCTGATCAACACATTTGTCTTTTCTCAACTTCACAACACGCTGGGGTTTCTAAATCCACATTGAGCAAACTTCAATATGTCCAGAATTCGACTTCCAGAATCCTGACCAGGTGTAGTGTAAGTCATCACATTACCCCTATCCTGGAGTTCTTGCACTGGCTTTCTCTCAGGTTTCATAATCCTTCAAAATCAAAATCCTCATGCTCACCTATAAGGCAAGCCAGACTTGGCACTTCAGTACCCATCTGAACTACTATGATCCTGCTCTCCACCTTGTAGCTATTCTAATTCTGTAATAGATAGATCATTTTATTAGCCATATACAACTTATTGCATTAGGAATTAGCCTTTTTCACATACACAAACTTGCTCTCCATGAGACACACAGACAGGGAGAGAAGCATAGGGTCAACTATTGTAAAGTACCCCTGAAGCAGATGGGGTTAAGGGCCTTGCTCAGGAGCCCAACAGAATATGATTCCTCTGCCAGCCACAGGATTTGAACTGGCAACCTTCCAGCCACAGGTGCAGATCCTTAGCTACTGAGCCACTATTTGGCCCTCCTTTGTTCCTGCTCTATTCTGTTCCCCCAATCTACTATTTTATCTCCTTGTGGATACATTATATTGTGTTTTTTTGTTGTTGTTCTGTAAAGCGCTTTGAGAAGCCACTGAGATGCCACCTTTAAAGGCATTAAATAATGCAATAAAATTCAGTTTATTAATTTAATAAACTTTATTCATAAAAATAAAGATTATTAGTTTGTACTGAAGTTGTTCTATTGTTGCTCTTATCTGAAGTTAGAGCAGTGGTCTGTGGCTGAGTTGAGCACAGGTACAGTGCAGACAGGGTAGGTGAGGCTGGAGAAATATCGAGCAAACAATCAAGGGGAAATCCAGAAAACAAGGTCAAAAGCCAGGCAACGTCTGGAACCAATAAGACAATTAGAGAAAGGCATCAAAGGGTAATCCACAAGCAAGTCCAAGAGAGAACAAAGTAAGTCCATAGAAGCCAGTATCCAGTAGAAAACTCGAGGAATTTGAGGTGAACTGAAATGAATCAAAGGTGAGAAAAGAAGGTAAACTAGTGCAAAGCACAGGGAATGCCAAGACTGGAGACAGTCTCTATTCGGAGAACTGATGTGGAAACTAATCTTAAATATCCAGTAGTGAATGAGATACTGTAAGTGAACCTTAATTGTGTGCAGGTGAGATTTATCTTCTACATTATAATGTAATAACAGTAGCTGCTGAGTTAACAGGTGTAGTAGTTGAGGTTGGTTCAGTTGCCGTGGTAACTCTACAGGAGTGTCCCAGCGACTGGGAGTAAGCAAGTGTTATAGAAATAAAAGGGGTGGAAAACATGATTAATCAATACATGATTTGCCCATTGTAACCTCCCAGTAGGAAATACTAAAGGGATTGCTTCTGTATATTTACTACACCCATTAACATTAAATTTTACTTTAATATTTTATTAACATAAAAAGGCATCTTGAAAGACCTATAAAGTGTATTACCTGTACATTCATCAGACAACTTAAAACTACAAGTATCTGATGCAAGCATTCCTGCAATGGTAATGTCATTTTACATCATTGCTGGTCTTGCATGCTTGCATAACTGCAGTGTGCAGATCACCTGTAATGACAATACCCTGGATGGTGAAAAAGAGTGTGTACTGGCTGTCTTGACAGCTCCAGTAAGAAAAGGAGTGGATTCAACAGTATGTGTAGGCAATCAAAGGAGAAATCAAATATCCGAAGCAGGACACAGGAAACAAGGAGGAACCAGGAGGTAACAAAGTGAGAAGAAGAACAAGAACTGGAATCGAACAGGAGAAGGGCGCACGGTAAGGGGCAGAATACTAGGTACAGAGAAAAGAAATGTGTAAGTACAGCTCCTGAGCTGAGCTCAAAGCAGAGGTATAAATTGCTTACACTTATATAGCACTTTTCTTGACCCTCCACTCAAAGTGCTCTACAGGTATTGGAGACTCCCCTCCACCACCACCAATGTGCAGCATCCACCTGGATGATTTGACGGCAGTAGAACACCAGAACGCTCACCACACATCAGCTATCAGTGTCGAGGAGATTATTAGGAGGCTATGATTGGTAAGAGCCAATGGGAAATTTGGCCAGGACCTTGGGGTTACACCTCTGCTCTTTTCAAGTAACGCCCTGGGATTTTTAATGACCACAGAGAGTCAGGACCTCGGTTTTACATCTCATCCAAAGGACGGCGCCTTTTTACAGTATAGTGTCCCCATCACTATACTGGGGCATTAGGACCCACATAGACCGCAGGGTGAGCACCCCCTGCTGGCCCAACTAACACCTCTTCTGCCAGCAACTTTAGTTTTTCCCAGGAGGTCTCCCATCCAGGTACTGACCAATTGCTTAGCGTCAGTGGGCTGTCAGTTGTGAGTTGCAGGGTAATATGGCTGCTGGTTATAGTTATACTGGTTATAGTGCTCCCCCACCCCTCTAAGGGTGAACTCTGGGTGTTAGACAGGGTTTTTCAGGAAACTGGGAATGAAAAGACCAAACCAAGTGAGATTCCAGGATACTGTACGTTGTAGTGTAGTTTCCTGTAACCCTTCAATTGGAGGAGCACACACTCTCAGACATTCTGGCAGACACTCTCAGGTGTTTCCTCTGTTTTCTATTTGTTAACCAATTCTCAATCAAAACACAAGTATAATCCCAATTGCCCCTTGCTTGTAATTAAAAAATTCATTATTATGAGGAACTTTATTAAAAACCTTTTAGAAATCTAAATATAGTATATGTCCTATGCAAGTTGGTCAAGAAAGACTTGCCTTTTCTAAAACCATGCTGATTCCTAATATCTGATCTACATTAATTTAGGTGACCCCCTAACTCCATTTTAACTTTTTTTCATGACCTTACACTTTATAGATGTCAAACCTATTGATCAGTAATTATAAAGTGCTATACCCCACCTATTATAAACTGTTTAGAATGCATATACTGTACATATTTTTTCTAACATTCTCATATGAGTACAAATGATAAAAATCTTATTTGTATTTATCCTAATATAACATAATATATACTCTTAAATTTCCATGTTACTTGAGTACATTAGTCAAATGAAGAAAACACATATATAACACAAAGTACTGTAGCTACAGTATATGTAGCAGCATCTACAGTACATGAAAAATCATATGAATTTTAAAAGATACATGTTCCAAATGGGGGTGGGATTGTGGCACAGTGTTTAGCATGGCAGTGCCAGGGTCATGGATTCAATTCTGGACCTATGGTGCTGTCTGTGTGGAGTTTGCATGTTCTCCCCAAATAAGGTTTTTCTCCCACAATCTAAAGTCATATTGGTAGCTTACTTGGCTGCTGGGAATATCGCCCCTAATGTGAGTGTGAGTGTGTGTCCCCTGTGATGGACTGGTGTCCTGTCCAGGGTGTAAACTGGTTTGCGCCCATGACCCTATATTGGATAAAGGGGTGAAAAAATGGATGGATATTCCAAATAGATCTGGTGTTTTATTATTTGGTTTAAGCTAAGAATCTTATTGCGTACATGTTTTAAACTTGCATTGGAACAGTGAGTATTTGAAGCTGATTTTTTACATTGCCTTATTTGAATTATTCTGTAAATATATTGTTTATATTGCATGTGGAATGTTTAAATTAATTAAGTTATATCATGAGATCCTATGGTATAGTATTGTGTGATTCTAAGATGAAAAGAAAAGAGAAGATGAATAAATGTGTTCATCTATGGAGTCTTCTTCACATAAGTGAAAAGAAGGAAATAAAAAAAGGTTATTTTCACTTTTCAGTGCACAATTAACCTGTATTTGCTCTTTTGCAGCTCACAAGCTGATATATATCCCCATTCAAACCCCTATAGAGTCTGCTTTAAAATGTTTATTTTTACTTCTTATTTCTTCCACTCTTTCTTCTCTGTTTTCCCTTATTTATACAGAACAGATTATATACAGTAATTGTTGTGTCAGTACCAAACACAGCATTTTAGTTTTGTGGTTGTGTACATCTACACAATGATGACAAACAAGACCCAAACAAAATGTACCAAAATAGAAAGTGATGGGTTGTTGAAAACTTTTGTCAGTTTTAAATGACCATAGGGTGGGCTTACAGCTCAGTTTTGAAAAAGCAGCTGATTGGATTTTCAATAAGGCAGCACATCCGCTCATTAATAACATCAGCAGTAAATGGCCGTTGAGCTTTGCCATTGCAAGCACATTTTGCCATTCTTTTCTCATTAGTGCTTCATTGCTTGTACTTTTGCAATAAACTACAGTATATGCTATTGCTAAATAACAAACCAGAACCCAATTCATTAATGACCACCAGCTGATTTTCAGAGTACAGGGGGCTTTGTCAGCTTTTGTTTATTTTACCTTGGGATCCTAAGAAGTGTTCTACAATTCATTATTGTTAATTAACTAACAGAATATTCTTGGGAGATACCATATGCTGTGTTATTTTTCTTGTAAAAGACAGACATCAACAATGACTTTCTCACTTCTCACTGAACAAGTTGGAAACTAATTCTAGCATTTCTTTTGTTCTCTGTTTTCCAACCTCATGGTTCCATTTTGAGACATGGTTGGAGTTGTTATTAATCTGAGAAAAGCTAATTACACCATTATGTGAGTTATTTAATGACACAATTAGATCTATTTTGACATGACAGAATCATGCTGTTTCATATATCCAAGAATTAGGGAAAAAATACTTCTGCTCTTTAATTTTCTTATTTGTACCATGGTTTTAGAATAATTTAGCAGAATATGATGCCAAAAAGGCCACTTGGAGGGGATTTGTTCTTGCTTAATAAGTAAAAATATCAATGCAAAAAGAGAACAAAAAAGTATCAGTGACAGACTAGAGTGGAACAGACTTCCTGACTAGGGTGGAACAACCAATGATGTGAGGTCATGTTTGTTTTAAAAGAAAAATATTTTGAACTCAAGATGCTTGTCTTGTTTATGAAAATAACAGTTTTAGTGCTGTTTTCCTTTACTCAAATTGTTTACTCTACATTTTAATTCCTTAGAGAAACAGCAAGGTCTAGTGAAAATATTTGCAGAGGACAATCAATAAAATCCAAACAACTGTGCATGAATTGAAAACCTAAGTTACCAGCCTTTAGTACTGTTTAACACCTCAGAGACAACGTGCTCCCAATCACAGCACTAAATGCTCCTGTTTGCTCTTACCTTTGACTACCAATACCTTTCAATACCAGTAAAATCAAGCAATAATACGGGCAGTATGTTGGCACTGTATCTTCAAGAGGGTTTGAGCTAAACAAATTAGTATTTGCACATGATTTTTCACTGGTTGCAAATCTCTCTTTTAATTAATGGAATATAAACTGGGAACTTTAATAAAAATAAGAGTCTTGAGTTCAAAAGAGCTATAACTGCACAGTATCATTTTATTATTATTAAGTACATAAATTATAAATTTTAATGTAATGAATGGATGAAGTACCTATTTAATGTATGTATTTTATCACAATTAGTTAAAAACAATGATTATGTATCACAAGAATTGTTAAATGTCAGAATTTCTGCTTAGATTTAGATTTCGTGAAAAGAAATTCCATCATTGTGTTTTGGTTGAGTGATTTCTTTTCCTGATGTAATCAAGATAACTGATAGCTTAGTGAGGAAAGAAATCCCCTAGTAGATTTTAACACAAGCATGTTTAAACAAGACAGGTCCAGTAAGTGATGTCTATCTAACACTGTTGATTGCTACATATGGTTCAAGACCAAAATCCTATAGTAAAACATAAACCCTCCACTGTGTTGGATTACACAACACTTCTGGAGCTAAGAACCCTTAGGCATTGCATTAAAAATAACCTGCAATGACAATGTTTCAATAAACAACATTCTAGCAGTCTACTGAGAAAACACATGCACTACACTGCACACAGCATACAATATGAGCAATAGGTCTGTTGATTATCTGTCCCGCCAATATAGACAGTACACCAGCACCAATCTTTGGAAACATAACTTTCCTGTTTGGTTTTTTTTCAGTGACAAATAATGGACATTGACTTTATTTTGTCATCTTGCTTATGTACAAAAATAGTTCAAAACATTTACAATGGTTCTCAGGTAGAAGCTCTACCTGTTAAACTTCACGTGTATTCAGTAGAACTTTCTAAATAATAATAATAATAACCTTCTGCTTTTGCAGCTAATAAATGTTTATCTATTATTTGCACCTTTGTATTTCAAATAAATTAGCAACAAGAAAAATTATAAATGAGTAGGACAATACATGCAATTCTTTTGTATTAGTATGTACTGTAATTTAGTTACAGTAGTTATCAATGATTCATATTGAGTAATTGTGACTAATAAGAAACATACATTACACTATTATGGGAGTAGGGTATAATAACCTTTAAAACATAAACCAACAAAATTTTGATTTCAAATAATAATGTGAGCATAATACTGTAATTGTTTCTTTAACTAAAAAGGCTGTGAGTCAGCACTTTGCTTGTGTAAAGCTGCAGTTTATTTATCCAGTGTGTTAAACTGTCAAAAGAGCATGAATCAGTTTATTTGTGTACAGTACAGTTCATGTTCAAACTGATCCTTATACAATTTTGGCTTGATGTAAATAATAGCATATCAGTAGATTAATATACAGTAATATATACTTGAAATTAGATTTGCAGTGTCAGAAGAGCAATCTTTATGTTGTTAAGAAATTACATTTTATTATAGTTACTTATCACAATATGATTAAAATAATAATAAACCATCCATCCAGTATCATAATGCCATTTATCCCTGGTTATAGCAACCAAGATTATATGCTTATTATAGAAACACAGGGTGTAATGTTCAATGCAGGACAAACATGGACACATACAAGTACACAGGGGCAATTGGGAGAATAATATACTGTACAGATGCAGCACAGTTTTAAATCTAGGTTCAGTCCCAAACTGTTTGTTTTTTTAAGTTTTTATGTTCTGTTTATACACGTGTTTGCACTAAATGCTCTAGTTTGGTCTTACCTTTCAATACCGTACTGGCTAGATTAAATGGTGTCTGTAAATTGTATAGGGTGTAGTCATGCTTTGCACACTATGTCTTTTACGTTAGGCCCCAGTTCCCAGGCCCCAGAAATGACTATGGAAGATAAATGGAAATTGACTAAAAATTAATTCATTTAAAAACAACAGTTTTACATAAATATGTTTTACAAAAATGTTTTTAAATTCCAGAGAAGAGTGATGTTATTCTTTAATCTTTTTATAGCTATATTTATAAATAGAAGTTTTAAGCATTGTGCTATTTTCCCTTTGGTTTTATTAGTACAATTCACCTTAATATTTTTTTTTACAAATAAACGTGTGTCTCCTTCCTCAATCCATTTATATTCCGCCCCTTGCAAATCCTGAAAATGAAGACATGGAGTCTCTTCATTTTTCTCAAAATGAAAAAAAAAGAACAGCTTGCAAAATGCAGCAACCCTTTTAAACGTCATCACAGCCATCTTTATAATGCTCTTCTTTTCCATTTTGCCACCCTCTTGTTGCTAAGTGCAGTGCTGTATGTCTCTCTTTCTGTTTTCAAAGGGCAGTGGAATACCATTTTGCATTGAATTGCAACAGTATATACAAAATGACAAACAAAATTTTTATTGTATCGTAAAATCTATTTTTAACTACATCAGGCATTAATAAAAGTAACATCAAATATAATATGTCCATTTGTACATCTATAAACATGAAATTAAAAAATAAAACCAACAAAACATGGGGGTTAATTGCACACTTTAAGGGGATGGCTTTAGATCCTTAAATGTTGCTATCTGTGTTGTAAAGCTGCTCTTTGAATTTTAAAATACTTCCAGCACTATTGGTTTTTCTCTGTGTGTACTGAATAGCTCTGCAAGTAGTCACGCAGCTGTTTCCATGGCAATATCTATCTGTGAGGAGAATTCATTAACCCTTTAGATGTAGGAGTTCCTTGTAAAAATCCTACAGAGCATACTGATAAGCAAACACACCAGCTTTTCTTAAGGTGAAGGCATGATTTCATATTTTATCTTTCAACTAGTTCAGTTTGATCAATCCTTATTATCTCAGTTTTACGTTTATGCATCTCCTTTCTCTTTTTCATGTATTGATGATGAAGATTTAAAGCAACTCTGGATTAAATAATTCAATGGTTCTTTCCAGACACAGTTGGCTTAAAGAGATTTAAATTCTGCAGTACTTTTATCTAGCATCCTTGTCTTTATTTATATCTCATATATAAATGTGAGATGGTGTCTTTTATTTTTTCGAGGGACCATGTAGTCTGTGTAGGCATGATTGGCCTCAAGCTGACAAAGAAATTTCTGAGGAAGAAAATTGTCATTTAAATACTGTGCATTCCTCATACCGTGTCATGTGTTTAAGGGTGCAGTTGTAAAGAGCTCACAGCATTTTTTCTATAAAGATGCCTAAAATAACACTTTCTATTTATAGCAATTTAGAGGTTGTAGTAAGTGGTAAATAAAGGAATTGTTTCAGATGAACATTATCTACAGTAAGATGCAGAGACAAAGGGGAATCTCTAAAGCTAGGTCATCACCAGTGTAGAGGAAGAATTTGTGGAAGTAGACGTATGGATAAGATTATTAAAAATAATGAGCTCTGCTGGTGGACTCCACTTCATACTCACAAATAACCACTGTTCAAGATGAACAGGGAGAAAACATTGTGGAAGAAAACACACCTATAGCTTCAGCAATGCTTAAACAACATATTTCTGATGTCATAAGCGGAGGGTACAGTGCAGGCACAAAATATATAAATCAAGTATGCTTTTACTGGTGTAATGATGCATAGTTCAGGACCCTATGCAGACGGTATAATCCGGAATTAAGTGGGAAGGAGATGACGAGGAACTGGGCAGGTTGACAAACGGGGGCATGATGACAGTGAACTGGTGCTCGGGGGGGGGGGGCGTGGCCATGGTGAACAAGTCCAAGGAAGACCAAAGGCAAATCCAGAGCGAAGTCCAAAAGTCCAGAACCGGGATGATCCAGCCAAGACGAAACCAAGACAAGGTTAAAAACTGGAAAGGGATCCGGTGCAGGGGTGGGGAATAAAAATGGGATGATGAGACCAGGCGCTCTGAGCCCTGGACCCAGATGGTCAGGACACCATGATGAAGCCTATGCCATCGGGTCACTCCTGGACCCGCTGGTAGGCAGGCTTCCTGGCATCTATCTTCCAATGCTGAGCTCAGAATAGCGAGAGAGTCTGACTTAAATAAGGAGGGGCAGGATAGGAGGCAGGAGCACATAATCAACTAAAATGTGAAAGAGCAGGAGTGCCCTAAGAGATAGCTTAAAGATAGCTACTCACCACAGCATGGATAAGGGTTGATTGAGTGATGTATTATGTTTGGATCAGATTAAAGCTTTGCATTAATGCCAAAAAGTTCCAATTCTTGTCTTGTCTGACCACAAAATCTTTTGGCACATGTTTTCAGTATTGCTTAGAGGCTTTGTTGAAATTGCATGTGGGATTTCAGATATTTTGTTCATTTCATGAATTTGTTGATCTATGGCCATTTTCTCCCATCTCAGCCACTGAACTCTCTAATTCTTGCAAAGTCATCATTGGCTTCACAGTGGCATTCCCAACCAGTTTCCTCTCCGCTGTTCAGTTAGGAAGGACTGTCTAATCTAGACAGTGTCTGGGTACTTTCCACTTGGTAATGGTCAACTTCACCATGTTCCAAAAATATTAAGGGACTTTGAAAGGTTTTTGTACCCCTCCTGATCTGTCCTTCTATACAACTTCATCCCTGGGTTGTTTTAAAAGCACTGCGGTCTTCATGGTTGAATTTTTGCTTGGAATTCACTACCTGACTGAAAAGCCTTATGGATATAGATGTATTTATTCTTTAGTCATGTGACCCACTATTACTGCACACAGCCTCTTAACTAATTGAGTGGTAATTGTGTGCACCTAAATTAGTTTTGATTTCCTACAGCAGAGCTTGAATACTTATGCAATAATGACTTTTCCACATTTCTTTAACATTATCTGTTTGCCTTTTGCTTTTGCTTTAAATGTATGGATTAGTTTGTATATTTAATAATATTACTTTCTACTTCAAAATACCATGACTGCAAACCTTAAGTTAGCAAAACTTGAAACTGTACATTAATCTGAATGCTTTTTGCAAGGCATTGTACAGTATGTGAACTCATGTAGTGCATTATATGCAGATTGGTATTTCTTACAAACTATGAGAGACAAGTTGTATTCATTGGAAGGTGAGCTGTTTTATTTGATTTTGATAAATCTAAGTCAGGCTAGAATCATGATTGAGGTTTAGCATACATGTGAAAAAAGATACCTGCAAACAATCAAAATACTATAAGTTAAGGATATCTCAGGAATTCCTTTTCTTTGGTTACTGATGTTGATCAAGTTAAGGATATCTTAGGATTTCCTTTTCTTTGATTACTGATTTTGAATAACATTCAAAAGAATGTTATTATCGCAAAAGTAAAGTAGCTATAGCTTTAGAAACATGATAGCTGAATGAAGGTAATAGCATACCAGCCAATATTTCAGGTTTAAAATCTGTTTTAGTGAAATCAAAAAGCTGACATCAGCTAACTGGACATGAAGCAATGTCAGCTGTTTTAGTCCTACTGTATTAATCACTATTTCCATAAATATAGAAAAGTTGGTAAAAACTAGATTTAAAAAATAATTTGAATGACAAAATCAGTGAAGTTGCAAAGTTTGGGAACACCATCCACAGAAAGAAATGGGTAGAAAACAATATTTGTAATTCTTCTTTAAAATAATCCTCCAGTGTACTAATATATTTGCATTCCTAAACTGCCTCCACTTTCAGAATACAGTATACTACAAACCCTGAAGAAGAAATTGACTATGTGTAATGGCAGCCCAACATTTTCGCCTTTCTGTAGAGACTGCTTCATGGGATGATATTAGGTTACATGGTTGAATAGCTGCTTAAGTTTTAAATCTTTGCAATAAATAGAAGATAGTGAGAGGAAAAACCTTTCACATGTAAATACTGAAAGCTAATATTAGGTAGCATACACACTCTACATTAGTTTTCCAGTAAAAGAAAGACCATGGGCAAATGTGTAACATCAACACATGAATGTCTGTGGTACTGTATTTTACAGGCTATAAGAGGAGATGGTTATTTGTTTCTGGTGTCAGGGCAGCAGGTGGTGTCAAGATGATTGAACCTGGTCTAAACTGTATTCACCGGTGCAGAATGTCCTGCCACACTCAATCACCTGATCACTGGCTAGAAGACAATTGGTAACGTGATGATTTAAAACCAGGAGGCTGGAAGGTTCCAATGAAAAAAGAGAGAAAAGAACAGCACAGAAAAGAACAGAGGACTCTTTGTGAAATAGTGGGTGCATCCCATGTGGAGCAGGGAGTCTGTGTGATGTGAGTGTTTTGGGAGAAGTCTCAGAGGTCTGAATTGTTGATGGTTTGTTTTGAGGCCAGTAAGCAGCTTAGCCTCCTGGTGTGAATAGTGAGGGAATCTGAAGAAGTCAAGTCTTTGAAAAGCTCAAAAAAGAGACAAACATTTGTGTTTGTTTTGGGAGTTTCAGTCATTTTCTAGCGCTACACAAAAGCCCTTGTTTTGTATCGTACTGCTGTGTTTGTAAGGCCTGAGACCCCCAACCCCCTATTAAAAGATAGCTAGCTACAGCACTCCAAACACCCAGGTATGTCACACTGAATGCAATTACAGTAATGAACCTGGGAAATAAAGTATGCTATTTTTTTTTCATTTCCCCTAGACCTTTTCCAAACTTTTCAAGTACACTGAATATAAACAACAAATAAATTAGGATTAATAGGGAACTGTTGGATTAATAAACGCGAAATAATGTTAGCACAGAAGTTCAAATATTGAACAAGTAAAGGTTAATTCCATTCTGAAAAATAGAAAGGAGACACACAATGATTTGGCTGATGAGCCTTTGTTAGGTGTGAGAGTTGAGAGCATGTCATTGCCCTTCAGGTTCCTGCAGTGTATACCCAGCAAGAAAAGACAAATATCCCTTTCATCTGAATTATTACACTTATTTAAGAAAACCATTAAAAACAATTAAGAAAATGTTTCAAATTTTTCAAAAAGAAAACATTTTTTTTCTTTTTCAGCCGTTCAGTCATAGATTTACTGGTACATTTTGGATCATTGGTCATAGATTTACTGGTATGTTTTGGATCATTGCCCTGTAGCATGATCCACAGCTAAGCATTAGCTGTTGGTCTCACATTTTCCTCTAGAAAGTGCTGTTATAGAGAGGAATTCCTCATGGGTTTAATGATTGTGAGGAGTCCAGGTCCTGAGGCTGCAAACCAGGTCCAAATCATCACCCCTTCACCACCATGGTTGATGGTTGATATGAAGTTTCACTAAACATGTCATTTTGCATTACAGCCAAACAAGTCCACTTTGGTATCATCCATCCAGAGGACATTGTTCTCGAAGTCTCGTGGTTCTTTAAGGTGTTGTTTTGCAAACCTAAGCTGTGCAGTAAGGTTCTTTTTAGAGAAAGGGGGTTTTCTCCTGGCTATCCTTCCGTGAAAGCTGCTCTTGTTCAGTCTTTTTCTAATGGTAGAATCATGAACTCTAACATTTATCATATTGACAGAGGCCTGTTGATCCCTGGATGTAGCTCTGGGGTCTTTGTGATCTCTAAGAACATCATATGGTCAGGTCTTGGAGTGAATTTGTCCGGGTGCCCACTCTTGAGTAGATTGGCCACCGTCTTGAAATATCTTCATTTGTCAAATTTCAAATAATCTTTCTCACTGTGGAATGATGGATCTACACTTTGCAAATGCAAGAAGATATATTTTAAGGTCACATGATCTTTTCTGGCAGTATATACATAAAATCTGCAACTACTGAATGTTGGGTAATTTTTTGTTAAATCATGACAAAATTTGTGTGTGTTATACTGTATGTCACATGAGGTTTAATTTATCTATTGTTATGACATGTTGTGGACTAAGTGAATGTCAGACATGTCTTTATACAAAATACCATAGAATTTTAAGGGGCTGTACTTTCTTTTTCACATTACTGCACACACCAAGACCAATGTTCCCAGAAGTCAATTAACCTACTAGTATGTTTTTTGGACTGTGGGAGGACACCAACGTAAGCATAGGATAAACATTCAAACTCCACACAGATAGCACACCAGGTCTGGAATTGAACTCTGGGCTCTGGCACTGTGAGGCATTAATGCTAACTATTGAGCCAACATACTACCCAACTCTATATCTTGCTCTCTTATTATAAAAGGAAACAACAAGAACTTCTTCTAGCAGGACCACTAATCAATTTTTGCACAGCTTGTCAAGGAAATAATTTTTCTGATCCCATTACAATTTCTCTCAGTCTGTTACGTCCACCCTTTGTACCCTTCATGTCTCCATCCTTAGCTTTGTCCTTTATCTCAAAACCAATCACATCTTCATTACCATCGTTACCATCTTTGCCGACACAGACCTTGACCTTGCCAGGCTTGTTACTTCTCCTGTTGGCCTTATTTGTGCAACCATCTGAATTATCAGCCCAGGCTTCACTTCTCAACTCCTGCTACCCTAATGCCTGGAGCCCCATGTAGAACACTGTTGGCACTAGATTTTCTCTGTCCATCATTATTTTTGCTGTCTTCTTTTGCCTTGGTTCCATCATCAGCCATATCATTATAACCTCCCAGCACCAAGCATCCTCCTTACAGCATATTTATCTTGTTCCTTCTTTACACCCCTTTCCACCACTTCTCCCCATCTAAAACTGGCTACAGCTGTTCCTCTCATTCTATCATCATCCAGCTTGTGCCCCTAGAGCCCCTTATTCAACCCTTACCTGACATATTCACAGTGTCAAGAGCAGCCATTCCCACGGGCTGCTTCTTTGCCTTGTCTGTGGTCTTTATTCCCTGCCTTATCTCTCCTGCCCCATCATTATTTGGGTATTACACACTAGCCACAGCTACATTCCCCTTAAATGCCCTCTTCTTTAACCACTCTTTCTGACAGCATGTAAATCAAGGTTTTGACACTAATTTATCCTCCTTGTGGGCCTTCCTACTCTACCCCTCCACATCAATCTGCAAATATCTTCTATCTTCCCTTTCCACTGCTGATGCCATCAAGCAATGTCATCGTTGAAGGGATCATAATCATGCCCTTTTCTGGGCTTCCTTTTGCTCAGTACTGGATTTGTTCACTTTGTGTCACCTTCTGCTACTACCTCTGCAAAAAGTTCTCTTTATTATCTTCTCTTTGTTCTGCTACAAGATTCAACAGGCTAAATTCCTGGTACTGGTAGTTCCATACAATATGCACCTTCTATTCTCAACTACCACTCCTGTGATTCCCTACCGGAGGAGAAACCTTACCAAATATCTATGTATCTTGCTCATTATAACTATGTCTCAGGCCCATTACTCCATTACTGTACTTCACTAGGAATAACAACACCCAAGAATAAAGTGTCCTGAGAGGATTATGGCGTGTTCAGTGAAAATTTGATTTAACCTGCTTGGCTGAGGGCTAACTTCCTGGCCATAGAACGAGGAGGCCAGGACCCCCATGCAGAGTGAGATGTGACCAAGGGGTAGATGCAGAGGTGAGACATACTGTATGCAAGGGAGAGAAGGAGATCATGTACAGTATATATAGAGTTTTAGGAGAGGAAATGAATCAGAAGTGATTGCTAATAAGATCACTTTATTAGCCATATACAATGGAACTTGTCTTTTTTGCATACCCCAGCTTGCTCTCCATGAGACCCACAGACAGAGAGAAGCTTGGGATCAGAGCACAGGGTCAGCTATTGTACAGCAACCCTGGAGCAATTGGGGCTAAGGACCTTGCTCAGGAGCCCAACAGAGTAGGATTCCTCTGCCAGCCATAGGATTTGAACCACTAACCTTCCAGCCACAGGCAGAGATCCTTAGCTACAGTGCCACCGCTCTGCCCAGCTACTGTAACTGCTAACAGCAGGACTGATTGAACGTGGTTGTTGTCATCCCTCCTGATCTCCCATTACAAACTCCATAAAAATGAATCCTTGTCCTTTCTGGCTAGCTCATTTATTTTATACTTGCAATTAGTCATGACCACTCTCATCTCTTCAGTATTGCCTCTTATATACCTTCCTTATACTATAACTTTATTGTAATTGCCAACTGTGTAGTGGAGGAAAGTTAGGCTATTACAATTGCTTAACAGTAGCAAGAGCCACAGCATAGAATCATATTACTTTCTACAATAATTCCATTTTGTGCCTTGAAGATCTTTAATAGTTTAATTTTGTTTCATTTCATTGCATTTGCAATATGGTTAGATGAAAGTGGCTTGAAGCCTGATGGCCTGAGGAAATATCCCAGTTCCAACTTTTGGATACACCTTTTGTGTTATGTGACCTCTCCCTTAGTTATTGCTCTATTCCTTTGGTTTCAGGAATTAGCCCTCATTGTTTCTTATATCATGTCCACTCTTCATAAATTAAAACCTTACAATTTTATTATTTTAAGACTTCTCACTTGCTGGTGCTTTGGTGCTTGGTTACCTGGTTATTTAAATAATGTTACTCTCTCTTCATTGCAGAAATTTAGTAGTTTGGTTTTACTAATTTTCCTCTAAACCAAACAAGTACATTTTGCATTTCTTCCTTAAATTAATAAAAGGTAACATCTGCTCATCAATTTCACACCTGTGTTTTAACTGAAGATTCTGAAGATGTCTACAAAAATATATAATTCTTCTTAATCAAGCACATCTAATCACATACATTAAATCACATACATCTTTCCTTACATAGCAATGTTCTTTACAGAGCTTTCTCATTCTCTGAAAATCAAATTCATTCATGACCAAAATGCACAACACCCTGTACTAGTTTTCTATGGTTTCCTTTTCTTTAGTCCTCAGCACCCAACATCTGCTTCAACCTTCTTTACTCCCATGCATGTCAGATCTTTCATTGTATTCTAATGGCATAACATTGTTTCATCTTAATAGAAGCAAAACTCATCCATCAGTCAAGGCTAACCTGGCTCAATCAACTTTACAAACATCTCCACTCATATTACCAGTTAAGTCTATTAAATGCAGCCCTTATTTCAAACTAACGCAAAAAATGTCCATCACAGTGTAATTACTGATGTACTGTACATTATCAAAATCATTTTGGGGTTTTTTCTGCTAATCACATATAAATGATATTGAAAAGAGAATCAGTCTTCGATGAGAACAAAGCCATTTTTGGAATTGTGTTCAATAAGGCTAACATTGACCAAACTACAAAAATAAAAGACTGAAATAAAGTTCACCTCTGAAGTTTCAAGCTTTTTTTTATCTCACGACCTTGCTTTTGTAGCTGTGAAATCACAGATAAGGTGATGTGTTTTTTCCCATAAGTGGTGACTTTCTCAGATTTAGCTTTGAAGCAAAGTGATTTCCATCCATTTATAGATTAGTATGTCTGCTGGTGTGACATCTAAGAGGGTAGCGAGTGTGGTGATGCTGTTAGCAGCAATGTGTAACTGTGAGAACTGTGGAAATGATGACAACCAGATAACGCTGACTGGATGATTATGGTAAAGTGCAAAAAATTTGTTAAAATTAGACTGCGAGGGAGCTTATTGATTAGCAGTCACTTTATAAATCAGTACAGGATATTTTTTTAGATACCTGACAAGCTTTCTTTTTGATTTGTGGTTTATCTGAATAAAACCTTTGAGCATTTGTTCTCAGACATTGCCAATGCATCTTTGAAAAAAACAAATAAGGGGAAAAAGTCTTAGTTTACCACTATGCATTCAAAAAGCTTTGAATGAGAAAGTGTTTTAGACATGAGAGTGAGACAGAGAGAGGAGGAGGAAGGCAGAGATGCATTAAGAATGTGATACTATTTATATCAGACAGGCAAGAGTGACCTAGTAACTCACATGTGTTATACAACATGTGAATGTAAAAGGGAAAAATACCAACATCTCTTAAAGGGTTTGATGGAAACACTGCACAGGCCTATTAAAATCAGATGATTTGCTCAAATGACTTCAGACTTGAAAGAGCGACACAGGAATGGCATTCTATGCAGGAGTGTCCAGCAGAGGAAAGAGACATTTTATTTCAAATAATCTATGCCTGAGTTCAATAGACAGACATTGACAAACAGACACATCAGTGAGCTACCCATCTGGGATCCTTGTTTCAACAATGATCAACCTTCTTCAGGCCTAGAAGCAACAAAGATGACCAAGAAAGAAAAAAATATTGAGCACTTTCCATTGTTTCACAGACTTAAACCTACTTTTTAGTGTCTGAATTAACCACATTACTTTAGGAAAAAAACTAAATTTCCTGCTCTACTTTGCTGCACATACTGAACAATGCAGAACTATTTACTGGAAATCAAAGAAGAAAAATGAAGGAGATTTATTAAGTGAAAATCTACGTTTAAAACAATCACTGCAATACAGTAGATTTCTACATAGTCTCTTAGTTGTTATATTGGTTCTCTTTGTTTACCTTTTATTAGTTAAATCCCCGGCATAAGCATTGACTAAAACTACCAAAAGTGAACAAAACTCTAAAATAAAACATAAAGGATGTATGTGACACATTTATATGTTTCTGCACTAGCACAGTGTGTGAATTCTGCCTTTTAAACATAAAATAATTATGTCTAACTGAGTTCTATACATATCAAAATATTGTGATGAACCCAAGTCTTTTTGTATTATTTGCTAATAAAAAATTAAAACTAGGGAAATTAAATACTGTATGAGGCAAAAATGGGTCCAATATATTGTGTACTGAATGTGTTTTATTGAATGTCACCTGTAGTAAAAGGGAGACATTGGGATTTTGTTGTTATAAAAGCCAAGAATTTTTATTAATTTATTACAGATAATGGAACCCTTTCTCTTGTCTAACCATTTTAATGTTCAGTGCTTGTTGAGATATACATTTTCCATTTTTCTAATGCTCTGAAAAATCCAGCAAATCTCTCTCAATCAGTAGAAATATTTGTGCCTACAATGGTCATGTACTGTACAATTTATTTTGACTACTAGCATCTCTGAAGCATGCAAAACAATTAACAGCTAAGACAAATGATATGCCATTCTTTTCAGAAGGTTGGCTAATGAAATGATAAAAGTACACAAATGTTTGCTGTTTTCATCTGACTAGATCTACTATTAATATCACATGAAAAGGTGGCGCTACTTCTCATGGTCTGTTTGGGTAAGACCAGAAAAAAGGGAGCTACAGTATGTGTTACCATTGTCTATGGGTTAATGTATACAATGTAACGAAAAAAAAGTTGTACTGTATGTGGACTGAAACACAAATGTTAGCAATTTATCTTCCTTTACTGTATGTAGAACATTCTCCAATGAGTGCTTACGTCACAATTGAAATAATTACATCAAGGCTGCTGGCTGCTCCTCTCATGGGTATGCTTATGGCACACAGAAAAGTCTTTGATCTTACTGTAATCATGCTAGAGCACTACATTCTCTCTCATCATTTCCTTCAGATGTACAATTCTCAATTGGTTAAGTGGACTCAAACATTTCTGAGATCCCATTACAAAAATTCAAGCTGGGTGCTTATAAGCAGGGAAACTGTATCAAGCAGTGGTGCTGTATCAACTGTGTCAACAGTCAGATGAATATTATGTCATATAGAGTTAATGCATGAAGATTCCTACACAATATAAGTAACAGTTTACATCTTATGACTTTTCACCAAAGCAAAGATGTGGAGGTTAAGACATACCAAATGCAAGCTTTCAAAATTTATGTAATAAAGTATGAGGTTAAAATAGCATCTTGTTTCTTCCTACATGCATTTGGTTAAGGGTAGCGGTATCCTTGAAAGAGGATATTTCTCGAGGACACACTTGTGAGGATGACCAAAGTAAAACTCCAATAGTTTAACAGACTACTTACTGTACACCCTAGATTCTTTAGTGAAACTGCACAATTGCACTCAAACCACAGTCATACTTGTGCATCTCCATGCAAAGAGAATTCCTTTATGTTTCCATAGAGCAGACAGAGTAAATAATTCCACAGTGTGATTTCTTATTTTGGTGTAGCAAATGCCTAGCATTCATTCTTGCTTTCAACTGATTACAGGGCAAAGTTTAGGACTATACTCTATTTGACTTGAACACATGTCTTCTCTAATTTCTGCTATAACTATCACGTATCTGCACATGACCTTGAGAAAGTGTTAATTGGTTTTTAATTTTCATGTGACCAAAGTTGCTTCTAGAAAAACATGGAAACTTGGAGAGCTGTAAGTATCACTTCTAAGGTGTGAGCTGGAATAAGCCAAGGGAAAAACCTGCACAAACTATTTTACTTTAGTTCTTTCATATGCTGCCTGTTGTGATAACTTGAAACTTTCCAGTGTTTTGTTTCAAAATCTGCAACACAATTTTATGATTCCCTTTGTATTAAAATCATGCTTACCTACAGGAAGAACCTTTTTGTTCCTCTACGTTTTTCCTAACATAGTACTATATATACATTTGTTAGCATTGCTGCCTTGCATTGCCGGGGGCCTGGGTTTAATTACTGGGGTCCTACTGTATCCATGTGGAGTCTGAATGTTCTTCCTGTGTTCATGTGAGTTTACAAGTGCTCTGGTTTCCTCTAACTGTCCAAAGACATGCTGGTAGGTTAATTGGCTTCTGTAAAATTGCTCTAGTGTAAGTGTTTGTTTGTCTGTGTGTGCCATGCAATGGACTAGTGCAGGGTGCATCCCACTTTGTGCCCAATGTTTCTCTGAATAGGCTCCGGGCCACCATGACCCTGAATTAGATAAATAGTTATTGAACGTGATTGTGATGGTACTTATAATTGAATGCTGTGCAGTCCTTCAGGTTTCATTGTGTCCAGCTGTTAGAATCTTTGTTAAATGTTAATTTATCTGTTGGATGAATGTCATCACATTTTTCATTTTTTATCTTTCACTATGACAAATGGAGTTTCAGAGAGTAATTCAGGAGGAAGGTTAGATTCTAATCTTGCCTGGCTTCACTTTCCTACATTTATATTTCTTCTTCTGAACCTCCCTTTTATACATCCTTGTGGCAGCTCCCTGGTTCATTCTTTGCCATAGTATGGAGGGATACGGTCAGCTTTATCCTTATGGTGAGGCTGCCATTCCCTCAGCCAGGTAAGTTATGCTAAACAGCCTCTAATACATTTTGTCTTTCTATCACATAAAAGAATGGAACTACTGAATAAAATGCCTTTGCAATATTTATTTTAGCTTATTTGTTTTGTGTGAACAATGAGGGGCATTGTATTGCTTGAATAACACTCATACTGAAACAACTAACACAGGACACTTCCTCAGGCAATCAATACCATCAAACTCCATAACAGAGGTTCACAAAGCTATGACCACACTTAAGGTGAACATACTGAGTTTCACTTGCACAGGGGTCCTGCTACTGGCCTGAAATATACAGAAAAATCAAAATCAAAGGGGAACTGTCAGTTTTATGAAGAGCTTTTCCACAGTTGATCACAACAATTAAAATGGTATGGAATTATGTAATCTCACTTTAATAGGTACCTTACACATATATGTGTGTACACCCATTTTCTTTCTCAATTCCCACAGATTATGTCTAAAAAATGTTTAAACAACTGTTTCAATTAAATGTGGTATTTTTCTTGATATCTGTTAAAAACAGCTAAAGCTTCAAAGTAGTGGTGTCATCACTTTTAACCTATTTTTGATTTGAGTACTCGGAATACTATGTATTCACTGTTTTGGAGTACATCCTTTGAAAATGCAGAGTAAAGCGCAGGTTGATTAATTGGATAATTTGTATTCAGTTTAAAAAGTGTATCCATGCTTGGAACAGTGCCGATGAGATACAGCCACAGGTTGACTGAAGCCATAAGCCAAGTTGAAGAATGCTATGCACATGTAAAACTAAAGGAAATGAAACACAAAACACATGCAAAAAGCTTCTGTCTCTTTCCTGCACTGTTGCAGGTTATCATGTTTTCAATTTTACTTTTTAAATCTATTTCAAAACAGTAAAAGACAGTATTTTGTATGTATATTCGGTGCATTCAATGATGAGCTTTAAAATTGAATGAATCTAGGGGAATTTAAGGTAAAAGGTTTATTTAAAAAACAAGCATTGAGCAAAATTGTGTAAACATATGTTTTTCTTAAATCTGTCTTTTCCTGATAAAAGAGCAAAAGTTACTAAAAGTAACATGGACGTTTTTTTTTGTAAGCCAATGCTATTGTTTGCACTGTTCTCTAATATTAAAATAGATGTACCGTACACACAAGCACGTATAATAAATCAATGTGAATGTGGTGGTGCATTTCAAATGGGGAAATCATCAGTCAGAATTGTGTAATTCCAATGAAGTTGGCTTTACTCTATGCTAAAATATATCCAGGTCTATATTTAATTAAAATGTTGCAGTAGCTTTAAAATCGGCACTTAGCCTTCACTAATTAAAGTGCTGGAATGGTATTGAATCATCGGGTAATTCTTAATTCCATGTTTTGGATTAGCTGTTTTAACAGTTTTTTCAGCAAATATTTTTGTTGTGGCCACGCAGCTGACTAATGCAAAGACAACGTTGAATCTCCCCTTTTCTTCAAAGTTTAAATAATTCATCACGTCATTTGGTCTCTCGTCTGTTGCTAAAAAGCTTTAAGACATTAACAATTAACCCATGTTTATTAGTAGTAAAAACAACGTTAAATTATTAATGTTGATGTTAATTATACGTACTTTTACGTATTCATTCCAATAAATTTACGGCTGTGCTAATAGCATCATCGTTGAATGACCTGTCCATGGTCCTGAAATCTCTCCAGGCTAAATTAGGGACATTAAGAATTGATAGGCTGAAGCTGTTCGCCTTGTCCCGGGGAGTTACAAATCTGAAGATTTTTTGAAGAATTTGCAAACAATCCATTTTGAAATATTGGGGGAATTTAATACAACTAAGTAAAGTTATAGCTTTTAAACTGTTAAAGACTTGTTTAAAAGATTTCTTCCGTTTGGCATCGGATTTAAACAAATTTCACCAGTTACATATTATTTTTCCACATGCGTGGCGACATATGGGGTAGACACATGAATATGTCACACCATAAGTAATTTTACATATTTAATTTACAAACTGTATAGGAGTTTTAATTTAACTAACTCTCCGTTAAATAATTAATCGTGATAAGGATAGGATGTGGTGATCTATATTTCATGGAAAACTCATTCCAGCTCCTGTCCATCACAATCATTTAAGCTTATACAGATCTAATCCTTTATTTTCTTTTCGGACTAAAACGAATATTAATAAAAGTGTGTTTTTTGTTTACATTTCTAAATGTTATGCTTCAGTCAAAAACTTGAGTTCACCTTCAAGGGCTTCGATGGTTTGGATCCTGACTCCATCGGTGAACTGTTAACTCATTATACGCCTACACGTAGTTTGCGTTTCATTGCCTCTGACCTTGATTTGGTCGGTGGGACAAACTCCAGTCTTACAGATGATCAGATACTGCATGTCAGTTAACACTTTAAACTCCCGTTTTAGAAATTTAAGTTTATAAGGTAGCATAGAATTGTGCTTAATTTTCCGCATTAATATTTGTGTTAACTATTTCTGTTATTGACTGTATGATTGCAAAGCGCTTTGAGATGATGCACGATGTAAGTCTCTACTGTATATAAAAATAATCTGCTAATTATTTTATTATACTCTCAAAGCAGTGTTGATCTTGTAAAATATGTCGAATATCCGTTCATATATTCAGAATCCGCACTATTCGTACGACCGTTGC
This sequence comes from Atractosteus spatula, assembly GCF_055471065.1. Lineage (NCBI taxonomy): Eukaryota > Metazoa > Chordata > Actinopteri > Semionotiformes > Lepisosteidae > Atractosteus > Atractosteus spatula. The sequence goes on from NC_142714.1 coordinate 37,504,782, forward strand.
ACTTTTTGAGGCTTAAATAACCCATATAGCCTGAACCATGATATGAGTCAAAATATATATTACGGAATATGATTGCAAGAGATACAGGTGTGCGTATTGTACATAGTCTGTAACTGTATTTGTTTATTTTTTATGTTATATTCATGGCGTATATAAAACAAAAACGGAAATAAAAGCACGTTCACATCAATCACAAATACCTGTCTAAATCATATTTAATTTAACCTTATCATCAACTCTACACAGTTTGATGGTATCTACTTTCAAAGCGCGCCTTCATATTTGTCTCAAACAAATTAAATGTAAATGTGTGCGAACTCTGAGCTAGATGCGGGCCATGTTCCTGTCCCGTTGAAGTGCCTTGTTCCTTTAAATGTGTCTTCGCACTTAGCCTTCGGAACACTTGTGCTGCTGCTCTGCATCACTGCTCACACTGTGTTGCTAAGCAACTAGGCAGCACACAGATCCCTGCAGAAATTCTCATTTTCTATAAACAAAATAACCTTAATTTTTTGTGCATTTATTTTAATAGTGAAAACTCCAGTATTTTTTATCACTGTCTTCTAAAAAGATGTATGAATTCGGGACTATGCTGGTAGACCTTGTTCCCTGTGACATCAAAGATGGTCCCAAAGTGGCCAGAATTGCATAAAAAATGCACCGGGATACACTTACTGCATTTTAATGGGTTGCAGGAAGAATCGTCTCTTAAAGGCACCATTTCTCAACGTCTTTTTTTCGCCACTCGACGTGGGGGCAAGACAGATCTCTTTCGTCTTTGGTTCTGTGTTATCTTTATTGGCCATTTTTACTGGCATTAATAATTACTTTAAACATTTCGTCAAAGTTGTGATTTTTCCCTTACAATTATATTTAAAGTCGTTGTTTTTTGTTATACGTGATTTTTTTCGATTTCATTTAAGCATCATCTGTGCAATGGTGCAATGGACGAAATAACGGAACTACAAAGGTGTACGCGGAATGTATTGCTAGTTATTGCTTAAAAATGAGACCTATGTTTTTGCAACAAAGCTTGCCTATCTTTCGGCATTCGAAGTAGACTGCAAGATTACTAATACCGTGCTTATACAGTTACTGATGGAATTCGGGATATTTTAAAATAAAAGGGTATACCTTTTTCACTAAAGGGTTAATATAGCCTGCTATGACGTCTGAATCTCAATTTGTTCAGTGCATTTTTTTTTTGCAATGTGCAAATTTTTCCCTTAGTGACTTTGCAATGAGAGGAGCAAATCTACATCATCATCAGCAATAACAAGGGAATGCAGATCACCCCCCCACCCCTCACCCACCCACCCAAACGTTTACATCTGAAAAAAGAAAGAAATCCTTAAACACAAAACACACTGAGGAGCTTTCGCCCCTGGAAGGAGAAGATCTGGAACAATGTGTCTCCTGCAGATCTCGACTGGGAAATTGCAGCAGCTAATCTAACTTGGAAGAAGCTGCTGCATTTTTTTTTCCTTTATGTTACTTTGCCTGTTATTTTTAATTCTTTTTGTACATTCGTTTATGTACAAGATGCCTGATTTCATGGTGTTGGTAGAAGGGATCTGTGATTTGCACGGATTTCCTTAGGTGGGAAAATATCTGACGAATTCTTACCTTCATATATATATATATCCCAGCCTTATTGATTTTCGTGTATTTCTTTATTTTTCCAAGTGGATTTTAATTAATTATTTTACTGAATTAGTATTCTTATTATTTCTTATTGTACTATTCGTTTAATTTTTTGGACCAAAGGCGGTTGGATTATTGAAACTGTGAAAAAGGAATAGTGGAAATGTGGGGTCTCCAGGAAGAGAAATTATGTGGAATTTTCTGTGCTCTGGCGGCTCTGTCATTTGTCTGCTGTGCTCAAAGGTAAGAAAATATTAAACATTGCATTGAAGTATAAACACGTTTTTGACTTGTACACACGGGTACATAAATACACTTATCACAAGTACACTCAGAAATACATACGCAAACACCATAATGTGCACACAATTTTTAAAATGAGAACACAACATACACTTTGTGTTTTTCTCCCTTTAAATCCTTACTCTTAACACCTGAAACGCAAAAGAAAATGGCAAGAGTCTGCTGTTGATTGAATAGAAATTGACAGCTATACGGGTGTACGTGACAGAAGATCCAACACTAAATCCTATAATTCCACGTTTTCAAACACAAAAAATAAGTGCACAAAATTACATTTATGGTGGGGGAAAGGGGTGGAATTATTTGTAGTGGAATGGGCTGAAGTAATGCAAATTACTCAAATATGGATTTTTCAAAGCAAATTGTTGATGTATTGGGGGATAATTCTAACCACGTAGTTTTTTAACCAGTTTTAATTGCACAGGCAGGCATTGCACGTGCACAATATCACTTTAAATAATCATAAACGGATTTTGAAAGATATGCTCTGTTTAATAGCTTATTACTGTGAAATCTAAATGCAATATCGTATTTTCAACAATAAAGTAAATGAAAACAGTGCAGATGTGTGTCAACAGCAAAGGCTAACACCGATCATTGTGTGAGAAAAGCACAGGTGCAGTCAGGTAAAGACTTTATTTACAGTTATAAATACCTATAAGTAGATTTTTGATGGTATAAGCTTTTCTTTCAGTTATTCTTTCAGAGGATGTTCAAAATATAATTTGTCATTGTTGTATGTAAGATTTCTTTATATATGCGTGAGCAATGGAAATAAAGTAATCAGAACCATTCTTATTACAATAATTTTTTTATTAAAACGTTAAAAAACTGCTTGATAAAACGTAGGCATTGGGCAACTGGATAACCGTTATACTCTATAATGGACGTTTATTGTCGTATTTACTAAACCGCGGTTCTCACGAGTATAAACCAGCTGTAGCCATAACCTGAACAATATGTCTTCCATTTTGATATTGTGATATTTCAATTCTCTTGTTCTGTGTAAGACATATCCTCAACATGAAATATATTATACATATCACGTGTTCGTTTTTATTTTGCTTTGTAATAAGATCTACCAGCGTGAACCCTGACGAAAAAGGCCTTATCTTCGGACACATTTGTCAAGCATTTTATTTCGCAAAGTCTAAAATACAAGAAGTTAATCAAAGAGTCAAGATAATAAATTAATTAACTTCCCCCCCCCTTTTTTGGTAAATAAAAATGCATATTAATTTATCTATCAAGCTACTTAATGTATCTCTCTGTGTATTTATATTAATGCAAATATACAGTACCCTGTCATCATGTCTTCAAAAAGCTCAGTTTTCCATTTTATTAATCTTATTTTTAACTGAAGTCCAATTCTGTATGAAAGCCTCCCTGGAAGATTAAAAAATGGGGTTTGAGTGCATCCTTTCACAGTAATAGCGTTGGTACAGTACCTGAGAATGGAGAATTATAAACAGCCAAAGGAGTTACAGTCTCTGCATCCCTAATTTTTTATGCTGTAATACCAATTATAGGCAGAAATATACTGTATATTGGAACAGTTATGAAAACCAACAGTTTCAACTATTTCAGTTTAGTATTAAGTCTGAAAAAAAGCATTTTCTAATGTATTATATAACTGCTGTGCGTTCGGCAGAAACATTCAACTTTTTCAGACTTAATATTACAAAAATGAAATGCTTAAAATAAATTCTTCATTGTTATTTTTTATCAGCCCTTCCACCGGAAATATATCTGTGGCAAAAAAGACAGTGGACAAATTGCTGAAGGGGTATGACATCCGCCTGCGACCTGATTTCGGAGGTATGATACTGTAAATTTCATTCTGAGACTCTGAACAGTGGTCTCTTTTTTCTTTTCCAGCGAACAGTGGGATTAGCGATAAATGGGCTTTATGCTCATGAAATATGGAAGGTTGTCATTAAATTTAAGTAACAAACTTTTAGACTTCAAACCCATCCCACAAGCCTCCCTTGCACAAAACAGAAGAACATTCATTTACCTGGGCCTGTCATTTCTGTAGTTAGCCAGTAAATAATACAGACATTCAGATATGCTCATATGCTCCAGTCCAGGACAGACAGACAAATGGATTACCATCTGATTAATACTGTAGGTTAGGGGTTAAAAATCATTCTTTCATAATATTAGCCTTGGTCACGGATTGTTTTTTTTGTGAATAAAGTAATAAAAAGGTAATACCCAGATTAATATCTAGAAAGACTCACTAGATGTGGCAGACTGTTTTTTGACAGTAATCAGCCTTATCCTCAGGCCAGACACAGTCCATCATGTATTTCATGTAAGTTCGAGTGTCTGATGTGATTCTACAAAATGGAATAAACAAGCACAGATGTCCAAAAGTTACTTCTGATTAATTAATATTTGATACTTTTGTGTTTTTTCCTTTAGCGGAAACTGTAGTTTCACGAGTAGGAAATGGTTGTCTTCTAATTGTTTGCTGTCCATTCATGCTGATGGTGTGTAAAAGCTGTACAGGACAAACCTTTACAATGACTGACAAGTAATGTTAGCAGTTTTTGCAGGCAGGTCCATTTCAGCTTCATAGACACCCTTGAAGCTCTTATTAGATTGCACGTTTGCAAAAAAAAAGGCACAAGCATAAAAAAAACTGCAAGACATCTAAAAACTGACAAGATCTAGTTAAAGTGGTTACTTTCTGTTATAAATTACTTCTGTCATTCAGACAATAATAACATGGCATAACAGGTAAGGTCTGGTAATTTTCTGCTGACGTATTTTAAGGTGCCACCATTTTGAAAAGTATAATGCCACTTCCTTTTAAATGCACCTCTAGATGTTCTAGATTTGATCTATTAAAACACTTACATGGGGCTTGGAGTGTTGACACATGTCTACACACAACCCCAGCCCTAAACCTAATCTTAGCTCTGACTGTAATCCTAACATTTGTCTTTTCACTAGTCATAAACATGACTTTAATCCTAACTCAAAACCTAGACCTATAACTAGACCTTTTGGCATGAGGCACCAGGAGTTTTGTACAGTATATCTGTTCTTTTTACATAAACCAATTGGACTCTCATGTGTACACGTTCTTATGCTCAGAGGTTTTCTGGACTGGAAAGTTTTTAAACAGATGGTTTGCTCTTAAACTCTTAATGTTATAAAGACCCAGTGAATTAGTATATTCATAGTTCACAAAATTCTACCTATTTGCAAGTCAATATCTCAAAATAACAAAAAATCTGTTTAACAAATGGAAACAGCACAGCTAAAAATGGAAACATGCACACACACACATATGTGTGTTTAAAAAGATCTGTATATTTTAAAATCATGCATTACCACCCTAATTTCTTCTAATAACAGAGTCCAATTGTGTATTTCTCACCTTCTGTCTTCTATTTTGTACACTTGCTGAATTTGCCATTTAAGGCAGAAAATCCATGCTCTGTTAAAGGAAGTAGAGAAAACTGCAAGTGAAAACAAACGCACAGGCAGTTCTGACATCCTGATTGACAGGCTTGCTTTCTAAAACATTTACTTTTTGGGGCTGTTAATGAGTTTTAATGATTGCATTTAGTATTTTTCTAAACTCAGGTTTTTGGAAGCAGAGTTGCTGGAAAGAAATTATAAGAAAAAAATGCAGACAATGACAAAAACAACAAAGGATTTTTTTTATAATCAATTCAACTTTTGTTTTTAGAAATGATTGGTATTCCATTTCAGCATCTCAAAAACAATATGTAACATATCCCAATCTGTACGTTCCAGCTAAAAACTATCAATGCACTCTGAGTAATGAAGAAACCTGCTTAAATTCAGCACATCTTCTATTACAGTTCACAAACAATCTCAAATCTTTTGAATCTGAGTTTTGAATCTCAAATTTCACAATGATCCTTGTATTCATACCAAAGCTGTACTGCATATAACTTACCAGTTAAAACTTCTCTGGATTGGTGTACTGACCAATGTGAGTGAGAATGGGCTGTAATTGGTCTTGACAATTTTAAGCTTACTTTTATACTTCCCTGGTAATGTGAATCCATTAGCTTGCATTATTGCACCTCTCCCCAAAAGTAAGGGGATTATCAATTAACTTGAGTTTAGTGATAGCAATTTCAATCATTGAGTTCATATTCTAAAAATCACAATTTGCCTTTTGAGTGTTTTCTGAGGGCTGAATAGCTTCCATATTCCCAGTGGTTATGGGTGGTGTGAGTTTTTGATATCCCTACGAGCACAAAAAGCATTTTCCAAGAGAAAAGAGTGAGACTTCATTCTTTGCTCTTTTTAACACATACAATGTAGCTATTTTTAAGAAGTTTAATAAAGCTCTGAATAATCACTTGGAAATAGGGAATTGAGTGACTTGAAAGGCAAGTAGGCAAATATCAACATATAGTATCTTAAATATTATTATTTTCTATAATAGATGATTGTGAATCTTTTCTCATGAGGTGAATTGTGCATGGCATTAACAGGGTGAAGTTGTTCATATTTGCTTACTGGATTGTATTCTGTCCAGTTGTTTTAAAAACTGTAACACAAGTAATAGAACCACTACCCAGGACCTCAAAGACATCTGGATGACATATCTATTGCTAGAAGCCAGAAAAAAAGTGTACTTGCTGACAACCTGAAGTGAGATAGGTGGGGCCTTAGTGAATTTTGACAAAACGTATGAAAACATAGCTGAGGTGTGATTGTCTGAGAGTCTTGGATGCTATCCCTTACCATATGCCTATGAGTGCATTCTCAGGTTTCCTGCCAAATCAGGTCTTGTCCAGGTACAAGCTGAGTTGTCTGGGAGTAGTATGTTTTTCCATTTGGCTTCATTAGCGCACTGCTGGCAAAAGCCATGCAGGACTGACAGAACACAGCACTTTCCTTTTTTTGGGTTCTGAGGGTGAAAAAACTGCACCACGAAATGAGCATTTTAAGAGGTAATATAACCCATTCACTTATCACTTATTCACTTATTAATGATTGGGAATCTTTTTTAATTTTCTCAAGGTTCCATTCCAGTGGCACAAAAAATAATGTTTTTCAACTTAAACTTAAATAGGTAATAAGTCTGTTATATGTGGTTATGTAAATCTGGTCCAATAGAGTATCGCTTTTAGTTCAAGTTTAATTCTGCCCTATGCTTTATTGCACCAGTTCTTTTCCATATTTATTTGTTTTTGCTGCGATTTATCAACCAAAAGCATATGGAGTTATTATCAGACAAGGTCACAGCCAAGCAGAAACAGATATCACCAAGGGATGAACATACCAAATTTAATTAAACATTAAGGCCCAACAAATTTGTTAATTAGTAATGCGACTAAGAATGTTCACCTTAGAATTAATACCCAGGCTTTTACATTATAGGTTGTATAAATGTTAGCATTTCTAGAATAAGCCCTGCATGGTGGCACAGTGGTTAGCATTGCTGCCTTGCAGCACTGGGGCCCTGAGTTTCATTCCTGGGGTGCTATCTGCATGGAGTTTGAATGTTCTCCCTGTGTTTTCATGGGTTTCTGCCAGGTGCTCCAGTTTCTTCCCACAGTCCAGAGACATGCTGGTAGATTTATTGGCTTCTGGGAAAACAGTCCCTAGTGTGAATGTATGTCTGTGTGCCCCGGTGATGGACTGGCATCCTGTCCAGGTGTATCTTGCCTTGTGCCATTTGTTTGCTGGGACAAGCACCGTCTCCCTGCGACAATGGATTTGATAAAGAGTTTAGAAAAAGGATGGGTGGACGTCTAGAGAAAAGGAAGAAAAAAGAAAACAGGAAAAAACAGACCTCTCGTACACTCGTTAATCTGGTTTCTACTTACAAAATACTTGCAAAATATGAATGGGTACAATATTGCCTGATGTGTGACACTTACATAAAGTATGCATGAGATTAGCAATCTTGGTCTCCAGATTGCCCATTACTGGCTGGTTTACTGACATCAGTTATTAGCTAGATATGAGGTAGCCAATATGTGCTTAGTGAGGTTCATTTCTGGTGAATGGCCACGCAGTAGCAGTGTTCTGGTGCCTTGATTTGAGTTTCTGTCTTTGTATGATTATATGGGTAATTTTATTCAGGACACCACCTTGACCATTCTATGATGAATTTTAATGTTCTGAAAGTGTGAAAAAACACACTGGTTAACTGTGTAATTTACCACTCAGAAATTCAAAATAAAAGTATCTGAGAGTACTTGAATCAGTTAAAAGCATATGCATATTTTTCACACAAAAAAGATAACAAAAATTAATCAGAAAAAGATCATAACATTTAAAGTACAACATGCTAACATGTACCAAGTTATATGTTACTTGTACAGTCTACATATTATACATTTCTAGTTTTAAAACCACACTCCTAGTGTTATAAGACACTACTAACATAATATATTACAAAAAACTTTTATAAAAGTTTTATAAAACTCTACTCCTACATGCCCTGCTTTTCATAACTTCATATATAACTGCCTCTCCTGAGTACACCACCCAAACATATATCCAGTTCATATTTGGTTTATGACTATTTTAGCAATACTTTTCTCACCATTTTTAGACATCCTAAAATATGACAAACTAAAATGGCTAAGCCCTTGCATATCTTGTTAGATAAAGCTATACATAAAATGTTAAGTAATATCGTTTGAAAGGTTTCTAGCAGTTTTATTGATGTTGTTTCAAATATTCATTAAATGTTTATCTCATTTATTCTACCACTATTTGACAAGAAAGCATCCAATGGCAATGTCCCTGCACATACAAGAACCCAGTAGTTAAATGATGGGAGAAATCACTGCAAGAATTTGTGTAAAAGATGAAACAGAGAAGCTCACATGTGTTTTGTGGGAACCTCCATACAACAAGTCACATTAGTCACTGGCTTCTCCTGAGCTGTTAAATGAAGTGTTTTTTAAATGTTAAGTTCAACTAATGGTATAGTGTTCTTAAGGCAAAGATAACCATGTAGGTGTGAGGTGTTGATAGTATGTGTCATAGAAATTTACAGTAGATCATCATCTTATCAGCTCTGATGTTATGCTCGCCCTTGGATTAGAGATATTTATACTCCAAGCATCAAAGGAAGTGTTCTACTCTACTTATACATGTTGTTAAAAAATACATTCTAAAGAATTTGGATATTAACTTTTTTTTGTCATTTTGATGAATTGATCACCATTTAATGGTGGCACAGTGGTTAGCATTGCTGCCTCACAGCTCTTGGGCCCCAAGTTAAATTCTGGACCTGGGGTGCTATCTGTGTGAAGATTTTATGTTCTCCACACAGATGAAGTTTCTGTGGGATTTCTCCAGGTGCTCCTACAGTCCAAATACATTCTAGTAAGTTAACTGTCTCCTGGAAAAAATGACTCTGGTGTGCGTGAGTGCGTGTTTGTGTCTGTGTGTGTCCTGCAATGGCATCCCATCTAGGGTATATCCTACCTTGCCTTCTGTTCCTTGTTAGAATAGGCTTCTGCTACTGCTACCCTGTACTGGATAAAGCAGTAAGAAGATGAATGGATGGACTGATAGGAATATACTGAAGTGACTTTTACTGTGGCATAAGCACTAAATCCTCGTTAGTGAGAGAGCGAAATTGGCCACAAGTGATTTAACCTGTTAAACAATGAGAACCTTGAAAATTAAGGAAGAAAAGCATCCAGGAACCTCTTTTTGCTGCTTAACTAGAGAACATAGGTATGTTGGATACTGGATTAAATCAGAGCACTGTCAGAACACTGAGGTATTCACAGCCAGCAGTTTGCAACCTGGCAAGACACTATAGCCAGACCTTGCCTGTCAAAGACAGTCCATTATCTATCATGAGTAACCAAGATTGACATGTTATCATGCTACATCTTCATGATGATTTTTAATACTGTTTTCACTACATCATAAATATCTGGTAGCACAAACCCATGCATTAGCAGTTCATTTTTGAGGAGGCAAGCTAAACAGTCCTAATTTTCAGACAAATGAACACAAAGCAGCCCAGTACACACCAGTATTAATCAATGGCAAAGATATAGGTAGTGTGAGTAGCACCCCAGGTGGAGTCACCAATAGGAACAAAGAGCTGGGTAGTAATGAATTAAGGTGTATTGTAGACCACCCTCATGGATGTCAGGGAGCATGGTGCAGATGTGAAGAATGATATGCTAATTGCTGTGTACAACAGACCAATCGATGTGGAGCCCCAAGTGTGATGGACTGGGTAGGAGCATCTAGTCGCTAGAGAACTCCAGTTGTGATTGATGGCAACCTGACCACACAGTGCTCTATTAATCAAGTCCATGAGACCTTACTTGCAGCCCTTCCTGGTGGCTCATCCTAACAAGACAGCATTCCAAGAGGAAATGCATGTCCTTGTGATGCTTTTGTAACAGTGGCTTTCAGTTATGTCATTCATGCCCTGCACACCAGACTTGAGTCCCATTGAACATTTGTGAAATTAACTGGGATGTTGTGTAGTGCCTAGAGCTAAGAGACCACTGAATGGGCACATATTGTCCAGCATAACACAAGATGAATGGGACAATTCCACAAGACAGCATCTGTAACCTGATGCAAAGCATACAGTATGTCATGTATTTCTTGAATTCCTGCTAACAGTCAGTGGCCTCACACCACTAGCCTGTGACACTCACACTAGATCCTGTGTTGATCACCCATCACACTATCATTCTGCCTGCTACAAAAATATATTTTCCTCATGATCAACTTGTGAATTTGTTGCAATTGTATGCAATGATATTTTTTTCATGTTCAGAATATATACAATTTGTCAGTCAATCTATAAATTAACAAGCGAGTTTAAAGGCTTATTAACTGTTTGGTCAGTCCGTAATTAAGCTTTGTCCATTAATCTATAATAAACTGTAATTTCCAATATTACCTCAAATAACACTGCCTGCTATATGCCACTAAATTTTTAGGCAGCAAATACATAAATCTTACTGGTTCAGAGACTTACGGACTTTGAAAATCAAGTCTTTATACAAACATATTTATATACTGTACATACCTGTACACATACTGTACATACACCAGCCCTGAAGATCCCATGAATTATATTATGTCTGGGGCAATGATAAGAAGAGTTCAAAAGTGGTATATCTCAGGGGAACCACAAAATCCAGTGTGGTTAGTGTCAACTAGAGCCGACATTACTGACAGCTGGGGCAATAAAAATAAATTAATTAAAACCATTTATCATATTTAAACAAAACCAGAAGTGTTTGGTTGACATAGTATTATACATACACAATACTATATGCTGGAATTCCATTATCTTCCAATTTCCATAACTGATATTCAATGGTTTATGGCATTTGACAGTTGTAGAAATGTTTTAGAATATATGTTTCATCAGTCATCATATATAGAAATGTCTGTGTAAAACGGCTTATTAGGATGCAAGCCATGGTATTTGCCTTCTGAACCAAACATTTGATGCTACTTATCTAACCAGAGACTTTAATTGTTCCATGTTACGTAAATGTGTGCATATTTATTTATATTGAAGAGTCTGTACTATAGTTTATTAACATTATAAAATCATTATTAACTTTATCAAATAATTTCAATTAGATTGCCAAGTGTGATTCCAGGCTGGTGAGGCTGTAGTAATCTGTTTTCTATAAGAATCAAACGTGCTTCCTGTGTTGTCATTTTTTTCTATGATCAAAGACTTGTTGTCTGGATGTTTTTCAATAGAAATAGTCTTAAAATAAATAAATCAATAATTCAATCATCAAAGCGAAGTCTGAATTAAGTCACAACATGGGGAGGTCATTTTGCTTCAGGTCTGAAAGCATTATTCTGGGTTCAAAACCAGAGAAAATAAATTGCTTTTTCTAAATAGAAACATGAATAGAAGAACAAAGCTCAGAATATTAGGCGTCACAGGGGTTTGAATGGCATTAAGGAACAATGAAACACATCCATACTTCTCTATTAAAGTTTCATAGTATTTTGTAATGTTTTGGATGTTTCATCAGTCATTGTTTAGGATAAAATGCTTTATTTCCTGTCTAGTGTTATTAAGGAGTTATTGCTTCAGCTGCAGCTAATGTTTTTAAGTACCTTTCATATGGCAGCTGCCTTATTATTGTTGCAAAATAATAACAACACATTTTTGGTTATTAATAGAAAATTAATAGGTATTAGTAGGAGTGAAAATGTGGTGTGCATTTAAGGTAAAGCAAAATTCTTTAAAATTATCCCACATATGTCCAGGATTTCAGCCCAGCTTAACGTCTCAGTTACTGATATATCCAAGTCACTGATGGGCGCCAAATAGTTACCACTAATAAATACAGCCGAAAGTTTCTGAATGTTATACCATTCTCCTAAACTTTATTTCTAGTGAGATTAATCAGATTTAAAAAAGGATTTAGTTAAAGCTCTGGTGAAGGACATCAGCATCCAAGATATTCTAATATCCAAGGGAGTAGGATTTCTCTACCAGCTACAGGATTTGAACCAGCAACCTTTCAACCAGAGGCACAGATCCTTAGCCACAGAGCCACCACTCCACACCACGTGGTAGGGCTAGAGGGCTGCTAGTCTGAGTTCCCCTTAGATTCAGTTGGCAATCCAACCCTGGCAGCCTAATTGCAGTAAAGGTACACTGCTGTACACCTAAAAGAGATAGAGGCTAGTTATAGGGTGTTGAGGCACAAGCACAGTAGCGTAGTGGTTTGTGTTTCCACATTAAATGCTGGGGCCTTGGGTTCAAGTCCTGAGGTGTTATCTATGTGGAGTTTGTATTTTCTTCCAGTGCTCCTGTGGGTTTCCTTTGGGTGCACTGGTTTTCTCCCACAGTCCATACTGCTAGGTTAATTGGTTCTGGCAAAATAGGCACTGGCCTGAGTGGGTGCATGTTTCTTCTCTGTGCGTACCCTGTGGTGGACTGGTGTCCCATCCAGGGTGTATCCTGCCTTGTGCCCATTGCTGGCCGGGATAGGCTCTGGCTCCCCCACAATCCTGTGTTGGATGAAACAGAAAATGGATAGATGGATGGATTATGTAGTGTTGCATCCATGACAAATGAAATGGTAGAACCACCAGCATGAGGTAGGCATCAGCACAAGAGAACAATATTTGATTGTTGTCAGTTTGTTTTTGTCAACAACCAAAAAAGGAATATTTGAAGGTGGTGAGAAGGATTATTAAACAAAAATATGGGTAAGCTGCAGCAAAATCGTCCCAAAGCTACAGGGCCAATGGCAGCAGTCTTTGAGGTTCAGTGCTGTAAATGGTCAGTAACTTGATAAAAGGTGGTAAAACTGACAATAAATGTGGAAATTATGTTTTTGTATAGGAAATCTCAGGGTGGTCCACCTTATTCATATTAGCAAGTACTGAGTAAATGAAAACAAAAGATTTAACAGCTACATATAAATTTTTGTAATCATATTTTTTTATCTTAAACTATAAAATTTAGACTAACTGTATTAAAAACAAAGAGCACAGACCTGGTAGCTCTGTACTTTTAAATAAACAAATAGTAGCCTTTGTTGATTGCTCTCATGGTATACAAAGAATTTGAAGGGGTTAGTACAGACTTTTATTGTTCATTATGATGGGTTGGGCTCCGTCTCCTGCTTTATTTATAATTTTATTGTTTTAATATCCTTATTTGTATACCTTACATACAGTGTTGCAGTTTCAGTGAATTGTGGGCATGAATGTTAACTTTCAGTTTGTAAGCAAACCAGTTGACAGAAGTGTTTTGTGGCTTCTTATTCTGCATTTTTGTGAATGTAAAATCAAAACAAAGTTGGTTGTGACATTGTGATTGGACAAAGAGCAAAGTCATATTCGTTCCTAGAATTTATTACCTGGCATAAAAGAGGTAAAACGAACAAACTGCATTTGGCCGTAACATTGCTATTTTTTTACAAGAATCAACAGTACGTCTTTGACAGGAACATTGTCTTGAGCATGTTAATAATATATCATGTAGATATCACAAACACCAACTTGCATATAGGTTGCAGAATCTGAGCTAAACCCTAAAGTTTAGCTAAAGTTTGCCTTTTCCATTTCTCCATCTCATCTGCTGTGAAGGTGGAGTACCCAGTCCATAACAGTAGAATCCTATACAGGTGCACTTCAGTGGTAGATTATGTGGGTCCCATTGTATGTCTTAAGCGTTTTTTGGACCATTACAATAAATAATAATTTATTATAAATAATTCTACTTTTAATGCAAAGCCTTTTTCGTTACCGTATCCCACAGTCTCATCGACACTGTACCAGTGATGAAAACATTTGCTGATTTGCTAAGATACACATTCATTCAAACAAGTCTTTCTGCATTATGCGAAAACTTGCTGCTCATTCAATAAGAACCATTTTAGTTTGGAGAAGTAGCTCCCCTCTTCCTTTCTACTCCTTGTTAGTAGGCATTTCATACCATGTTAAAACAGACAAAAAGCAGACCATTGAACAAGTACATCTGATATGAACATTTTGCACTTTTACTTTTACAAAGTCAATTTTATTGATTTTTTTTTCATTTCCTATGTGCCTTCTATTTCAAATTTCAAATTGTTAAAAGTGACAAGAACACTATAAGGAATATAAATGTAACAGATTAAACATAGCCAAATTGTATAAACACACATATATAAAATCCATCTTTAGAATTTACAAATTTACCAGTAATACAGAGGAAATTAGAAAAAGACATTACTATTCCTTTTTAAAAAAACTGCAATTGTTAACTAGCCCTTTTGGTAGAAAATAATTAACAAAAATATAATTTATGTTTAGAATTAATCCTTGTTTTATGTGATTTACTCTTAATTGTTTAATAATACAGAAGTAAGCACCGCATGCCTTTCCATTGGCATACACCAAACTCTTTGCTTGTGGCTAAAGCATAAAAAAAGTGTTTGTTTTGTGGCAATAGTACTATTTTACCATTTTCTCTAGGTTATCAGTATAATTATTTCCTTATCCTTTTGACAAATGTAGCCTGCAGATATGAGGTATTAGCAGACGGCTATGGTTTCTGGACATCCATTTTGTTGATATGCATCCAAGTTATGTCTTCACATATCACAAATTAAATACTGCGTATTGTCTGTTTTGAAACAGTTTTTGTTAGGAAATACAGTAGTAGTGAGGACCCTTTGTAGAAAACCTGAACAATATCCAAAGGTGTAGTCGAGACGGCAAAAGTACAAAACTAGAAGCGGAGCCAAAGCAGTGAGGAAGCAAAGAGTCAAAACCAGAGCGATCAGTAAAGTGCCAAAACCAAAACCAGGAGACGTAGTCGGGGAACAAACCAGGGTCAGGAAGCCAATAAACAAATAGTAAGTCGCAGAGAAAGTGATAGTAGCTCAAGCCAGAAAAACCCTAATACTGAGCACAAAAGAGTGTGTAAAGCAGTATTAAACAGGGTGGGGAAAATTGGCCAATTGGGAACCGTGCTGGAGTGTGAGGTGGAATGACAGTTTTGCACTCTATCTTGCACATTTTTACTGTATTCTAAAAATAGTGCCTTTTTACAGTCTTAAAACATGTCCACAAATGATTGGACAGATACATAAAATAATGTTTTTTGGCCTTTTTTTAAACAAGGTTCTAATATATGTTTGTTGAATCCCCTTGCAATGCTGTATCTCAGTTCTCTCCTATTAGCTAAATTTCATAGTGGTTATACAGTACCTAAGTCTCAAAAATGGAACAAAACTGGATATTATCAAGGTGAATGCATGTCCATCCATTTTCTAACCACTTTATCCAGTTAAGGATCACAAGAGAGCTGGATCTCAGCAAGCAACAGGCGCAAGGCCGGATACACTCTGAACAGGATGCTAGTCCACTGCAGGGCGCAGACATACACAACCACAAACATGCACACACTTACGCCAAGTCCAAGTTTCCCAGTTCACCAACAGCATGTCTTTGAACTGTGGGGGAAAACCAGAACACCAGGATGAAAACTCACTCAAACATGAGGAGAACATACAAACTCTACACAGTTAGCACCTCAGGTGCCTCAGTTCCATGATTGAACCCAGGGTCCCAGCGCTGCGAGGTAGCAATGCTAATCACTGGTGAATGAATATATGAAAATAAATCAATATACTGCAGACTGCATTCATAAATTCATCAATGTCTAGAGGGAAGCCGTCAGGTGCTACATGAATAAAATGCCAGAGTTTCTCCAGAAGGTAACTAAACATGTCAATTAATACAGGAGGTGATAAGATTGTCATTTCAGTCAACAACTGATAAATAATTAACACAGTGGTCAGTGACAGAAACCATTGAATTTTGAGTTTGAATGAAATCATGAACTGATAGTTGCTAATCGCATTTGCTTCCTAAAGTAAGGTAGTTGTGTGTGATGAAAGTGGCCTCTGTGGTCAAATGGAAACCTCATAAAAAGGATTGCACAGTGAACTGTACCAGTGTTTTTTGTCTGCATGTCCAAGAATTTTAAATGCTTCTAGTAGATTTTTAAAAGCTTTGGTAGGATAATTGCAAGCATAATTATTTAATTTTAATTTTATTTAAACATGATTTTTTTCTCTTACACCAATGTGTACAGAATGTTAGTTTTTTTTACAACATTCCTTAATTATACGATAAGCAACTTGGAGGAATAGAAGATTGCAGCAATGTTTATTATCTGAAATAGGTGTGTTTAAGTTGAGGAAAAATGTTCTCAATACACAAACAAATGAAGGCTTTAATTTCCATTTATTTGATAATGTCTGTGTTTGAAATTAAAGGGTGGCAAGGTGGTAGAGTGGTTAGTATTGCTGCCTTGCAGCACTAGGACCCTGGGCCCAATTCCTGGGGAGCTACAGGCATGGAGTTTTTGTGTTTGAGTGGGTTTTGACTAGGTGCTCCAGTTTCCTCCCACAATCCAAAGACATGCTGTACAGGCAGGTTAATTGGCTTCTGGGAAAACTGGCCCTGGTGTGTGTGCCCTGTGATGGACCTGTGCCCCATCCAGGGGTGTGTCCTGCCCTACAGTATGCCCTCTGCTTCCTGGGATAAGGCTCTGGCTCTCCCATGACTCTGTATGGATGGTTGTTTAAAATTGATTTGGGGGTTTTAAAGTTTTAAAATATGTCCACAAACTTGAAAAATATTATGATAACTACTGAAAATTAGCCTAAGAAAAATTTTCTTTCTCATTAATAAAATTAAAATGATACCACATACAGATGTAAGATCTACTGTTCAGATGGATGCAATTGTGACCCTTTGAGACCCTTTGGAAGAGCAATTCCCCAAGTACTTTTTTGTGTATTACTAGATACATTATACTTTATTGAAGTTCCTTACACACAAAATGCAAGAGTGAAAATATTTCAGAAGATATAAGGTGCTATACATAAAATATATTACTCAGAGACTGGTGTCATTAAATGGGAAATAGAAATGCCTGCAGTAAAAAAAATCTATATTGTGCCGCATATAACTAAGCATATGCCTGCATGTGAGAATGAAAACAAGGCTAAATTAAAATCTTTAATGAGCGATATCCTCTTGCCTCTGATTTATTTCACCATTTGCATTGCTGAGCTTATATATTACACAAATGGCCCATGCATCTCAGATAAATCGCTATGCTCACTATAGCTAGAGAATTACAGAACTCATTAAGACAGTGATTTATTTAGTGCCCAAAGTAAAAGACGGGAAAAATGTTACCACAGAGGTGAGTGTGAGAACCTGAGGCTATAATTTTCACCTTTTTTTTCCAAACAAGCATGTGGTCCTTTCTTTCTTTCTTTCTTTATATTTTCATTTTCCAGAAAAAGTCAAGACCATAACGATAGGATACATAAAAGAGATACAGTACCTGGATCATGTGAAAATTTCCAGCAATTTACAATATACAAATCACTTTAGATAAATTTAATCAAAGACATGAGAGATAATTTTTAAAACAGAAATAGAAATATCATATAAATTGTCATACATCCACCCAAAGTCATGAAGCTACTTATTGTTAGTAAGGGTCAGAGCAGTGCAGAGTCTGTCCCAGAAATGCAGGACACAAGGTGAGATCACAGCCTGAATGGATTACCATTTTTTAAATGGTCATTTAAAAACATATTGGTTGATATTTATTCCTCTGTAATACATTTTATTTTACTGTTAAATGGGAAGATTTTGCTATTCTAAAATCACTGTTAATGGACTGTTTTTTTAATTAAATTTAGAGAAAGGTAAAAATGGTAGGAGGTCATTTGGCCCTCTATCTCATTTATGCGCTAGTAGCAAATTGATCCAATGGTTTCTTCCAACCATTTCTTAAAAGAGGCCATGGGTTTTGACAACCTGGCTAAGATTAGGTTCTTGATTGCTCTTCTTTGGACTGATTCCCGAGCAGAAATATTTTGTTTTGCACTGGCAACATGGTGACCAGACTATGCTGTCTTTTCAGGAGAGATCTATTTACTTGACTTTATTAATGTCCCTAAAACTTTTAAATACTTGATTCAGGTCCTGTTTTGACCTTCTCTTTTCAAGTCTTAAAATAATAATTTAAAATAAGACATCACTTAAATCCTGATCCTGTTGATCACTCATCTCCTAATTGATTGTAGAGCACCAGTATTGTTTTTGTAACACCGTAACCAAAAGTATACACAATATTCAAAATGAGTTCATACTACTACATTGTACAATGTTAACACAATATCACTTGATTATATATATAATTAAAACTAATTATATGTTAAGATTGCATCGTGAACTAGTAAGACCTACTGTATTTTAGATTATTGTGCAAACGTTTGGTCACCACGTTGTGGAAAAGATGTACTGTAGCTTCTCTGGAGTCTAGAGAAGAGCAATAACATATAGTGAATCTGGGGCTTAAGGAAATGCCACACACTGACAGGCTTGAACAGAGAAGGTTATGAGGGGACAAGTATTGAAATTCTCAATCAACCTAGCAGATTTCTTCAGAAAAAAAAATGTTAAACATGAAATAGAGAGCACAATGTTGAAGTGAATTTAAAACCAAGAACATAAGGCACTTCTTCACCCAAAGGGTTGTGGGAGTATGGAACAAGCTTTACTTAAGTGCCTGCAGCATTCAACATTTATTTGTAATACTTTGGGAAAGCTTTGTGTGCTTGAAACCTTTGTCTTCTTTGAGTTTGTCTATTTTGTAGCAAGAGTATTATATTAGCATTTTCTCAAAGTTATATCTGTATAAATGCTTCCTTATACTTTTGACAAATTTGGGCAGATATGAGGTATTAGCAACTGCTGATCCATTTTCTTGTTGAAGACAGTTCCCTATAGTAGTTTCTTTCAAGCAATGTCCTTCTCTCATTTATAAACTTTCTTATGTTCTTATGTTAAGTACGAAATGCACTTCCTAAATCGATGCTGACTGTCCATTAGAATCTTACTGCCATGGAAATTACCCTCTGTTTTAGTTCTAATTATCCTGCCTATAACCTTACATATAATATAAATAAGACTGATTGGTCAATAATAACATGTTTCAGTTCTGTCACCATTTTTATGGATGAGAGAAGTATTAGCAATTTTACAGTGAGTGGGTATTATCCCTGTATTGAGTGACTGTTGCAAGAGTTTTGTTAACAGTCTATAAATAACATCTCTTGTTTCTTTAAGTACAGTTGGTAGAATACCACCAATGCTGTGGGGGTTTGCTAATCTTAAGTGCTTCTAGTACCTACAGTATAGCACTTCTGCCTGTTCCATTCTAATACTATTTAGTAGCAATACTATCGATGTCAGACAGATCACATTCTCATCAAGCTGTGGAATACAGTTCTTTCTTTTCTTATGAAGAAAAATGTCCATGTTTTTGCAGCATTCCAGTTATGTATTAATGTAAGTGAAAAGATTTGAAACAGTACATAAAAGCAGAAACGGCACAAGACAATCACAGTGTAACACCTTGCATTAAAACAACACAGGTGTTTTAAACATGACTTACAGCTGCTTCATACTTAACTAGGCTTTTATCATGTTTTTATCTTGGTAATCCACTGCTCAGTAAACTTTCAGAGCAGGATAATGATGTTAGGGCACATCTGAGGCATTGAGTGTTTTCTACTTTATTGTTATAGTTAATGTTGGGGGGGTGCAGTAGCAGTCATTGATTTGGTAGAGAAAACAGAGTGATGTGAGAAGGAACTGTAAAGCAGCAGTGTGCGATGGAGTCTCCGCCAAGGGGATACAGTGTAATGATCTTGTGTATTCAGAAAACAAAAGCAAGACAGAGAGGCTAAGAGCTGAAACAGTGAGTGCCTCTGATACCTCTGGAGACCGCAGTTTAAATCTAGCTGTCATCACAAGTGAAATGGGTTTTATGGTTTTGGCTTCCACTGTTAACAAAGCTTGAAATAGTGGCGACATATCTCTAGCAGTGCAAACGTGGTTGTCCTCCCCATAGGCCTTGGCCCCACCAGGCCATGAAAGTGAAAGACTGCTGTCAAAGCGCTTGCCTCCTCAAGTTCTGTTTTAGTGCCCTCTGATGTTCCAAAGCCAAGTAAAGCTACAGTTCTGCCTTTTTCCTACATCTGACATAGGGGGAAAAAAGCAGGAGATGCTGGCGCAGGTGTCTTTAAACAGTTTTGTTTTTACCATTGGTGCACAGTCCTTTGAAAAGCTTAGCAGGATGAATCACAATTAAACCTGATTTCAGAGGTGCATCGCACAGTATGGGCATATTCAGCAAAGTTCATTCTTTCAAATCTTTTACTTTATTTTTGAAAATGCTGATGATACATTTTAAGGTACAATACCTAGAAAAAGTTTTTTGAACCCCAAATTCATTTTTTGGGAATTCTGATTTCTTACGATAATGCCAATGTTGAATCAAAACTATTTTTGAAATAACTAAAGGGGTCCGTATTTACCAATTCAAAGTTTCTTGAGACGCACTGCTTTGTGAAGAACAAAAAAGTGAATAGTTAAAAATAAGTAGATGTGGAATAATAAGTAATCCCCTAGTTACTTAGCACCATTAAAGGGGTTACTAGAAACAGGGTCTTAAATAATTGGATAACAGTCAAAAGGATGGAGTTTTGGCCTGAGTAGAGACCATATTGTCTCTCCCCAAAGCCAAGATCTCCCCAGCAGAAACCTGAAACATCATATAGAATAATATCTAAGGATCTGCAGGCATCTGACACATTAGCTAATATCAGTGTTCATTCCCTCATCACTCAGAAAACAATGGATGGGAATTGTATTCATGTTTGACAACCGAGAAGAAACAAATAGCATTACCTCTTTTCTCAAGTTTGTCAGATTACTAGAAGACAGATGCATCAAAAATGCCACTTTCTGGCCACAACGAGACATGTTTTTTGTGACAAAAAACAAACACTGACTTCCAAAATAAGAACATCCTCCCAGCTTTCAAGTATGATGGTGGGAGTTTCATGATGTGAGGATTCTTTGCTGCCTCAGGACCTGGATGACTTGCTATCATTAACTGATACACAATTACAGGAGACGTATAGTTGAAGTCATTGCTGCTCAAGGAGGTGCCCCCAGTTACTGAAACCAAGGTTTACCATACTTATTCACACAAGGATATTTACTGATGGATAATTTTTTTATTGAATAATTCAAATGTCTTATGTGTTTGAATGAATTATTTAGTAGGGTTATCTTAATCTTCCATTAAGACTTTAATGTAGATTAACTTTTTTTAGGTCCAAAATATGGTAGTACATACATTTAAGGAGCAAAAACTATGCTGAATTACCATATCTAAATGTTATGGAAAGTTTTCCTTAAAAAGTCCACAAATGCAATGCTAAGGAACTCAAAGATCTTTTCAAGAACAAAAATAGTGAACTTATGTCAGTGTAGTCATAGTACAACTGGCTTGACAAACAAAATTATAGTATATCCACGCAAATATCAAGACAAATACATTCTGTTTTACTCCCTTTTGCCATACAGCTCTGCTTGTCTGTTTTTTCTTGAGATACATTCATATTCTTCAATGGATACAACAATCTATAATGAATTAATAAGGACCTCAACTTTTCATTCATGCAAATTAAGAATAGATGTCACACAGGGCAGTGAAGTAAAGGTCAGTTTATGATGAGCTTGCTGTTCATCATCCTTAATTTTTTTAATTACCTCTGAGTTTATGAGAATGCAGAATAAATCCTCATAATGTCTTCCAACAAATCTGTTAGATGTTTTCAAAAGAGGAAATTACTTCAAAGAAAGCTTAATCTAAAGACAGCTCATGGTATCTAAATCACTTTTAAAAATATTTGCTATTTTGTGTAGCTTTAATTAGAAACTCTATCATTATTAGTTATCGGCTTTATAACATTTTTTTGTATTTAACATATATAACATATTATATCATATACATGTGATATTTATGTGTTAAGTTTTGAAATTCCACCTTAACATAAGACAGCTTCAGCATATTTGCCTCAAAAGACAAAAATATCAGACAGAAATAGCAATGCTATTTCTTTGTCTTATTTGACAAAGAAAGTTGGAATAACAAAATAATGCAGTTATAGCCTTAACTTAATTATTCGCACAAAAAGCTGACTTTTAAAATCCAATATCTTTGCCTTTGAATTAGGAATGCCTTGTTAATTTTTTTATATCACCTTTACAGTTGTTCAAAAATGTATATACAAATGCAGAGTTGAAAAACTGATGTCAATTTACTGCACTGAATGGCAGTAAATTTCAGTGGCCTTATCCCTTGAGAAGCAAACTATTTTAAGAGACGCCTAGTTAAGAAAAAAACATTAGTACATATATATATACAAATTATATGGTTGAACATTTGCTGCTTTCAGTATTGCAATAATTTCCCTTGATTCACACAAACGATAGACAACATTCACACAAAATAGACAAATCAGACATTACAAATACATATTTTTGCATAACGCATACAAATTGAGCTCTATGCAGCTATAAAAAGTGCATGCAGAGCCAGTGTACATTGTACACCTGCATAGATTCTTAGATTGCTCCTGATTCTAGTTTTTAGTCACTACTTATTACTACTAATTTTTATAGTTTCTATAAATTGAACAGTCTGTTTTGACATAATGAATTATATTTGATTCAAAGGATGTAGCCTTATTTAATTCTTTTTTCATCTCTATGCCTTTCAGATTTTTTTATTAGGTAGACACTGATTTAAATATCATAGAAAAAATAATATTGTGTCTTATTCTCTTCTGGCAAGGGTTTCATCTGTGATTTTAGTGTATATTGCAGTCAACAACATCATGACATTAATGACAATAAAAGTGAGTTTGTTTTTATAGGATGGTTAAGAAGGATTTTGAAGATTATTATTTCTTTAACAAACAAATCACTTACCATCAAGTATGTCTTCTTGTGTTTACAGCATCCATCCATCCATTTTCTAACCACTTAGTCCAATTCAGGGCAGCAGGGGAGCCGGAGCCTATCCTTGCAACCAACGGGCTCAAAGCAGGATACACCCTGGATGGGACACAAACATGCACACACTCACACCAGGGCCAGTTTTTCAACAAGCCAATTAACCTACTAGTATGTCTGTGGACTGTGAGAGGAAACAGGAGCATCCAGAGGAAACCCATGACAACATTGGAAGAACATACAAGCTTCACGCTAAGAACACCCCAAGTCTGGAACTGAACCCAGGCCTGTGCTGCTCCATATGCACCACAGTTTAAATTATTTTTTTTTAATTCCAGATGTGTCTGTCCAGAGAATTACAGTACAAATCATCTTTTCTCACTATTGAGATGTTGATTAATCATTTTCTCAACTGTACTTTAAAAGAAAGCAGGCGTTTCTTTGTGGGGGTGGAGGGGCTGTAATGAGATCTTTGCATGGAAATATAACACTAATTACTTTTTTATTTCTTGAAAAGAAATGTATTATTTTCAGCATTCTTTTATTAACATACACATAATGGATCGTATGAGAAAATATCAACTTGCACATCAATTTTTTTGTATTTTTCCATTTATCCATACATTCATAATCCTCGTTTTATTAATGTCACTGTCTGCATTAAGAGCAATTTGTCCACCAATACAGTATATATGTACTGAAGCTATGGACTAAACCTACACACTGTAGTTTAAGTTCCAGCTAAACATACTCAGCATTAAATATAAAGTGTTGTCACCCTGTAAAAATTAATATACAGAGATGTTGGAGTGATCTCTTCCTAATTTTACTTATTGCTATATGATTTATTATGAATGGACTAGAAGCATTGTTAGGCATTGTAAAATGTTTAAGAATGCTTTCTCCTTATGTCAGGTGCAAAAAAATGCTTTATCCCTACAGCATATTCTGCAATGTGTTTCAGGATCTTTAAAAATAACGCTGATCAAAAGAGTACTAGAGAATATCTTTGTGGATTTAAACCAACTCACATAAACTGTACACGTAAGAAATGACATAGCTAAAATGGTATTTATTTTATTTTGTGTTGAAATTAACCCCTTATCAATAAATGTGTAAAAGCCTAAAAATAATTCCAATGTTTTAGTCACTACCAAAGAAACATTTCAAACATGGGAACACCATGTTTGAAAAACCAATATAAGTATCTTATGTACAGTCTTTTTCTCTTTTTGAAATTTGTATTTAATACATGTGTAATTAATTAATACATTTAGATAGAGAGTTCTTTGATACTTTGATACATTTGATACATTTTTTTGTTTGAGGGAATTGTACCTCCAGAATGTTTCACATTGTCACACAAATACTTTACATCCATATCTTATGCCTTGACCGGGTGGCTAATGCATGACCTCAAGCAGGCAGACAAGCAAAGGCTAATAATTGTAACAGGAAAATAAAGCAACGTGGGAGGTACTCTAAGGTGCACTTACAACACATTATTTTTTAATTTAAGTGATTTCCATGTATGAACAAAGACTCACAGATGAAAGTACCGTACATAGTGTAAATACAATATAAAGTCTTTGCGAATAATATGAAAATGCCTATTTAAGACACTGCTTCTAAATTATGTAACACAATGTGTCTAAATGTCCTTTTTAAAAATGTAAACCTTATTAGCTTGTTAGTCTAGTATGAGGCAGTTTGATACAAGTTATAAATCTTAAAGACACCGACATCTCTCAACCTAATGTACAGTATTTGTTCATAACTAATGTTGAAACCTGAAACTTTTTTACACAGAGGGTCGTTGGAGTCTGAAGCCATATTGCTAAAAACAATTCTCTGTCTTACTTTAAGAAATGAATGGATGAGACTCTTAGATCAATTAGCTACTAGAATCCAAATGAGCTTGATGGGCCAAATGGCCTCCTCTTGTTTATAACCTTTTTTGTGTTCTTAAAGCCATTTAATTAGCTTTAGTTACACTAATTAAATCTCTTAATGCTTTTGAAGGGCTGATGTAGTTATTCTGGCCTTTGTTATATACTTACTTGATCTTTGTAAAAGGTTAATTATCAGTTATTCTTCGCTATTTTAAAACATACTTTTCAGACACAAAATACGCAGCTAAAGAAATAAAATTGTGTTGAACAGCATTAATGATTCTATGTTAATGATGGAGAAGGCACTTAAAAAACACATTTTATTTTTGAGGAGTTCAATTTGAGAGTTGTACAGGTCATGTCCTTGAGCCATCCTTCTGCTCTTTTCCATTCTTATTTATCCCGTTACCTGACCTCACTGCCATTTACTAAAAGACATAGGATAATAGCCTCTCTCCATTAGTCAAAACCACAAGTATCAGAAAGCCATTTCATTAACCTTAGTTACACTAATTAAATCTGTTAATGCTTTGAAAAGACTAATGTAGTTATTCTGGCCTTTCTTATATACTGACTTGATCTTTGTAAATGGGATCTAATCAGTCTCAGTTATTCTTCAACATTTTAGAATGTTTTAGCATTTCTAAGTCATAAAATAGTTAAAGAATGAAATTGCTTGTGTATTTATTCGCATATTGCGAATTTCAAAATAATTCAGATTCCTTAAAAATCCTACAGAACTATTAAAGGGCTTATTCTAATTTGAATATGTTTGGATATTTATTACATTTTTATGTTTCAGTAAAAGAACATAAAAAAGGTTATAAATGAGGCAATGGCATTCAGCATTTTGGTAGATAGTAGTTAATTCATCCGAGGATCTCTCGCAGCTCTTTCTAAATTAATCCAGGGTATCATCTTCAACAACATGGCAAGCTAGCATGTTCCATACTCTTTGAGTAAGCCTTTGTTCTCAGTTTTCAATACAGTTCATGTAGTTTCCATTTGTGCTCTCTGCTTTGTGTTTCACTCATACTTCTTAACAAATCTGCTGGGATGGCTTTAAAACCCTTACACCAACAAAATCCCTTTGTGCAATAGTTACAATCATTTATAACCGACATCTTTCCTTCAACTCCATATGTACTGTAACAGCTGAGCCTGGACAACTACTGTCATGCATTTATTTTAACATACTAGAATTATTAATTTCATCCACTTTTTGTTAGAAAATCTTAGAAAATTAAATTTTCTAATATTAAATGCATAATGAGGACCCTATGCAGAAAAACCAGGATGATCTTCAGAGGCGTAGTCGATATAACAGTCCGAGGTCCGAAAGCCGAAGGTAAACAAACCAGTGCAAAAGTACAAAACCAGAAGGGGAGCCATAAGCCGTGAGGAAGCCGAGAGTTGAACCAGAATGATAACCAAAGTACCAAAACCAAAACCAGGAGACGTAGTCGGAGAACAAACCAAGGTCAGGAAGCCAAAAACCAAGTAGTAAATATCTACTGAATGGGAATGGGAGTAGCTCTAGCCAGGAAAACCCTAATACTGAGCACAGGGGAGAGTGTGAAGCAGCATTAAATAGGCTGGGGCTAACTGGGAACTGTGCTGGAATGCGAGGTGGAATGACGAGTCCTCCGGAGGCGTGGCATAACACTTTTAAAGCAGCTGCAAGTGCATTTCATAATTGGAAAGGTGATCTGTCAAGATTTCTGGGTGTGTCTCAGCAGTAGATGGAACTTAGTTGTTTGAATGTAGTTTGAGCTGTATGATCCAGAGGACACAAGCTCAGGCTTGGATCATTTTAGACACAAGCTGGCTGACATATCCCAGGTATTTGGGATCTCTTGGCTTGTCTCCTCTCTGACTTCCCAGGTGAGGTGATTAAAAGCGTGCAGTAACAGTAGCAAAAATAATGTACTGCTCCCCCAAGTACCATTACCCCTATTGTATGCCTCTGTGGATCTTACAGAATATTAAAATTTGATTTCTGCTGCCATTCTGCCTGTGACATACAAGAGCCATTTCCTTGAACTGAGACATAAAGAAACAATAGGAGATTCCTAGTTGGACTGACATATTTCTAAAGAAACAAGAAAAAAGGTTTTAAGTAGCATTATATTGACACTCAGCTGACAATTTAAATTTATGAAAATTACTCTAAAATATAGTTGTACATTATAAATGTTATAATTTGCACCTTTGTTTTCTTATGCACAGTGCCTCTCAATGATTTTGTCTTTTTTATTGCACACAAAAATGAAAGACTTGTAACTTTGATCTACACGACATCAAATATCAGCAAGGTGTTGACTCATGTAGGCAACATCATGCATAATTTTTTACAACCCTGTTTTTGCAACAATTAATAGATTTCAATGTTATTTTAGATTTTAAGGTAATTTGTAGGTTCAATTGGGAACATGAAATGAAAACTGCATTATTTCTACTCATCGTTCAGTGTTGTTTTATATAATAATATTTCAAATCTCTTTACAATGGGGGCAACAGGGCACAAAAGAAGTAGAAGAACAATAAATCAGATTAGGAAGGTGTACATCAGTGACATTTACTCTTGTTCCAGCAAAACTAAACATTTTAACGTTTTCAGTGACTAAAGATTTGAAAGTAGAAGTCATTTAAACCAATTAAGTTAATAATTTATTAAAATAAGTCATTACAATCTCAGGCAGCATAAAAACTGAGGAAGCCTGAGCTGAATATTTGAAGTTTTGCGGCAGTTGTCTGTGTATCAAACATCTACAACATAGGTTCCTAAACCTAGTCCTGCAGGGCAACAATCCTGAGATCTTTATTCCTGTACAGCTCTTAGTGATCTATTTGAAAAAAAAATGAATGTTAATTGGAGCAGGATTTCAATTAAACACAGGAACCATATAAAAGGGGTATTGATATAATTTCAAACATAATATATTCAAGAAAACCCGAATAAAGAAACATTATTAATAAACCACTAACTACTGTATAACGTCAATCACATATCATTTGAAATGTAGAAAGTTGAAGGTGAGTGAAAAATATTTTCCAATCACACAGAAATTCATTAATTGTATTTGTTTAAAAGCAGGTACTGGAGGGTTTTCATGGGAAACTCAGGTTGTTTCATGTTGTGTCAGTAAGCTAAGCCATTGATTATGTAGTGCTATTTTTCTGCTATTCCCATTGAGTAATCCTACTTTGCTATGGTAAGAAATACAAATAAAACTTTCTATTTTGTAATAGGTGGTATGAAAGATTTAAAAAATAAAACTAGTAGATATTACGATCCCCAGAAACTTAAAAGGAAGATTTAATGCAATAGCTTTCAAACTAAATTGAATCAGCGAAAAAACATCCGATCTGGGTGAGGTGAAACTGAAATGATACAGAATTTTGAATGGTTCTTTGGATCCTCAATTGATGAACTGGTGGGCATTAATATAGCTGTCAGTAGTATTTCCTATGAATTGTTGGCACATGTTTGTTTTTGATAACCTCATAATAAATAAGCTCTTTGCTGTATAGTATGTTTCAAATGGAATCTATTTATTATATTTTACAGTTGCATAAAATAGTAAATGTGGTGATGCAAATTGCTTTCAAACTGTCTGTTTTTATTTAAATCCTTGTTTCACTTTCCTTAAGGAACATCATGATCTTCGTCTGAACTGGAAATAAGTTTGTATATATTGAATATATATTGAATGTAGGATTTGTAGTACTTTTAATTTCTGAGTGTCCACATTATTGGAAGGGAGCAGAGCAGCAGACTAGATCTTGCATTTTGGCTTCAAAGCTTCTCTTAAACATACGCATTGGTAATACAAAATTCTTGGTTTTGAATATACAGTATTTACCTCAGCTCTCAAATGAGAGCACTCTTCCGTCATCAATGATGTGTCCCAAATGGTAACTAGCCTTCTGCAGCCATGTCTTAAACACAAAGGATTTCCCCACAACTGTGAAGTCTGAGTTATGCCATATGGGAGATTTTGAACATGGTGATAAATTATTCTTGACAGTTTTTCTTGCTTTCCACCTAGCTTTTAAACTGCTTGAAATCCCCTCTCCCATGTGTGTAAGAGTCCAGTGAAATAGATGTACATACTACAGTCTCTGTATCTAAACAAAAATATTTTTTTTACCACTGCTCTAGGTAGATCCATTTCAAAACAAGAGATTGAATAAATCAGGTGCTGAAAGTCCCCACTTGGATTTTCTCTTTTGGATTGTTATTAGTCCTGCAACCCTGAATTGGATGAAAATGGATGGTGTATTATTAGTTTCTATTTTTTTTTCTTTTTCTAATAAGCTATTTCCTGTTTTTTAAGAGATACAACCCATTTATTTTTTGAAAACTTAGTGATCATAGAAAATAAGTAGCTTAAGTATGGGAGAAATTTGAAGAACATTCAAACCGCACTGATATTTCCTATTAAAAAGAAAGATGACTACACCATCTGTGCAGATCTTCAGTAATCATCTCATCTCAAAGTGGTAGCATGGCTTAGGAAATAAAATTAGCAGATATTACAATTCCCAAATACCTAAATGGAAGTTTTAATGCAATAGCTTTCCAGCTAAATTGGATCAGGGGTAAAACATATGATCTGGACCAGTTGGTATTAATTCATTTATTGATGAGTTGGAACACCTCTTCACTAACTTTGATTTTTAGTAAATTTTAGTTCATGTGAGTACATAAAAATATATGTATAAACTAGTTTCATAGTACAGTATATAGAGACGTTTGAGGTCTTAATACCCATTATGTTGCAAGTCTGTCAGATTGTAGCAGCCAAAGGTTCTTTAAAAATAGAGAAGAGTGGATTAAGGTCAACCTTGTCTCATGCCCCTATACAATCAGAAGGAACTTGTAATCACTGAGGCTGAAGGAGTGCTATACATAGTTTAAATCAAGTTAAATGTTTTACTAAATCAAAAATAGTCAAAAATTACAGTATGAACAAAAAGTACCGCAAAATGTTTTTTCTACATCTAGAGAGATCATTAGTGTAGAAGTGTTTATATTTTCCGATACATTAATTAAATGGAAGAGGTGTCCAGTATTATGAAATAAATTTGTGACTTAAATGCGGTTGGTTTGACCCATTAAAAACTGGAACTGGTTCTAAACATGTAGCTAAAGATTTGTAGATTATCTTTAAATCAATATTTAAAAGAGAGAAAGGCAAATAATTTGAACATACAGATGCAGCCATCTAGAATGTGTGTGGTATCCTAAGGCATGCCACGTTTGGCACTGAGGTGTACAGATTCCCAAATCTGTACATGTGGCATGTATATCTGGCACCTCATTCTTATTTTTCACAAATTGTCAAATGCAGAATTGCATTATTTTTTTAATATTGCCAGGTGGCGCAGTGAAGACTTACATTTCCAAAACCCTTTGCTGCTGCACACTGGTGTGCTGTCAGTCGAGGCTGAGTGTGTGTGTGTAAAAGGAATTAATACAATTTATCGCACTGCAACAATGAGTAGTAAAATTCCCAGTTTTATAAGTACTATAGACTATATACAATAATTAACGATTACGTATTATAATTGATAATTAATTATAATCTATATCATAGGGACAAAATAAACCATATATGTTAATACAATGGCAAATGTAATTACGATTCTACTGTTTAGCATGTATTGTACTAGTAATGTTTTTGGGTGTACAATATTACTAAACAGGCACGGTTTTAACATTTTCACAATAAAAGTTTTTTTCCCACTTACATTGAACACATTTAATAATAATAATAATTATAATTGCTTACACTTATATAGCGCTTTTCTGGACACTCCACTCAAAGCGCTTTACAGGTAATGGGGACTCCCCTCCACCGCCACCAATGTGCAGCATCCACCTGGATGCAATCCACATTTGCAGTGGTGCATCACTCTGAAGGAGTGATTTAATGTGTGGGTCAGTGGGAAATGTAGTTTATTAATAATGTCTTTAGTGCTACGAGCTAAATTAGAAACTACAATCATTGCTTAGTGATGGGTTTATTTGATATGAAGTTTCATTTTCTATTACACTGCAAAGAAGCATTATGTAAAACATATAAACAACAAATAATTAATATTACTGACATCAAACAGTAATTTCTTGCAGAGAAGGTGAAACCAAACAAACCAGAACCAAAAAGTAAGCGTAACTACTGAGAAAAGAATCAGAAACATTATAAATAACAACATATTATAAATCAAAAACATGTTGTTGTTAATATTGTGGCATTGTAGTGAAAGTGTGGCTCTGAAAGAGAATCTCTGGTGCTCATTGAATATGGGTAAAACCTGGAACAGCAGAATACAGTCAATAACTGAACAGATATATTTTCTGAGTCTATATTTATACATTTCTTTACTGCATTTCTGTATTGTTTACTTAAACTTTCTAGGGGAAAGGAATTAACTCATATTTCACTATACTGTATACTAGAGTTCTTGCCAGCTGTTTGTACAGATGTAAATTTTATCAAACTCTTTTTGAATTGCTTTTCCTTTTTCTACAGTGTTTGCTAATTCACAGGAATTGGTATGATATTCAAACATGACTAGTTTACTAGCTTTCATTTACCATTGCAAAGGTTAGCAATGTTTACAGCTCATAAATTGATTGAAGGAGAATCACAGTGTGTAGGGATCCAAGAAGTCACAGAACAGTTCAGTGAAGATTAGAAAATTTTACACTTGGGGACATAGAGGTGTCTCCAAGATGGGAGTAGTGTAAATTCACAGTAGACTACATAATACATAATACTCTTGGCATTCTTTAGAACCTTCTTTTTGTAGAGGGCATTAAGTTTTATTTTATTTGCTTCAATGATTTTGCTGCTTATCTTAATTAATTTTCCCAACCTATTATACTTAAGTGCACTGATGTTGCCAAACCAACAAGAATTTTAAAAGACTTTTGAAAATTCTGACAATAGCTTTGTCTCTCTTAAAGAAGCTGAGATTCTGAAGAAAACTATTCTGTCGCCTTTTTCATAAACGTTCACTACATTTATCACTGTTGTCCATTTACAAAAAACAACAATGGGACGATTTACATGATAAAGTAAATGCATGATCTCGTGCAATTTAACAGCTTTCTTCTAACTACTGGTAACATTTTTGAGCAGGGGCCGGGAAATGAGTATAAATGCTCCATGAACTGCTGGGTGATTGTACAGTTCCAGCACATTTTGTAACATGAAAAGTTAAAAATAGAAGTTGTGTTATTTGCTAGTATCATGAATGAAGATAGTATATGTTGTCTACTCTGTTAAAGACATGCCATACAGCACATCATTTAGAAATATGTATGGGTTCCTAAAAACCAATTCATGGATACAGTAAATAGCACTTTATAAGCCTGTTGACCCATTTTTATTTTGTTTTTTTCTCTAAAGAGAATCTCTAAAGAGAAACGTGAATAAAATATCAAATCACAAAAAATATGAAATTGTTGTACTACATTTATATCATAAAAGTCACAATTAAAATGATCATTTTCATCGGTTTGAGCAGTGTGTAAAAAATACTATACATTATAGACAAATACATTTATGACTAACTAGTTGACAACAGTAATAATGTATTTCAAATTAATTAAAACGAATAACCTTGAATTTCATATTTCATTAATTTCATATTTTCATATATGTAATTAAAAAGTACATCAATCAAAGAAGGAACAGATAATTCCATAATAATGTGGCTCTGGAGAAAGTTGAGTAGAAGAAGGCTGAGTGGAAAAGCTGAAGTAATCACTGCAAAAACGGCATATCCCAGAAATCACCTGTTCTGCAGGTCCTTCCCAGCCCTGCTGATTTATAAGTACTTATGTGACTTATTTTTGTTCACTCATGTGTTGCTTATTGGTTTTCATTTGAACCTTGCAAGTATTTATGAAAAATGTATTTAAAACAAGCATGTTAAAACCTTCCAAAAATAGCCACAGCAAGTAACTAAGTTAAAGAATTAAATACAAAAAATGTTTATAAAGACATTGGAATAGTGTTTTGTACCTTATTTTTTATTTTTAGCTACCGCTACCACCAATATAAATATTATTAATTTATAGTCGTTAATTAATATTTAGAAACAATATAATATATTTGGGGTATTTTTATTTTAAATCTAAATTTCCCTTTAGTTACATGATTGCATATTAAGTGGGTTTAAAGAAGTAGGCTTCTAGAACATGAATGTTACTGGACTGTACCTCGATGTACCACACATAGGGGTCTAAGCCGAGAGCTTTCAATCTGACTGATCCAGACTCCATTCATGGCATTTAATCCAGGTTTCAGAAAAAAATAACTGTACTGACAAATTACATTTTAGAACCGTAACTAAACTAAGTATTTTATATTTTAATATAACATATAAAATATATTATATTTTCAACAAATGTGATTATTAGACTAACAAAAACAGATTAAATGAAGCTACAATTTCAATAACATCTAATGCAACACAAGTGCCATCTTTCTTATCGATCTTTCTTGAGCAGTTAAAGGCTGGATTCAGTATGCCTGACCAGAATCCAGTATACAACAGTTTCGTTTCCACTAACATGAGTTTTGATGCACATACTATTTGGCTGCATTTGTAGGAAGTGGTCTTTATTGTGTTCTAATATTACTGAGTGCAGTGTTCTTTGTTTGTGATAGATGATCATATTATCATATATTTGAGCTATTTTTAAATACATTTCCTTAGTTTCTCATGAGCTGCTGATTTAAAGAAAACAGGATATAGCCTTCTAGAATTGGAATTGGGAGCTACAGAAAACATATTTGTAAATGAACAAAGAGACTATAATTTCTATGTACTTAGCAGTATCATCCAATAATAATAATAATAAAGGAGGCTTACTGAATATAGGAATCAGTACAGTTTAAAACACACTATCCTGAAAACAAAGCTTATAGCAAGATGAGGGAAAGCCCAAGAGATCGGGTGTATATGGGGTTAGAAGTGCGGATAGGTACCACTAAAATAGTAGTTGGCAGAATAAGAGTATGTGCCATAGCTGAAGGGATTTCCATTCATATTGCCCACTGTTTGGTGATGCAAGGTTTCCGAGAAAAAAATAGTAGGGATTGAGTCTGCACCCCCTAGTGATGGCAACTGCTTTAAACACTGCCATACAAATATGTACACAGATGATAGTGCCATCTGTCTCCTGTTTGTAAAATTAGGGGAAAATACAGAATTTTGAAACCATCTAAAATCCTAAAGCATAAAGCTTTCATATAAGGTTTTATTTTGTGTGAACTCAAAGCTTAGATTCTACTCATGAGTATATCTTGGATGTCTCAATTTTCTCAGCAGTTTTATTTTTTATTTTTTCTCAGCAGTTTTATTTCTTGTTCCCGATAGTAGTTCCTTGCTAAACTGAAGCACCTTGACAAATTCTTTGCTTACTCTTTAAATTAAAAGTGATCATTCTCCTTTCTTATTCTGTTTGGCCTTCAGATTTGGACTTAGTAAAAGAAAACTAGTAGTAAAGTATGTAATATAAGCACATACTTTAACTAAAATATAAAAGGAATACATTAATATTTACATTCACGTACTCTTACACAATCATACAGCATGGATCCAAATAGTGCATTACATGTTAGATGTGATGGACAGATATCCAAAGCTCCACCAAGAAAATATATAAGTTAATGCAGTTTTCTACCTTATACTCTACCTTATTTTATATGAGTTGTATTGTAAATATGAGTGTAATTTTCAATACATTAATAAAGTCTCAATCATACTGTACTGTAAGTTGTGACAGAATATAAAGATGTGTCCATAGATATTATGTTAATCTGTTCATTAATAAAATAGTACCGTGCTATTCCTGGGCAAAAAGTACAAATGTTAGGTAGTTAAGGGGCTAGGAGAGAGGTCTCAACACAGCTCTAAGATCATGGTCTCTTCTTTAAATCACATTAAGCAGTTCTGAAAATTTTGCAAGGCCTTAAATTTCTTTTGTTTTACTATGATCAGTTCTGTTTTCAAGCTGCATTATTAGAGTGGGAAGCTGTGTCAGCGTGTGAGCTGCAAAGCGAAAATCAGAAGTTAATTACATGCTGAAAAAAACTCACCATTCCAACTGTGGAGCTTTCTGTGCATTACATCTTTGGTTTTCTACCTGAGTCTTCTTCAAGGCAACCCAGCCTCTCTCACCCAAGCCCAAAAACTTCCCCTGATTTAAGCCAGAAAAGTGTTAGTAGAGAGGATGAAGAAAAGAAGACTGTCATTTAATGGATTTAGTTGTTGATTGTTGACTACCAAATTGAATATTTGGTAGAGTACTCTGCTGATGGTGATTCGTTCTTGTTGAAGTTAACTGTGTCTGCATACACTGTAAATGGTCCTATACGAGTTCCAGGGCTTGAAAGAAAAATCATGATTTACCTTTACATTGTTTGCATAGGATGTGTTCTGCACATAATCATACTCCAAAACTGAGATCATTGAAAACTTTCTTAAAATGTGCCTTTCTTAAAATTAATTTCCTTCATGAAATGTAACTTCTTACAGAAAGTTCATATGTGGTTCATGAAAGTGTAATGAGTCTACCACTTTCTGTAATAACTTTTCTTTCTTTAAGGTAATTACCTGAGGCAAGAGCCTCAGAGACTGAACTGAATTTAGAGCAACACATAACATTGTTTAGGGAACCTTCCTGGTTCTTAAATTAGATGTGGTGGTAGTTGCAGTACCTTTATATGATTTACATTGATGTTGCAATGGATGAATTTTGATGCAATTGTTTATTCTTTATGAAACATTTAATAATTTTTAACATAAACATAAAGCTCAATAAAACTCAAGATACTGTAGGTGAACAATTTATCTAATTTAGAAGTGTTTGCTGCTTGTACATTGTTGAAGGTTAGTGGCTGGTCATGGGTGCCCTGTATTTTGGCTTTAGCACAGTATGATACAAGGCTAAATGGGAGGACTTCATTATAGAAGATTATACGTGATCTTCAGTGAGAACTGTAACTCTGCAAGTGTCTTAGCAAATCATTACTTATATTGCATACTAATGGTCATTGAACGCCTTTTTCTTGGAGTTGTTCCCAGCAAGAATTTGTGAACCATGCACTGCAGGATCCATTTTAATAGAAGGTACAGGTTCAGAGCAGTAATGCTGTCTCAACACTTTTCAAGACCATTCAGAGGACTGCCCATCCACATGAGCACAACTAACAGTGTCCATGTAGAGTGCCTTCTCCTATCCACATGCAAAAATCTGATGTGGGTAAAGAAAAGACAAGGAGCATTATAATAGTCAAAAGTGACATTTGAGATGCACAGAGACTACTGCAAAATGCAATTGATGGGAGATGAAACCATTTTTTTTCCTGCGGCATGATTCAAAAAGGTTTTTTTTACTCTCACCCAGTAAAACCAAGGCAAAAAGCATTCTGGGCCAGTGGAGCAGTGTGGAACTTTTTACAGTTGTGTCTGCATACATTGTCCTTTTAGAAAAGGAAAGATGATGTCTTTCTTCCAATCTGTTAGTATAAAGCCTCCAGGTGTTGAAAAATCTTGGTTAGTCATTTTATGAGAGCTGGTCCTCCTGACATCAGCACTTCTGTCATTCTGTTGCAAGCACCCAACTGTTCTACTTTTTTTTCTAAGAGCAGCTTTCGCTTGTCCTCAGATGGCTAAAAGCAGGAGAGCTTGAGGTTTTCAGTTTCTATTTCTGCGATCAACAAGCATACTTCCAGGGGAGATGATGGAGAGCAATTTATCAGTTAAAAGTAGAATTCTTTCCAGTGTACAAGTTGAAGGCAGTCACTGCAATCTATGATTGGGCTGAAAAATGCCGGGCTACAGTAAGCTCCCAGTCTTCATCCTAGCATTAATCCCACATCAGCAGGGTCCGCTTGTCGGCACGCCCATCTCCATTTGGTGGTTTGAACCAAATCTTTGAGCTGACGTTGCCATTAAATGCAACCGCGAATACTCCAACCGGCACATCGCTCCACCTGCCGTCAGAGTGGGGGAGGAGAACAAAGTAATGTAGCCAATTCATAGAGGGGGATTATTAGGAGGCATGGGAAATTTGGCAGCAACCTTAGTTTTTCCCAGGAGGTCTCCCATCCAGGAACTGGCCAGGCTCATATGTGCTTAGCTTCAGTGGGTTGCCAGTTGTAAGTTGCAGGGTGACATGGCTGCTGGCTCTACAGGAAGCTCCCAGTAGCTGCTTGAATTAAAGGTAGAATAGACTTGGGAATTAGTGAGTTCATGGTCCACTGTCCGTTTCTTATCAGCTGATCTATGGCAGTAAAGCTGGGTCTGGGTCTTGCTCAGACCCATGTAGCTGTGCATTGCTTTACTTGGCAATTAGGCTCTATGTCTCATCACTGATCCACATCTTATCTGGTTCCAAGGAAGTTTTAGCAATATTATTTATCAAGTTTCAAAAAAGGCCACAATATGTGTGCACTTCATTGGAGAAGGAAGAAACTAGTTTTTAATATTCACTGTGAATTGCAGTTTGAATGCTAATTGAGAGGTTTTGAATGTTGAGACAACGTTGTAGGGGTGATCTCATGTTGGGTATTTGTCATGATTTCTTGCTGCCGGCTACAAAACATGGCTAATGATTTGTGTCTGTCTCCCTGGTCTGGTAAACGTAAACGTTCGAATTGGAGTTAAAAAGTGCATGGTCAACTGGAGTCTGTCTGTCATTTCAAAACCAGGTAAACCTATGAATGCCAAAACATGAGCACCAACTCCACAAGCCAGATTCCTGCAGAGAAAATTCAGTAGCCTTTCTGGGATGTCATATATGTAAATACCACTACCATGGTGGATTGGCGACCATATATAGAAGTGATAGGGACTGTATTAAAATCTTTGAGGCACATGATGAGGTTCCCTGATTTTGTAGGGTGTGCCTGTTCTAGGCGTTTACGCTATTATTTTGTTTTGTTCACTGAATATTAAGCAATCTGGGCTTGCATTTCTCTCCGTTCTTAATAACCAAGGACTGTGAACAGAAAGTAATGTAGTTTCCTGCAGCCAGTTTACCAGCACCTATTCACTACACCTTCTGGAGGATCATAATCCTATTTTGTATTCTCTCAAGTTCTTTTAAGAATAAGAGACTGATTGGCAGAGGTCGGCTAGGTGTCTACCCAAAATGGTTTGCTTGTCTTGAGTCCTTTTGTAAACAAACATAAACTTTTTAATATAATATTTGATTTATTTTCAGACTTTGTACATTTTCTTCATCAAGATGTAACAGCAAAACTGTGAGTTGCTGCACCAAATGTGAAATCCAAACCCATATTTTTCATGGTTCCTTTCTGTAGCATCTATCCAGGTAAAATGCTATCATCAACAGTCTCAAATCAGTAAAAAAATATCTTGTGAACTTTAAAAACTAGCCTAAGCAACATTAGCAAAAATTACAAGCATGCACTGGTGATCTCAAGTGCCATAAAATCTATTTGTATTTTATTTTTAAAATTCATTACATTTAAACAGCTTGTATTTATTGAATATTTGTCAATATGCCTGAAGATTAGCAAAGGTTTTCTTTTTTTAACAACCACCTAAATACAGTACATCCTGTCTTTAAGAACTAATGTGACTATGTGACTAGTGACTATGATCATCATATTTTGCACACACCTATGTATTTATTTTTATTTATTTTATTTTTATTTAGTATAATTTGTCGTCTATTCTGATGTCTGTTTTTGCTTGTCTTGGGCTGGACTGCTGTAACACATCTATTTCCCTTCGGAATTAATAAAGTCTTATCTATCTATCTTATCTATCTAATAGAATCATGATATTAAATATGAAGTTCTACCTTTGCAAATCATGTCACATTTTGTTTCTTTTACTTATTATATGTTAATACTAAGTTCACATATCACTCACTGCTGCAATCTACATGAATATAAGGACCATTGATTACAATGTATGGTCAATGTCTTAGAGTGTGAGAACTTTCTTTTAACCATTCTGTCAGACCTATTATGTCAGAACTATTATGCATCAGAATTCCCATACTGTAGGAGGAGTAACCTGTTTTCAGCCTACTGCTTTAAGAGGGATCCCCCACTAGTTTATAATGATACTAAATCAAACTCAAATATAGTAATTAGTACACTAATGTTAATAAAATATTTAAAGAAATCCAGCAAGCTAGGAGATGGAGCATTTCTGTTGATGAGAGCAAAGTACTTATGGAGTCAAAGCATTGGATTGATATGAATTCCTTTGGACAATGTGTTGCGAGGCTTTTCCAGTGATCACCTATTCTCCTTTGGAAGAGCCGGTTCTGACTCCTGTGAAGTGTGTTGCAAAAGACCCTATGCGTGATGGTATAATTCGGAAGTGTCTGGAAAAGCACATCAGGAAAGGTCGGGTCAACAGAAAGGGGGCAGTGACAGTGTTGGTCCGGTGCACGGGGAAAGGGAGCAGGTAACAAATCCAAGGGAGGTCCAATGGGGTAGTTCGGGCGCAGTCCAATGTCCAACGGATGCCGGGAGGTCCATCCGAGAGAAAGACAGTTAAAAACTGGAACAGGGAACTGGGATCAGGAACAAAAAAGATAAAAACATAATGTGACTGGGCGCTCCGAGCCCCAGGCTCAGAGGTCAGGACGCCGTGATGAAGCCAATGCCCTCGAGCCAACCCTGTGCCTGGTGGTAGGCGGGCTTCCGGGCGTCCGTCTTCCAAAGCTGAGCCCGGAACTGCGGAGACGCTGGGCTTAAATAACAAAAAGAGGGACAAGACGCAGGTGAAGGTACTGTACTTAAACTAAACATAATACAAAAGAGGTAGGACCTACCACAACAGCCATCCTGTAGTTGTCTCACTTTTTCATGATGCTAAACACGTCAAACGCATTCTCACCAGTAATGTAATTACAAATACAAGATCCCATTGCCTTGGAGATTCTTGTTTAGCATATGCTATTTTAAGAAGCAATCTTTCTTCTAACAGTCCTGTTACTGTCAGAAATGCAATTTAACTCTTAGATGCATAAACCTTAAATACAGAAGAAAAGAGAATTGATAGACACATAAAAGGAGTGTCCTTAAGAGGTTGAAAAAAATCAACAAAGCAACCAAGAATAAATCTGGTGCATTTGCTTTTTAGAGTAGACGTACTGTACTTTAAATAGGACAATAAAAAATTCTCTTCTTGTGGAACTGAAGCTACCTTTTCAATAGTGCGAATTTTGCTCAATCCTGCTATATACACTGAAGGATTTCAAATTCTAACCACAGAAAGCTTTGACTAATCTGTTTTGGGGAAATATTTTCCTCCTGCCCGAATTGATTTGGGACAACCAAAACCATACATAATGAAAAAACTCAACCATGGTTTTTGAAAAGAAGACCTGGACAGGCATCACGATGGTGCAACCACCACTAAATTTCTGTGGTTCATGGAACATGGTCAAGTACAGTAGGAGGTGAAGAGTGAGGTTTAGCTGATGGAAGGGTGGGGGGGGGGTTAAATTGATTTCAGTGGGGGAAGGGAGTTTGATATGTGACTATAGAATGAGTAATATGTGAGGATATTTTTAAATAGACACCATAGGTCAATTGCTATAACTTATTCATCATTGCAAACAGAGGAGACAGAACCCTGTACCTCAGAACCAAAACAAATAATTATTTGAAGAGAAAAGACTAAAGTTTTAGAATTAAAATCAATTCTGCATTTTAATTAAAAAGATAAAAACCCACAAGTACAACAAAGCAAGACTGCATTTTGTTTAAAGAGGCTTGTCACCTTTAGTCATGGAAGCTTCAGAAATCAAAGAGCAGAATGATATACTGGCAAACACTCAAAAGACAAGGATATTTTTACATTCCTCAGCACAAGACCAGTGTTGGCCCGCTGCCTGACGTTATTAAAAACACTTTATAATTCTTTAATTCATCTCATCAATACCCTACAAGATACAGTATCATACTAATCTCAGAATACCTCTTACACCCAGAAATCTCTGCAATTTATTTGTTGGCTGCTTGTGTGAACACAGGGAGGTGCTGAACACAATGCCTTAGTGTTAAATTATTTTAAGGTGCTAACAGTGTGATGTGTTAATTGCATGTAGCAGAGGAGATGTTTCTCTGTCCGTTCTTAGCCTTGCTTGTGCTTGAGTCCTTTGAATTTGTCAGTAGTAC
The DNA here is from genome assembly GCF_055471065.1 of Atractosteus spatula. Taxonomy (NCBI): domain Eukaryota; kingdom Metazoa; phylum Chordata; class Actinopteri; order Semionotiformes; family Lepisosteidae; genus Atractosteus; species Atractosteus spatula. Next base: position 37,546,198 of record NC_142714.1, read on the forward strand.
AGAGTAAATGAAAAACTACAATTAACAATAGCATAATGTGATTTATGGTCCATATACACTCTGGTGCTTAAATTCTCCTAAATATTTATGGCCATTCTGGGAACTATAGGAGCCTCACAGAGTGCATCTTAGCATCTTGGGTTAAATTTTATACTGTATATGAACACAAATTAGAATATAATATATGAATTCATGACAAGCATATGTGGATTCCATGTAAAAGGATGGCTCTAAGAAATAATCTGTCCTACACCAAAACTAAACTTTTCATATATTTGGAGAGTTCTATGTCCATTTAACAGCTGTATTTCACATGGTGCCTGACACTTCTGGTATTTCAGGCAAGCAACATTGTTTTTGCATTCAGAAGATACAACAATGGGGCTGTAAGTAGTTGAGCAAATCCCTGGAAAATCCAGCCTTCTGTTTCAAAAGGATAGGTCAAAAATAGGCAGAAAGAAATCTTTGCACTCTCTGTTTACGTTTGTGCAGGAATACAATCTGACATCTCAGAGGAAAATTGCTGCTGTTGCCTAGAAAATGGCTTTCAATTTGGTTTTTAGAAAGATGGGTCAGAGAATACCATAATGCTGCAGGGCACTGAAGAGAGAGGTGGGATGCTGTGTCAATATGGCAGCAACAAAGATGAAAAAATTGGTATTATAAAAGGCCACACTAAGGAGAACTCCACTCACTGTTGTTGTTAATACTGTGTAAAGCAGAAGGTGGAGAAATATGATAATTGTTAGGCTGGACAGACAATAAAATAGGAGAAATATTGTTGCTGTTAGTCCAGTAAGAAATATATGAGGGGAAAAGCTAGTCTTAGGTCTCTTTGTGATCATAGCATGTCTAGTTGTTATTTTTTAATGGAATATGATGGGTTCAGCTTATCAAAGCTTTTAAGAACCGCTGTCAGAATGCAGCTTCATTCTATACAGAGCCCTTTCTTAAGAACTGCGGATTGGGCTGTCCTGCAGGGCAGCAAAGAGACACTCGAGACTTATGGTTCAAAGCTTAAAAAAATCTTTCAAATAGGAAATAAGAAAAATAAAAGGGAATAGACCCTATATATGGGAAAAAAAAACAATAAAAATACAAAGCAATCTTAATGGCTTGGAGCACAACAAAAGAAAATAACTAATGACACATTGCAAAAGGACCCACTATTTACTCTGTGGAGTCCATCAAAAGAATGAACTGAAACAAAGCTGTCTCCTCTGCTTTTTAAAAAGACTGCAGTCTTATCCCAGGCTGCTGATTGAGTGATTGTCCAAACAATAAGAACAAGGCATCCTGCCACATTCTCATTTAGATGAATCACTCCATCAGGCCACCCAAGTAGGCCACTTGCAAGCCTAATCAAGGGTTTGTGTGCCTCATCAGCCAGACAGACAGCTCATCACACAGATGTGTATCAATTAATATCCTCAACACCAAAAAAACTATCAAAAAGAGTGGGTGGGAAGGAAGATGCTTTGATGGTTATTCATGGACAAAAGACAACATCTGAAATCCTCTTTGCTTGTCTTGTGCTAAATAAATCCCATAAAGATAGTGTTGAATGAACTGGAGTACGCTAATGTAAAAGTTAAAAAAAAATCAGTTATACATACTGTAAGTTAGACCACAGCTCAATGACAGGCATTTCACAAATCAATAGTAATGTAAGGTGTGAGCATGTCAAGCAGTGAAAATAAAATAATATGTTCTGCTCTAGACACATTAATACTGTACATGCATGCTGTTTAATACACCTGTTTCACTAAAACATACATGCATGCTGTTTAATACACCTGTTTCACTAAAACATACAGGTACAGTACATACAATAACTGTATACATAATAACTAATATGCATTACTTCATCTATAGCAAATGTGAAGTTTTATTTGATATACAGGATTATGTAGAAGATTGTGTAGAAGTCACATAGTACAAGACCTTATGGTTACAGTTTACATAAAAACTAATGCTACTGGAAAAACTGGGTCTTACAGTAGGTGTTACAGTAGTTTTTGTTAACAATTTTAATTTTAATTGTAATGTATTTTTTAAATTAATTACACAATTCTTAATTATTAAATTTCATATTTAAAAAAAACAGTAAAAACAAAACAATCCTAAACAGGAAAAAAGCATTTCTCTCATATCTGCTAGAATGTGAAACTGTGTATTCCTTCAATATGGAGAGAGGAAAGAAAGGATTTCTGGAAGAAGCTTATGATTATGGATAATAAGAGAAAAAGAATGCTGAATCCTCTGGGATTTTATTAATCTTTCTACCAAATTCCCTGCTGTAATTAAGTGTGCAATTATTACAAACTGTAATCTATTTCCTTCTCAGTGGCAATAGGGAGCACTATTATACTGTACTGTATATTACAGTATGTCTGTACCTGTATGTTTATATGGTCTATACAAAACCAGAGTTTCCTCAGTTGGATGTACTGTAAGGATATAGAAAAGTAATAGAATCAATGAATTTGGTGATACTTTATTATTTATTATTAATTTATTATGTTAATGCTTAATGTGAATGGATCTGCATAATACTTTAATAATCCCTTCATAACTGCTTCAGTTATGAAGACATGCTAAAACAAATGTCATGGCCTCTAACGCACAGGTTCTGTCAAAAAGTGTTATGTTTATTATTGAAATGCAAGCATGGCATCCTGCTTGAAAAATGTTTTTAAAAGTCAATGGAAATACAAACAATATTTCTGAAGTGTTTAACCTGTGTCACAAACTTTCTCTACTCTTAAAAGTAATAATGCAGAGCAATTGATTTTATACCCTCATAGAACACTGAAATAATCCCAAATACTTAACACATGAGACAACGATTGAGAACCATTGTCTGCTAATAACAAAATCTACAGCACACAACAAATATGCAATGATGAATTTTGCTGAAGGAATTGGGGTTGGAGATAGTGGAGTTGAAAGTGGACATTCCTGGCTAATGCCCCTAGAAAAAAAGAAATTTGTAAGAACACTTGCTCCCTGTTTACATTATTGATGAAGGATTGTCATATGATTTTTTATCATATTCATGAAACTAGATCTGGAGTCCATAGGATGTAGAACCACATAAAGATATTTCCACTCAAGCTTGTCAAAGGTCTGATGGAAGAAAAGCACAAGAGGCAGCCAAGCCTGTAGCTTTTTATTAGGGGGCGCAGAAAGTTATCAGATGCAAGACTCCCTCAAAGCTAGTCTGAACGTGGAATATTGATTTGGTCATAAAGGTCTCTGGATGACATAACAGCATGAGAACAGTTTGGCATCAGAGCAAATTAAAGAGATGAGATGACAAAATGCTCAAAGTGAGGAATATTGTTTTTCTTTTAAGGGATATACAATCAGTAAATATTATTTATTGGCAGATCAGTAAACACTGAGTTGTTTCACATGTGATTCCTGTACCATGGCTGTATATTTTTTCTGCATAGAGGAATTTAGCATGCATATGCTCCAGGGCAAATTACAAACATTAATCATAGGGGCTGGATCACATCTGAATGTCAAAAAGAAATAAATAAAGTCTTGAATGAATAAAGTATATACAAAGCAGCTGCTAGGTAAGGAAAAGGGAGACGAAACTGTAGAAATATAAATTATCTTTTATTTCATTTAATTTAGTTAAATAGTAAACTCAATAACAAAACAGAAGAATTAACAAACACTGTAGAAACAGCAAAGGAAATACGAAAAGATTTAGACCATTGAGCGAACACTTGGCAGATATAAGTGCAGTGTTTCATGGAGGTAGAAAAACATAAATATACATCAGAAACAGAGATCTTTAAGAAGCTATTTCTAAAATATGCATAATGTAATGTAATGTTTGTGTGGCGGGTAGTTCCATTGGTCTGCCATTAGGGCCTTAAAGACTTGTAATATAGTTAATTTGGGTAAAATCATTAATTAGATAATTGAATCATTCTTTAGTTTGCATTTAGTGTGCTCTGATGTTTAGTTAGTGGAGTATGTGTATTTAAGGGTGTGTCACTGACTGGAATAGGAGAAGATGTTGATTTTGAAGAAGTTCTAACTTTGCAAAATTAATTACTATTTTGTTGAAAGGGTTTCAGAGTAATTAAAAATAATATAATGAATCTAATTAATTATTATGAAAATCTCAAGTAAATAACATAAATATTAAATATAAAATGGTATTAACAAAGGCTGTTTTGTGTATTTTATTAATTTGTGTCCCCTGAACTGATATAACAGAAGCAGTGATTTTCTACAATATAAAAATGAGGACAATAGGCACTTTGTATACAGTGATATAGGAATTGGGAACAAGATACCCAGCCACGTTGCTGAAGCTGAAAGCCTGCTTTTTCTAAGAAAGGATTGCATGAGAATCAATTGAATCAATTAGCTACTAACAGCCAAAGGAACTGGACTGACCAAATATTATGTTTCCCATTTATAACTACGCTGTATTTTTACTGTATGTTAGCAATAATACATACTTCAGTCTTGAAATCTGCAATAATTTAAGAAACTGGACAAAAACAATTTACTCAACAGTCAATCTTTTTCCTCTTTTGTTTATTTTTCTTTTCTTACCGACAGGTATTGTCAAGCATTAATATATTAATACATCCCAAGTATCTGTTTTTGCCAAAAAGCTTATGCATGGTTCCCAGGTAAAATTACATTCCTGAAATATGTATGACAGAAAGAAAAACTTGTGTTTGGCAAGCCTGCAGTTTCAAAAACCCCAAGGAAGACATTTTGTTGAAGACAAAACTCATATGCCTCATGAAACAAAGTGTGTCACAATTCAATATCAATAGCATGCATCATCTAAGGAAACAAAATGGGAATATATTTTGAGCAGAAAAAACAAGTAAGGGTGCATGCTGTATCCAAAATTGATATTATTTACATAATCTCCCAATTAACATTAAATTACAACTATGTAAATGTGTAAGCCAGTGCATTATTTGTGCCAAGCTTTTTCAGGTAACGTGGAGGTGTTACAATGCAATATGTCATACACAATATTGCAGCACACAAGAATACATTTTCTGTCATTTTCATTCCACCTTTCACATACAATTATATAACTTTTGTCAACACATTTTATATTATGAACAATAAAACAGTTCAAAAAAAGAAAGAGAGGAACTGTATGAAAATGACCATACACACTTTTATTTTATGTCAGGGTAATCATAGCAAATCATAGAATTCACAACAAATAAAGCATTCCCTTTTAACGATAGGAAAGTATGCTTAAATGTGATATATAACATTCTTATAACAGTAAAATATAACATTATATTTTATCATATGCAAAGAAATTGATTGCGTATACCCCATGTTCATTATAAATTAGAAAGCTTGGTATTTCGAATTGGGGAAGGTGTCTATTTGACCTTGACCTCCTTTCCAGTAAGGTTACTGGCTGGTATCAGAATTAGGCAATGGGCAGCACAGTGGTTATTGGTTAAGTTGCATTCTGGACCTGGGGTGCTGTCTGCGTGGAGTTTGTATGTTTGCCCAGTGTTTGTGTTGGTTTCTTCTGGGTGTTCTGGTTTTCTCTCACAGTTAAAAGACACACTGGAATGTTAATTGACATCTGGGGAAATTGGCCCTGGTGTAAGTGTGTGCATGTCTGTGTCTGTGTGCTGGGGTCCAACAATATGAAGAAGCTTGAACTTTTTTGCAAGGAAGAATGGGATAAAATTGCAAAGTCCAGGTTTGCAAAGTTGCTAGAGATTTATTCACAAAGACTTACTGCTGTAATAAATTCAAAAGGTGCTTCCACAAAGTATTAGTTGGGGGGGAGGGGGTTGTGCACACTTATGCAACCAGGGTGTTGTAGGTTTTTTAATTTCATTTATTTTTCCTAACAATTATTTATTTGGTTTTCTCTTGAATTCTGTTGGTTGCAAGGTCACGTTAAAGATGAAAAAATGTCTGACATGATTTATCTTGATTTCTGGCTTTACATCACAAAAACCTGCAATTTCAATAAGGTTGTGTAGGCTTTTTATATCCACTGTAGTTTCTTTTGATTTCCTTACACATTTTCATAGTGTCTTATGAAGCCCACAATTTTAGTTTATTAAGGCATCACCACATTTTTAAGGGTCCCTCTTGCTCTGTGGTTCTCTATCCTAGTCGTGTAGGATATTCCTCCAGTGTCTTTTGGTTTTAATCCAAGTGAACTCTTAATCACTGTATCACTAGTCGGTCCTGTTAATTAAACATCATGTTTGATTAGACATTTTCACCCTGCACTCAGTCCTTGTTATCAGAGACACTCTGCAGAAGGTATATCGTTGCCAGCCAAATCAAGAAACAGCTCCACCTTCCTCCTCAATGTCGATATGGAGGGATTTCTGTATTTTTTGTGGATCTGTGAATAGGTGAACAAGTAATGATGTATACAGTGTATTAAACCCTCCCTCCCTCCCCCCAAAACAAATCACTCTGTGATCTGCGGAGGCTAAGACTTTTCCTGTACATTCTACCTGCCAGAAAGAGGCCATGTGTGAAATAATCCTGTGCAAGTCCTTGAACTGAAAACATTTCTTGACGACCAAGAATAAATAAATCATACTGATTTGGAGACTAACTGATAAAGAACACGTGGAATGAAAACCAAAAGACCCAGGGGTCTTCCAGGACAAGGGCTGAGAACCACAGCTGAGGACAAGGCCTTTACAACATCCTCAAGTACAGTAATACCCTAAATAAATAGTACAAGTTGCTAAAAATAACTACACTACTGAGATGATCTCTAACCCTTCATTAGCAATAATATTTTTTTCAGACACTGCACAATTAAAAAGTATTGACATAAATATTACTATTCTGGAGAATTATGACATTATAACACCATTATAACATCGTTATAACAGTAATTGTATTTTTAACTCTTATCACAAATTTCAAACCCAATACTTGATAAAGCTCAGATTTAAACCAGGCTTCAGCTGAGTGATTTTTGACAAAACTGTCAATTTCAAAATGTTTACTGTAAATGTCACATTTAAAGAAGAGAAAAAATGCATTTTAGCCTTCCAATACACAAGGAAAAAATCCAAATGTGTAATGTATAAAGATGCTTAAACTGTTTATTTTTAAAAATGTCTCGCAAGTGTTTTGTGTTAATGGGAAAAAGAACAACCAGTGGTGACAATATTGGGTAGTGATTTGATTGATTTAGAAAGTTGCACTTTTTCCCCAGATTTCCTTCTACATTTTCAAGTTGTCTTACAATAATTTTAGTTCAACTCAACTGTCAAAGAACATCATTATAAAAACTATGGTGAAGAAATGAAAGCAAACAATGATCAATTCTTTGATTTCACTATATTTTTGTTGTTGTTTTTTTTGCTCACAAACATTCCTTCAGGTGTCTCTCCTGGAGCTTTGCTGTGTTCTCCACATGTCACTCTCTTCAGGCAGCATGTGTTACTCAGGCTCAATGTGCTTTTGTGTTAAGCTGCTTATCTGAACATTTATAGCAGTTACCTCCAAATTATCATGAACTAGATTTCCTTTGAAAATTATTTCTGACCACTTGTACACTTTTAGATAAAATTTAATGAAACCTGAATTCATGTTGTACCTCACACTAATCTTAAATACTTCAGTAAAGTTACTTTAAATGGATTTCCTATATAATGTAGTTTAAAATATCTTGTTGTTACCACCTCTGTTTGGGGTTTTATGGTATTGGAGGATGGAAATTTTAATGTACAGGAAAGGTTGGTGAGATTCATTAGCAAACATACTTTACTCAATATTGAACTGCAAGTGAAAAAGAAACAGCACAGTGTCTGAACACAAACGGATAGAAGTATATTGTGATTTGTAAGCGAGACAGTGAAAAGCATATCAATCAGGAGACTTACTAGGCCAACAAGCTCCTGTCTCAATAGATGTAATACTGGAGTAGCTTCAAAAGTTGCCATGTGCACCAATGTGTAACCATTCACAGAAAACAAAATGCTTTTACAGTATTATGTTTCAAGTAATGATTGAAAGAAACAGAAGACACGAGACAGAAAAAGTTAATAATTTGTCTTTTGTTTCTTATTGATCATCCACAAATATGTTCAAAAGCTTGCCTTCTTTCTTCCTTAATATCACACACACACACAAAAACATCCCAGTGGCCCAGCAAGATTGTTCTGCAGTTATGTAATGGTAGTTTGGTTAGATATAGTGGAAAATAACTCATTTACATCCTGCTGAAGTGGAACTAATCTCCAGAGCTTGAAATTCTTTATTCAATACTATGAAAAAAAATCCAAATCAATTATGTGGGGTTGTAGAGGAAGCATCCTTGTTTGGGACAATTTGAGCCATGCGATATATATTGATGCATTCTCTCGCTTTCTTGAGACCTGTCTTACTACGCAGCACATCAAACCACAGTATCATAAATGCTGTATAAAAGGAAATTAACACACAATGGGGCTCTAACCCAGAGCTTATAGAACAGGTGAAAATTAAATTATGGAGCCTAGCATCAGTATCACACTCAAAACAAAGCAGATACCCAGTCACTTACCAACAAAGCATTGCAGTGTTGGAAAAACCCGTGTTATGAATCACTGCATAAACACCACTGTGACCTGTTTTTAAATTATTTACTATGTGGCCATCATGCAACTATTATTGATTGTAGTGTATTAATAATAATACTTAATAATTGAATTTATTTCTTTGGAATTTAGGTCGCGTGAACTGTGACTACAGAGTAATCATTAATGACCTGTAAGCATATTCACTGCTTGAATCTATATCACAATGATATTTGTTTTGTGATGCTTTTTATAATTAAAAATTGTGTGTGTTCTGTTCTAATTTACTGTTCCTTGGAAATAGGTTGGTTTGTTCCTTACAAAATCATATTGGAATATATATATATATCTTTAAAAGCAAATCAATTTTTGATATCAGTACAAGAGAAGGGAGTCTTACCCCTTTACACAATGGGTCTGTTTTTGAATATGTTTGTTGATCATTGTGTTATAAAATTATTTTTTGCAAACATGAATGGTTTCAACTTTCTAGTGGTTTTTCTAATAATAAAAATCAGTTGTTTTTTTTTTGGAAATACTGTGCACAGCTACAGGCAGAAGCACAAGTAAATGATAAGCATGTCCCTGTTACTACACAAATGAACACATCTTTTTTCAGTTCTTTATATCCGGGCTACAACAAAACTAAAATTTTAATATGTCTTAACAGTCCCCTGAAACCCTGAATATTATTCTAAATAATATAACATTTTTAAACCCAGGGTGGCACAATGTTTAGCAGCAGTGCTAACAATTGCAGAGCAGTGCATTACTGCCTTGCATCCCTGGGCCCCAGAGTTAAATTGGGATGCTATCTGTGTGGAGTTTGTATGGTCTCCCAGCGTTCATGTGGGTTTTCTCCCAGTGATCCAGTTTCCTTCAAAAGTCCAAAAACATACCAGTAGGTCAGTTAACTTCTGAGAAAATTATCCCTGGTGTGAGCGTGCATGTCAGTGTCTGTAGGTGCCCTGCGTTTGACTGACGTCCCATTCAGTGTGTACCCTGCCTTGCGCCCATTGCATGCCAGGATAGGCTTTGGCTTCCCTGACCCCCTGTATAGGATAAAGCAGTTAGAAATGGATGAATGGATTTTACAATCTGGTGTGTTTGAGATTTGAGCACCCAGCTTTAAAACCAAAATAATCAGGCATTTTATCTTCAGGGTTGCAAATGCTAAGGTAATGACTTGGAATGTTATTAGACCACTGTGGTTGGGCAACATTCTGAAGATATTTTCAAAACAAACATATTTTCAATCCAACTTAAAAAAAAACAAGTAAGTTCTGCCTTACTTGAAGGTCACAGATACACTTCAATTTGTTAAGGAAGTGTTGGAAGAAATAATAATAATAATTGAAATTATTCTGCATTTGAAATTCAGCAAAATCTATGTAAATGGTTGGTTTATTTATTTTTTATTTGTTCACCACAATTACATGAATCACATCCACAGCAAGGAAAAGTAAACAATTTGTGGGAAGACATACATTTACTGTACCTTTTCTTTTGAAAAGTCTAAAGAAGTATAACAACAATTGTAAAGGAGATGGGTGTTCAGTACATGAGATTTTGCTTGCCTGGTTATTTTTAAAGTGACCTTCTGTAAAAACAGTGTGATAATCTAAAAAAAACGTGTAAGCAGTGCAAAATGTACGAACACATGAGTAATGAAATATGCAGCAAGGAGTAAGTTATGAAATTAGCAAAGACCCATTTATTAAATGGAATATTTTTGGTGAGGTTGGCTAAAATTCTCTTGTTTAAACTTTCTGACTAGACAGTAACATGAAGTGTTTAAACTCTCATCAGATACTAATCAGACTAATCAGATTAGAACATTAATGCATGGAAGGATTATACACAGTACAATGTGTTAGGAAATGAATTACTGTCACTCAAAATGTCCATTTTTAAGTGTGCATGTGAGTAAAATTGATTTTCACCTACAATACCAAAAAATGTGTGATCCATGATACGATAGTTATACTATTGCAGTCTTTACAAACTCAAGGAGCAAGTTTTATGTTTTTTTTACTAAAACTTCCTTTGTTGTATTTAAGGAATCAGTGAAGTACAAGTGAGGAGAAATTTCATGCAGGAACAACCATGCAGAACATCTACTATTTCTGCAGACATACCTGCAAGTCAGCATAATGCCTGCTGCATATACAGGAACAATACAAAACTCCAGAGAGAAAACATTTCTAATGTCATCAAAGGAAAAGGTACATCTGGTAGTAAAACACTTTGCAACAAAACCCATTGTTGTTTATTCACTGGTAACAATGATATGTTTTTCACGCAATATTTCCACAATAAATTAAACAATATTACTAAACAATAAACAATATTAGCAAAATTACTGTAACACTATTGCTCCTCAGTTGTTTCCAATCTATGTGCAGTAATTTACATTAATTTCAAATGTAGCTATAGTGACTCAAATTATAGAATGCGATTTGAGCACCATCTTGCCTAGCTATGTATTTACCCCAGCTATTTTTATAGCTACATTTTTAATTTGGAGTACAGGACACACTCATTACCAAGATAAAAATGTTGGGTGTTCCTTTAAAAAATAGAATAGCAGAATAATTAAAGAAAAATACAGTATGATAAATAACAATACAAAGTAACCTCCTTTAAATTAACTCTTCCAGTCTTCTCTCAAATTATTAAGGCGGCACTGATTAAATAAGATAACTTATGTCGTTTTTAAGACTTGTGCTTTTTGGCAGATGTTTCTGTACAAATTATGCTAGCAAAAAGAAAAATGTTTGTTTTGTTATTTTTTTTTCTTTTCAGTATCAAGACCATTATGTTTCTCAAACACATGAAAACAGGTCTTGTCTGCAGTTTTCATTATGGCATGCTGTACATTTGGAAATTGGGACTGTAACACAGTATTTTTATATAATTTGTCTCTCTCTCTGCCAGATCTGCCAACTGAAGGATTTTCTGAAGAATTCTTATGTCAATGTAGTTTTGGCTTTGACAAGATTCTTAATAATGACAGATCCTTAAAGTACATGTCTGAGAAATCAGATCTCTCCTTTTAAGATGTGACATTGCAAACTCACAGCAGCTGCAAATTTATGCGTTGACATATCTTTTCTTTACAGTTTCATAAAAAGCAAAGATTCAGAATACTTAAGACTAAGACAATATTAGAAATGCATGCTATTGCCTGCTTATGATCTGCTAAGAATTTCCAGGTGTGCTTCCTATACATTAAAATACATCAGATTATATTTGGTTTTAAACATAAGACTAAAATTTGGCTTTGCACAGTCATTTTCTTTGGTGGCACCAGGCTTGAACCAATTGATTCTGGTATCCTTCCTTTCAGTTTGCAGAGGCATAGATTGGAGAAAAAGTGACTTACAGTAATCTGAAGTGAAGCCAATTCTCAGGCCAAATATTCAAAATGTATAATAGCGTATGTAATACACTTGACTTTTTACTTTTATACTAAAAGTAAAAGAAGGAAAGAAAGAGTACAGTGTATTACCCACATAAAACCACTTGCCAAATTAAATTATATATTAAAAAAGTTTAGTGAGTAGATAGGTCTGTAAGCAAGTTTTAAGCATGTTGAGAGTCTTAGTGAGTTCCACAGATGCAAAAGGTGGTTTTGTTCATGGTGTGGAGCCTGGTCTTTGATAATGTAAGAAATTCACGCAGCAGATCAATGCAATAAATCCTTAAAATAACTTGGAGATAGACCATTCAATGCCTTAAATGTGAGCTAGAGATTCTTTAAGTCCATGCTAAATTTCCAGTGCAGTTTGCATAGAACAGATGCTAATCCAATGTAGTTCTATTTCTTGACTCATATCATTCTGGCTGTGCTGAAGCCTATTTGGTACCTTAGAGGTTAACCAAATAGGAGCCATACCAACTAAGGGACGTACCAGTGATATCAAGATTATTTTCCACATGCTCTAGAAGAATGCCATGACTGACAGTTTCAAAAACTGCCAGAAAGAGCAGAATATTACAGGACCTACTGCAGAGTCAGAAGCCATCAACAGATCATTAACTAATGTCACAAGGGTTTTAATTCAGCGCTGTGTCTGAATTCCAACTCCAAAATTCAAGGAGCTCATCAGATGCAACATGAGATTGGATTTGAGCTGCTCCTACCCATGTGAAAAAGCAGTTGCAGGTGTATAATATGCAATGTTTGTGTGTGTGGGGGTGGTGAAGTTTCTGTGTCCTGCCTGGACTTCACAGTGAGTGTTATTGTATGAGGATACCATGTTCACAGACAATAATGGGGATTGTCCTCATTTGCTGAATCATTGTATTTTCACCATGTCACCAGAAGGGAGTTAAATCACATTTTTTAGCACAGAAGGGGTGTATTCTTATACGGTTCTTCTACATGTCTTTGTATTTCTATAAATTGTTAATGAATTTCTGTTAATGAAGCAAAATTAACCACAGTTGTTTGAAAGTTGTATGTCAGAAAACAACGATGTTCAAATGAATACAATGATATGTTGCACTCTATAGAAAAAAATCCATCTGTGAATTAAGGGTTTCTAATTATCTATAAAGTATGACTAGCATAAGACCTGACTAAACACTTCATACATTTCCATGAACAGCTTCAAATACAGGAAACCTCATTAATAGAACCAGTTTACAAACAACAACAATAATGAATATACTGTACATACAGTAGGTCACTCAATATAGTGTAATATATTCAGATTTTCAGAAAACATTTGGTGAAGTATCTCATAAAAGACCAAGTCTCAAATTACAGACAGTAAATACTCAGGGAAATGAGTATGTTTGGATTGAGAAACAGTTAATGAATAGGCTATAAACACCATAAAAAGGTGTGAATGATCTGATTGGAGTTGAGTAATTAGTAGAGTACCATAGGGATCTGTATGTACTGTAACTACTGCTGTTTTTAATTTATATCGGTGATCTACATTCTGGTATAGTTAATAAACTAGTTACTGTAAGTTTTCAGTTGATACCAAATTGGGAGGAATATCAAACACTACAGAAACAGTAAAGGAAAAAAAAGATTTAGAAATTATTTTAGCTAATTATTTTTAATATAGACATACACAGGGTTTTTCATGCAAGTAGTAAGAACAAAAACTAAAAATACAATATAAGTAACTGTGCTAGAAGTGACTTCTTGACTTCTTGGTGTTTATTTTAACATATAATTTACATAATCTATACAATATGGGACAGCCAGTACAAATACAGTATAGTTACACCCATATACTGTATATAGTTAAAATCATAGAGTTTAGTCAAAGGATGTTATTTTAAAACTGTGCAATGCACTAGTAAATCATTATTTAGAATTTTGTGTGCAATTTTGATCACCATGTTACAGAAGGGTTATTGCTACTCTGGAAGCAAAGCAACCAAATAAATTCTAAGGCTTAAAAGACTATCCTACAACAGTCTAAAAGAAATTAACCCTCTTAAGTTTCGAACAAAGAAGGTCTTAAGGGGACTTGATACAAGTTTTCAAAACCCTCAAAGGCATTGACAACATCAACTTAGTGCCCTGCTTCAGAATGAACAGCGAAACACGGTGACAGAGCAGTGGCGGAGTGGTGGCACTCTGGCTAAGGATCTGTGCCTGTGGCTGGAAGGTTGCTGGTTTAAATCCTGGGGCCAGCAGAGGAATCCTACTCTGTTGGGCCCCTAAGCAAGGCCCTTAACCCCAGCTGCTCTAGGGGTGCTGTATAAATGGCTGACCCTGTGCTCTGACCCCAAGCTTCTCTCTCCCTAAACTGGGGTATGTGGAAAGACAAGTTCCTAATGCAAGAAATTGTAGATGGCTAAGAAAGTGGTCTTAACACAAAGCAGAGGGCAGAAGTGGCAGCTACATGGAAGTGTCACGCCCACAGCTAACCAGATTGCAACATGGAAACATTCTCACTTTTGTTGCACTCCAGCCCTGAGCACTTCTAGCAAATGACATCGTTCTGACCAATCAACCAACCACGCCACTTCACTAACCACTGCACCTTCACCTCCTGTAATACTTAAAACTCCACTGCCCTCAGTTCACTGCCCGGTATTGGTCTCTCCTTTAAGAGGTCCTTACTTCGCCCTCTCATCCAAGTTACTTCTCTAGTCTTTTCGGATTTGAATCTAGTCCTCAACCACGTCTACAGCCTAGCCCCGTCTTCAACAACTAAGACACCGCATAGGGTCCAACTACTCGGAAGCGCCTTTAAAACTGGGAATGAGAAGCATTCTTATGCAAAGGGTTGTGGGAGTGTGGAAAAAGTTGCCAAACCATATGGTTGAAGCTGATATTCTGTTCTTTTTCAATAAATTGCTGGAGGAAATTCTAAGATCAAATGTAAATGTACTAATTAATCAAACTGGGGACCTGCTGAGGGACGGGTTTCACATTAAATCTACAACAAATCCAAATTCCAAAAGTAATAAAGAAGTTCTTCTTTAATGGCACATTGTACATCATAAATACACATGGTAACATAAGAAAGACTGTAGATGTCA
Organism: Atractosteus spatula; assembly: GCF_055471065.1. Classification (NCBI taxonomy): domain Eukaryota; kingdom Metazoa; phylum Chordata; class Actinopteri; order Semionotiformes; family Lepisosteidae; genus Atractosteus; species Atractosteus spatula. The sequence goes on from NC_142714.1 coordinate 37,561,281, forward strand.
GTGAAAACTGCAATATCCTGAATGTTACAAAACCATATTTTATGAGAAAATGAATTTCAAATTTACCTTTTAATATATACTTTGTAGTCCTAAATAAGATTTCTACCATATAATTAAAAAAATGGGAAAATCTAAATTCATATTTTATTGGTTTGTAATTCTGCTGATACACCACAGAGTTATGCTTTTTTTAATGGCTTCCAATAGCATGAACACATAATACGTAATTTTTATAACATTGATTTTCATGGAGATCATCTTTGTGCTTGGCAGTTCAGTGTCGGTGTTTCATGCCAAGCCTGGGATGCTGTTGGATTGCTTACATGGTTGTTCCAAAAATGTAGTCCTTGAGGCTTATCTTGTTTTTGTTCAATCTAAGCCTTTAAAGAGGCAATGAAAATAATCACTTATTTAATTATGCTAACAGTTTACCAGGTGTAAAATGGAAACCATAAAGTAAGTTTTAGTAAGACCTATAAAACCATGTAAATTGCGTCTCTTGAAGTCTAACACCAAGGACGTTTGTTTTAATTAATCTTTTTGTTTCAACAGTTTCAATTACAATACATTGTGTGTTGCAGATGGTATAATTATTGTGTTTGTGTTGCTGTGCAGTCTTTTTAGAGCAAATTAGATGCTGTGGTAAAGACCAAATATGGTTTTCTCAATGGAAGTTGCCAGGACCTTAATACTTCTGTCTCATGAGAACAAGCCATCCAAATGAGACTCCATCTGGCATTTTCTGCTCCATTCCCCTTCATTACAACCCTCTGCACATTATTTTCCACTGCCTGGGTTTTCTACAGTGACCTTGTGGCACATACATTTCCATGAAAGGGCAATAATAAACACCATACCTATAAGGTGCTGTATATTTAAAATTTATACTGAGAGTCAGTAAAACCACAAAAATGGTGTTGGTTCCAATAGTAATTTCTTATGTTTTTAATGCCTCTTAGTGTCTATATTGTATATATAACAGAATATACTGTATAACTATGTATGTTCCATTCTATTAAATGTGACTGCATCAGAAGAATTCTGCATGAGAAATTCTACAGTGTTTCTCAAGATTGTTGGGTGATCTCTACCAATGTAACCCGCTTGATGTCATGTATTTTGCAAAGCTATGTGTCATAGTCCTTGGATGCAGAGATTTAATCTTAGTCAGCAGTTAGAATTTCATAGATAGAATCAGGCCAACAGACCTGGTAATGTCTCTGTTTCATTCAACCTGTGAACTTAATTGAAGTAATCAGTACTGAAGAAATTAATTATTTTGATAATAAGTCAGATCACCTCTGTTTTTAGACCTTAATCATTTGGTAGTTGAAGCATACATGATCATGAACATGAACCCACTGAAATTTGCCCTTCATACACCAGAGTTGCCCATCCCTGATATCAACAGATGAGTATTAGAAACAGGAAATTTGAAATTCTTAGAAAATTGGTTATGTTGTAATACCTCTCATTTCTGTAATAGATTATAGCCAACATTGAAATGGGAATATGGACTAGTTTCATTACAATAGATGAAAGGAATACAAATCTGTGCCTAGCAACTGAACTTCATATGGTACTTTATATTGACGCTGTAAATTACAGATGTTATGGGTGTGTGTTTGCATTTTGCCTATTGAATGTTACTTTTTTATTTATTTGTACAGTACTTAGCCAAACTATTTTATTAAGGTCATACAGAACACGTATTTCAGGACCAAGAAGATTTCTATGATCGGCTAATTTTTTTAGACAGTGATAGTCTCAAACACACTCAGAAAACAAGGGGAAATTCTTATTTTATTTGTTTTTGTTGAGTGACTAAGATTTCTTCTATTAAAAAAGAAAAAGACAAACCACTTTGGAATAAAAAACATTGTTGACACAAGCAGTGCCCTTACAATGTCAGTGTTACCAGATTAGGCTGAACCTGTGGGAAAACAGTTTATTACTGGAAAAGTACATTTGCAGTATCCATTTGGCAGTCATCAGTTTGCTATAATTTATAATTGTGCATTTATTCTTTGCTGAGCAGTTACTGTATTTCTCTCTGGCAGGGTACTATAAGGTTCTACACTCTATTGTTTTAAAAACCAGAGATTCCTTATTCAGAGCCACAAAGGCAAGAGCTGAAGCTGATGTAAAACATCCGTCCATTTTCTGGCCACTTCATCCAATACAGGGTCATGAGGGAGCCTATCCAATCAAACAACAGACATACTGTTGGCAGGATACACTCTGGACAAGATAGTAGTTCAGGTGGGTAGCTGCGTCAGCATGCGTAGGCTGCAAAGGAACAAGTAATAGGTTTATTCCATGCTGAAAAAAAGAAGAAAGAGAACACAACGTTTCGGCCGTGGAGCCTTCTGCACACCTGAAGAAGGCTCCACGGCCGAAACGTTGTGTTCTCTTTCTTCTTTTTTTCAGCATGGAATAAACGTATTACTTGTTCCTCTGGACAAGATGCCAGTCTATCACAGGACACACACGGACACGAACACACACTCACACCAGAGCCAGTTTGCCAGAAGCCATTTAACCTACCAGTATGTCATTGGACTGTGAGAAGAAACCTATACAAATGCAGGGAATGTAACGAAAGCGTTCTTTCAGGACCCTATGCAGACGATACAATCCAGGGAAGAGTGAGGAAAACACAGGGAAAAAAGCATGCAGGGGTCAGGAATGAAAACTGGGGGCGTGTCCATGGTGCACAGGTGTTCTGGGGGGGTGAGTCCAAGGCAAACTGTCCAAAAGGGAGTCCAAAGGGAAATCCAAGATGAAGCAAATGTCCAGAGCCGGGCGGTCCATCCGAGACGAAGACAAACGGGATTAAAAACCGGAGCGGGATCCGGTGGAGGGTCGGGGGGAAAAAGGGGGAAACAGGACCAGGTGCTCTAGGTCCCGGACTCGCCTGGTACAGGAACCAATGCAGAGCCTGGAACAGAGTGAGCGTCTGGCTTTTAAGGTGGGCTGAATAGGAGGCTGGAACAGGGAGCACAAAATCAACTCAGAAGTGAAAGACCCGGAGCGCCCTTAAGGGTGAGGGACTACAATCGTGACAGGGAAAGCATACAGACCCAGGGCACTGATGCTGTGAGGCAGCAATGCTAACCACCGTGCCACTGTGCATCCCCGATGTAAAAAACAATTTTCAAATTAACCATTAGAATGAATTGAAATTCCAATTTGACCTCTATTTTTACAGAAATTATAACATATTAAGCAACCAAAAATATGTTTTTTTTATTTTTCAAACCTTTAAGCATTAAAACATGGCACTAAACAGATTTTCTCTTGTCTTATCTTTACCAGGTCCTCCAGTGATAGTTGGCATGAGTATAAACATCGCCAGCATCGATTCAATATCAGAAGTGAACATGGTGAGTACGCAATTCACTTGTGTATTGATTAAAGAGTATAAAACTGGTCAGAGGGCCCAAGAGTGAATATCATTCCAGATTTAAAAAATTCAGGTAACTCTTGCAGTGCCACATCTTAACTTTGAAGTTTTTTAAATCAATTTAAAATTATTGATTGCTTCCACTGACTTTTGATTACAAAGTAATTTACATGTGTACCTACTGTATGTACTGTATACACCAAGGTTTTTTACTGAATAATTATCTGAGCATAATCCCCTTGTAATTTCATTTTACCAAACAGTTAAAAACAATTAAAAAACAAACACAAAGACACCAAAAGAAAAGAGCAGAGGACATCCATGATAAAGAGAGCACTAACTACAGTGCATCTTGTGTCCAAAAACACTGCTACACTGACAATCCAAGACAAATCTTCCTTTTATGCAAGCTACGTATTCTCTCAATTTGCACCGTTTTATCCAATGACTTTTGTCCATTCTATAAACATTTTTTTTTCTAACAAGCACCACCTGGTCCTTATACTAAAATAATTTTAAATAAATGTTAAATAGGTTATGTTCTTTACTATTTCTCATTAAATTACGTAGATATAAAAATGTGTTGTAGGTTACAACAAACAGTGTGTCATTGAGAAAATTAGATTATCTGTGAAAAATAGCCTTCCTAAAATAAATATACAGAAGGAAACCTTCGTAGTAAATGGTTGTCATTTCCAAGCCCATCAGGCATTTCAGTATTTACTGTATGTTTAGTTTTAGCTTGTTTCTGAACTAAATTCTCTGTTCTTTAAGCCCTAGTTTTTTGGAGGCCCTAGGCAAGATTTTGGAAATCTTCTCTCATCACAATTGGATCACAGTTTTCATGTACACTACTATTATCAGCTCCCACCCCAAACTTAGTTTACTATTTAGAACAATTAAATAAATGAGTTACAGTATATAACTAGAAAACCTTTTATTAACCAGGTTTAAGAACACATAACAAATAACTTACAAAGAAGAACAAGAAGTACACATTTTACAAAGATAACATGAAAATATTCACATGAATTGTGAATCTCCTAACTTCTATTAGAACAATTCATGTCATACATGTCTAGTTAGAAAATGTGGCATGTCTACCACTCGCTATTTACATGAATCTGACAGACTCAAAACCAAATGAAATGCAAATGCTTTCTCACAGTGACTTGATTTGGTGTACCTCTGTTTTAAGACTTATCCTGCTCTTCTTTTCTGTGCTTCCTTTTCTCAGTGACCGATAAGTACAGTATGTCATTTTGGAGGACGGTGTGCAACTACAGTATATGATTTTAATTTAAAAGCATTACAACATAGTCTGCAGTGCAAGTAAAAAGTCACTTGTAATTTTTCATTTCATGTTAGATGTAATGAAAGATTAATAACACTGATTATCACAACATTTACTACTTTCCGAAATTAAACAAACAGCTTTAATGGTGCAGCAGCTGAAACCGCACTGATATTGTCAGTCATGGTGAAGATGAGAGTCATTAACTTATATCAACAGTGAACTAAGCTACTACACTTAGATTCGCAACTCATAATATCATAATTTATAACCAACAAACATTAATAGCCTGGCTTATCACAGCAGCAACAGAAAGAGCCACTGGAGGGAATTTATGTTTTACATTTGTGAACATGCTGATTTAAAAAAAAAATATGTTGTGTTGCCCATTGAAGGACCCCTTGGGGGCCTCAGGGCCCGAGGCCGTTACCTAATTCGCCTAAGCCAAGAGCCAAGCCTGTTTACAAAAACCATAATGCAGTGTAGTAAAGCAGTAAAAATGAATCCCAACCAAAACAACAGTAAAATCATGGAAATCAGCATATTTTGTCTGCTCCGTGCCTTCCTTCACCTCTGTCATAGCTTAATGGATATTGTTTACACAAATGTGTTCTGACACAGAACAATCTGGCTGATCCATGTTTTTTTGTGCGTTTGTGTGTGCGTTTGCATGTTGGGTGTGTAGTTGTGTACACGAGAGTGACAGGTTGATTGCAAAGAGCAGGGAATTATGTATAGGTGTACAGTATCTGTGATTCCAAACCTATTCTGCATAGTGTTCTAAAAAACATTTCCATATATGCAACTGTTCAGTATTTCCATAGGTACTTTAACTGGCAGATACACAGGGCATCTGGGGAAAAAGCAGCAGAAATCACGCAATATGTCATGAAGATTTGTGGAGCTGTGTTAAAGTGTTAGAATTCAGGCACAGTGCAGATTAGATATCACTTTAAACAAAAGCATGCTCTTGTTTTCAATTACTGTTAAAACATAGGTATTAATATACAAATCTTAAATAATATAATGCATAGCACAAATTTAAATCACTTAACAACTGATTATTTTTATTATTATTATTATTAGATAAAATCTGAAATGACTAAACTTTTAAAGTATGTACAGTCTGTAAAGTAAGCCATGTATTAATTATTTTAATAGTGATTCATGTTAAATGTTAGAAAACATTAGATACATGAATATAAAAGTATTGCATATTTAGGGTATTTGCATTTGACAGCACATTTTCAATGTGTAAGACAAATGCTTTTTGAATACTTTCCAAATTCCACTAGTAATTGTGATAAAAAGACAATGATCAATTACATGAATCATAAGTCAAAATATGCAATTAGCAGTTTCAATTGTAATTGATACATTGTGAGAAGAAGTTACAGTAACTGCATCTGCATACAGTACTTATAAGAATTAAGAGGGTAATTGGAGGTGATGAAGTGCTATGAAATTAAATATTTTTAAAACTTTTAAGTTGTCAAATTGTTTCACAAAATGTTTTGTGAAATTACAGTATTTTTAAAAGGAGTAGTTACTAATATAAATTATGATACATACAATATTTAACTGGGTGGCACAGTGGTACAGCAGTTAGCATTGCTGCCTTACACTGCTGGGGCCTTGGCCTCAATGCTTTGGCTGTTATCTGTGTGGAGCTTAGAAGATGGATGGATAATATTTAACCCTCATCTGGTCCCAAGCTACACAGAAGATACCTCATACACCAGAGAGTATATAATGAGCAGTAGTTGAAATTAAGCATTAAACGGTTTTTCACGTATTGTTTGTTTTCACAGGAGAGTTTTCTGATAAAAAAATGTGTTTTATATATGAGATGGCAAAACTTCACATTGACACGGTTTCAAAAGCAGTTGGTATAGACAAAATAGCCATATAGCTGATTTGCCTTGAAAGTGTGTGTTGAAAGTTAAGAACCTCCTACCCAGTCATTTGTTATTGAGTCTCAAGGAGGAACACTGATTCGCTATTGTTAGCCAAGTCAGCCTCTATCTCCTGTCAATCAAACAAATGGCATGCTTTAGCTTATCAATGTAGATGGATTTTGAAATGTGCCAAAAAGGAAAAGAAGATAACTTGTGAAACTGGATACTATTGAAAATGTACAGAACTGCCTGGAATATAGGTATTTTCTTGCAATAATTATCTATTTCTACTCTCTCCAAAATAAAATGGAGTAAATTTAAATGAAAATGGTTTTGGAAGTGAATGCAAAACCAACAGATGAAATCGGTACTGGACCCAATGTGCTAGATAAGCAAACTTTTCTTCTTCTGTAAAGATTTCCAGCTCTCTTCAGTCTGTTTGGGTGTTTAATTTACATGTGATAATGATGTGATGATGATCCTCTTTCTCAGCTTAAGTAACATTGCCAGTCTACACCATACAAGTTGGCAAACACTGTCCCTTGATAACAATTACTTTGTCAACTGCACCATTGGATGGAAATTCTGGTACAGAATGCCACCTATTGGTCAACCAACAGCATCAAATACAGGAGTAAATATGTTTTCCCTAGGGGCCTTCCATCCCAGTAGTGATCAGAGCAACTGTGCTTAGCATTTAAAATCTGAAAAATGCTGCTGTTAAACCAAGAACTCCCTTATAGTTAATTGAATCAAGGTCTCTAGCATGACCGGCAGGAATATTTTGCCACTGTACTCATTATTTTACTAATATGGAGGACAGAACAAGAAGGAGTGAAAGAGTTTTTGTTGACAGTGCTCTATTGCAGTTCATCGTGCTGTTCATAATGTTATACGTGTAATGCAATAATCAGCTGTTAAACAGTGATGAACCATTTTGGCACTGTGACACAGGAATACTTAATATCAGAATTCTGGATTATATCATGCTTTTGAAAGTATTTTATACACTTTTTGAAAGAGTATTATACAACCACATTTTCTTCTCAGACTTCTTAGGTTCCTGAGATTATTTTTCTATTATAGAGACAATATTGTCCTTTTGTTGTGCTAGTAAGTAGATCAGTTTATATATTTCAAAGGACTATTCCTTGGTATATAATGGTCATCAGTTGAAATTAAGCAATAAATGTTTTTTCATAGGTTCCAGTGTCTTTGCATTAAATATCATAATTTCGATTCTGCCACTAACATCCAGTTGATTTAAAACTGGATGTTTAACAATCCAAAGTATTTCAATCCTGTTGCACATATTTCTCGAATACCTACCGTATGGAATAACAAAGGGGAAAAAGTTTAAAAATAAAATGATAGTTTACATTGATCAATTATTAACATTCCCCAAGTTAATTCTCCGTTTGTGAAACACATAGCTTCATACTATGCGTTTATAAGTTATGGAAAAAATCTAAGCTTTCAATGCAGGTCTGCCTGTATTTTTCTGGTTTTTAACATTCTACATTTTTACTTTTCTGTCAGAATAGAATTAGGTCAAACTCAGGTTATGGAGGGGTTATAATGACCTGCAATTGAGTCCATGTTTCATCCATAATGCATCTCTTGCAGCTAAAAGAACCTGCTTCACCAGTAAATTAGAAATCTGTATTTAAAAATACAAAGCCACCCTTCTCCAGGTTCCCTGAAAAGGCCAATTTTGTGATGCATTCAGAAGCTACAGCAGCTCTATAAATAAAATGAAGTCTGCATAGTGTATTTCGTCTTGTTCAGCTCATTCATATGCAGTTGGTCACTGTAGTATGTCTGTTAAACAAGGGGGATGAGGTGCATGGTGTGGAAACTGAACACTATGAAAATGTATTCAGCGTATATACTGTATAAGCCTCATCCACATCACTACAGAAGATACCCAAAAGAAATGCAGATAAAATTCAACAGGAAACAAACAAACAAAAACATAAACGTTGTGCAAGTGATTAAGTTAATTTTTTTCTGCGTTAGCTGAAATGGAAATATCATAGATTCCAAGCTTGTGTAAATATAATATTTTCTTTGGTCACAATGATGAAAAAGCTTGCCCTTGATGAATGTCATCTTAATCTGGTAATTAAGGGGGTAATTCTGTCCATTGTTCATTTAATTTGGATTTCTTTGCCTAGTGATATAGAAAGAGGAGTTCCCACTAATGGCTTTATGAGACAGCATTATCAAAGTGTGCTCAAAGGTCACCTTATAATGTGATTTTTATTAAATGAACAGCAATGTAATAAATTCTTGGAATGTTAACGTCCTGGATTCACAATTCAGAATAACTGTTGTTCCAAAAGAGATTAATGATATGACAAATAAATAATAAAAGCAGATCTTTTACTTGGGTTAGGGAATCCATTTGTTTCGTAATTTATTAAACTCACCCACAGTCTCTGGAGCAATCTTAAATTAAATATACTATAAGTAGTATTCAATATCACAATTGATGAGGATTTATACTGTAGTTTAATCTGTTGATGAAGAAACAATTCAAGGCACCTGCAGTGGCATGTGTCTGTAAAGAAAGCCACATACCGAGGGTCTTCTCCTTTCCTTCTGCTTTCATTACTCATATGTATGTGTACTGTATGTGACATGCTTACTTGAAAATTAGATAATCCTGCAAGCAACACAAAGTTGCCTTTTCAGAAGACATTCCTTGCAGTGCCAGTGTAACTTTTTGCTCTGATGCAATTCTGCAGTAAACCTTTTTTAAATCTCATTTAAAAAAGCTTTCATTTCTCTTCCTTTGTCGAGCAATATGGTCCTTTGATTTATTCATTATCAAGTTATTGCAAAAACATCCTTTGTGCTCTGCTGTTTTTGAAGACACAGCATGTTCTTTTGGATTTTATTTTTTGATTGCAACCCAAGATGTCCGAAGAACCCTTTGAAAAACAATGCTGAATCAGACAAATGTTGTAGCTGGTTTCCAAGACTATGAAGTCTACCTATTACAATGCTCATGGACTAATTCAGATTTCATTTTTTTTAGAATTGCTGTAAGAATTGTGGGAATAAAACTGTTTATGTCTATGCAAGAACAACCTCATCACTTCTTTAATTGATAATTAGCAAGATCCATATAGCAATTAATGAGGTGGTTGCACTGAAGCAGATTGGAAGGGAATCTGACTATGCTTGCAAAATCTAGCAGACTTTAGAAGTGAATAAGGTGATAATTTGCAATGTTTTAGGATGCTATATTTAGGAAACTCTATATTTCAAATACTGATCTGACATTGGTCCAGTTTACATCACGTTTACACTAAAGCAATGAGAATTAAAAATAAAAAACAAACAGTTTTGTTTTAATGTTTTATTTTTGGAGTATTTTACAAAAACAGACTAGAAATGTAGGTCATCTTATATCCAGTTGAATGACTGTCATACGTATGCAATATCCAACTGAATGAAGGCCATATACTGTAGAGTGCCTTGCAAAAGAATTCAGACCCTTGCAATGTTTTTGCATTTTGTTGTATTAAAGTGTGCACTCATGACACACTAAATAAGCAGTCATTTTTATATATGCAACATACTTCACACATTTGTGGCAATAATAATAAAGAAGTAAATATTGAATATGAAATAACAGTGGAAAAGTTATGATTGAATATACAGTATATTCAAACCTTTTGCTTTGGCAAACCACATTTAGGTATATACAATTACATTAATTAGTCACACAATTAACCAAACTACTTGTCTGTGTGTAATAATCTTAGTATTAGTATTAGTATTAGTATTAGTAATATTATCGGGGATTTCCAGCTAAACTCAAGCTGAAACTGGGGAAGGTTAGGAGATGCACCACAAGGATGCAGCATTTGTATGTAGACAAACTGAAAGATCCCAAAGAAAAACAATTTCAGTATTCCACAGGAAGAGGTACAGAACTTCAGCAAGGCCATGGAAGAATCATAGAAGGAAGTGCTGGGCTTCAGATGGAACAAGAAGGAAGTATGAACCAGCAATGAACCTTGGAAGAAGATTGATGAAAGAAAGGAGATAAAGAAGAGATTCTGGCTACTAAATCACCCCTGCAGAAGGAGACAGTCGTGCAGGAAAATGCAGCCAAAGACATGGAGATCAAGAAATCTGCAAGGCAAAACAAATGTATAGTAACTTCGCTTTAGATCTGCAGACCTGGGTATAGACTTTGGTCCTATTACAGAGGAAGAAGTTAGAAATGCCATCAAGTCGCCAGTATGGGAAAGCACAAAGAGATGGTGCAGAAATGATCAAGGCTGGCGTTCTGTTAACCCCAAAATCTCTACAGCAAATACTAGAAAATCTGTGGCACTTAAAGAGTACCTGAAGAGTGGAAAATTGTCAAGTTAACAAAGAAAGAGGACTTAGGAAAGTGTGACAACTGGAGGGGCATCATGCAGCTCTCACTCAGAAGTCTTCAGTCGGATCCTGCTACAGAGCACTTTTGGTCTAAAAACAAAGTTTTAGATCTGATTCAAACACAACATAGTGTATGACTCAGACAAAAACGTTCCTACTGTCAAGCGTGGTGGTGCCAGCACTATATTGTTCTGCTTCTCATCATCAGGGACTCTGAAGCTTTTTAATATTGATGGCAACATACAAGAGATGGAGGAAAGTACTGGCAAATCTTAGACAGGAAAACCTGCTTCAGACCTAAAACTGGGACAAAACTTCACATTTCAGCAAGACAATGACTGAAAGCACATGGCCAAAGCTGCATCGAAGTGATTTCTGAATAAGAAAGTAAAAGTCCTTGAGTGGTCAAGTCCTATTAAGAATGTGTGGAAAGACATGAAAACTGCTGTTTATAAATGATCACCCAAGTAAATTGAGATAATGGGTAAATCTGCATAGATACACAGCTGTGCAAGATTTTTGGAAACATTACATTAACATCCATTAACGTTTCCTTTTTTTATACTGAAAAACATGAAAGAATAGGCAAACGATGCACGAAACTGGTGTGCAAAGTTAGAAGAGGCTTATCCAAAAAGGTGCTTCCACCAAATATTATGATCAAGAGTCTGAATACTTATGCAGTCAACATGTTTCATTTTTTTTCTTTTGGTTTTGCTGACATTTACTGTACTATATCTTGCCCTTAGTATTCTTTAGCATGAGGATTTGACCAAAATATTAAGTAAAGGATGTGTACACATTATTTTGTACTTTCACAAAATGGGACACCATAGTAAAGGTGTCCTTTAATTTAGCATATCTATCTTCATGCCCGTTATAAATTTAGATTTAAAATATGATTGACTCATTCTTTAACACTGATTTCCCAAGATTCTTGTAATTTGCCCCCATAAGATTAGGTATATGTCATCACATTGATCAGTAGGATTTTGTGCAGACATCTGTTACAAGGCATTCTGGTCAGGTTTTATGTCTTCCAGATTGGAAATGTGACAGAAATATCTAGTGACAAATTGGCAAAATAAAAAATGTCATTGCAGCAGCAATGACTTTAGATGACATATGAGGATTCATGCATTATTTGGCAAACCATACATAAGTACACTGTTGTGCAAAAGTGGTACAAAAATATTTTGTATTTTTACATCCTTTAATACTTAATATTTTTGCTGATTTATACTGAAACACAATTCTATAGAAGTATACTAAAATGTTAGCCTTGTTGAAGCTAATAGTCAACCTGGAAAGATGTTGTATGTATTTTGTACGATGAAAAGTAATTGGTTCAGTTTATAGAGTAGATATGTTAAAAAGCACAATTACTGTATGTTAATGACATGGAAAAGCTGACAACAACTCAACAATATCTGCTTAGTAAATATGAAGGATTTGTTATTTAGTTTATATTAGTTTATAATATAGTTTATATTGGCTGTCTGTGCATTGTTGTCCTTGAGTTGAGGTGTGATCACATTTTTGTTGGATCTGATCTCAGTTAAAAACTCCTAAATGTTAAGCTTGGTTTCTCCCCACCCAAATTCACCTATTTGGAATGAAGTAATTAATGGAATAGCACAGAGGTCTGTACTAGCACCACTGCTCTTTCTATTTTATATCAGTGATCAGGAAATTGTATTAATTACTTCGGTTTACAAGCAGTAACAACAATGGATACAGTGGATAAATACAGAGCATATTAGGTCATATTTATATTTTCAAAAGTATTTTGATTAAGTTTCTGATAAAACATTCATTTTCAAAATACAGACAGTAGATATTTGGAAACATGACTTCATGTTCATAGATAAAAAATAAAGAGCACAAAAAGTGTTGAACGCTCTGATTGGGGGTGTGCCGCAGGGATCTTTATTAGGACCACTGCTGTTCTTAATCTATATAAATGATCTAGATTCTGGCAACAAATCCAATTCATAAAGATTTAGATAAAATTTTAAAAGTGTAAAAATGTAAGCTATAATTACAAAATGGGAAATGCTAAGCTAGATGAGGCTTTGATTTGAATGTTTATGTTGACACAATATCTAGGTGTAGTTCCACCTTTTAGAAAATGTGGGCAAGTAGTTAAAAAAGAAAACAAAATGCTAGATGTACAGTCCACTGTAAAGCATAGTATTGGGACAATGAAGTGAAAATTGTTTTTTTGTTTTTCTGGCTACCAATGAAATTTGTATTTCAGATAACTGGATCAATATGAGTATAAAATTTCAGCTGTTTTTTCTTGGTATTATTTTGCATATAGGTTTATTCGTCTTTTGTTGTGTTCAATCTGAAAATTTCAGGTGAACATAAGTATTAGAACACATAGTAGACAGGACTTACTACTTCTTGTGTTCCATGTTGCAGTATTGTTCAAGACATAAAAGAGCTGTCAATGTACTGCCTTGGTTCCAGCCTTTGGAGTTTCTTATTTAGGTTTGCCTCTTGAGATAGAAAGCATAAATCAAGATGAAAACAGTTGTCTATAATGGAAAAGGAAGGAATTGTGAAGATGGGAGCAAAGAGAATTCCAATTAGAACAATTATGAATAGAATGGGCAAAACAACAACAAAAACAAACAAAAAGAAAGAAATTACTGGATGAGAAAGCAATCGGCAAAGAACAGGATTTCCAAGGAAGATAACAACAGTTCTGATGACAGAAAAATCATTAGAGCCCTGCAGAACCATCCTAAAAATAACAGCAATAGAGATTGTAGATAGTCACACAGTGCAGGGTTGAAAGTATCTCGATTTACTGTGCACAGAAGACTATAGACAGTGGAAGTACAAGAGCTACATTGCAACATGAAAACCTCTTATCACTACTAAAAACAAAAAGACCAGATTAGAATTTCCAAGGAAGTACAAAGATGAGCCACATCAATTCTGGAACAAAATTTCATAGACAGATGAGACGAAGATAAACCTTTACTGAAGTGACAGAAAGGCAAAAGTGTGGAGAAAGCGGTACACTGCAAATCATCCTAAGCACAGCACGTCATCTGTGAAATATGGTGAAGGTAGTGTCATGACATGGCTGCCTCTGGAACGTTCTCACTGGTCTTTACTGATGATGTAACTGATGAGCAGCAGCAGAATGAATTCTGAACAGTACAAATCAACTTGTCTGCCCAAACTCATTGGGTGGAAATTCACACTGCAAGAAAACAATGACCCAAAACATACAGAGCAATTAACTAAGGAGTTCATCAGGAAGAAGTGGAAATATTTGGCCAAGTCAGTCTCCTGATTTGAATCCTATGGATTTACTTGTTGAAGAGGAAACTGAAGTCAGAAAAAAAACTGGCAAAGCATCTCGAACATATCAAGAGTATGATGATTTTGATGGGTCGCAGACTTGATGCAGTTATTGTATACATGCATAAAGAGTATGTGACCAAATACTAACTTTACATTAGTTTAGTTTAATTTTCTTTAAGTTAATTTGCCCCAATTAATTTGCTCCAATGCTAACCTGAAATAGTGTGTGTGTGGGGGGGTGAATACAAAAACAATTTTGTTCTAATGTGGTTTGTCATGTATGCACAAAAATATCTAGAAATAAAAGCTAACATTCTGTATGTCTGCCTCACATTTAGAACTGTACAGGTTTGAACAGTACACTTGAAAATGACTCAAAATGTCTCAATAGTTTTGAGAGCATAGAATTTAACTAGAGATGTTATGTTTAAATTGTGCAAAGCATCATTTCATGCCTCATTAAGAAAACTCTGTATATTCGTGGTCATTATGCTACTGTATGCAAAAATATTGCTGGTCTGGAATCAGTCCAAGGGCTTCAGAAAATGTCTGAAAGAAGTGAGCCTTTTTGACTTGAAAAGAGTAGAATATCCGTGTACGTGATACAATGCTCAGAAGATTTAACAAAGTCCACCCAGTGGATTTCTTCAGAATGAACACGAACGAGAGGGCACAAGTGGATACTACATGAAAGCACATTTAAAGCTGAGAACAAAAGCTTACCCAAAGGTTTATGGGACTATGGAACAAGCTACCCAACCATGCTGTTGATGTCAATACCCCAGCTTGTGTCACAAAAAAGCTAAACTAGATCTTATCATTAATTAACTACTAAAAATGGGCTAAATAAGTCAAATGGCCTCCTCTTGTCCTTAGCCTTTTGTATGTTCCTACAGTATATTCTTAATTATACTGTTTGTATAGCAAACATAATTTCTGCCATTCTGATTGTGTTAGAAGTGTGTGGTCTGTCGGGAGAGAAATGCTTATAATTGTATGTATTAGCTGTCTTTGTAGTGTCCAGTAAAATGTTTAATACCTTTGACAACTGTAGAGTGCCAGATTCAATTATTTTTTGATGGAATCTTATTCCACTAATGACCCCTGGAGTAGTGAATGATAAGCCACAAATCTATAGGTTTTTCAGTTGGAATAGTTTGGGATACAGAACTTGTATTGCAGTAGTGTAGGTTCTGCTCAGGAAAATTGGCTCTGTCTCACTATTTCCCCTCCAGTAGAGTGTCCCTGTTAATCAGGAAAAGATCGGCCATATTCTATTTTTGTGGACTCAACAACGCTTTATAATTTCTTTGATTTGCTGAGGCATTACAGAATAGACCTTGAGAAAGGACTATCCCCTATACTTACCTATACCTGTTCAAACTGTATGTACAGAGAAGTGGTGTTTTAAAATGGACATAAAAATCCTAAAACATAAAAAAACAAAGTGTGATATACTGGGGCAATTAAAACAACAATGGTTTTGTGCAACCAGCAAAGAACACAGTATTTGAACTTAGTCTTATAAAACAATCTTGGGACCGGAGGGTTATAACACACAAACCATTGTGAAAGAAGAAAAAAGATCAAATGTATTTAAAATGTATTCAAAATATGGGAAAAGAAATAAAAATACTACATTGATACAGCACATAAGCTATAGTCTATGCAGAGTCTAATGGGTGTGCTGTAGGTCGTTGAATCACCTGTAGAACAATCCAGTACACACAGCAGGGATATATAACACTGCCTGTGTATGCAGCTGCCCCTCTGACAGATTCATTGATATGCACAATCTCAGGCAGATTGTCGGCAAATTACAGACATACGGTTACAGGCCTGCTTTGCACCTGCACCGAATGCTAAGTGAGTTATTCTATACTAAGTAGCCCCAATCTTGGCATTGGACTACAGTATAATGAAATTCCTTCTAAAATAGGTTTGGTCTCCCATGTTCATGTTTCAAGAGACAGGACATCATGCTCTTATACTCTAATATGTTTAATCACAAGGCACAAGGTTGTGGATATATCATTTAACAAAATGCAATATTTGGATGTGCCACAGCTACATATCACTATAATATGTAAAAAAGATTAACCCTAATTAATGATTCCTAAGTGACCTCTCACATATATTTTCTGTAATACAAGTGTTTACATAAGGTGCCATAAATCACATTTTAATCTTGTCCACTGCCTGGGCATTTCTGTCGACAGCAGCAATATTTTTTTGGGCAAACAATGAAGTTCCATAAAGCCATTCTAATATCTCTTCCAATCAAGATATAGTTATTGTCTTTTGCAAATTCCATTAGCTTTCATGTCATTTGCATAGGTAATAACAAATCAGCTAAGATTTCCATGTCTCACTGGCCTCCATATTTAAAATGATCCTTTTTTGAAATATAAATGGAACTTTACTAATTGGCTGAGTAATAGTAATAATAATAATAATAATAATAATTGCTTACACTTATATAGCGCTTTTTCTGGACACTCCACTCAAAGCTCTTTTACAGGTAATGGGGACTCCCCTCCACCACCACCAATGTGCAGCATCCACCTGGATGATGTGACGGCAGCTATAGTGCGCAAGAACGCTCACCAGACATCAGCTATCAGTGGGGAGGAGAGCAGAGTAATGAAGCCAATTCATAGATGGGGATTATTAGGAGGTCATGATTGGTAAGGGCCAATGGGACATTTGGCCAGGACACTGGGGTTACACCCCTACTCTTTACGAGAAACACCCTGGGATTTTTAATGACCACAGAGAGTCAGGACCTTGGACAGACGGCGCCTGTTTACAGTATAGTGTCCCCATTACTATACTGGGGCATTAGGACCCACATGGGCCCACACGGGCCCCCTGCTGGCCCCACTAAAACCTCTTCCAGCGGCAACCTTAGTTTTTCCCAGGAGATCTCCCATTAAGGTACTGACCAGGCTCTGCTTTTTTTTAATAACAATACTACTGTGAAATCTTGCTTGAATGTAATTCATTTCTAAGCAGATATGTAGCTGTGGTAAACAGAGGAAAGCTGTTGACATATTAAATATTAAGAAAATGAAGAAGCTTCTTCATGAAATTTGTAGGAATTTGTCATTTTGTTCCACCCTTAAAAAAAGATAAAAATGTAATTAAACTTACTTAAGAGTTTTGAAGTGCAGGATTGATCAAATGGGACAACTCCCCCTCCCTCTGACTACTGAATTAGTAAAAGACATTGATAGCATTTATGTACACTGTGAAGGTACATAAATATATGAATTAGTGAATATATTGGATAAGCCTTGACCAAAATGATTAGAAAAAATGTTAAAGAAAGCAAACAGGACAAAATGGGTATCGTCAAACAAAGAAAAAAGCAGACCCTAAGTTCAGTAATGTATCATTATTGTGAAATCCATCCATCCATTTTCTAACGACTTTATCCAATACAGGGAGCCAGAGCCTATCTCGGCAAGCAACAGGCACTAGGCAGGATACACGCTGGATGAGATGGAAGTACATCGCAGGGTGCACACAGACACAAACATGCATACTACTAATACTAATGTCTACTAAAGCATTCCCAAATGCTTTATTGCTTATACAAATATTAAACAAAAAAAAGAAAAGCAGGAGAAACAATTAACATTAGCTGCATGCTCAGATTAATTGTTTGCATGATTAACAGCCATGGTCAAATTTTAAATAAGTATTATTAAATGATTTTAAAAGTTAAAAGGTGAAATGAATGAGCTACCCTAAAATCCTCAAATGTCCCTGAATTTGGTATGTTTGTTATTTATAAAGCTATATTATAAAGTTATATTCTTTTTTTCTTAATGTCTAAGGTTTGGATTTACAGTATATTCTCCATAACAGTAAAAACAAATAGAAAAATGTATGGAAAAAAGATTCAAGAAAAAACATGAAAATAAAATGCTTATGCAAGTAAACAAAGGAAGTCATTTTATTTCTTCTTCTGTTCAGTTGGAATCACTTTAAGCCATTATCCAATTTGAAATGATATAACATAATTTGTATTTCAATTTTTAGTTTACTACTAAAATATATAAATAATCCATCTAAAATTAATAATGGGATACTCTCTGGGGAAATTATACAGTATATTCTGTTCTTAATTACATTGTTCCAAGTAGTCTTGTTACACTTTACAGTTTAACAGGTGATTATTTTTCCAAATTAATGTGTCCAAGCACTTGTTTTCCCAGTAATGAAGAGATTAATTTTCCATCTGTGTGAAAAAAGTCACAAGACTTTTCTTGCTCACAAAATAAAAAATACTGTTCAGTATTCATTCAAATATAAATTGTCTCTTTTTTGAGTACCTGTAAGTAAAAAAGGATTCTTAATCTATTATACTTTTTCTCATATCTGTGTTGAAATCCATCTTTTATTAGATATTTTAGCAACTTTGCTGTGAGGATGCTATCGAAAATTTATAGCAAAAGAGGAGAGTCTTTGCCTTTATCTCATAACTTTTAAAAAAGGCTTGTGTTTGTGAGAAAGAGTTTGTGTGAATGTCAAGGACACTTGAGCTGCTTGTTGTAGTATTAATTCATAGATTTAAAAGGGTACATTGCAAAGCTTTTTAATAATGCTATTGTAACTGCACTTTGTGATGTCAAATTGAATGTTGCTTTATGTTCAGCAAAGCATACAGTATACTGTATACACTTGAGCACTGAGACTGAATAGAAAATGTATTGGTCAATAGAGGACCTATTTAATGATGGACACTTGTGGGTACCATTAAACTTATATGAAGATACTAATTAATAATATCTTTTCAGAAATGTATTGTTGTCCTTTCAGGGGCTCCAGGATTTTACTGTAGTTAATCTGGTAAAATATGTCATTCTTTGTTTATGTAAAAGTGACTACAGTAATTCAACATTCTTGAAGATATTAAAGCACAGTATATTTCAGCCACATTATCACAGATAAAAATAGCTCCATCAGGTATGAAATTCCTGATTTCAAATAAAAGAATAAAGAACTAGTAGGCATACTTATTCATCACACAGGAAATGGCAAAGCAAGGCAAGTCTATACCTTCAAAAATAACATAACAGGAATAAGAAGTTGTTTTTAGAGTAGTGCTCTCTACTCTAAAAATCAGCATGTTTGTCCTGCTGCCACAACAAAGAGTAGACCAAAGGCAGAAGACAAGGAAGTATATATATAATTCAGTAATAATAATAATAATAATAATAGTAATAATAATATGGCCACAGGTTCAATTCTGGACTCTGGATTCTATTTGCATGGTTATAATTTGTTCTCCAGATGTTTGTGTGGGTTTCCTCCAGGTGCTCTGGTCTTCTCACACATATTGGTCGGTTAATTAGCTCTCTAGGAAGACTCTGCTAGAAAGAATCTCCCACATATTGGTAGGTTAATCACTCTGCTGTGAATGTGTCCGTGTTTGTATCTGTGTGTGCCAGGTGATGGACTGGTGTTGTCCCTGGGATCCTAATTTGGAAGAATTGGTTTGAAAATAAATGATTGAATGGAATCATAGTAATTAATAAATATACAGTATCAAGACAAATTGTTGTTTCTTTTCACAGGATTATACAATTACAATGTATTTCCAGCAAAGCTGGAGAGACAAACGTCTAGCCTACACAGAGCTTGCTCTCAACCTTACTCTGGACAACCGTGTTGCTGACCAGCTCTGGCTCCCAGACACCTATTTTCTTAATGACAAGAAGTCTTTTCTGCATGGTGTGACGGTGAAGAACCGTATGATCCGTCTGCATCCGGATGGTACAGTGTTGTACGGCCTAAGGTAATTTCCTTTTCTTTAATTGTCTGTGTTTTGATGTTCTGATGCTTGATGGTCTTGCTTGTTGAATAGCTTAGGAAAGAATTTAATAACAATTTATTTCTATCACACAGAAAAGCTTTAATCCTCAAACACACGACATTACTGTATATGCAGTATGTCTTAGTATACAGTATGTACATACAGTGAAACGTATTAACCACCTGACAATAATGTCACATTTTGATAAATTGCAAGTAATGTATACAATATTCTATTCCAAACTTCAGTATTCAAGTTAAAAAGGAAAAAAAAAGTTCAATTTACTGATTGCATAAGTACTCAGCTCCCTGAGCCAGGACGTGATGTAAGCACCTTTAAAAGCAACTTCTTATGCCAGTATTTCGGAATATGTCTCTATCAGCCTTGCCTTGTGACTGAGGTCATTGTCCAGCTTGTATATATATATCCCAGTTTGAATTTTCTGTGTGTGTCACTTTACATCCCTGCAGTCCATGCTATTAAGATGTATCCCTATAATGTGATACCGCTATCATCATACTTTACTTGACAGCTATACAAATCAGCTTTGTGTAGAGAATAGGGTATTGTCAATACAGTATGATAAACATGCATCAAACTTCAAAATACAAAGGTTCACAAAAAGAAATGTTAATTTAACAAAACATATCTCAATTTCTTCTCTGCTTTTGCTTACAGTGTACTTAAACAAATCCTTAAGAAATACATATTTATACAATATAAGCAAACAAAAACCTAAAATCCTTGAGTAACATCCTTGGAAAATGAGTGAAATATTGAAAATTTAGGGAAGTAATGAAACAGGAAGTTTAAATCCTGCAAAGAAAAATCTAAAATATCTTCCAGGTGGTCATGCTTTCTATCATACAAAATGGAACATGGATCTGGCAGTTATTTTAAAGGCTGGTTTGCACAGACTTCTTTCTCCAATGCAAATGCGAGTGTTATACATTAGATATAGGCTTAGCTGTTTGAGCTGTGTTAAAAAAGCAGATTCTAATTTTTTTTTAAAAATCAAGAAAAACATTTGTCTTCTTGAGATATTAGGCAATTATGCCAGTGAAAAGTATGTCAGATACCTTTCACAATCAAATTTTCCAACATTTGTGCACTCTGCACTAAATTACATATATTGACCTGTGCAATACATCATCTTGATTTTTCATTTGTATTTTTCTTACGTTGCATTTTCCACAAAGAAATTGATTTAAGGCTACCTCTTAATAAAATATTGCATCATATTCTAAAGCAATTGAGTATATATAAACATCATTAACTTGATAACTATGTTCATGCTAAATTGATAACAGAAAACAAATTCCTACCTGGAGGATTCATTAACAACAAAGAATGAAGGATTAATGTATTATTGTTTGCCGAGATTGCCATTGGAGGCACATTGTGGACAATATTACTGCACTATGAGAGACATTTTTCAGGTTAGTTTGATAGCTTTATGCTTTTTAACACACATGGGTGGCGTACAGATACGGAGTTTTTTAAATGCTTCGCTGTAAAGAAAAAATGCTTTGAGGATATACAGCGCCATGCCTCAGAAAAAAAAACACTGTCACCTTTTGTAAGAAAACTTTTGACTTGGGTGGAGGTCACCCTCACAGAATCTCAAATGATTGCAAGGTGAGTCAGTTGTGTAATTCAGCAGGTATCTGACTGAAACCCCTAGAGATCAACTTTGTCCACTTGGGATAATAATTTAAGCTTCAGATGTAAAGACCACCTTGAATAACCAGGAAAAAGGTCACTCATTTATATTGTCTTGCTCACACATATACAGTACAGTAAGGGTGACATGGTTAGTGAAATGACATAAAGGGCATTCTAAATCCAATAGCAAAATTAGGTCTGGCAAGAGCATATTAGTTCTACTGTATACTGTTTATGTGCTCCTGCCAGACTATTTTTGCTGCCATTGTTTTGCTAATATACTGTGTACATGTGTATACATGGTCCTGCCATCTTATATTTGTATGTCAGCATATATTAAATTAGATATCTTGTATGCATACAGTATGATATTTTTAAGTACTATACGTACATACACAAATGTATTTGCAGTGTATTTATAGTTCAGCCATTCTAATGACCTGGTTATTTTCTGCCTGTTAAACCTCTTTTTCGCTTGCATACGTCCTATTCTATAAATAGCAAAAACATGGAAACATGGAAAAGAAGATGCAATGCACTCGTAGCCTTTATTAAGGGTTATATAAACAATGATGTTCCACAACTGTTATTATTTGTTCCACAGGGCAAAAGCACATAGTAAAATGTTTCAGAGCTAAAAATAGTCAATTATGTTAATTATCAGAAGCCTCCAGCTATTGTATAGTATCAAACCTTCTATATTTCTCCCCCTTCCTACTTAATAGGAACACCTTCTTCTTAGTCTCATTATGTCCAACATATTTGCTTAGCATCCTTTACAAAATGGATTTCTAATACTATTTGTTTAATGATTATATTTTCAGACTAAGAGAAGAAAAACTTGCGGAGATGTGGAATAATGATAATGAAATACTTCTCTGTTAATTTACAAGCTGTGGCAATGTCATTTGAACTGGAGGGAGGGGTCCTCAGAGACCTAACTGTACAGATTGAAGTAATGCCTGACTCGCATAACAGAAAGGTCGATGGCTTGCACTCTGCTTAGCTGCTTATCTGACTGGAAGCCCACAGGAAACATTGCATTGGCCTCTATTGTGACATGTAGTCCAAAGGGAAGATTATGTGGATTTGATTTCTTATCCTACTAACAAAACCAACCAAGTTGATGCTGTTCAGTTTTCTTCTGATGTCTAAAAATGTCTCTAAAAATTAGGACGTACAGTAAATCTCACTGTGAGCTTGACACTGGGGAACTTCTACCAAGTGTGACAAGACACTGGTGAGCTGAGAACCTCTTGCTTTAGTTTCCTTGTTTATTTTCTTGTAAGTGAGAAAAAATGAAGATGGGTGCAAAACGTTTTTAATACATACTCAGAGGGAATTCTCATAGGAAGCAAGCTCTGCTTCTTATTTTCTTGACAGAGCTGCAAAATCTTACATTTAATTTTTAATTAAAATGGTGAATAGTTCTGGTTAAGAGAAACTTTTTCAAAGTTTAAAAACAGTTTTTGAAAATTGTCTCTTCTGACTTAACTGAGGCTTTGAAAAAAATAGCTGGTCCAAAAAACATTCCTGTTTAGTTGTTTCTGATAATTCCAGCACATACTGTATGCATCTCTCAAACTTATTAGCACAAACCTGATGGAAGCAAGAAATAAGAGTAAATTGAGATATAAGGGAACTGTAGATAAAGACAAATAAGAGAAGGGACATCCAGTAAAGTTTCTGGTGAGCAACCACAGAGGATAGACACTATTCTAATGCACTGATAAAAGATGAAAGGAAATATGATATAATTGATCACATTCAGTTTTTGTTAAATATTATTTACCAACCTTACACTAATTCTTTGTTCACATTCCATCTAAAACTCATGCTTTAAACTAACATGATGTTATCATATTAACAGAAAAAACCCTCAAGGAAAAACAATGTTGGAGAAATGCCTCCCAGGCCAATTAGAAACACAAATGTTTGAGACAAGCGCACACTCATTTTAATGAGGGCACAATTGTTTGCCTGAAATAGCAAAGTGAGCCTGTCATTTCATGGCAGATCTAAATTAAGCATCCAGTTGCGTTTTTTCAGTTAATGTTGAATTTCTAATTAGAAATTATTACCTGTTAGAACCTACCTATTAGGCAAATGCTTAGATGGATTCTGCTGAGATATGATTTAAAGACCAAACATGTGAACTAGTGTACTGTGACAAACAGATTTTATAGAATGATGTCTAAGTGAGTACAGTCTAATAGCCTCCTTTTTTTTATTCTAATAAGCTGTAATTAGAAAGACATTTGCAATTGGGTCTGTACAATCTGCTGTTTTTTTCACTATGACTGTGAGGATGTGAGTGAATGCAGAAATACAGTATACTATAGGTGACAATTTTGAACAAAGTGAGCACTACGATTCTTAAGATTAAGTCCTTCACAAGATTTACAGGGCCAAAGAATATCTCATTTTCTGTAACATTTGAAGATTACAGTTACAAGACTCCCCTGAAAGGAGCACAAGTCCTTTGCAGGTTAACCAAGTTAATGCTGATACTGTTTTTTAGAACTTTCGGCTGATACACATCCCATTTTTTCAATGGATGAGTTTTAGTGATTTGTTAAATTTACTATATATAAAATGGTCTTATAACTGTTCTGTCCTGTGAGTGTCATGCCTCCCCCACAAGGACTACTGTGGTGCAGTAGTGTTGCTGAAATAAAAGATGAAGTTAAATTCATTTTTGCTTCCTTGGATTGCAAACTGTTTCATTCTCAATAAGAGTAAAAAAGCTGACTGCGCTTGTATGATTCAGTATCCCAAATGTAATTATTAAAATGTGCTGCACTAGCAGGCAACCTGTACAGCCACTAGACCCCCACACACCTAATAGGTATCAAATTCCCCCTGTTTTGTATCACTGCATTCTTTACCAGAGAAATGATAAAATGACATTCATTCTGTTCCAAACATAGAGAGGAGTATTTCATTTGCAAAAGGAGCTGAGAGCTGACAGAGCTTGTATGATTTAATATCACAAATGTAATTACTAAAATGTGCTGCACTAGTAAGTAATACGATGCCACACTCCCCCTTACACACACATGAATACTCAAATATGTAACAACATCAAATGCTGTTTTTATACTACTGATTTCCAACTGAAAGAAGTCCAGTTGAAATGACTTACTTTGCAAAATGTGCCTTGCTATTTCACAAAGACCAGAAAAGGCTGTTATGTGTAAGGCACGCAGATGAAATTGTGCTAAAAAGATACAGTACTAGTACTATTAGACAGAAGGGTTCTTTAGTGTACTATGTGGCCTAAAATAATTAGGCTTGTGTAGGAAGCCCCCGATGGAATGCAGAGAAGTCATCTCCCGTTGCTGGGTGTGGGATGTGAAAATAAGTAGCACACAAGATGCTGTCCTGGAGATGTGATGATTTCTGTTCCATTTCTGTTGTCTCTTTAGTTCCAAGACATCTTTTTATGCACCAGTTTTTGAAAAGATAAAGACATATCTGTTGATTTGACGAATTGGCACAAGATCAAAAGATATGTAATCTTCCTAGGGATTCTCCATACCAGGGGATCACATTAGAATGGCATTGTATTATTTTAACATGACAAAATAGAAGCAAATCTTGTTAGAGGTTAAAAGTTAATGATCATGAGCTGCTATGCATCTCATAATACCACTGGCTTTTACTTTCTTAAGTTATAATCTTTAGAAGTGTTTTGCAGTAATATCAATAGCCATTGGTGAGAGAAATATAAAAGATCTACTGAAAAATTGATGAATCAGAAAAAGCTTTAGATACTGTATATTTAAAAATATATATGACAATTTTTTAAACAACTTGTCAGTGTTATTTTTAATGTTTTGAGTAATGTAATGGTCATGCTTTTGAGGAGGTAGAGGGATTGGATTTCTGAAGACACTTAAATAAGTTATTGCAAAAGGGTAATTAATTTCACATTTTAATCTTCATTCCCCCTTAGGAAAAATATATTTTTTATGTAAAAGCTTTATTCACTATTCCAGAATAAATAAAAAGCTCCATAATATTCCACTCCAAATTCAACTCCAAAAAGAATATTAAGAAACAGATTCTTCACATCAGGAATAGTACAGATATGATGAGTCCAAAATAAAATAATAAAGGTTTTATTCTTGTTTATTTACTTCTTGTTTACAGTACACAGCAAAATAAGATTTGGTCTTTTTTATTGATGGACACTGGGGTTCACTATATTAAAACTTAAAATAGAAAACAAATATGCTGTAAAGACAACAACATTTTCTAAATGCAGCATGGCATTGGGATTTAAGATTAATTAAGACCTTTATATCATACGGAGTGCATATCATGAAAGCATTTTCATAATGGACATATTACTGTCAAATATACATTGTCCACAATTCCTTAAGTGTTTTAATCTAATCAAAACTTCGAGAAAGTCTTGGAGCTTCTCCACCATGGAGTTCCTCACCCCATGGAGACTTCAATTCACTTTTCCTGCAGCGAATCTTAGCCGCAGGCCTCCAATCTGCTCCACTCCTGTGCTCACACAGTACACCTGCTATTACACAGGGGATCCTCAGACTAAACTCCTAGGCTTTTCATGCGCTTAGACTAAAACCTTCCCTGTCAATTCCTGTGTTTTTCCGCAAAGCTTTCATCTATCTAATTAAGTAATACAGTATATAACAGTGATTTAGATACAGGTCAATGCAATGTGTGGACATGGTAACAGTATACAATAACAAGGTGAGGTCATTTCAATGAGCATAAAACTACTAGGGCCTTTGTTCTGTTAAGGATTTGATGTGTTCTGTGATAGAATGTAACTGTATTACAGGAAAAAGGGAAAAAACAGATAAATGGCCACAATGAAAGGCAACTCACTGAAGCCATTCTATCCCTTTGGCCATGCCGACCAGTCAAAATTGCAATTGTATAGCTACTTGGGCTCCCGTTCTCTTCTAATGATCTAAATTCCTGCTGATGTAAATATCACTGCACTTTAAATCCAATTCTTTCCTGCTGGTGCTTTCCCAAAAGGACTGCTTTTCTATCCCCTTTGTAAACATCATTGAATGTGATGCAAAAAAGGGCAGAACGAGGTTATATTTTTGCATGGTGAACAAACGACACATTGGCATGCTCCAAGCAGGCGCTGGACAGCTCATTGAAAGAGCTTCTACGACGTGCTTTCCTGCTTTTTCCATGGGCAGGCATGAAAAACAAAGGCCCTGCATCCAGAAGAACAGCCCAGTTGCAGTGTTTCCCTCTTTTCCTGAAGAAGGACCACAAGCAGGTTGTATTCAACCTTAGCAAGCAAGTGATTAAAATTTCTTTCAGCACAAGACAGCAGCTGCTGAAATTACTCATTTAAAGATTCACGTGGTGCAGTCAAGGCTAAGCTGCAATTTCCAAAGGTTTCCAAGGTAACAGTAATTCTTTCTATTCCTTTATTTTTCAGGATAACCACAACGGCTGCCTGCATGATGGATCTGCGGAGATACCCCCTGGACCAGCAGAACTGTACCCTTGAAATCGAAAGCTGTATGTTTACTCCCAGCCCTGTTTATTTGTATTTATTTTAGCTACATTTAACTTTATTGGTTTTAGGGTTATTGCACAGTACAATTCACCGTTTTAATCTTGCATTAAAACCTTTAAAGGCTGGGCATCTTTACACTATAACACAATTTTTGCTCTATGTGGTAGAGTCATGTGTGAAATATATCTTTCCTGTTATCATAAGTGGCCACACTGTAACCATCTGGCTTCATAATCCGACTCCCCTTTCATGTGATAAGTCAAATACAGCCAGAGATCATAACGTTGATTTCAAATCAGCACCCAAACAAAATCTGTAGTCATTTCATCTGCCTGATATACTGCAAAAGTGTGAAACTTCTGCTCAAAATCTGTCCTCCTTTTTGTGAGGCTTTTGTCAAAGTGCAGTTCCCCCTTTTTGATTTTTGAATAAATATTCAGAATTCTGAATCCTCAATAGAATTTGATAAACCAATTGGGGAATTATATGCCAGTTCCTCTTGTGATATACAGCATGTATGGCCAGTTACGTGTTGTACAACTGCATTATTTTTGTGCCAAATCTAAGGACATTCTTCTATGAGATCCTTCAAACAGCCAGTTGGCTTTAGAAACAAATATTTGGAATTCTATGACACTCACTAGACTAGTCACACAACAAGAAAACCCTGGAGGATGACAAGAAGAAATATTAGCTAAAAGGAATAAACAAAAAGGTGAACAGGGAACATCCAAAAATAATAATAATAAAGCTACATATAGAAAGCCAAATGATGGATTTGTTCAGTGCACCACAGACAGCATGTCCCAGAGGCAGAGTATGCTTACTGTAAAACTGCTTCCCTGTCATTTTGTGTGGGCTTCCTTAGTATCTTTGTGCATTGGGCAAAATCTGTACCACTAGCTCAATGTCAAGTGTATAGTACACTTATGCTCTAAAATTACAATGAGCATCTATTGCACCAGTGTTCCTCAATAGTGTAGTATGCAACTCCTTCTTAAGGTCCTTTTCAACTTAATGCTGTGATTATAACTATTTATTTTGTGTTTAAAGTTATGTGAGTAGTTGTTCATCATACAAAAAGGAACATATACAAGCACAAAATACATACTGTTAAAAGTAACATGCTGTCTCCTTCTCTGCCTAGAGACAGACGCTGCACAAGCCTGGTATTATAGGAAAGACAAAAAGTGTTTAAAAAGGATCCTTATAACAAAAGGCTCTTCACGTGTGTTGCATTTCATTTTGTCTTCAGTTTTCTTTTTCCTTATGTTGCCATTCACTATTCTAGGTAGTGTAGAACATAGTAGAACAATCACTGAAAAAGACTGTGGTGTTGTCCTCACAAGTAAACATGAGTTACAAGCTGAAACGTCATTAAATTAAAAACTAAATTTAAATATTGAAAAATTGTGTTTTCAATCCTGCATACTGCTTCTGTATCTGTTTCACATGATTCTGAGTGAGTAGTACAGTGACTGATTTAAAGAGAAATGTTAATGATTTACAGTATTTATAATAAGTACTGAAACTCTTCCTAAACCACACCAGATCCCGGATAAATTAAGATGAGACAAAGCTACAGTAGGTTTACATATACAGTACTTCTACTAATAATAATGATAATAATAATTACATTGCTTACATTTTTATAGCACATTATATTTTAAATTTTTCTCTTCATTGAATCCCAAGTGCAGCGCCTATCATGGTAAAACACAACATTCATTATGCTCTAGCAGCCCCACAACACAGCAGATCACTACTTCAGACTAGACTGCTTTACCAAATGAATTAAGGAGAAAATTATAGGAGACCGAATGCAGAATTTATCCAAGACACCAGGATTAACATTCCTACTCTGAACAAGTGGGCAGGATCTTGGTTCAGTGTCTCCGCTAAAGGATAGTACCTCCTATAGCACAGTGTTCTCTTCACTGTACTAGTAAAGTCCAGTCTACACTGGGATGGGTCATTCAATCAGCACTAAACCTCCTACACAGGACTGCACAGACACTGCCATGTTAAAAAACTAGGCATGTTTGAGTCTGCACACACTTCTTCATTTTCCCCTGTGGGTGAGAGAATGAGAGAAGATTTGAAAAATATACCTTTATAATACACTGCCAAAATATACTATTCCAATCGGTTGTGTTTATAACAGAAAAGGGGTTATTTATAGATCTAGATTAAACAAATGGGATACAATTCCCCGCAACTTGTTATTCATCCATATTGATGCTCAACCTGTACTTATATAACCATATGCCACTTAGTCATTTAATCAAGAAATAGGTCTTCTGAAATAATTGTGTCAGCAACTATAAACTAAACTCTTGCTGTGGAGACGTTTTCCCACATTTCCTTCCTGGGTGTGATAAAAAGTTCAGAGAGTGTCAAGTGCTCATAAGTACTTCAAGTCAGTTGGTAGCACAGTTGTGAGTCCAGTGAGGATGCATAAATGGGACCAAGTGTATTCATGTGAGAATGTTCTTGCCAGCAAAAATTCACACAGTATTTTACCTCTTTCATTGAACTTTGCTTAGTGCCTAAAATTAGCAACACTGTGTTTTAGAACATTGAAGTGAAAACACACTTATTTATTAGCACAGGCACAGTAACACCCTCTGTCATTTTGTGGTCTGGTGTTAGTGAATAAAAAAAAAGGATGTGAGCTCTTACATTTTGTGTGGAGTTACCACAATCTCTAAATCCCATAAAATAGGATTCTAAAAAGGTAACTGATGTTGCATAATTATTAGTTACAGATGAAAATATCTGTTAGATTTTTAGTCTTCCAACATACTGTACCTACAGACCAAAAAAACCCACACAAAACTATAAAACAACAGCTTACACTAATACACTGCATAGGTTTCCATTCCAATTGCTGTATTATTGCTAGATTACAAATAATTATAAAGAAGAGCTTAAATGTATCACTTTTTTGGTTGTGAGAACTTAAATTTTGTCCTACGGTATCTGCCAAAACCTGCTGTGATCAGTAAAAAAAGCAATGGTGTTTCAAGGAGGGGTTCACCTTCACTCTACGTGCTGAAAATTTGAGGTATAATATGTATTTTTCCCTTTATGTAATCACCAGTTTAGAATTGCTAGCTACACCCCAACTCATAAGTCACAGGTCAAAGAATCAGCGGGACGAACACAAGGGTGTCCTCCAAATATAGCTGTGTCGCACATTCTTCTCATTTTGCACATGCAGTCCAGAAAGCAGACAAACTATTTAATCAGACAAAGGACCCACATAGCTTAAACTGGATGCCACACAAACATGCAGCCGCAGGCAAGGCAAGAAAGCAGTAAGTCAGGGGATTCCCTGCTATTTTAAACCCAATCAGTTCTTGAGGTGCCCACCCAGTTTTGCACCACTCTTTGGGAGCTCCCATTAATAATCACTAGAGGCACAACATGGATTCAAACCTGCAATTTCCAGTCTTTGCCAGGTACATGCTGCAAGCTGAGTGGCCAAGTGACTTGGGGGCTATGGTTGATGTTAGCTTATTCCTCACTTAAGAGCATGTTAAAGGCAAGAGGACCAGGTCACCAACCTTAACCTAGGCATAAATAAGTAATTGCTAATAGATGGAGGAAACTTTTGAGAGACTAGAAAAAATGTTTTTGAAGTTATGAATCTAAGCAGAAGCAGCAAAACATAGAATATCAAAACAAGAAGTAAATTAAAAGAGAAAAATTAGGATACTATATCAAGTGCTCACCTAAATAAAACAACTATGAAAACTCCAACTAGGAACTTACTGTACTAACGTAAAATTAATTGGGAAAATGATTTACTTACTGTGACTGTGGGACCAACAACTCACTCACTGATGAGAAATATTGCATTGGAAAGATACAGTCAAATAGATTCCTGTTTGGATAGAATTGTGATAATTTTAATATGTCACTATATAATCATTGATTTGTAGCTGTGCATAAATATTAGAATGCAGATTTTGTAGTCAATTAAAACATGCTGGTTATGTGTGCATTCTTTACAAAAGACCTTTCACAGAACATCTGATGAAAGATGATTCTCAACTTCATTAGAAGATGGAATTATCCAAGTTTAGTTGTTGATACCATCATTTGTTTTGACAGTTTCTCCACAACATGACTTCCGAAGACCCCCTTGTACAGAGGGACGAGCAGTTATGAGCAGTTAACTGTTTGCTCTCTCACAAACATGGCTGTGTTTTCTTTAAGCTTTGTTTGCAATTTTTTGATTGAAGGTAATTAAATGCTAGCACCTGTAAACTCAAAAAGAAAATGATACCTTAACAAGCATTTAAAATGAAAGGTGAAATCTTATCATAACAAGGTTCACTTCTGTTGATGAGTAAGCCCTTCTCTTCAGGTGTGGAGGGGCTGTTATAGAAACATCAGTCGGTTCCCTGCAAGGGGAGTGCAGATGCTGTAAAGTAAATAGATTTCTGATAATGATGTCTTGCAAGAGACAAATGAACAGTGAATCTGCTGTTGATTCACCGTGATGCTAGTTTATTAAAGACCTTGTGTTTCACTGATAGCTTAATGAGCCTTGAGTGTGCAGATGAAACAGGCAGTCCTCTTGTTCTGCAAGTCTAGGTGTTGTCTGCATAGACATTGGACAGTACAAATGATTGTATTTCTAATAGAAAAGAAAATATCTAAGACCTCCTGAAATGGTTGTCTGTGTTTGAATGTCTTTAGAAACTGAGACATGCAGTTTAAATGTGTACTACTCTGTATTGTACATTTGTTCTTTCTTGCACCAGGCTACAGTATATTGCTTGCGTTTTGCTTTTAATCTGTTCCTTTCTCATTCGGTTTTATTATTGTTGCCATATGCAGCATCAAAAATTGCTGTATTGCAAACTATTATTGATTACACAGCATTCTCTGTTCTAGTAGGAATGGCACTTTTATAAAGCAGGAATTGCTCTTTTTAAAAACAAAAGGAAATTTGGGAAATGTAGCAAATTGCAAATCTTTTCATGCATGAGTTTTATTGGGAGATCTTTTCTATGTCTAGCCCATTATTTACGTCAAAATATACTCTATAGTATATTAATATAGACACTTTTGAGACATGACCAGTTATGCCCAAGAACAGTTAAAGAATTACAACTGCTAAATAAACAATAGAAACAGCTTAATGCCTAACCTTCTGAAAATATACGTCTGTGACAGAAAACCAGCAAGCTGGTTTGTTAAAAATGAATGAAATGTTTAAAGGGCCAAGAAAACCAAAAGCGGTTCCCATTGAAAATTAAGAAACTAAGTATACTGTAGGTATTTTCTCCTGTTGGAAACAGAACTGGTAGTATATCTAAAAATACTAACTCTAATCTCAATAAGGTATAACTCGACTGTGTTTACTGTGTCTTAAAAGACACCATTTAAGAGTGAAGAACAAATTCATACCAGTGACATGAGCATACAGTAAATGCTTTTAGCTCCACAGAAAAAAAAGGCTTAATGACATAATCTTTGATAGTCAGCTACAACAAGGTAATGTAAAATGAGGAATCACAACACATTTTTTAATTAAAATACATGAATTTGCACATTTTAAACTGAACCAAAAAGCTACAAGGGGTGTTCTGCTAACAGTTTATTACTACTATTGCTATTCTCCTAATAGTTTATTACTAATATTTCTATTACTATTAAACTTACTTTATTAGTACTTTATTCATGTAGTTGTGGAAATAAATGTGGTGCAGAACTGTTCAAAAGTTCGACATGGTCTTGGAGCTTTATTTTCTCTCACTGTACAGTACTGTACCTTTAAAACCTGTTTTGAGAAGTGCAAAACCCTGACTGTCCTTAATTGTGGTTTCTTTCTTATAGATGGATACACGACAGACGACATTGTATTTTTCTGGCAAGGGGGTGACAATGCAGTTACAGGGGTAGACAAACTGGAACTGCCTCAGTTCTCAATTGTTGAACTGCGGCTGGTGTCCAAGGAAGTCAGGTTTACAACAGGTAAGGGTTTAATCTGGTATGCAGATTTCATACCTATCATAATAACCAATACAGTTTGTTTTCCTCCATTACATGTGCTAATTTTTCACTTTCTCCATTTATTATGGTACAGTACATATGTTCACAGAGGCTGACCAAATTAAATCCTTAATAAATATTCATTAATAGTATTGTGACTGCACAAAAATATAGATAAGCAGAATGGACAGCCGAAATACATCTCTGTCCAGTAACAGCCTATCTAGTACATATCTAATATCTAATGTATACACAGAAGCATTGTGTAAAAGGTGGACAATTTCACTATGGCTCCAGGTGTTCTGTTCAATATGGCGGAGCTCACATTTACTCCTGTCTTTCTTTTTGCATTTGGTTTGGTAGAATTTTTGGTATCTAACTTCTCCACTGGGCTGCCTATACTACATTTTGTCTGCACCTTCAAATATTCAGTAGGTAGTAGAACCATTAGTAATTCATTAGTTGTAGAAGCATGAGAAATTCATAAGCATGACAACTGACTATCATTGTCTCTTTCTTGGAATTCTTAACGAGACATTTCCAGTTTAATTACCTTCCATCATCCCACATCAAATATTTTGCAAATAGCACTGATCATGGACAAAAAAAAAAAGTAATCCGTGGAATTCACACTCAGTGACTCACGCACTAGGATAAATGAGAGAGTTGTAGAAAGGGAAGTGAATTGTCATGAACATTCGATCGACTATTTGCTAAACAGGAAAACAGGATAACTTGATCATTAAATCCACAGAAGCAAACCGAATTCACAATGAGGTACTTAAAAATTCAGAGAAAGAAGCCAAGAGCTTTAAGGTCACTCTCATGACATTCCTTTGAAATTGTGATTTGAACATGCTGTTATAATATAAAACAGCTTCACCTCCACACTTAGTCAGATCATTGTACAGCTGTGATGGTTAAATGTTAAGTTGTTGTCTTCTTTGATTAACTCCTTTCCTTTTAGGAGAAATGAC
The DNA here is from genome assembly GCF_055471065.1 of Atractosteus spatula. Taxonomy (NCBI): domain Eukaryota; kingdom Metazoa; phylum Chordata; class Actinopteri; order Semionotiformes; family Lepisosteidae; genus Atractosteus; species Atractosteus spatula. The sequence continues at coordinate 37,595,603 of NC_142714.1, forward strand.
AAGCAACAGGGCAGACTGTCTATTTTTAAGTGCAGCAAAAATGATACTTTGTCAGCTTTCCTTCTGCTTGAGTTTTAGCAACATGAAATAATCAAGTATTTTGTGTTAGCATTTACTATTCAAGAAAAAGGATCAATTAATTTTCTGTTGTAGCTGCAGCTTTGCAAGAACATTGTTTTCTCCTCAACACTGCTCAGAAATCACTGTATTTCTGTCTCCTCCTTCACCATTAGGACAATAAGCTGTAAAAATGGCACTTCTCTGTTTTTTACCCTTCTTATTGCTGTACTGTAGTACTTGGTAGGTTGTCTACCCTATTATTTTGCATATTTTAGAAGTGGTTTTCTGTTACATGTGAAGTGTTTTATTTGATATTACTGTTTCTACTAAGGTAATGTTCATCCATGTCTTCCAAAAACAAGATCATGGGGGACAAAAGTATAGAAAATAAATAACAGATGAAGAGAGAAAAACTCCAAAGTTCATATTACGAGACCTCTCTGATTCTAATTAGCATCCTCTGAGCAACTTCCTGTTAATTAGCTGGAGATGTCTATTCAGGAGCTATTTATATCCAAAAAGCCTTGTTAACATGTTTAATAAAAACAGACAAAAGTTTAAATAACAGGAAAACATAATTGATACACACCATTCAAGTGAGGCATGTAATACAACTACCAATTGAAACAAAATAAAAAAACTCATTAAATTACTGTATCAAATGCAAAATAAAAATAATGATATCATTCAATAAGCTTGTTTCTTTGTATCGTGTTTTATGGGACCACTATTGATTAATGAGATTGCATTTTTTTACTAGATCAAAGTATTTCTACACAAATGTTTCAGTGTGTCTACAGATGCTGCAAAGGGTGTGATGCCTTAATACAAGTTCCTCTCATTCTTCTACTACAAGGAAGGCATATTTAGTGACTCAGAAAGCTACACTGAGAGGACTGAATGTTGATATTGACATTGTGGAGTTATGGAGATGTTTGGAACATACAATTGTTTCACAATAAATTAGTATACTGTGACTTGCACTTTGGTATAATTTATGTTTGGATTTTATTTTAACTGGATATTCCTGTTTACAGATCATGACCAGCATCTCAGTTTTTAATCATTTAGGTGTACTGGAAGATACCTGGAAATCACAATATATTTTCAGATTTAATTATTAAATATATGTTTTATTATAAAAATAGTATTACAAAATATAAGGTTTTAGCACCTTTCCTGCTTATGAAATGACCAAATCTGAGATATTGTAGTGTACAACCTTAAATAATCAAACTTAATTCAAACTATTAATATAGCACCTTTTGCAAAAGTGGTGCTTCAAAACAGTTTACATGAATGAAATATTAACATGGCAATATTAAACATTTAATTAAAGTATAAGCAGGAATAAAATAAAAACAGTAAAAAATAATATTAAAATAGTATATAAAAACAGTGAATACAGAATACAACAAATATAGAATAATAACAATAAACTATAAATGCATTAATAACTAACAGAAAGGTTAAAACAATGAATCTATGAAACCCCCATTCAATCAAATAAAGCAATCATTTTTAGGAAGAATAGAATTTGTTTTCTTAGTCTAGTTTTTGTTTTCTGTTGGTCATTCCCTGTCAAAATTGTTATTTTTCAGATAATAGCAGCAATTTGTATTCCTAAAATCCCTATTCATCATTTAATTCATTATAGTTTCTTGGTAGAACATGATTATCCCCTCATAAATGTGCAGATGAGCTTCTCATTAGATCTAAAAGGCCCAGTGGACTATTGCAACAGCTGTCTGCCCCGGCAGACAAGGCATCTAGCTTCTGTATTCCAGATATACCTTCTGGGTCCCTCTAATATAGCAGCAGATCCACTGTTCGTGAGTGGCCCAGAGGATGTGGAATGACACTTCCATCTGGAGATTGAATCCCATATGTTGGAATGCTTTTGTCGGAAGCTGAAACATTGTCAGTCATGGTTCTTTTTCCAGGAGTGGGACTGCCTATTGGACATAACATAACTTGGTTCAGTCATGGCCCAGAAAACCCCCTAATGGCTTCCTACAGTATATAGCTCTCTTTCTTCAGTGTCTCCTGTGTCTCAAGATAGACAAAGCCTGTGTCATCCTGATGGTCCCCTTCTGGCCTCTGAGAACCTGGTTCTCGCTGCTGGTCTCCATAATTTTAGACTGGCAGTGATTGCTGCCTACTTACCTCCTCATCCAGACACACTAAACCTTTGGATCTAGCTCTTGATAAGGACTTCTGCCTATACCAGGTAGTAGTTCATGCTTTCAAGTGTATCCACATGTTACACTTGGCACTAGCACTCTCACATTTGTGTGTTGGGGTGGTTTAAATAGAGTACAGTACCTATCTCTCCATCTCCACAGTACCTGAATTCATGCAGTACTCTAATCTGAAGTCTACCTAGAAGCTATTTTGGCTTAATTACAGAGTTCACGGGGGGACTGGTGATGCACATTACCTAACCACCCATTTTTTCAGTAATGATGGACTCTGGCTTGTGACCTTTCTTTTGGTCGGGTAGGCCTTGATGCAGGCCTGCTTTGAGCCTCTAGAAATGGCATCCCCCTACACACACTTCTAGGTGTTTCAAATAGCCTTTCTTTCAGGTATCGCTTTCATTCACATGATGGGTGAGATTCAATCTCTGATAAGTCTCTGTGACTGCTCCCTTCGGATTTCATCTGACCTGTTTAGGTCCTCACTGTGACCTAGCTTTCTTACATAAGACAGTTTTGACCCTTGGGGGTTTGACATGGACCTGTTGCTACTTTTGTAATGTCTGAGTTTGGGCAATGGAGGTCTACATGTTTCCTTGTACTGTGCCTGTTTAGCAGTTAGATATCCAGTCCAGTACGTGGTGTTTCTTCATTTAAAGCATTTAATGCATATTGTGAATGTAAAGGTAATATTGTATGTATATCTCAGTTCATTAACAACACCTGCGAGAGCAAGATGTGCCCGAATTTCTCAACCTTTCTGTTGTAATTTTTTTTTTATTAAGGGGGAGATTCACTTCGTAAACTTTTGGATTCTTGATGTGAAATATCCCAAGCATTCTTTTGTCTTCTCCAAAAGTGTATGGTTATTTGATTTCACATCAATAATTTAAAGAGAAAATGTTGGTTCTGTTAGGAACTGAAATTAGCTAATCACTGTTCTTTGCTTGGAGCTTTAAAGAGTTGATATTAACTTACTAATATAATATTAAATAACGTCACTTGTCAGGCTCCACATATGATTCAATTTGATTTTATTGCTTGAACATGCTTCTGTCATTTTGGAAGGAAAACACTGAGTGTAAAGGAAAATGCATCATCTGATGTGACAGTATGACCTGTAGCACAAGTGCAACCTTTCTGATTATACAGTCATTGATCAGAAAAATATTCACAGTTATTTGTAACCTTTCTAAAGTTTTTTATGCTCTTATTCAAAAGGATCATAATAAATTATTTCGCTAATGCTTGTTGGGCCATTGAATAGGCTGTAATGTCAAGGATGTACAGTATACTACAGTATGTCAAATTTGAGTGTTTCACCACCAAAATGATAGGCAGATGATGAAATGTACAAATTAAAATGCATTCCAAATTGCAATTTTTTTGGAAAATGCCTGAGCTAAATAAATCATTTTGGCAACCTGACAAGTAAGTAAGATATTTAATATTTTATCATTTTGATTAATTTATATAAGCTTTTTCTGCATAGTTACATTTGAAATAATACTAAAATTGGTCATCAGAAGAGGGACCTAGTACCATTTGTGTATATATTTAAACATTAAGAAAAATAACTAATCAATTGCAGCAATTTGTCTTTTTCAGCAGGTTGGATAGATTATTGGGCCAAAATACCTTTGCATTGCTTTGTTGTTGCAGAATTGCAATTTGTACTCATAATAAAAGAACCTTGTGTTCTTAGCTCGGTAGAAGTTTATGCTTCATTTCCTTTTGTGTCCACTGTTTCAGTTTTTGTGCTGAAAGTGATTTTGTGTTTTGGTAATGCACTTAAGTGGTATTTGAATGAAGAGAGAAGGTTCCCCAGGCCTAGTTCATGTCATAAAGTATGCTATTACCCATATAAATGTGCACACCTTTCTCCAATGCTAATAAAGTTGCTTTTCTTTTTATTTAGGTTCCTATCCCAGGTTGTCCCTAAGTTTCAGGATAAAAAGAAATATTGGATATTTCATTCTGCAAACATATATGCCTTCTATCTTAATCACGATCCTCTCCTGGGTTTCTTTCTGGATAAACTATGATGCCTCTGCTGCTCGGGTGGCGCTGGGTAAGTGTTATGTTTGCATTGTGTGATTTTGGTTTTCAGAACCAGTCACTGTTTAAGCTGTCAATGTGTTTGAGAGGAGCAACTGCATACTGCACAGCACAACCATGTGCTTGGTTGCTAAGAGACCAACTGCTACAAGGCGAGGTGGTGTGTGATTAAATAAAGCAGCACAAACAACACAAAGTTTTTGTTCTTTGCAGGAGCTCAATTTGTTTTTGTTCTGAACAGATGACAGTGCCTGTCCCCAGTTTAAGGCTATTTGCAATGCTGACTAGTTATCCTAATAAGAAGTCACTCATTTACCCCTAACTAACATGTAGATGAAAAATAAATATGAGAATGACCAGCTAGCATAACCTTACAGCCGTAGGATACTTGGAGTTCAAATGGTTTATCATTAAACATAATGACAGTGTATTGTCTTATGTGCTTGCAGAGCTGTACACATCAACTCTCAAGGATAATGGGATGCTCTTGAATATTCATTGCTGTTGTTCCATTTTCTTTCATTGTTTTAAAGGTGTCACAACGGTGCTCACCATGACAACCATCAACACCCACCTTCGAGAGACCCTCCCAAAGATCCCTTATGTGAAAGCCATCGATGTCTACCTCATGGGCTGCTTTGTTTTTGTCTTCTTGGCCCTGCTCGAATATGCCTTTGTGAACTATGTCTTTTTTGGCCGAGGCCCCCAGCAACAGAAAAAAATCAACGAGAGACTGAATAAAGCTAACAACGAGCGCCCACGATATGAAGAGAAGCGCCTGAGGGAACAGGTTTGCATTTCCACTTCTAACTTTATCTCTTATTACATCTTTCAACATGTTTCACGTGTATGCTAATCTGAGTTTCAGAAAAATGCCCAGACTTTGCTTGCCAAGAGTCTCTTTATCAGGGGTGTGTGTGTAGACAGGAACACTGATGAGTCTGTACAGTATATCTTTTTGAATAATTATTTATTTTTTTAATTAAAATATTCTATTAGAAAAAATGGACCAATATAAATGCATCTAATGTCCTTTTCTAGCTGTATGGGTGTATATTAAAAAGTACTGTATTACTCAGCTTCATTATTAAAAACTTGGAATAGTGTTTATTTGATAAAATTGTACTGCATAGTTATTTGAAATGGGATTCTAGACTAATGTTCAGTTATCTGCGTTACAATATCAGCTCTTTGTCCAAGGCACTAGGAAGTATTCCTGAATTTTATCTTTGACAAATGCACATATTACACTCCATACAATAAATCCATCTGCCATTGCTTTCACATTTGGCCCAGTCATACTCCGCTGAGTTCTGAGTCATTTAAAAATGCTTTTTAAATATAGAATTGTCAGAGGTGGAGTAATGAATATTTCCATTCTAGGCTTGTTTTGAAATAAATTAATTTTTCATGTAAAATTTCTACAGGATTTGTAAATGGATACCATACGAGGTGGTTAGACAGATGCTCAGGCCTCAAAATATTTTTTGAAGATATGCGTGTATTGTAGTATATGACATTGGAATTTAAGGAAAGCATTCCTAGAATACAAGAAATCCATATACAACCCTTTTAACTTGATCAAGGCCAAAATTAAATTGATCTTTTATTGTGCAGTGTATCCACCTAACTTGGACTTGCCAGTTCAGTTTGACTTGACTTTATAGCTATGACTTCTGGGCTGCACAGAAAGAACCAGGTCCTGCTCTTCTGCCATGCCCAGATGTCAGAGCCATTTCCTTTTTTGAAATATAGCAAACTCCTCCTCCAACTAGAGAAGCGGTCCATCTCTCACTGATTTGACTGCAAGCTTACAGGCACGTAACAAGTAACAAACAACCCTACCCCATTGAAGATCTGTCAATTGTATGCTGCCACTTGGAGAATTCCAGTCACAAGTGGATAGTGACATGACCCATCCCCAAACAAGCATCCCTAGTAGTAAGCAAAGGAACAAGTAATAGGTTTATTCCATGCTGAAAAGAGAAGAAAGAAAACACAACATTTTGGCTGTGGAGCCTTCTTTGGGTGTGTTTTCTTTCTTCTCTTTTTTAAGCATGGAATAAAGCTATTACTTATTCCTTTGCAGTCTACACATGCTGACGCAGCTACCCACCTGAACTACTATCCCTAGTAGTAAACCTGCTCTCTAAATTAGAACCACTTGGGAGTCTGAATAAACTGATCATGATCCTGATTGAATTTCATCTTGATATTAACAATTAAATGACAGAAGTAGAAAGAAATCAATTTGCATTAGTGCTGTTATTATTATATAATATATTAGCAAGCCATTCAGTGCTTAATAGGTTTCAAAGTTTTTTTCCAGCACCAAAGTTAGTTTATTGCTTATCTGGTAGAAGAGTTGGCTGGGCTTTTGCTTGTTTCTTATGATAATTGTTTTGTCTTTGTTTAAACAAAATTGCGATGTGTTTATGTATTGCTTTACTTCATTTTTTACTGTAGTTGATTTTCTGCATATATATATATAAATATGTGCCTTTTTGTAGCTGTTTTATGGACGTTTTAATGTTCTTTTCATTTTTTTTTCAACATTGCAAGGATTCCATTTCAGCGCCGTATCAAACCAACACCATCAGGTCATATTCACAACGAAGGAATCTGTATCTCGAGGAACAAAGAAAAGTTGGGGTACATGCATTTAGAAATCATATTACTTAAGAGGCAGCTATTTAACAAATAGCGAAAATGTAAATACTGACCTTTTATGGCCATTTTTTAGCAATTGGTATTCATTTGAACTGAAAAAAGGGCAACTGTCTTCTAATAACATATTATTCTATTTTCATTGGTACAGTATCTAACATTTAAGATGTATACTTAACTTATACAGTGCATTTTATGTTCATAAACCATCATTCCATTTGCTTTGCATTTAAAACAGTATTAAAGTAATCATGTTTTCATTAATACATTTTCTTGCAGTTCCTAGCTGCTTGTACAGTATCTGTTAGGAACTGCAAGAAAGCTACATTTTGACAGTTTGTATGTTTATGTGTCTTAGGTTGATCCTTATGGGAACATTCTTCTGACAACATTGGAAATGAACAACGAGGTGATGCCTTCTGAAGTTGCCAGCAGTGTCAGCGACTCCAGGAATTCCGTTATGTCTTTTGATAGCTCCGGGGTGCAGTTTAGAAAGCAGATGGCATCGCGAGACGGGTTTGGCCATGCAACGCTTGACCGTAGTGCTGCACGCAACCGTGCCAACTGCCGTCTACGGAGGCGATCTTCTAAGCTGAAGCTTAAAATCCCAAACCTTACAGACGTCAGCACCATTGACAAATGGTCCAGGATTGTATTTCCTATTACCTTTGGATTTTTCAATTTAATCTATTGGTTGTACTATGTGAATTGATGTGCATCATCCCAGGAAACGTGGGCCATATTTTGAGAGCACATAAAATTGGCTTTGTTATGACTGAAAGAATTTACACACACATATATATGAAAATATTTATATATGTGTGTGTGTGTGTTTAAAAGACCTACCGATGTAAAAAGTATTATAAGAATGACTTGAACGTTTAAGAAAAAAAAATGAGATAAACATTTCAAGCCTTTGTATTTCTTTTCCTTCTTCTGAAAAATAATCTAAAAAAAATCCTACAGTGGGATTGAACTCAAGACTGCATGATATTTTTGCTAAAAGAAAGAGTTCTTAAGCAAAGACAATTCAGACTGTACCACTGGATTTTTATCAGTACATATTCTACTCAGCATTCTGCCAGCAGCTCATTCAACCAGTGGATCTTTTATTTTCCAGGAAATCAGCTGTACAAGTTCATAAGCAGCGTCTGAATCTTCTTTTTGTTACCATGGATAAACATACAGAATTCTCTGTTTTTACTCTGTATAGTAACTTTTTGGAATATGTGTTGTTCCTCGGTTCTGAATTGGAAAGGAATCGCTTAATGGACATTGGCTCTAGCTCTGGCCTACGTTTGGTAGCCATCTTGAGTGATGTAACCTGATATGATTCAGAGTCAGCGCAAAAATGTTGATTTTCATATCATTATGCTTTGGAGAAATTCCTTGGGGTATTTTTTAATTCTTATTATGATTATTTTGTCTTGAAAATAATGTGTTTCAGGAGAGTGTCACTTTCACAAACTCTAGGATTTGTGCATTATTAGATAGTGAGGCACAATTATGCATAATTAATTTATATTTAAAAATAGCATCTACTGTACATTCTTTCAATCAGTAAGTACATTTTTACATGGTCAGTTCGTTACTGTATTATTTTTATGAACTGGTTCTTAGTGCTCCATCTGTTCTATAGATATTCACTGCTTTGTTTTATGTGTAGTTAGTGAGAAAACCCCTAATGAGCATTGATTATTCACAGTTTGGATAAGAAGAGTATTCCATCAACCATATTCAGATGTATAAAAAATATTGTGTATTAAAAAAAGAATATCAATTAACATTTTTTCTATTTTAAGTGTAAAACTACATCTCAACACAGTGTGGACTATATGATATACTTTGCTCCTTCATCATATGTACATATTCTTTTTTACACCCTGGAAGTGTTACTAATATTTCAGGTTGTTACCAATACCTGTCAAAAGTTTCATGAATTGATTAGTTTGCCTTTTAAACTGGTAGCATGGTTAGTGAAACCCTGCTCACTAAGTTCCATCTTAGATCATATACTATTTTATGCAGCCTGCAATATCGTTTCTACAATACATTGCCTTTGTGCACAGCTGAGTATGAATCTGGAAATGGTTGGAGTTTCAGGGGGTTAAAAAAACATTTTAATGTCAAACTTTCTGTTCCTTCATCTTCAAAACAAGTTGTACTCTTGGATGACCTCCTTTGCACACGACAGGAATTCAGCACACCTTAAGAGAGAATCTGTCAACATTCTTAGGAGCCTTCCTTCATAAGAACAGTTCTGTAGCATCACTCTCCTGTATATTTCAGTCACCTTTCACAATAGTACATATCAGTCAGGAACCCCATTGTATCTCAAATAGAAGTGCTACAAAGTATGATTCCTGTTCAAAGACGTTGGCTAGAATGCATGGTACTCGACAGTGGCCAGGACTCCCAAGTGATGTTTTGTAAGTGACTGAGCATTGTCATCTGTGCTTCAGCTGGCCATGATATCCTAATCCTGCCACTCAGCAGTGACTCCTGGGATTTACAGGCATCTCAGTGAGAGGCCTGTTACTCCTCCGTCTGACAGTAAATCTGTTAGGCACTGTGGATCCCATAACATATCGAATGGTGGGTGGTTCTACAGGAAGCATAGAAGTAATTAATTTTGTAGAGTGCTTTTCATTCTGTTGAATCCCAAAGTGCTTTACATATAGGAAGGGACCGGGCTCATCTGTTCCATTGGAGTGCAGCATTCACTTGGGTGACACGTGGCAGCCATTATGGATCAGCAGCTCCACTGCACAGCGGATTAGATAGAGAAGCGAGAAATGGAAGGCCAAAAGGCCAGATTTTGCAAGCCCTGGTGAAATAAAACCATGGCACTGGGATTAACATACCTACACTTGCAAACCGCGCCATAACATCTAATCCAAACCATGGCACCTCCTTCGGCACAGTGTGACCATAGTGGTTTGCATTGGAAAGTCTGGTCCAGAGGCAAGAGTGTCATCTACAGGTCCACAACACCAGCTGCAGCAGCAACCTGCTTTTTCTTAGAGAAGTAATCTAGCCCAGCCTTGATGAGATGTAAAAAAATCAGGCCGCAAGGTGGTTCTTTTGCTGTCAGAAGAAAAACAGTCTAAGTTTTTGTTTCCTCCTTGCTAGTACTGGGGCTATAGCCAAGATAATAGGCTTTCCAATTTGGCAATTCCAGACTGAGTGTCTGAGTGTCTGAAAAGATAAAATAATTAGCAATTTCATTTTTTTTAATTACAGGTGCAGCCATCTTATTTCTGAGATGAAGATTTTTTTTCACAGCAATGCCAAAGAGGCCTCAGTCATTGTTACTGCTTTTTCTTTTTAATTTGAAACTTTACTGTGTGAATACAATCACAGGATAAAATGGTGACTGCATTGATGAGCACTAGTTTGTAAATGGAATGGAAAGCTGTTGAAAAATCAAACTATTTCTTGATTAGCACGTCGTAGTGAACACTAAAGGAACGCATCGAGAGAGTAGTTTTTCACCTGCACTTACATGTCATTTTATTTCTCAGTCGGTGCCTGTCCTGTTGTATGTGTCCTGCTGTATTGTCAAATATCTTTTGTGCAGATTGCTATCTGACACACAAATGTACTATTCCAGCAAAAATAGTAATTGCTGGAAAGACTTCAAAGCTCAATCACAGAAAGTCACAATGGGGGGCTTAAGAGTAGAGCACCAGCTAAAGCAAGATAGGCTGACAAATGGATTTATTTGTGTCATATATTTTGACATATATTTGTGTCATATATTGTTGAGAAGATATTTCAGAAGCCAATGTTTTCTTTAACATTTAAAAATGCTAATGGCCTAATGGAAGAAAAAAACAATGACACAAAATGCATCACAACAGAAGGCAAGGTAAATAAGGAAGAGGGAAGTAAAGATGATACAATTAATTCTTACAAAAACAAAAAAGGAACATGCTTGGCACAAGTCATTTGATTGGAAATAAAAATAAAACAGGATCACACTAACACTTGATATCTTTGATAATGGTGTGATCACAGCAGGCCTAAATTTGAGATTCCAATCCATAATAAGGTGTGAGTCTTCACACATAACTTATTATGATAAACCAGTTCCCTATGACAATAAGTAACACTTTTATTCTGAGGTGTAATTTTTTTTAAATGTTAGCCACTTGAATTTTTTTCTAGGATTATTTGTTTTTATTTGTTTTACTGAATATACTTACACACTTAGTCATGCTACCAAACACATGATAAAAAGCCCTAATTTTAACAAAATATCTACAGTAATAAAAATGTAAAAAGCCTTAAAATAACAATGAGAAAATGGATTTAGTAACTTGGGAGTGATAAAGAGTGACTCCAAAAAATTTGAGTATCTGTAAACCTAGTGGATAGAATTATGAATTAGAATTAAGCACCCATATTTCCATTTTTATAGAGTTTTCTAAATAATTTCAGTAAATACATTATAAATAGTGTTGTGTATCTGTGACTTCAGTTTACAGCCAGGCTTTACTTATTCCCTATAAGAACTTTATACTTCTAATATGATGAAGAAAGACATGGATGCAAAATGTGCAAGAAGTTAGTGGAACAACCAAGATATTGCTATAGCTGAATTAAAAATTCAATGACATTTACAGGGTGTAAAAATAAAATAAGAACCAAAAAAACACATTTTAAAAGTTAAAAGGATGTATATTTAATGAAATATAGGCCTATAATTTAAATGTATGAGAAAATTATTTATTGTACATAAGATGGTTGCCAATTTGAATCTTATATCTGTAAACTAACAAAATAATATAACCCTTTAAAGGACATAAAATGAGCTTCAGAGTAATCTCTCAAGAATAATCAACTTGTTAATTATGTGCAGTAGATGAAAATCTAAACTCTTCTGATTTTGTTTTCCAAAATGCAATTAATATGCACAATAAAGAACTCTGAGCTATGGTTGAGCGGGTACTTAAATTTATAAAAGGAGGTTAATATGAATTCAAAGTGGGAAAATGAAAGCTCCTTCTGAAGTTTAAGAATTTGTTCCAAGTAGTAAACATGTAAACTTTTAGGATCTTAATTATCGGCAATAGCCAATGTTCAGCTGCATTGAGAACTATTTGATTTCCTCTTGAAATTTTATCAGCTAACCAGGAAACCGTTAATGTATATCTACTGTAACTATGCATTTTTGCTTTATAATGTTAATACAAATGCATGTATCACAAAGAAATTCTGCACTAACATTGGTCACAATGCAATGTTTGCACTGCCTGTCCATGCAATTCAACTGCTTTGTCTAGAAATCGTAATTAAGACACCTCCCCCAGACAATGAATGAGCTTTGCATTATATATTTCTCTATAGTGCCATACAATGTGCTAATCAAAGGTGTTTTAAAACATTTTTTAAGTGACTGATCCATATGTAAATTAATCCAGAATCAATTGGAGTTAGCTAACATTTAAAAAACAACACAAACATATGGGCAAGTTACTCTTTGTTCCGTGATTTTAAATATTATTCAGTCGCTTGGTATGAAAGTTTACAGATACCTCAAAAAGATACAGTACAAAACTGAACACAATGAGCCTTATGTAGATGATAAATACTCTGATATTTATTTCTGAACTATAATACTTGAAATAAAAGCTTTCAGTATTAGACATGGAAAAGAATAAGGAAACGCATGGCCAACTAAATGTGCTGTTATTTTAAAAATACATGCAGTAGTAAAACATTGGTGCCAATGTGCTTATTTTGTAGATCTGAAACTTGTTCACATTCTCTGAATATAGTGTAATCATCACTTTTATGAAAGGGGCTGCAAAAGAAGATTATGGTGCCACGTACTTGTAGTTTTGCGCATGACAGGTATACAAAATGTGCACAAGTTGATAACTACAATCACATGAAAATAGTTTTCAGCAATGTTTTGGTTTAAAGCACATTTTCATTGTCCCGTGTTATTAGAAATTAAAGTAAGAAAGGTTGAATGATGTACCAGTAAATTAGCAATTCTGTGACAACTATTCCTATTTAAACCTGAAAGCCATAGGTTTATTGAGCAGAATCCAGGACCGTTAAGTTTGTTTTTCCCCAGATTCTTCTAATGTGGCCTTATCGTAGGGCGCCACATATAAGAATGAAAAAAAGTCATCAACCATAAGTTCTGACTGAGTGGAAGGCAGTTGTTCAAAGCTACTGCGTAAGAACCAGATGTTCGGTGGATTCAAATGTGGACTATGTCACGAAGTGGAATTTCTAGCCGGCAATGAAACTTCTTGCCTTGCACCTCATGGGGGCTTTGCCTGTGTGCCACCTGTGTAACTAATAAAGTTTGACCTTTTTCCATCTTCATTTGGGTTGTCAGAGTTTTTCAACTCCAACTCCTGAAGGGTGATCATAAAATGTAATATCTGGCTGTGCCAGTACATGGCATTTAGTTCCTGTGTTTCACGTTCCAATTCACCCAATAGCCAGGTTTCCAGGGTTGTTATAAAGAAACCATTCAGATTCTTTGACTTACAGCCTTGTGGGCAGTCTGATTACTTTTATTGTGAATGGATGGAAACCTTGTTGAATGCTTTTCTGGCCTTAATGGAAATGAAATAATTTTCCGCAGCATTTAAGGCATTTTTAACCTTTTCTTCAATGTTAAAACTGGTGACCGGATAACAAACGTCACTATACTGTACATGTAGTTTACCTTGGTGGTCACAAATAAAATCTTATCAGCTTACGGAGTCACACTGTGAAATCCCTTATGCCACAACTTTTCAGTGACAGTGGGAGTATACAATCCTCTTAATATCACTGTAATATCCCTTTAGTCTCTTTGATAAAAAAAACATAGTAAAGACAACCCTCCCTGAAAAGAAGTGCTATTTCCTTTTCATAGCGGAATGACTGGATCATAACACATCCAAGTTATGGATTTAGGAATAAAAATAACCTATGCAGTAAAAAGTCCCAGCAATGTCCTTACAAAACAATATTTATCAAACTGTTTTTGTACTGGAGTTAAGGCTCAAGAATGTGGCCCTTTTTTAACAATTCTGTGTATAATACTGCTCAGCTGTAGCCAAAAAAAATTTAAAATATTGGACTTTATAACAACCCGTTACGTGTTATACACATGAATTCATTTTGGGAAAACTGCCTCTTGGTGCTCTGGGCTTCAGAGCTGACCCTTCGTACTGTCTTAGGAGGCTGTGAAGAAAGACTGGGGATAATGTACTTCTTTTTTTCGCCATATCTCTTTCGTTGACACATCCACATAACACGAGAAGATGTGGAGGTGCAAATCTGTGGAACTGTTTCAATGTGAATTTTCTTGCCTCTTGTGTATGTGTGTAATTACATGTGAATTGTACTGTAAATATAATAACTTCACTTAATATTTCTTAATGCATGAACAACACAGGGCAGTACGTAATGGCAGCTCGCTTTTCCTCTTAGGCATGTACAGCTTTTGCAGCACTGGCATTCTTCTGCAAATGAAACCTGCTGAAAGATCTTAATTTCGCATGACTTTAGTTCAAAAGGTTTATTTTTGTATCTTTACCAAAAAGTCCTTTTTGTATGTGTTTTGTTAAAATGGTATACAAAATTCCACAAAACCATGTGTGTGATAGAAACTGCACATAGTACTTCACAGATAGTAGTTCATCATCACTGGCTCCTCATTGAAACATATTGAAAAAAACAATTACAAACAGAAAAATGCTACAAAATGCTAATGACGCTAGGGTCCACAAATTGCTCTCTACTGGTTTGAAGTTTGTTCAAAATACATTGTAACAGACATGTTAGTACATAAGTAAAATTATGAAAAGAATTACAGAAATGTTAACTGGAAGAAGCTAAATTAAACTCACTATTATGGGGTCAGTCTTTAGATAGGCCCTTTCTTTTCCCTTCAGATGAGCACTTTAGGACATAAAATGTGAATATTATCGTAATTGACTGTGATACATGCAGAACATGGTCATATTTTGGTATAAAGAATAAGGTTAATGACTAACTTTGTGAAAACGTTATCACACATGCTCAGTTTCTATTACCTCTCCATTGCGGAGGTACTTCTTGAACATGGATCTGTAGAATTTGTTTAACAAACACAACTCTCTCAAGGAAAGTTTTTATCACAACGTACAAATTCTCGGGAAGTCCTGCAGTATACAATTCATTTGCTAAAGCCCACTAAACACAACACTTTTTTCTTTCATTTACATAATCCAATTGGAAGAAAACACATTTCTAGTTACATCCTGCCCTGAAAAAAGTGCATTTTTTATGATATTGGTTTATTCACACATTTAGTGATTCAATTATTTATTTAAGTGTTTTGTTTCTTTCACATACAACTCTTTTTCATAATTCCAGAAATTTGATTCATCTTTTGTATAAAGTTAGCTATAAGCTGTATTCCTTCAATTTTTTGTCAGTGCCAATTAATGTAACGTGTAAATCTGCTTTTCTAGATGTTTGAGCAAAATGTGTTTTTTACTAATTCAAGATGTATGTGGTATACAAAAAAGAGTTATAATGAAACCAACTGAATTTTTACAAATAAAGGCTTATACTGAATGAGAATGCAAAGTCTTTTCATTTGCCCTTTGAGGACTAATTACCACTATCTTTTTCTTTTGGCAATTTCTGTTTGGTCTCAGGATTTGTCTGATTGGTGGCAAATACTGGCATTTACTCAGTTAGTCCCCAAATGGTAAATAATTACATTTTTGGAAAACAGTAAAAACAAAAATTCTGTACCGTGTTCATTTCAAGCCATTCTGCTGGTTTTTACTCCCTGTTTATTAATTAGTTCTTTTCAAAAGAGGTGTTTTTCGTAAATGAGATGGGTAAATCAATTGATTGGGCTTGTTTCAGTCATAAGTGAAAAAAACTTTTTTTTTTCTTGGAATACATCCAAACTCAATTGCAAAGTTGTCATATCAGAAGGAAATATCGTTTTTCTTTTTTTTCTGAATATAAAAGCAAAATAAATCTTGCTGAAGCGCACAGAGTTTACGTTTTCTGAGTGAATGGCCCTTTTCTGAAGAAACGTTACTAACATAACAAAACAACCATAACGTGAATTGATGAAGCAGAGCTATATAATGAGACATACTGTAAAGAGAAGTAAATTATTTGACACTATACAATTTGACACAATGATTGCTTGAAAAGACCATTCTTCAGACGAAATGGGAACATTTTGAGATGTTTGAGAGATCTTATTTCGATTTAATTTGTTTAATTAGTTCTGTTTCTAGTTGACAGGCATTGTGACCCATTGGCTAAGACAAGATACAGTACATGGTCAGTGTAGGATTGTCAAAGGTTAGGATTAACGTTGCCTAACCCTTTCATTGTAAACTGGTTCTAACTCTATGTCACTGAGAATGACAAGCAACTGCTTTTTCTCAGTTATTCTTCCCTTCCGTCTGAGTAAAAAAAAAACTTTGAAAAAAGACGCAACTGCTAGGTGTCTGAGGTGTAGGGAAGGAGATGGTATCCTATAAGGAACCCACTGCATGTAAGGTGATACTGGTGATATTGGTATTTAAATATGCTGAGTGAAACTTTACAGGAATGGTCAACCTTAAGTGAAACACTAAAAGCATGTTGTGACAACTTGTTCTTTATTCCTCTTATACTGATTTATTTCAGTCTAATTCCATCTTGTTTTATATCAACATAAATGCTTTTTTTCTGTAGATCTTAGCTAGCCCTAGTTTTGAGCATTGTTGTGTGTGAGCACTTTACAGTATAGATTTGGTTTTGATCTGATTTGTTTGGGAATTAATGCTTGGCCTAAGGACCAGAAGCCCCACAAGGCGGGATGAGTCATTGCAAGGACAATGATGGGGTGGCCAAAAGAACACAAAGTGATGAATGGTGGGAAAAGGGTGTTTGTTTTTCATAACTGTACCATACAGGCATATATGAAGTGGCTTAATGTGATTCATGGATTTTTAGGTTTCTGGCATCCAAAAATGTGAGACAGGTGGAATGTCCCCTCTTGTTTTGATTTTTTACTTGGGATATTCAAAATGTCGCATGTGTAATATGTACTTGTATATTCTGGGCATCAACAGAAACATCAATTATCACTGCAACAAATTTCTATTATTAATAATTTATCAGAAAAACAAAATAATTTGTGTAGAAGGTACACTGACATTTTATTGAACAGAAATGAAATGGAGTTTACAATGAAAGTTCGGGAAGGGATTATGGCAGCCAAGTCCAGTTTGCCTCAGCTGTCCTAAAACATAATTATTTCTGATTTCATTTTTATACATCTAGAAAATAAAAACGTAAATACCATAAGTCCTTTCTCTAATTCACATTCAACTTTTGCATCCCCCCTCCACCCCAACTCTACCTTTGCAGCTAACATATGGTTAACTCCTCACTCTGTATGGGAGTTTCAGCCTCTTCATCCTAAGCTAAGACAAATTTACTTTGAACACTCCATTATCATTTTTCAATACATTTAATGTTTAGTTGTTGTTGTTCCTTTTGAATTCATTACCTACTGTATGATATGAACATTTTGTCATCACATAATATGATGACATCTGATAACATTTGTCATTAATAGGGTCGATCAACAGGGGGTCTACAGTGAAAGTCATAGGCTAGTAGCATATTGTATTTGACAACCATTGGAAGGTGTAAATTAGCGACACATATATTGTACTAGGTTGCAGATGCTGTCTTGTGGGATTCTGCTCCATACCTCTTCTAGAGATTGGACAAGATTGTACCTATTCCTTGGTCTCTGAGCACTGATGCCACACATCATCGCAGCTCATTCCGCAAATGTTCAATGGGGCTCAAGAGTTGTCTATAGGGCATCCATGGCAAAACTGTCACACTTCCATCTCATGAGAAAGGCTTTGCTAAAAGCAGTATGAGGACACGCGTTCTGTACTGCTAGAATCGTGTCACATCATGATAAACCCACAAGGGCAGCAAGTGTGGACTTGATCAATGGAGTGCCATGGATTTCTCTAGTGAAGACATTCCTGTCCAGATCAACACACTTTGACTTGCCCAATGTTGGCAGGTTATTGTCAACAATTAGCATATCATTCTGTTTCACACTCCTTATTTTCTGGTAGAGTGGTCTGTACAACACCTTGACCCATCACTAAATAGGATTTATTCACTAAATAGACTTCTGGTAAGTCTACCGAAGGTGTTGCTCCTATAATGGCTTTGTTCTCTTGATAGGTGGGCCATAGTGGTTCCTTGCGTGTATTTGTTTTTTTCTTGCATTATATCAGGCTTGACATTAATCTTGATGTGGGCTGTGCCCACTCAGCTGTCTCACTAATGAGGTGATTTAGTGGTCATTCAAGAAAATTAACTGAGATCAAACCTTGCAAATATGGCATCAATGCCATAACTGTCAAATTCTCATATCACAAAAAAGACATTGAGACACCAGTAGCATGAGGACATGAATTGTCCTGCTGGAATGTTGTCACCTCAAGATGAGCCACCAAGTGACAGCAAGTGAGGTACCAGGGCTTGGCTGACAGAACAGAGCATATATACTGTATAATATGATTGCAGTCAATCACATTTGCAGACTGGTATGTCTAATGTGTGAATCTGGTATTGTGATCAAGTGATCATGATAATTGTTTATTTTGGCAAGATGCTATAAGTCATGGTCTATCACTGAAGTTCTCTGTCTGGCTACAATATCTTGCCAAGTTAGAAGCTGGTGGCTGTGCATATCCAAAGTGACAGCATACTGACTTAACCCAGGCTCCAGCCTAGAGATGACACAAAGGCATTATTCTCTTAAAAAACGTACTGTATTGATTTGTGTGTTATTCTTGTGTCCATCCATCCATTTTCTAACCATGTCTTCCAATTCAAGGTCAAGGGAAACCTGGAGCTTATCTCCGCAAGCAACAGTCACAAAGTAGGGTCCACCCTGGGTGAGATGCCAGCCTGAGCCTGTGAGAGGCTGTACATTGCAGGTCAAATGGACACAAACACTGATATGCACACATTCACACCTAGGGTTAATTTTCCCAGAGGCCAGTAGGTTGTTTTGGTCAGTATGGTTTTGGACTGTTGTGAGGAAAGTGGAGCACCAGGAGGAAATCGTTTGTACATACAAAGTCTACGCAGATACAGAAATGAACCCAGGACCACAGTGCTGCGAGGCAGCAATGTTCAAGCCACTGCATCACTGTGTGCAGTCCATTATTCTTTCTTGATGTGCACAATACCTGACATAAATCACTTCATCACTTGTGCCAAATCAAGTTTCTCACTAACAAGGCAATTGAATCCTTATAAAACAGTCAAAGTCCATCAAATGTACAGTAATACAGTAGGTCCCGACTGATCAATTAAAAGCTCAATTTTGTCTTATAGCAAATATATCCTGAGTATACAGAACCAAAAAGCAACACACGTTTTTTTCTGTATTTACAGGCACTACATCATTATATAATCAATTGTTAAGAGGTTCTGTTTGTAACAAAATGCCACACTTTCTTATTAGTTTGGTGGTTCTGCTTACACCGGAAAAGCTAGAAATGTAGTTTAAACAAAAGAATCATTAGTGAAGAGAAATGATTCAATTTGCCTTAATGCATCCCAAGCTGATGGAAGATTTAAGTTACATTTCTGATTCAATCTGTGTTGAAAGTATTGAAAAAGTGGGATAGGTTTACAATTTCCTGTTCCTTTACAATTACGGATCTATTTTTTGCTTGTTATTCTTTACAGTCCTAATTTGAACTTAATTTGCAAAAATGAGCATTATGCAATTGTTGAATAGTGTCTTCTGTTCTTAATATACTTATTGCTTTCTATTTTTTTTTCATTTTATATGAGACAGTTGCAGTGAATGCAGTTTAAACACTGTAACTACAGAGTACAGAGCTTTTCTGTCTTAAATTCATGTGGATCTACTGTTGGATTTGCTGGATAGGCAGATTATTTGGCCTTTG
Source organism: Atractosteus spatula (assembly GCF_055471065.1). NCBI lineage: Eukaryota > Metazoa > Chordata > Actinopteri > Semionotiformes > Lepisosteidae > Atractosteus > Atractosteus spatula. The sequence continues at coordinate 37,615,563 of NC_142714.1, forward strand.
TGGAACTGCTGGAGAAACTGAGGCCTTTTAGTCTTTAACAGTGAAGATTATGAGGAGACCTGATACATGTATTCATAATCTTCCAATGCTTTGAGAAAGTCAACCCATCAGATTTCTACATAATGAACAATGAAACAGAAACCACAGGGCACAATTGGACATGTGGAAGTGTAGGTAGGTAGGTCCCTTTTCAGGCCACAAAGGCCCATGCAGAATGGGGGGCATTTTTCTTGACCATCCGACACTGGAGGTGGAGGTGAATGTGGTCACCATCATGCTCTGGCCAATCTACTACCCCCAGAAGGATTAACCCCCTGTTCTCATTTGGAAAGCAGGCTGAGTGGGGTCCCCTACCTGGGATTAAACTGAGGACCAACTGCAGAAGTGTACTCTATTTAAATCTGAAACAGGAGGCACTTTTTTACCTGAAGGGTTGTGGGAATGTGGTTCAAGCTGCCCAAATCATATTGTTGAATATGATATTATGATTTCTGTCAAGAAACTGGTGAATAAGATCCCTGGATCAATTACCTACTAACTACTAAACGGGTTAGATGAATTAAATGGCCTTCTCTCTTTTGCAGCCTTACTGTATGTTCTTAAACAAACTAGGAGATCTGAACATAAGAGGTCCAGCAAAAATTGAATTTAAGAGGATTGGAGGAGGACAAGCTCAAAGGTGGACTTATCAGTAAAAATAACAAACTATAAATATAAACTAAAAATATCCCTAAAACTGGGATATGTCTCGTCAGAGTACATTACAGATGGCCAAGGGCAGGACAGAAAAACCCATGTGTTGTCTGCCAGATCTATTCTCTGAGCAGATAAAGCACTTTGTTATGTTTCCTCGATACAAAAAATACATTTACTAAATTGAACCATAGGAGATCTAAGATAATGAGGTCGCTTGAGGAAAAACGTAAAAATTGGCTGTGTTTTTAGCATATTATTAAGAGTATAATGTGGACAGACATTATATGTTCATCTTAACACCAGGGAATGCAAGCATCCAGCTACTTGTTTTTCACTCCAACTTTTTACGCTAAACCCACAAAAACTGGAAATTTCTTCAACAGGCAAGAACCACTTAAAAAACCTTAAGTAAAGAAAACTGTTAAGAAAAAGGATGCAAAGCTGTTGAGTTAGATAACTAAGATGTATCCACTGCTTCTTCCATTGTCAATATTTCATAAAACCATAAATATTGAAAGAGTGCAATAAAATGGACCAAGAAAATGGTTCAAGAATTTTCTGCCTTTACTTGTCTTTGTTCCAGGAAATATTGGATTTTATCCACTACTCCTGTCATTAGTTCTGTGATTGTTGCTATGTTCCCCAGGTGTGGCCTGTTATGTTTACCGCTTTTTAAAGTCTAGCGCCTCCAGTCCTCGGGATACAACATTAGGGTACGGATGTCGCGAGGCCTGCCTAGCACCGGGATACCCTACATCCGTCTCCTGAGGGCATAGGCCTCATCCCCGACACCTCCCAACACCTCCCGTGTTCTGAGCCCAGGGTCTGGAGGACCTCGCCGTCACGATGTCGGAAAGGACGAACCGAAGAATGGCAGGAGAGCATAAAGAATGGGGTTAGCCCGGGCTCAGCTGTTCAGGGAATGCCGTATAGAAACCTATGCCCTCAGATAGCGGACGCTAGGTGACCTGGTGCTAGGCGGGTTTCAGGACATCCGAACATCAATGCTGAGCGAAGGCAAAATGAAAGACCCAGAAATATATAGCCCCAGAAAGAGAGAAACAGAGAGAACCGGAAATGAGAGACAGGACAGAGAAGGAGCGCCCTCTGGCTGCAGAGGGCGTGACACTCGCCCCATTATCCCAGGATCTCCATGTCGGTTGTCTGTTCGTGTTTTCCCCATTCCCGGGGATTTTAACATTGTCATGTCTCAGGATGGATTTATTGTTAATGGACTCTTGGACTGTGCCCTGATCCTCCTTCGGACCTGCTCGGATTTGGACACCACTCTTTGTTTCCCCCGCTCACTGTCTCATGGACTGTCACTGTTATTTTTTGCACCATTAAACCCCTGTGTGTTTTCCCATACCACGCCTCCTGTTTCCTCCAGCTCTTACCGCATCGCATAGGGTCTACTACAAAGCCTGACATGGACTGGAGACCCTGTCCGTAATGATGTCTTAATTCAGATCACGAAGTTTGCTGGTTAAATGACCAGTCAAGGCCAAATACCTAATCTCCAGTTTGGTTCTGGTGCTGCTTTTTAGAAATGATGAAATGTCAATGCACAGTGTGAATCAATGTATTTTTTTAACATTTTGCTGAATAATAGTTCATTTTGAATAGCATCCAGTCTATTACATCTCTTTTTGAGTCACATTATTACCACTAAAGCTTATGCCTCACATCTTAGGTAGACTTGATTATTTATTACTTTCTAGGTTATTGGTTGGCTGTCGGTTCATTGAGTTAAAAAAATGTGGACTATATATGACCCCTCAGAAAGAGAAATTCTTTGTAATGATTATCAGTATGTTCATGAAATGCCAGCACTGAAGAAATTGAATTTAGGAAAAAAATATCTTCTCATAACAGTACTACTAGTCTCTCTATTTTTGACTAAAAGATATGTCTTAATGCAAAACCAAAATTAATTTAATGTACGGTGGCAATATTTCACAACCTAGTAGCTCTCTTGTTTGTGTGGTTTTTTTTGGGGATTGATTGGTTTTGAAAGAAAATGAAAACCTTTCATAGGGATTTGCAAAACGGGTTTTATTGCATCCAAAATAATGAAAATTCTATTTTAATCCCTGACTATTTACTTCATCTTTATATCCTTATTTTTTCCAAAAGGTAGAAAATGAATGTCTTGCTCTAACTTTTTTCTGAGTTAAATGCAATTATATCTCTAAAATGTTAATAAGTCACCCATGTCCCATGTCTGTGTGCAGATTGTATGTTCTCCCTGTGTTAGTGTGGGGTTTCTTCCCATAGTCCAAAGACACACAGCTAAGTTAATTGGCTTAATGTGTGTGTCCTGTGATGGACTAGTGTACCCAGTCTTGTACCCGTTGCTTGCCGAAATAGGCTCCCATGCCTTTGCAACCCTGAAATGAAAGGAACAATCAGGAAATGGATAGATGGATCCTACGGTAGTATAATTAAAAATTGATACAATATTAATAAAGGGTTATTTTATGTGTTAAAAACATGATGTTATAGATTTGCATGGAAAATGTTGTCCTATGTTAAATGTTAAAAGATGCATGATAAAAAAATCTACTGAAGAAAATCCTTTCTCAACTACGGTCCTTTGCAGCAATTTAAATAGAAAGCCTTATTTTTTGTAATACATCCAATTTATCCGTGTAAAACTTTCAGAAAGCAAAGAAAAAAAACATTTGTTTGTAAAGGGGATAGATAATATTTTTCCCATAATAATTTAAATTCATAAAACATGGGTGGTGCAATGGTCAGCATTAATGTCTCACAGTGCTGGAGGCCCTGGGTTCAGTACTGGACATGGGGATTTATCTGCATGGAATTTAGTGTGAGTGAGTGTGTATGCACTTGTGTCTGTCTTCCCTGAGATAGACTGGCACCCCGTCCAGGGTGTATCCAGCCTTGTGCACTGTTCTTGTTGCAATAGGCTCTTGCTCCCCTGCAACTTTGTATTGGACAAAGCAGTTAGAAAATGGATGGATAAAATAATGTCTGACCATTTTTATTGCAAGAGCCCATTGTAGGTCATAATTTAAGACTGGTCTGTATATTCAACCATTTTACACAATTTAATAAATACAGCAATGCAATGTTATCATTAAAACATAATAATCATAGATGTTCATGATTAATTTGTCATTTTTATAGCATAATATATGTTAAAATGTTACCAGCACAGTTAAGAAACCATAACACATTTCCTTTATTGAAAATATTGCCACATTGTGGCCAATCACGATGATGACAAGGGAACAAGGTCTTTGTTTGGAAGAGAACTATAAACAATTGACTTTGGGTTGCGCCTGAGCCCAGTAAATGTCTGGTTTCTTTTTACTTACAACTCACACAACAGCCAATGATCCTAATGCATTTCACAGAAGATAATATTGTTGCAGTCCAGCCTTAGAAGGGGTTGCAGTAATGGGTAACCTGCCACTAGAGGCCGCTAGATTTTCACTAATCTTTGGAAACAGCTATACATTGGGTGTTGTCTAATAGAGTAGATTAGTAGCAAAGTCTCTGTAATTCTTACAAGAATGTAAGTCAGTTTGTAATTAAATGAGTTTTTAGAGTATTAGTGATGGTGTTTTTCCCTTTTGATGTGCTTTTTATTTTTGTCTGGCCTGAGAAGACACACTGCCTGCAGACTGAATTCACCTTACTTGACCTTTGTGTGTTTTGGTGTGTGCAGACCCTTGGGACTGTCCTGGTTAAGGGTAGGGTCTGTCAGAGATGGCTTACTTTTATGTTCAAGCACTGCACAGGTCTTAAGGACATGACTGGGTTAAAAGATGTGTGTTAAAATATCCCATAGTTTCTAAATCCTCCTACTGCTACTTACCATTTTTCCTTCCCTAACAAACAATTATTTTATAATTCAATGAAATCAGAATCTATACAAGATTATATTCATCCACACATTATACTGCTCTGTATTCCTTCTCCCCATTTACCTTTATGATCAAATTCTGTATACAAATTTCTAAACAGTATCCAAGGCCATGTGTTCTCTGAGAATCAGCAGTGCTGCCACTATATTTTAATTCAAGGACCACAGCAGTCTGCCATGCAATCTTCTTCTCCACATCCTTCCAAGCAGAATTAAAGCAGTGCAGAGAACCAGCAAAAACTGGATCCTTAAGAAAGCAGACTCTAGGAAGGACGTAGCAGGTGAAAGGAAATACTTAGTGCAAGACAATTCATATCCTTCTTCCATTTCTCCCTTACCTTCTGACTTATTCAGCTCTATGGATAACAGCTTCCTTTGTTCATTCCTGATTTCTTGGCTCAGGGTTCCCTCTGCTGGTTTCATCTTTGATTGCATAAAAAACCTTAGTACTAATTCAAATCATTTGATGTGAACAGCTATCCATTACACCTACTGTACTGTATATTGCATGGAAATCACCATGCTCTTTCATTGTTTTGAGGAATGCAGTTACAATACACTGTTATATTCTGTTACCTTCTCGGAACTTCAAGTCTAGCTAGATTTTTGACAGAAGTGCATTCAGTGAGCTACAGTTAAAGCCAGGCTTTCTGGGGCAAGTGCACTCTTGACTAATTTAAATTTACTCGGGACAAGAATAGTTTGCTTTGTGAATAAGTGCGATAAGTTTGGCTAAACCCGCTTGGTTGATGAGTAGCCTCCTGGCCATTGGAAAAGGAGGCTCAAACCCCATTTAGAAGGAGCTAACCAAGTGGTAGCTACAAAGTGGAGATGGGGTGGAGGAGGGATGCTTGAGATGAATGCAGAGGGAGGTGTTTGTGTTTGATATAGAGTACTGTATTTAACTAATTTTATAATGATGGTGATCGGGTACAGCTGTGTGAGATAGACTTGTCATTGTTATCTCTACCGAACTTCATTTAATAACCTCCATTTATCACTGATCCTTGGTTATGGCATTTGTTGAAGTTTTTTTTTTTTACTTTTTTGTTGAAATTAGAAAAGAGATAAAAAAATAACAAGAACCTCATAAAAAATGGTCATTTCCTTTGTCAGAACCACCTTGGTGCCCTTTGGCATTCGTCTCAAATGCACATACAAATTATATTCAAAAACTAAATTTAGACTTTAAAATAATAAATTGCAGACATAGTGTGTGCAGGTCAGTGTACTCAGTAACTTCAGTCTATTAATGTTTTCATGTTCAAGCCAAGAAATTTGACTACTTCTATGAAGCTGGTGATGAAAGGTTGGGGACTGTTATTATAGTAAACCGCGCTACAGAATATCATCATATCATATTACAGTACGTCTGCAGTAGTACTTGTATTGTAGAGGGCTGCTGATGTACGTATTTAGATCAAACTTGTCCGCTAAACACATTTTACAAGATTAATGAATAGATTTAGAAAACCATGACATTTACTTAGACCTCATCACTCCAATTGGCGCATTAGGCCTCCAAAAGGTCCCACTATTTCCTCTTGTCCTGGGCTACTTTAGATGCTTCCTTCCAACTGAGCCCCAGTCTGTCACAACTGTACATCTCCAGGTTATCCTTGGTCTTCTTTTTAATTCTTCCCTTCTGCTGTCTAGTACAGGGTCTTTGTACAAGTCCACCTTTTCTTGACGAGGTCCACCATGATATTTTTCTGATTGCATGTTTCGTTTTGTTACAATCCCAGGTGTCTAGGAGTAAAGGGGTGTAACATTTACAGTAGGATGGGTTTGGATGCAGGTGAGTTTCTGGTGAGGGACTTAGGAAGCGTGACAACAAAAGTTTGGTGCAAAAGTGATTTAAAGTGAATAAGTGACTGGTACGCACACAAGGAAAAGGAACTTGAGCGGTGCCAAAAGGAAAGAAAATAACAAACAAAATGGAGCTGGCTAATAAAGTGAGGGGAAGCTGACCTAACTACAAAACAAAACCCTGAACACTTGGTCTTCGGTGTCTAATGCCCTAGCTAACCTTCACTGACTAGCCAAAACAATACAAGACAAAAGGAACTCACCAGTCCTAAACTAGTGTTTCTAATACAAAGATCAACTATGCGTGCACAATGTACCCGACAACCTTTACTAACCCTTTACACAAAAGTTCACACAAATACACAAGTGAGCTAGGAATAGAAATAAGGGAAAATGAGAGTCTACATAAGGAATAGGGTACAAAAGGGCACAGAGGTTGATAACACGTTTGGGCAAGGTAATGGTGAAATAAAGGATAATACAAACAAACAAAAGTACTGTACAAGGAGGAGACGAACACAAACCAACAAAGCTGAACAAGTAATAGATTTATTCCATGCTGAAAAAAAGAAGAAAGAAAACACAACGTTTCAGCCGTGGAGCCTTCTTCAGGTGTGTCTTCAGCTGTCTTCAGGTGTGTCTTCAGCTGACGCAGCTACCCACCTGAACTACTACAATAAAGCTGAAGCTATATGGAAACACACACACAAAGCGAAATGAATGAAAACGAAGAGAGACGAAGCCTGAAGCAAAATAAAGTAAAACGAAGCGGAAGCTGAGCCAAGCAGAACCGAAGTTGAACGAAAGGCCCTCTACATTCTGAAAACCACCAAGTTAAATGCTAAAGAAGTTGAGTTCTGATTGGCCAAGAAACTGATTACGAATGACATAATATGGCAAGGTGGATGAACCAATGGGGAGGGAGAACAACCAAAATTTGGAACATAGAAACAAAAACACACACATGGACCATGCAGGGACGTAACACTTTTATATCTTGATTATTAACTTTCTTGGGCCATCTGACTTTTAGGATGATTTTGAGAGAATCAAATTTTGAAGTTAATCATTGTTTCATTTGTGATGTTCCCAAATACTGAATGATATAGAAAAAAGCTCTTGATCTTCAGATATTGTTTGATTTCCATATTGGCTTTAGGGTTGCAAAACCAGCTCTCCTCTTGTTCATGTAGGAATGCATGTCTGCAATTATGCCTCCTCTGTCTTCTACAATACTATTTAGGTAGATGAAGGTGTTTATCACATAAATATCCTGGCTGTTTATCTGTAGTGATTCTGATGTGTCTATGTTGATTTTCATCTGCTTTTTCTTTTATGTTGATTCAGAGTCCAATTTCCCTGAGGCGAACTTTATATGGTTAGTTTTGAGTTTAATTTGTTTGAAAGTGCTTTATAATAAACAGAGATCTAGCACATGTGAAAGCCCTTCTAGTTGGGTTTTGAGTGTCCATCTGATTCTAGAACTTTTTTGTCGCATCTTTTTCGTGGCCCAGTTCAGGGTATCAATCCTGAACTGATAAACTTGTTTGACCCTGAATCCCACTAAAAAAAATGAGTGAGATTGCCTACATGTAAGCAGTAGAAGTTGTTATATAATGCTCTGAAAAGGCTGTTGATTTTAGGGGGTGTGCCATAATGGTGTAGGATTTTTTCAGAGGTTTTCTCTGTGAACACTGTCAAAAGTGTAATTGAGGAAATATTTAGTGGGGCGGTGTGGTGGCTCTGTCGCTAAGGATCTGCGCCTGTTGCTGAAAAGTTTCCGATTCATATCCCCTAGCTGGCAGAGGAATCCTACTCCATTGGGCCCTTGAGCAAGGCCCTTAACCCCAACTGCTCCAGGGGTGCCATATAAATGGCTGACCCTGGGCTCTCACCCCCAAGCTTCTCTCCCTGTCTGTGTGTCTCATGGAGAGTAAGGTGGAGTATGCAAAAAGACAAATTCCTAATACAAGAAATTGTAAATGGCCAATAAAGTGATCTTATAGTCATTGAAAGATTGACCTTTGGGAAACCTGGCCTGCTCCTCACTTCAGTTGTTGCTACATTGTTACTTGCATCAGTGTTAAAAATATTTGAGTTAAAACTTTGGAGACAGTTGTCAGAAGTGTGATAATACGGTTAGAACTGCTGCACTCTGAAGCAGTTTGGGTGGGGTTCTTTGGGGTTCTTTGTATAGAGTCTGCTTAAAATGTTCTGCCCAGCTTTGGTTAGGTTGTCTCCTTTTTTGTTCTTGATTGGTGTTGGTAGTGTGTGGCTCTTGCAGATCAATTCTTTTGTTTGCTGTAAGTGCTTTGGAACTGACTGGATTCCGTTCCAACAGTGTCTTACTTCCCTCCTTATCTGGGAATATAAAATAGCTTTCAAAAGGACATGACACAGTTAAAAGGCAACATAACAGTTGGACATTTTACCATCCTGAGGGCCAGTTGCACAGATCTGGGGGTCTAGGGGTGTATGGTAAATGCTTCCCAGTGAAGCCTCTGCTTCCTCAGAGCTTGTGAAAATACATGGGAGGGTAGCTGACTTCCAAGATAGCAATCATGGCTGTGTCTGTTGTGGTTCAGGATTGTACTAATCCATCTGTGTCTCAGAAAACATCTGCTAGCTTGATTCCAAGTCAAACCCGAAGCAAAGTCCAGCCATCTACAGTACTTTTTAAAATAAACTAAAGTTCTTCATAGGTGACATATTTTGCATTTATATCAGATAGTCCATTAATATGAAATGTTATATTTATTATATTAATATTTAAAAGAATGTTTAACTTCAGAAAAAATCTGTTTTATAGTATATTGTTTTATATATAGATATAAACTATTTAAGTACCTCATAAGGATTTTCATTTAACTAAGAAAAACTAAACTGAAAAAAAATTGAAAGAAAAAAATGTATATGTATCTGTACTATGGAGAGAAATAATTAATATTCACATTCCCAGATTTAATAGTGACAAAATATTTACCACTATTGCAAATAAAATATTTTAGAGTGGAAAATATTTAATGAAATTCATAAAATGTGTGCATTCAGTTTCTTTAATTTTGGAGGTTTAATTTTGCACAGGTATTTCATAAGAGGGCTGCCGATGCCTAAATCAATATTGCTTATATGCCAGCAGATGGCCTCATCCTGTCGTATGCACATATCTCATTCATTTCCTTACATTAGAATAGAACACATTTACACTTAGCCAGAGATTCAGGCCACCTTGCCTTATAAGAAAGGTTTATGATCATTGCAGACTAATCATATGAAGACATGGATGACACATCAACTTCAGTACAAAAGTGATATAGTAGCATGGGATGACAAAGAAGAAAGATGTATAGTATCAAGAAGAGAGTTGCAGCATAAAGAAGCATTTCATTAATCATTTTAATTCATTCAACATTACTGATGCAGTTCATTATTCCACATATTTTCAAATTGCATCATTGCCTTTCAGCACTGCTCATTGATGTTTTCCTACTTTCCAAGCAATCCTTCAATCTTTGAGCATGTCATTCAATTTTGGACAGAGCCAGGAGAAGGTGGAGAATCCATATACATGGAGAGGTGGATTAATCCAACAGATGAAGAATGCTTAGACACTAAAAGCATTGTTAGAAACCCAAATCAAATTCATCTTCAACAGAAATAAGTAGAATGTAGAAATTTAGAATTTAGAAAATAGGAAAAATTAAGAAGGAAAACTAAAGGAAAATAGGTCACTAGAGACTGTGTAAAGTCCAACATTTAGCAATATTAAAAAGAGTAAAAAAAAAACTAAATAAAAATTTTAGAATTACTAAGAAATAACCAGAAAGAATTGCAGTAGAGGAAAACAATGATGAAACATGTTTTACAAATGTACAGCTTTTAAAGCTACAATAATAGTCTGTGAGACTTAATGGTATTGGTACTCAATGAATAAAATGAAATAGTAAATTAATATTTTATGCAAAATAGGAAATACTTCTTTCGCATAAACAGCTGTGGGCATTGGGAGGCATGATTGCACAATGGCCTATGTTCCATTCGAAGGAGATTCTATCTGCCTGTCGTTTGTATGCTTTCCTGTGTTTGCAAGGGTTTTCCTTCAGGTGATCCGGTTTCCTCCCACAATCCAAAAACATATTAACTGGTTATTTAGCTTGTAGGAAAATTGGCCCTGCATATCTGTATTTGTATCTGTGTTTGTCCTGTAATAGACTTGCTTCCCATCCAGTGTGTACTGTATCTTACCTTGTGCCTATTGCTCCAGCTCTCCCATGACACTGTATTTGATTAAGCAGTTAGAAAATGGTTAGGGTTCTAGGTGTTTGGAACAGGTTCCCCATCTAGGTGGCTCAAACTTCAAGTACAAAATTTTAAATTGGCTGAATGACCTCTTCTGGTTTATTGCCTTTCTTATAATAGCTAAAGGCAACAGTAAAAATGTCTTCTTGCCACCCAAGATGTAATTAACTATTGCCAGCACACCCAAGATGAAAGTGCAGTTAGGAAATTGGGTGTGTCTTCCGCAACAAAGAAAAGATAGCCATTGGTTGTAATATGCCCTTGTGTGTGTTATCAGCCAAAATTACAGATAAGCCGATAGCATGTGTGTCTAAAGACAGATAATATGAAAAAGCATATGCTTCATATTCTTCATGTCTAGAACAGGTTTGCTTAGAATTTAAATATGATTTCAATACCTGATCTCATATACTGTGAACTGAAGCAGTTTGTCTTTAGGAAATTATTGTATTTAAAGGTGTGAGGATATACAGTAGTATTGCTTTTATAGATTGATTACATTTGAAGTTGAATAAATGGAACAAATTGGGGAAATGATAAAAGTGTGTGTTTCTGGAGACATATACAAAATAAGTTCTTTTATGTTTAGTTTAGCACTCCAATGGACTGGGGTCCCACCCAGTATGTACCCTGCTTGTGCCCATTACCAGTTGGCTCCCCAGTGACACTGAATTGGATGAAAGGGTTACAAAATGGATGGATGTTTAGTTTAAGAAGGAGAAAAGGCATGTTTAAAACTTTTACAAACTAAATTGTTATCCATACAGGGAAATTATAGACTTGATTCCTAGTTGCATATTGTATATTGTATTTTAAACAGGAAAAGTAGGTGCAGTAAATGGATAAAGAAAAATATGATAATACTCTGTACCCCAAAAACTTTTTTTTTACCTTCACCATATTCAACAAACAAATACCCACTTTCCATTTAACTTCTAGTTTCATCCAAAGTGTAGGATTTGATTGGTTGTGAGGTCATTTTTGAAACATAACAATCATTTGAGAGGATGTACCATCCATGACGGTAACAGTTATCCATTGTTTTCTCACAGTGAGTACCTATTCAACACAAGTCCAATGTGCACCAGAAACTCCCAAAGATGTTGATAATTTTACTATAAGTAGTTTTGCTTGGATGAATAATACAGTGACTTATGTATTCTGTACTGCAGCCTCTGACATTCGACTATACAGTATCATTGCTGGGAGTGGTTTTCAGCTCTGCAAAGTGAGGCATTAATTATTAACTATACCTATTTGTTATCGCCTTTGCACAGGGTGACTCGGTTTGTATGATATTAGTAAGACAGTTTGATAAGAATTTATTTTTCCTTGAGCGAAACTCTCCACTACTCATAGAGAAAATTTGCTTCAACATTCTGGCACCATACACATTTTGTTATATGCATCGTAAGCCAACATGTATAATATTTAATGACAACATTTTAAGTGAGGAAAACATTGTTGATCTTGAATTCCAGCCAAGAAAAGATATTTTCTTCTTAAAAAATAAATCAGCTTGATTTATTTGAATTGGCAATGGACAATATGTGTCCAATAGAGATTGAATCTGGGACTTCAAGCTCCATAATTCCAGATTCTTTTTCAAGAGTTTTGAGTTTTCAGTAATGTCTTCAATCATAGTACTGTTAAAACAATCATTGTTACAAAATGTGTTAAGGTTTGAGTTTAGAATGTTTTACTTCTTGAACATGCTAATCATTAGCACTGTTGTTTTCATGTAAGGCAAGTTCACGTGAACATGGAAACTTATATTAAGAGAAGATGTTTAGTAACCCAACAATTTATATTCTAAATTATATAATGAACCACCTGTCTAGTCATGCAGGCCTTGTTCTATAAGAATAAGCTACCTGAATAAACTATAAGAATAGCCACTCTTGACAAGACAGAGTGCTCAGCTCCTTTCCTCATTGGGTCTGCTGCTTGTGAGATAGAAGGAATCAAAAGTACCCTGAGAAAATACATGTGAGCACAGGAAAACATACAAACTCTGTCTCTGACAGGAAAAACAAACAGATTGGGTGGATGGTATAGAAGAATGGTGTCAGATAAGTCTAAATAGCCTTAACTGGCACTAGACAGAACATCATGGAAAAGCATGGTCAAATAAGTAATGGGCAGTGTGCCCACGAAAACTGATGATGATGTCTTAGAAAATGACTGATGATGATGTATGTATTAGAAAATATTTAAACCCCCTCTAAGGGATGCAATGTGTCAATATTTTTGTCGTGTTTCATTAATGGGTTTATTAAAATTCTTGTGTTTTAGAATGGGGCCCATCTGAATTACAAACTTGCTCACTGAAAGTACTAAATGTCACGATGTATCTGACAAAGAACAAAGAATTACTCAGAAAACATGAAATATGATTATTTTCTTTCCAATCTAATCAACCCAAATTTTCATTGCTCCTAATCTGGCTTGACTGAATTTTAAACAAACCCCTGCTGTTACACCTAAAACCTCAGAAATAGCTGAAAGGCAGGATAACATCATCAAGAACAGCCACTGGACCATAAGTAGAATGCAGACTCGTAAACCCTCATTCATAGCAATTACATGGGTGGACTCAGACTATAAAACCCTCTGTAACACTGTTGCAATTGGAGCACTGTGGGAAATACACCTTGCATGTGTCTCCTTCAGTATTCTCTGGAAGTGGCCATGTTCGTTACAATTAAACTCTACTCAAACCGTGACTGGACTGCGCTGTGAATCCTTGCAATCCTATAATCTCACAGTGTTCCTGAATAGAATGATCAGTTTTTGAGGTCATGATGTGTGGGACATGGACCATATATTTCTCCCACCCTAGTCAGTTTTTGTCATGTGAACCCTTTGCCTCCAAAAGCAACAACAATGGGTTCTTTCTGCTCATGACTGGATAAGGAAGGGCATGATTTTAAAAATAAAAGAGATTCATATTCACGCCTAGCTCAGTTACTTCAACAAATAAACCTGAGCAAACATCTCGAATCCATATCTCAAACGTGAAACTGGGCCGCGTCAGCGACAGCATTGAAATTAATCGTAGCTTTTCTGTGGGTGTTTACCATTTGGGACATGAGGTGATAAGTGATGTGAGAAAACATTTTTATTACAGTTAAACTCAACTGAGAGCTCAGTGGGACACAAGCAGAAAAGAAAAGGGGTGACAGCAGACAAATCCAATTACAAAATGTCGCTTTCAACTCTACATTTTGCTATCCTGTTCAGCTTTCTAGGTAGGTTACTTGCATCTTAAATAAATTCACACATCCATTTTAAGAATCTCTGGGATTTATGTTTTTGGAATTACCTGCTTCTTTTTACTAGAAAGCAGCATTACATTAGTAGGAAAGATAAGTAGATGTAAGAAAGAGATATTCAGCTGTTTAGTCATTGTAAATGTTTTATAACGGTTAGAAAGAGATCATGTTAGCTATTTTTCACTTGGAATGGAGGCTAAATGGATCTCACCTGGAGTTGAGATGGTCTTAATATCTATTACAATTTGAACATTTGTTGTGAATAATTTTCACTGAATGTAATGCTAACTTGCATCAGTTGGATATTTAACTTTTATCAAAATTGGAATACAAAAATAAAACACAAAGTTTATCAGCTTTGCATTCCATTCAGGTTTTGGAGGGAAAATGGAGCTATAACTGAAAGGGAGAACTTTTATGTCAAATATTACAATGGGTGTTGAATAGTTAAAAGAAAAATTAATCTCTTTGCTAAAAGTGGATTTGAAATCTTAAAATTGTTTTCTTGGTTATATTTGGTATACAGTAATTACTGGTAATATTTAAAATACTACTATTGTAAAGACAACTAGAATATTTTTTCTGACTACAATGAACATACATGAGTTGTAACTTTATTCATTATCATTGTTTATATTATATTATATATTAATATAAGCATTTTTATCTCCTTCTGAGAAGGGTAAGGCTGTTTTAGCATTCATGTGGAGGAATACAGGTTTAAAGATCTATGTTTAACAATTGTGTCTTTATTGTAGTCTATCTTAAACAACTTCAGATTATTTTTTCTTATGGATGTAAAAAACAGATCAGTACATTATCTGGTGGAAAACTTTGCAGAATTAAAAGGAATTAAAAGCTTGGATATTAAAAGTATAATATTGTATTATAAAAAGTATAATATAGCCTATGACGATATTGTTCGTGATAGGCTATACCACTTTTCACTGGAGCTCTGGGGCCTCAGTGGTGCTGCAAACCTTCTCCGTGTAAGAGTAACTGCTAAAATCTTTCTACAGTCCTTCCCAGTTCAGATTCCAACCCTGGTAGCAATTGCCACTGCATGTTCTTAGTAGCATTTCAGAAAAACTCGCCAGAAGACACCACAATTGTGACTGTTACCATTTATTACCATTAATTCACAAGTGACTCATCATTGGTACTGCTTCAAGGGTCAATTCCATCTTACTTGAAATAAATTGGAATTTAAAATTTTTCATATTTACCCAGAAACATTAATGAAGTAGATGATTACTCTTGTAAGTCCCTTATAACATTGTGGCCATTTTGCTGCGTTTTTGTTATGGTTTGATCTGTGATAGACTGTATTATTTTAGTATAACATCTCATGGATTGGAGGCAGGATTAGATTTTAAACATTTTTCAATAGAAATTAATTTTTAAATAGAAGTTAATAATAAATATCTGAATAAATAATTTTTAAAGGCAATTGATTTGGAATTATTTTAAACAATTGATATAATTTTGATCATAGCTGTATTTTTGGAAAAATCTATTGATGTGTATTTATTTTTTATACTTTTTAATTGATATTTGTTGTATTGGCCACATGGATTTATTGAGGTCATATTTTTTCTTCTAAAACAAAGATTTTCTTCATGTGGAATGCTAGGAGTAAGGAAACTCTAGCCATAGGTTTTTGTCCCTGTTGAAGGCTTGTGTTTGCCAAAAGTGTTAATTATCTGTTCTTATCTGTTAATTAGTGTTCTTGCCCTGTACAAGAAGGTCAGAGCCAACTCTATTTTCTTAGGAGGCTCAGGTACTTGTGGTGTGTGTGGAACACTGCTACACATTTTTTATGAATCAGTGGTGGCGACGGCCATCTTCTACGCTGTTGTGTGCTGGGGTAGCAGCATCATGACAAAAATACAAATAGGCTCAATAAACTTATCAAGAAGGCTGGCTCTGTGTTGGGGATGAGCCTTGACTCCCTGGAGGTGGTGGCTGAGAGGAGAATGCTGACCAAGCTCACAGCCATCATGAACAACGCCTCTCATCCGCTTCATGGGACTGTTACTGGGCAGCGGAGCACTTTTAGCAACAGACTGCTCCAGCTATGGTGTTCAAGGGAACGTTTCTGCAGGTCTTTCCTCCCGGCGGCTGTCAGGGTGTATAACGCTGCCCTAGGCTAGGACTGTTAGCCCTTCATTTGCTCGTCTATGGACAGCATGTTTGCTCCATTGTACTTTTTGGACAATCAGTCTGTATAAACCTATGCACATTTTGAACATATTTTATTGTTTTTACAGTGACTATGATCACACACACCTATGTATTTATTTATTTTTTATTTATTTTATATTTATTTTGTTGTCCTACGGGATTAATAAAGTCTTATCTATCTACATCGAGAAAGTATGCCCAATTGATTCTACTACTTACAGTACATTGTTGTTGGGTTTTTTTACTGTACAGTGCTTATAAAATCTTTGCATGCACAGTTATTTTCTTTTTCCTTTTTAAGAATATTTTTTTATTTGAAAGGTTGATTTTGAATAATGCCTATTTTTATATTGTTGTTTCGATTTTTTTAGGAGGTGCTCATTTAGTCATCGTCACAATTCCAGAAAAAAATATAAATGTAACTGATGGCCAGTCTGTGACTCTCCTGTGCACTTTCACCACTACGGCATCTGAGACAAACTTGAATATTCAATGGAGTTTTATTTCATCAAAGTCCATGACCCCTGTCCAGGTATGATGATATAAAGCATATTACATTCTCAGTTTGCTAACAATCATTATTACTGTATAATTTATTTGAATATTTCTAAAGCATATATATATATTAGGTAATGATTTTGTGTTCACAATTAGGACTGCATTTTAACCAGAAGAATATATTTGCTGTTAAATGTTGTTTGTGATTCACCATCTGTAATGAATAAGACTAAGACAAATAATAGCAGCACATACTTAGTTTATTCCCTCATGGAAACATTATTTATTCTACAGCATATGACAGTAAGAGATGCTCAGAAAGAATAAAAGTACAAAAAGCCCATCTACTGTAGGTCCTTTAGTTTCTAGAAGCGAATTATTTTGCCATTTCATCAAACAGCATACAGTAGTATCAGCTTCAACAACATGCTGATGGCTAGGAAGCTTATTTTAAATTCCCACAACCCTTTGTATTCTACTTTCACTTTCAAATCTGCTTAATCATAGTTTGCTCTTATGGCCACTGGTTTATGGTTCACATTTGATTCTGAAGATGTCCATTGAGTTGATTGTCAACATCTTTCAGGATTCCGAATCAGATCCTACTTGAGGATTTGCACACAATTGCATGCTATTGCAATGTACAATTTAACATAACATCCCTCTATTTTAATTCAATACTTTTAAATGTGCCCTAATATTTTGTTACATGTTATTGCATTTCGGGATTGACTAGAGAAAAGTGTTGCATCAATGTAAACAGACTTTTACTTTCACATACACTAGGTGGGTTCTCCAAGCTCAGTGTTTCCATCATATACTGTACAGTATGTATAGTTTATCTGTTGTTTTAGAACATGCTTATGAACTCTGAACTGCTTTCTTCTTTCAACCAGAAAACAACAAATTGTGGAATAATTTGTTTTGATTTTTTAATGATTCTTCAATACTTTTCTCTGGGATGTCTTCAAACAAATAAACATACTGTAATTGTGCTTAATTAATTTGGCAGCATACATCATATGCTATCACAGCAGTAACAACTTTTAACAAGTCTGGAAAACAAAAAAGGGGAAGTGTCACATACACATTTAAGGGCAGCGTTTCAGTAGCAGAATACAATGCACAACGCTTCATAAAATATAAACAATGCTTTTAATTGGTCTAATCTCATAATGAAAAAATGCTTGGGTTTCAATCAAGATTTTCTAGAAACCCATTAACATAATTATATGACACAGCAAAAAAAACACTGAATACAAAAGAGTAAAAACAACCAATTATAAATGAGAAACTTGGCCATTAGAAACAATGATTGCCAAGTTGCAAGAAACATTGGTTGAAAAAGTGACTTGTAAGAAATCAGTTGGGCCTTTGAGGGTTTTGCATGTTGTTTGGTACCATTATGTACCAGCAGCAGATCATGTTGTGAAGTGTGAAATTTTACACCTAATGAGTCAAGGGGGATCTTTTCTGCCCAGAGTAACTAAGGTTAACACCCCTTGTCTTTTGCAAATTTTCAAGGGACTTTTAATGTACAAGTAGTCAGAAAATCAGTTTAACACTTCAAACAAAGAATGCTGCCTTTGATATCACCATGTTTCCTTTGGTTTGGACATTCTGGTCCAGAGTGAAAAGTGGCACCTACTGGTCCACCAACACTACTTACAGTACAGCAGCAACCTGTTTTTCTTCTTTCTGTTTTTTCTGTTTCTGTTTCTATTTTTCTGTTTCTGTTTTGAAAGGAGTTCTTAAAAGTGAATTTAAGGGTCTTCCTTTATAGTATTGACAAGAACCAAGCTATTTTTCTCAGATCTGACAACATCAGACTACAAAAATTGCTATTGTACTTCTTGAAAATAAGGCTGCATTTAAAATGTATTGAGTTCTTACATTTTAATCAAAAACCTTTACAACTGACGTAATGTATGCTGTCAATGAAAAATACAACTGACAATGTATTTATGTACTGTACATGCAGACAGTATTTTTATTAAAATTAGCACGTTTGAAACAATACCAAAAGCTGGGAAGGTTCAAGTCACTATCTTCTGTTTAAAGTTATTTGTGACTCACCATATATAATGAATCATAGACTAACAAAATTATTTGCTGCATATTCTCAGTTTACTCTCCCATGGAAAGGAAATTTATTCTATATGACAGTAAGAGATGTTCTTGAAGAATGTAAGTACAAAAGATCCCATCAATACTGCAGTTTCAAATAACTATCTGATCTGAAAAAAGTTTTTAAAGGAAGCTACAGTAATTTCAAATTCCCACAAGCTTTTCTGTAAAATGTTTTCTCTTCTGTTTTGTGAGTTAGTTTCTGAGATCTGATAGAATCAGGCTACAAAGTGCTATTACTGTTGGCTGCTTGAAGATATGAATGTTTAAAATGTATAGAGTTCTTAAATTTTAATCAAAAAGACTCTACAACTGACTTTAGTTGAGATTTTAATAAGACACTATTTTATACATCCTAACTGTGTTTTTTTATAATTGACAAAAATACAAAAGATGATAAGGTTCAAATCTAGATGGATGTAGATATTGTATATGCACTTGCAATACATTAATCTGCTACACAACAAAACTTTTATATCTCAAAAAGTTGAGTTAACTAGTACTTGTATTAAATAATAATGTTACTCTTTCTGAAGTTAAAGCTTTTTATCCTCATCATTCTTATCCTTATCCTTCTGATGATTGTGGTTTCGGCACAGTAGCAAGGGACAGTTCTTTGAGTTGCATACTTGATGAAAGACAAATTAGTTGTGCTTTTGTAAATTAGATTACTCTCCTTTATTGTTCTAAAAAACAATAAGAACAGGTACCGTCACAACAGTTCTCTAACTTCAGATTTAGGTCTTCAGGTATTTTTAATGGACAGTTTCAGATTAGGCATATAATAAATAATTTGTTTGCAGTACTATATGTAAAAATACTTCTGTAGGGAAGAAGATCAATATTAAATGTTCATTTTAAAACATAAATTTATTTCAAGAAATATTTTCTTAAGTTAAACATATTTATCAAAATACCAGGCTTGGTATTTGGTATTTCTGGCTTATCTTGATATTGACATACTTTAATAACAATGAATGGATCGATAAATGGAGTGTCTGGTTATATCTGCTATTAAAAAAACAACATACAGTAAGCATCTTTTTTTTTTACACGACAATGTGTGCTTTTAAAACAGTTTAACATACATGTTTGTCACCAAAGAATTTGAAATCTGAAAGACCTGTCAGACAAGCCTGGTGTTTATTGATATTAATAGAGAATAATGTCATCAATACATTAAAACATAATCAATACACCATTAGTAATCATGTACAATAAGTAATCATGTAGCTTGGCTTTTGGACTACCCCCCGCTCTCCATCAGCCAAGCACTTTCAGGGAATTTTCCGATTTTCTTGGCTCATCCAGTTAACTCCATCATTCTTGTCTATACAGACATTTAGTAAAGCATTTAAAAGAGGCCTGTTTCCCTGTTGTGAAGTGGAATGGTATTTTAATATAGAGGTTAATATTTTCAGTTATGGAGCACAGAAATGGTACAAATATTTTATTCAGTTATCTAAAGGACTGTAGTGTAACTTGGAACCGTATAGTGCACCATACTGAATCCAGAGGAAATTGCAGGAAATCCATGATTAAAACACAGTCAAGCCACGGTAAAATAATGAAAATCCTATGTTAAACATACAACAATACACTTTCTAACTAACCAGCAAATTAGTCGATCTGCCAATAGAAAGTATCTTAATGGGTTTAATTTTTTCTAAATACAAATAACAGACAGTGTAGTTCATCATCTGAGTTGATTACAGTTCTCAACTAGGTAGAAGAACCGTAGAACTGTTGTTCTATAGTTAACAAAGCAAAATCCACTGCATCATTTCATTTTTAAATTCAGTTTTTAAAATCATTTCTTAAGACCTTTATAGGCAATTTGGGATAATTAAGAAATCTAAAAATTCCATCGTAATTCTATTGTAAATTTCTCTC
Source organism: Atractosteus spatula (assembly GCF_055471065.1). Lineage (NCBI taxonomy): Eukaryota > Metazoa > Chordata > Actinopteri > Semionotiformes > Lepisosteidae > Atractosteus > Atractosteus spatula. The sequence goes on from NC_142714.1 coordinate 37,636,239, forward strand.
CTGTAAGGAATATAACTAAAATGGAAGTATTACCTACTAGCTACCTATTAACTGGATCATATCTCAATCCACTTTAGTGCAATACTGGACTTAAATATTGCAAGTTCCATTTTTAAGCCAGGGGATGATAACTGTCTTCAGACAATCAGTCAGTAACATTTGCACACAATAAGCTTTTTGTAGAGTTGAAATTATACCAGTTTAGGTCACTTAAATATTATATTTGTAATCTCAACAATAGATTCTCAGACTAGCATATTTTCACCCAATACAGCCTTCACTGTGCCCCAATGCTCAGAAATTGGATCAGTCTTCCAACAATGTTTGTCTTGACATGGTGTATGGGACTGATAAGCGTGGAAGATGTAGCTGGCAAAACCAGGTAAGAAATGTTCAGCATGGACATTTGTTCTGCCCTGCAAAAATAGATAGATAGATACTTTATTGATCCCGTGAGGGAAATTGCAGTGCAACAGCAGCTTAACACAGACAACACAGACACAGTGTAACGAATGATACAATAATAATACTAATACAATACATACACTACAATCAGTACAGTGAGAAGTGTACTAAGAAGAGTTACTCACGGTCCAGAACACACAAAGAACAAACCAAAACAGAACAGTACACAAAAAAGTCGTATTGCACAATATGACTATAAATATAAATGTATTGCACAGGTCCCTGGCATATATTGCACAAAAACGGTTTTTTAAACGGGAAAAGAAAAAAGAACAGATGTATCAGTTTACTGTTCAGTCCAGAAACAGGTCACTGTCAATGTTGCCTCTGCCCAGACGCAAGGTGGATGCATTGTACAGTCTTATTGCAGAAGGCAAGAATGACCTCCTGTAGCGCTCCCTGTCGCACCATAGATGGATCAGTCTATTGCTGAACGTGCTCTTCATTTCTACAAGCATGTCATAGCGGGGATGGGAGACGTTGGTAGGAAACACGGAAACATGTGTTAAAGGGCAAAGTAGAGCATGTCCACTCTGTCACAAAAGGGCAGCCAAAGGAATAGACAGAAACAAGAAAGAGGTTTCTTTCGTATCAGGTAGAGAAGAGTGGCATTCAGAACATCTGGGCTTGCAGGGGAACCAGAGCCAGAGCCTATCCAGGGAGGCAACAGGAACATGGCAGGATACACAGGATACTGTACATCTTGGATGGGACACCAGTCCATTGCAGGGCGGATATACAAACACACTCACACAAGGACCAATGTTCCCAGAAGCCTATTAGCCTACCAGTATGTTTTTGGACATTGGGAGGAAACCCCCATAAACACAAGGAGAACATACAAACAGCAGATAGCACCCTAAGTCTGGAATCTAACCCAGATCTTCAGTGTTGTGAGGCAGCAATGTTAGCCCATTGTACCACCGTGCATCTTAGGCTTCCTAGGCTTTTGCCATTCATCCTAAAATAATGTAACTTCCATTTACAACTTCTGCTAACTGTCTGCCTCCAATACCTGATAAATGTAGTATTTCAGAGTACAGTCAAGAGAAAGATGCTCTTGATTGGTTTCACCAGTAAGAAACATACAGTATGCTGTGCTCAATTGTCCTCATGTTACAAACCTTAGCATGGTGCATATTGCTAGCTAACAGTAACTAGAATTCCAAAGCATGAACAGTGTGTCACGGACGTCCAAAGGGACTAACCGTGGGGAGCAGGAGAGCGGAAAAAGACCCATAAGCGTAGCGGCGAGACAGGAAAAAGGCCCGGGCTCATAGTGCAAAGAGTTCAGGAATGCCGTATAGAAACCTATGCCCTCAGGGAGCGGACGTGGGGCGCCCTGGTGCTAGGCGGGTCTCAGGACATCCGAACGTCAATGCTGAGCGAGGACAGAGTGCAAGACCCAGAAATATATAGCCCAAGGGAAAGAGAGGGACAGGAAGGACAGCAGACCAGAAACTAGGGACAGGACAGAGAAGGAGCACCCTCTGGCTGCAGAGGGCGTGACACAGTGGTGCACAAATTGATCATTTTAAATGATGAATGGGTCTGCACATTGGCCTAACTTTCTGTCTCTTTCTCTTCGAGAAAGAGGAGTCTTTGCTTTGTAAGATCTAATTCTTAAAAATTGGCAGTTCCAAAGTAGGTAGTGTGGAAGGCTCTGAAAGTCTGAAGGTAGCATAGTTGAGGGAAAAGTTCTGCACATAAGCAATTTTTTTACGTACAGTTTTGCGATTTACGTTCCAATGAAAGCGTGTTGCCTACAATATCTTTCAAAAATATTCACACCTTTCCAAGGATTGATTACTGTATATTGCTGCATTATAAATGATGTATACAGTATGTACAGTATATCACTGATTACTTGCATAGATGAAAGGTGCTAAAAGGGAATTACTATCCCAGTTTACTTTTTTGCAAATTCTGTCTAAGGATTTAAGATTCTGCCATATAGCCCAGCATTGTTGAGTAACTAGGATATTGTTTGCTCATGGACATATTCTCTGTAGTTCTTTCAAAGCTGCCTCATAGAGTCACCCTGACTGCTTAGTTTTGAGGAATAGTCTGATCTAGACATTATCTGTGTAGTATGATACACCTTCCACTTCATCATAATCAACTTTAACATGCTCAAAGGACCATTCGGTATTTTTAATATGTTTTTATACACTTCTCCTGTGCCATTCTACAACTTTTTGATGGTCTTCAAAGTTGAATACTTTCTAAAAAATAATTGCCTGTATGAGCGATCTTACAGAGACTGGTGGATTTATTCTGAAATAATGTCAACCACTATTATTTCACACAGGCAGAAGCCATTCAACTAATTGTGTGACTTTCTCAAAGTACTTTTGTGCTCCTAAACCAATAAGATTTGTCATGGCAAATGTGGTGAACACTTAATAAACATCACAATAAACATGTTTTTGATTATTCTTTGCAGTTTTGCTGACATTTAACTTTTCACCCATAAGTGTTTGGTGTGAGCATTTAAGTTTGGATTGAAAATATTCACTTTAAAATGTACTGCATGTGTATATCATTTGGAATTCAGAGAGATTGAATCTCTGAAGATGAGACATCTTTGGAAGGAGTTTTTAAAGTAACTGTATTGTAGAGAAGCCCTGTACTAGATCATACTGTAGATCCAGCCAAAACATTGTTTAGTTCTCTGTATGCATTTTACATTCATGGAATTTTCTAATCCTTAACCTTCAACTGAGATCATTCTGACCAAATGAGGAGAGTTCTCTCTTTCTTGACCAATGGAGCAAAGCAAGCCCTCTGATGTCAAGCTCTGTGGTGGAAATTAGTTATCCATAAACAATGGAATATGAAGTAATCTGAGAATCTACCTCCTAGAAATGAAAAACAAAATTATTTCTTTATAGCCTACTGTAAGTTATCTCCTATCAAAGAGAATTCAACCTTGACATGAGGGGAATACATACTAGCATTGGAGGGTCAGAAAGTTTCTAGTTTTCTTTCCACCTGAAACTTTAATTGAATAATTTTATGTTTAATTGGATAAGTTGAAGCCTTTTCTTGTTCTTAAGAAGCTGGGGATTTAAATAGACCTATAAAGACTGCTGGACAGGTGCCCTTGAAGATTAGCATGGGCTTCTCTTACAAAAGAAGAATCCAAAGTGCTCATTCACAGCACATTTAGAGAGGCTTTTAATTAAAAACAAGTGCAATGCATCCTACTAATTACCCATAAACCTGTGAAAATGCATGTACTTAAAATTATGGAGCTCTGTTGGAGTTTCTTGTTGTCTCCTAAGCTTATATTAGGCCACCCTCTTGTGGCTCAACACAATATAGGCAGTCTGATTCTCAGCTGTGACAGTGTGCAGGATAACAAAATAACTGAGAAATCTAAATTTAAAAATACACATATATATACATAGAAAGTAGAGGATCAGTTAACCTAAAGAAAATCAGATCAAATCAGACCTTAATGATTCCCCACAGAACAATATTCTGTAAAAGCTGTAATAATGTTTTATGAAGACAAAGCGCCAAAGTAAATGTCAGCTCTTAGAACAAAAAGGACAATATCTACAACATTAGAGAAAGGAAAGAGTAGTTAGACTCATCTCTGACTGCTGATTAAACTTGACATTGCTCTTTGGGACCTTTTTTTTAAGTTTCAGTAACTAGTATGCTCAATCTTTTTCAAAATTTACTCTTTATGTCAGGAACTAAAAGTAGTCCAGCATACGAGTAAATAATACGAGTTTGCCATAACAGAAAAACATTTTGTCATGACAGTCCTTTCTTTAGGTTGATTACAGTGGTTATTAAGGCTGCAGTTTGAGGATATGATTCCTTTCACCTGGCAACCCCTGTTAACACAAACTGACTTCTGGGGAGCTCATTGTAATAAATAATATCACTGCACTGACCACTTGTCATGTAGTCTGTTGTTTATTATTTTTGGGAAGCTTTAGAAAGAGCAAGTAGGACTGTTACCTCAACCTGACTGCAAACTTTCAAAGCTGCTTTCAATAATATTAATTTCCCTAAGAGGTGACACTTACGTTTATTTGTTTTGACCCCAAATTGCTTTTATTACTGTTGATGTTTTTTTTTACATTAAACTACTACTGAATTAAATTTTGAGATAATACAAATGAATCATTTATTAAAAAAATGACCCTTTTGAACCTGTTTAAGCGATTAACCTTATGTGGGTGAAGGAGGGAACTCCAATAGAGTTGCACATTTAAAAAAAAAGATGAAAGACGGTTTTCCTCTGGTTTTGACTAATATGATCAAATTAAAATGGTCCATTTGTTACATGAGATATAAATATCAAATTAAGATTTTGTAGATTGCAATATCATGTGACTTTAGCTCACGTCATATTAAATGCCAAATTATTTGTATGTGTATAACAAGTTGCTTTTTTTGTCTAAGTCACATATTTGTGTCAAACTGACCAAATAAATTAACTATGGATTTGTGTTGCAGACAAGTGTTCAAGTAAGGTCAACTGTTTTGCTGTCACTTTAGGTCAAAAACCATCATGCTAATTGAATGGATTTTCTTAGAACTGTGCACAGTTGTATACTGTACATTCCTCTTAGCATTACCCTCTAGTGTCTAGTTTTGAACAAGTAGACATTGAAAGTTAATGCCCTACCTAAGGGATAATGTCTCCACTTATAATAGCTTATAATACTTATAATAGTTATTATATATTATAATACAATAGGTATATCATACAATAAGGCTCTAGTCCTCAGGACCCTTTGTATCTCGTGGTTTTCTTTCTAACTGAACTCTTAGTACCTAGTCTTGCTGATATTTTATTTTTTCTTTTGCTATTTTTTTCATTCTATTCCACTTGTACTGTACTGCACGGGGAGAATAAGTATGGGCAGGAAAGCCCACCCATTAAGTGTTTCATGATTTGTCATGCTGGAAAGAGGAAGAGCAGGGATGGATCTGTCTAGCTAATTGCAGCCTTATCACTGGTGGTTCCATTTCTCCTCAAAATGTTTAATAAAATGTCTATCCCTCATTACTGTTTAAGCAACCCTCAATAGACCTTTTCTTAATTAATGATGATGATAATAACAGGAAGCTTCCATCAAATACTGCCTATTCAGTTGTAGTTAGTTAGCTGGTTAGGACGTGTGTGAATCCTGGCATCTGTTTTATATGAATGCATTTGTTCAGATTCAAGTCACTTTTGTTACTGAATGCTAATACTAATATTAGTAATATTAATACTAATTAGTAATTAACGATTAGTAATACTAATACATCAAGAGAAAGTATGAAATCCACCAACTGATACAGAAGTAGTCTTAATTTCTTTAGTATATTCAATCTTTTAACAACTCGAAACTCCTGGCAAAAACAAGTATTTAATGGAATGGCTTGTTTAGTCTGCATTACCAAATTCTGATAATCTAAAACATATACAATACAGGGTTCTTAAATACCTGAAAGCCAAGAAACCCTGGAATGAGAGATTGTCTTTCACTCCTTTTTTAATTATTGAAATGTTTCCTTTTCAGATCTTTTACTATGAAGCCGGCCAGACTTTCATTTCTAAGCAATTTCAGGGAAGACTTGGTAGAGTGGCTGGACATAACAACGCTTCAATAACCATCAACAATACGCAGCCTTCAGACTCTGGAATGTATACCTGTGAAGTCAACAACATGCCTGACTTTCAGGGCCACAACCAAGGGAACATCTTTTTGTCTGTTTTAGGTAATTTTCATTTTAAGCTACGTTTTACATTGTACTCCACCAGATTTACTATATATAGCTCCCTGTATGTACTGTACAGTACAGTATATAGCTCTCTGGAGCACAAATGGAGATGATGGCAATTTCAACCTGTCATCATTTCTGATATAAATCTTTTAGGTCTAACCAATTAATCAAAACAGATTTCCCTCCTCCCTTTAAACTCAGGGGATGGATTGTGTAGGATAAATTAGTTTTGTCTTTGTAAAGGCTTTACAGCAAACTAAATTACTACATTATGTTTCTTGTGTGTCTATTACTGATTCGGTTTGTTCAAAAAGGGCTTAGGGTATAGTTAATAAAGATTTACCTTTTCCTATTTCCATTCTGAATCATCTAGAATCTTGTTTCCATACAGATGGTCCACTAGTGTAGTTCTAATTATTATTTCCATGACTATCCACGTAATTAAAGTAGGACTTATTGGTCTATAATTATTGGTTCATTTTTATCAACTATTTTATGGATGGGTGCAACAATTTTCCAGTCAAAGGGTATCACCCCCATTTTAAGGGATTGTTGAAAGAGTTTTATTAATGGTCTATGAATTACATTTTTTCCACAGGTACCTATACCATTGCTTTTTTATAATTAGGCTGTGGAGATCTGTTTATCTTAATTCTTTTAATTAACAATTATAACTAATAACATTTGCATTTTCACTGCTAATACTATATAATATGGTACTTTGACTTTACTCAAACTGGGTCAATTCTTAGTACTTGAGTGAAATATTAATTTAACATATGTTTATTTTAATATTTTTTTCCTCAGCCTTTTCTCTTTCTTTGTCTCTTTCATTGTCTAATTTTTTTCTGAGAAAGTTTCTTCAATTATTGCTGTTTTTTTTTGCTTCAATAATGATAAAGAACAGATTGTGTTGTTTTAGCCTCCTTTTATTTCCTCTTTCTCTCGCTGCTTTTCTAATGTCTGTTCTTACCAGTGTTTGAAGTTTATTATAATCTATTTCTTTAACGGGAGGTTTTTAACTGTTCTGTAAAGTGCTTTCTTTTTCATTTTTGTCTTATTCAATAGCTTTGACTCGTGTTTTGTGATCTCACAACATTGCCAGAAAAGCCTCCACATAATGCTAACTGCTGTGGGTTTTAGAAATCTCATGGCATGAATAATGGCAGGTGCCTTGTTTTTCATGCCATGAAACTGCACAGGTTTCTGTAGGGTGAACAGTCCTCACTCCTATTCAGCATGATGGTTGCTTGGAAAGGGAGACGAGGACTAAAGACATAATTGGAAAAATATTTTAAAAATCTCATGACACTTGCTCAAATTTACTATTTCATATTCCCATTTTATCATACTCACTTGCAATCTCTTTATATGTTTATTTTTCTATCGCAGTTAAACCTTCAACCCCTTTTTGCTCTGTCCATGGGACAGTGGAGTCAGGTCACCTTGTAACACTGACATGTCACTCTGAACACGGTACACCTCCTCCAGCCTACACCTGGAACAAAGTGGATAAAGAGACCAGTAGAAACGTACTTGGGACAATGAGTAAGTTCATATGCACGGCAATGCATTTCAGTTCCATTCTGTATAAACACCAAACCCAAACAATCATTAACTATAATTAAAACATTTGCTTAATTATATTAGGAAATACTATGTAGAAAATGCAGAATAAGATACATTAATATCCACTTCATCCTCCACAGTTTAGGTTAGCTTGCATGTACAACCAGTTTGCATTTTTGAAACTGTATGTAGTATTGTTGACAGATGCCAAGTAAGGTCTTTAAAGGGTTTGGGTTCTGAGACATCTATGGAAATAGAGACGTCATGACTGGCAGTAGATTACACTTTCATTAAACTGGAAAATTTTAATTGAAAACAGAAAACTTGAGATTGCCTGAATATACTGTATGACTCATATAATACACATACTGAGAAGCACTAAAAATGCAACAGATTAGTATTAAAACAAGTACTATTTGTTTTTAATGCCTTTCATGAAAAAGACATGTAACAAAATAGATGTTTAGGCTTTTCCTTTAAGTTATTTTGACTTTATATGACATTTTCATTTTGTTATTTTTTTATGTTTATTCACATCAAAAAACACCCTTCACATGTGCGAGATGCTTAAAATTAAACAAAGAACACAACTTTCAACATGACCCTCTGTGCTTAAACACTTAGACACACTTATATCCTTTTCTTCTTTTTCAACAGACATCCAGACTGGAGTGATGAAAATTTCCAATCTGTCTCAGTTTGAGTTTGGACAGTACCAGTGCAATGCCTCCAACAGCTTGGGGTCTGCAGTTTGCGTCGTTGAACTATACGAAGGTCATTTTAAAAAAAAATGCAGGAATAAAATCTTCAGGGCAAAAGGATGAGTGATGAAATCTTTGTTTACAGCCAGTTTCTAACAGGGCATGATGATCTGTGAATGATTCAATGGCCATAATTTGTCAAATACCCCTGTAGGTCAAATTAATTTGTTCACAAGCAAATATTGAGAAATTAATAAAAGGATTATATCAGATTGTGCAGATTATCAGGAAGAGTATGGATTTAGAGAGGACTGGTCTTCTTTTAAGAGTTTTCTTAAAAGTTTAAAAAAATTATTAAATGTATCTCTTTTAAAAGTTAGATTTCATTAAACAAGGAATGGAGTAAAGGTTTTTTGATTAGTAGATACTGTATGTTTTAGGTTTGCTGTAGAGAAGGTTTCCATTCTCTCCATGTACAGTATTAATGGGACTGTGCCAGGACACTGAAATGATTAATAGTGGTGATTCCACATTGAGATAGATTGAAATAAAATTGGAAGTGTGTTTAAATACATTTTAAAAGGAGAGCATGATGAAGTATGTGAATAGAAAAACTATTCTGTAAGATAAAAAAATATTTGAAGGTGGGCAGCACAGTGGCACAGTTCTTAGTATTGCTGCCTCACAGAGCTGGGGTCCTGGCTTAAATTCCTGGGGTGCTATCTGTGTGGAGTTTGTATGTGCTCTAAGTGTTTACGTGGGTGTCCTCCAGGTACACTGGTTTCCTCCCACAGTCCAAAGACATACTGGTAGGTTAATTGGCTTCTGGAACAAGTGGCCCTGGTGTGAGTGTGTTTGTGTTTTTCTCTGCGGGCAAGGGGCAGTGTGGTGGCTCTGTGGCTAAAGATCTGTGCTTGTGGCTGGAAGGTTGCCAGTTTGTATCCCACTGCCAGAAGAGAAATCCTAGTCTGTTGGGCCCCTGAGCAAAGCCGTTAACCCCAACTGCTCCAGAGGCGCCGTATAAATGGCTGACCCTGCGCTCTGACCCCAAGCTTCTTTCTCTGTCCGTGTGTCTCATGGAGAGCAAGATGGTGTATGTGAAAAGACGATTACCTAATACAAATAATTGTATATGGCCAATAAAGTGATCTTATCTTATCTGCAGTGGATCGGCACTCCTGTCTTTTGCCAGTTGCTTGCTGGGATAGGCTCTAGCTCCCCTGTGACCCTGAAATGAATGACGTGATTAGAAAATGAATTGATGGATATTTTAGGACAAGAAAAAAGGACTTTTGTCATCGTTGTCATTTTCTCATTTTTATTTCATAACATTAAAATGCAGACAGTGCTCAGAAATACAGATATAGATGCATAACTTACATTGAAAGCACAGCAAAACCATAACTTCACTGCCTTCTAAATGCCAACAGTTCCCCATGGGGCAGAGGTCGTAGGAGCAGTGATTGGGGCAATTTGTGGAGCTGCACTCATTGGCCTCATCGTGTGGTACGTGACACATAAAATGAGGAGGAGGAAATACAAAGCTGGCAAGGCAGCTGCTACTGACATGGAGTAAGTAACCTGCATATTCTCAAAGCCAGAGAGTTTTTAAAAAATTAAAACAACAAAGGGAAACAGTGATTTCTGTTGATTATTATATGTCAAATACAATATAATACAAACAAGTGGCTGCAAAGAGATTCCTCTGGGCTGCAAGAGGAATTAGGCCATCATCCCACTTTGACCAGGATTCCTCATGCCATAGGACATAATTAGTTGAGCACTGCCTGTGTTGAAGGGGTTCAGCTTGCTGCCTAACAGCAACTGCTTTGTCCAGCCTTGGGGTTTTATCAGTGCATGCTCCATCAGGCTGGTCAATGCTAACTGTAGTCTGGGAACTGCAAGACCTTCAGTTTGAATAAGAACAAAGTAATTCTGACATTATTTCAGAGGAAAGCATGCATTCCTCATCCTTCCCATGCTGGTGTGAGGGCAGTAGTGGTAACCAAAGTTAATATAATTAAGATACCATAGGCGTATATATAATAATAATTCTATGATCTTCCTCCTTACATTGAGGAGCAAACATATCCAAAAGTAACAATTTGAGAAAATCAAGAGGAGATTCTGGAGCTGTGATTGCCAGAAAATATGATTCCCAGATGTGAAAATACAAAATTGAAGTGCAATCAATAGTAAACAACCTCTAAGTAATTTTTTAAATTTCTTAGTTTAAGTAGTTAACATCAGGAGGAATACTGTATATGAACAATGCGTGGATAATGCTATTTCATGCTGAGTAATTCGCTGGGCTAAGAAAAGCAACAACTCATCCATAAGGATGGAGCTGTCATAACCCCCTTTCAATGGAGGATGAACTAGGCAGCTAATGCAAGCACAAAGGTGAAAAGGTGAGAGGGATGTGAAAAAATGTGCAAGCAAGATATCAGCAAGAAGCGGAACATTTATATGGTACATACTGTATGTAAGCGGAAGTGGGCGAGATTAGGGTTTGACCTCCTCTTGAACTTTGTTTTAAATTCTGTTTATGAAAAAGGTGTGGATTTGACATTTATGTTATACTGCACTTTTAAGACTCTGTTTTGTTTGAAACCACATATGACTCCTTGATGTGTTTTCCTTCTGTGTTTTCCTTCTGCCAAAAGGGTGAAAGCTCCGGTGGAAGATCCAGTGAAGTACCAATCCGTCCCCACTGCAGAGAGTGCACCGCTCTCCAATGCTGCAGACGTCCCACCAGAGTCCACACCTGGTGAGGACAAACCTGAGCAGGAAGAAGCGTAGGTCACTGTGCTCATGTAAAGTTGAAAGGTCAGCCATCAAAACTGTCAGTCGCTTTCAACAAGTTTCTATCAATCACACCCAATTTACAACCTCATGTGACTGCACATCAAAAAGAATGTGTGGTCTCAAATTATCTACCTTCTCCTTCGTATCTTGATTAAAAACAAGGAAGTAAAATGTAAAACTATATCGTAAAACTCAGTGCTACCATTTAATTGAGTACATTGGGTACATTTAGTACATATTCCAAAACTGATTCATCTAAGTATACATTAAATACCATGGTCCGTTTTTGACTAAATCAGGACAGCAGTTAAAATATATCTGGAAGAATTGATGGTTTTAAATCTAGTCTGCTTTTATAGTTGTTTCAAAATACTGTTTTTACAATGTTTAATTATTCATCAGGACGTAAACATTTACGTCAACGCAGATCTTATTAATTAAAATTATTAATTTAAATAACGTGACAAAATCTTATTTTGCATTTACTAATCTGGCTGTGAGCTTATCAATTGTTACAAATATACACCATATTGTGATCCATGTAATAAATCACATGATTATCTTCAAGAAAGTGAGAGGCCACTGGGTAAATCAAGTGTACCCATTGCACCTTTTTGAGGATATTTTGTTTTAATACACTTTTGGTCTTACTAACTTGCCTAACTTGTGCTTACTTGACTTAATTTTCAATATGGATTTTCTGTTCAATGCAATAGCATTGTAATTCAGTATGTGACTTTTTTGACATCCCTATACAGGTCAAAATAACCTGAAAGGATGTATTTTGTGTACTACACTGGATGTTTCCATGCAGAACTCCAAATGCATTAGTAAAACCAAACAACAAAGTATAGCTGAACAATGCAGCTCTATAAAATATTATAATCCAGTGGTCACTCATTTTGTTGACGACTTTTCCTCACTTAATACTGTATGTACTTGTGTATGTATTAAGTCCATATCTCTATAAGGAGGCATTGTGAATTTTACTTTGAAACCCAGTGCAATGCAATGAACACTGACTTACACCTTATGACATTTTTATAAAGTTATTGATTAACATTAACATTTATTGTATTTAAAGACATGTGCACACAAGTCTATCTACTTTTAGATTATATGGATATCTTGATGGGCTATCTGGTGTATATTTATAACATAAGCAACTTACAAATTGATTAATTAATTGAGAAATAAGGATTCTTTTCACATGGTATGTTTTATAGTGTTTAATGTTGAGTAAATTGATGTTCTGATAATGTTTTTTTGCCAACATTGATGGCATATTATTTTTACAATGGATTAGAGAGGGTGGTTATTTGATTGCTTTGATTTATTTCTGCTGGATATCACCTCGTTAACTTGGAGTGTGCATTCTTTTTACTTTGCTGAATGTTATAGCAATTATTGCAATATTGAAATGCATTTTTTATTAGTTGCATCTCACATTCCTTTTTTACTATTTCAATTATGCCTGAAAAATTCTGAATGTGATTGTTCCCGATTATGTTTTTAACATTGCTACAGTATAACAGCTGCCAAAATAAAATAATTAGTTGACTACAGTTTGTGTACATTTGGCTATATGTACTGTGTGTTGTTCGACATATTTTAAATTGGAAGTAATAAAGGTTTTTGAAAATAATGAACTATATCAAAGAGTACTTTGTCATTTTTACATCTCATTTAAACTAGAGTTTTTTAGATACATTATTTATCTATTTTTGAATTCCTCTGAAGCCTATTAGAGAATTATTAACAAAATCCGCTGCACAAATAAGGAAAACTTTTTTATTTTTTAGCATTTTTCTTTGCACACATATTTCTGCTCCCAATTCAAAGTTTAAGGGTATATGTTAATAAAAATGACCAGCTTTGGTTAGTACTTGGACTAGCTCTGCACTATTACTGGGCCTCTTGGTCATCACTGAATTTGCAAACAGGTGTCCTGAAGTTTTTCAGGACCCTATGCAGACGGCAGAATCCTGAGGGGAGTGAGACAAACACGGGGAGAGAAGACTAGGATCGGGGCTGGCTCGGCGGGGTGTGGTCCAAGGCAAACAAGTCCAAAGGGAGTCCGTAGGGTAATCCAAAGTAGGCAAGAGTCCATAGCCGGGTAATCCATCCAAGGCAGAGATGGAGCGGGACCCAGCGAAGGGTCGGGGGAATAAAAAAGGGGTAACGGGGCCAGGCACTCCAAGCCCCAGACCAAGATGGTCAGGACGCCGTTGCAAAGCCTATGCCGTCAGGCGACTCCTGGACTCACTGGTAGGCAGGTTTCCGGGCGTCCATCTTCCAAAGCTGAGCCTGGAATGGTGGGAGCATCTGGCTTTTGTAGGGAGGGGCTGGAACAGGAGGGCAGTACCAAAAATCAAGACAAACAAGAAAGAGCCGTAGCGTCCTTAAGAGTAGGGGTTTACAATCATGACAACAGGAAGAGTTTCTTTCAAAGAGTCACTCAAATAAAATTCCAATGGGACACGATTAACATTGCGAGGCAACAGTTTGAAACCAGACTTCTTAATGCACTCCACTATATGGGCATCATAATTCTCACAATGGCCACTGTAACCCTCACCATTGGCACTGTAGCCTTCAAAATGGGTACTGTAACTTTCACAATGGGCACTTTAACTCTCACGATGGGCACCATAGCCCTTACCACTTAGGCACACATTCTCATCTAGCAGAATTGTGCTGATGATAAGAGCCCTATTGTTAGCAACGCCAAAAAGACCAGGTCAAGTCAGAGTCAGGGAAGTGATGACGACAGTCCTCTGGAAGTGGAAACATGTTTTTGTCACAAACTTTAATATAGAAACAGCAATAAGTGACACTTTTTGTACTACCTTTGCAGATGAAAGAACAGGAGATATTGTGTTTAAAAAACTTCATAGAATTTTTCAGAGTTGTTCCGACTGTATTTCTAAATGAGTTTGCAACAAAAAATGAATCTAAATACAGTTTCAATTATTTGATAAGGGCTTTGTTAAATTCAAATTCAGTAGTGCTGTAGGAGTTCAATTTTAGTTAAATTGATTTTCAAGCACTCCAGAATAACAATAATAGGCTATTCTATATCCATATGTTCCTGACAACACTTTTTCCCAAATAAATAGGACAATTTTGTTGTACATAGCGAAAAATGCACAATTAACACTTGCTTGACTGTATATCATTGATTACAATGTTGCTATTTTTCTTAAGTTTTTTAAGTTGTCCTATTGACGGAAGGGGTTTGTAACAGGCCAGCTGTAGTGAGGATGGTAGTGACCTCTTGCTAGAGTTTGCTACAGTAAGGTCTCTATTGTCTGTGTAATGGTTCAAATGAGATGCATTGTTTATATAATAATTGGTGGAGATTGAAGAGCCACATTCTCATATGGGGATAATTTAGAGTGTTTGGGATACACAGTGGTAGTTGGTTGTTGGGTTGGTTTAGAGTGGGTCTTTGGTGGTTGTGTCAGAGGATTTTTGCCAGAATAAAGACTCCTCTGCATTACAGTATATTCTGCTGTCCTTTGTGAGTTTCACGTGCTTGATGTATCACCTATCTAGAGGGAGGTCTTTCATAGTGTTTAAATGTTTTTCAAACAGATGGGGATCCAGACTAACGGGTTACAAAAAATGCAAAATACAAACAAATATAAAAGCATTCGCCTAACTCTGCACACTCCCCACTCTGACAATCCATGCAAATACAGTTGCTCACTTCTTTGTGTTGGATACTCAATCTATGAAACTCCTCTCACAAATAAACAGATGATCAGATGGTGGACTTTATCATCCTTTTTCTGAAAGGAAACTATATGTGAGTATAAGTTTTATTTTTTTAAGCTTTATACATCAGGGATAGCAATATAATTTTCAATTACTATCCTATTCAATTACTATAAAGGATGATTTTCCTCAAGTTACCTATGTGGTCAACGGGTTTAGTGTTGTTATTCTTCTTATTAAAATAACAAAAATGTGTTTTTGGTGGGGGAGGTGACATGTTTTAGTCATCCTAAAAGAAAGCAAGTAGGAACCTACTGTATGATATAATCAGTGTTTTGCTTTTTGCATTCTGTTCACTTTGAGCAGGAAGGTCAAACTATTTCAGTTACTCATATTACTGCTTCATTTTTTATTTATAACCCATCCATGTAAAACTGAAAAAAAAGAGATCTAAACTAGAGAATCATCTGTATGATGACAAGATTTTATCGCATGCTCAATGTGGATTTAGAAAAGTTATTTGCTGCTTAACAAACGTGTTAAATATCTGCAATATTGATACAATAGAACATATTCTATGTTATATTTTGATTTTCAGAAGGTTTTTGATTAATTCATCAAAAATATTAACTCATATATTGCAGGCAGAATAAGGCAGAAATAATAATAAGGGGACCTGGTTCAAGTATTCAATATCCTCAAAAACTTTGACAAAGTCAGCCAATGGATTTCTTCAGAATAAACAGTGAAACTCAAACCAGACGATACAAGGGAATTGTGTGTAAAACAAATGTGTGGCCCTATTTTACACATAGTGTTGTGGGTTTCTGAAACAAGTTACTCAGCTGTGCTGTTAAAGCTGATACCCCAGTATATAAAGTATGAAGTGATGTACTCTGAAGTCATAACTGTTAATTGACATCAAATAAGCAATTATTTAATTCATTTCCTCCTTTACAATCACAGATTCCTAACAAACCCAAAGACTAAAAGAACACAATTATGCCACATGTGTAATGTTCAAAACACTTATTCAAGACTTCCACACCATATGAACAATCATAACTACACATTAAAAATCTGCACATTAAAAATTAACAGATAGGGAGTTAGCTCGACGATGAACATTCCCATGTTATACAGTACTTTTTCTAGGAGGCCATGAAGCCTTTAACATTTGTGAAGTATAAACTGCTTAAGACATGATAAAAGCATAAAATCAAGAAATTACTGTGATCACTTACTGGCAACCAAATGAGATAGATTAATTGAATGGCTGAATGGCTTTATTATGTTCTAATTTTAATTAACAAATTCTTTGCATTTATATAGTGATTTTATTTCCAAAGGATCCCAAACTGCGTTACATATAGGAAAGTACCTGCTAGTACTATATGTGCCTATAAGGAGACTCTTATAATAAAGTGTAACCATATTTCTTACCTTCCTTAGTAGTTTGTTAGCCAAAGCAGTCAGTAGGACAGTGATCTCATTGCTGCTGAGCCTGTTCAGGTGCTAGCAGGTGCTTGATCTTTAGTACCCTTATTTGTAGAATGCAGTCTGTACTTTCACCAACATAGGTGAGCAAACTAAGAAAACAATTTCTTTGCAATTTGTATGTGTTATGGTCACTCAGCGCAATCCTTTCCTTTGTAATTGCATTACATATACTTGGTTTTTGGTAAAGAGTAAAAATGTTTATTGTGCTAAACCTGTTTAAAAACAAATTACTTATAGCTTTGTTTACCTTTTGCTCAAAAACGATCTGCATTTTTATATAAAAACTATTAAACATTACAATGTAAAACAATAACCATGTTTTGAAAAAAATAAATGTTATGCTGCTGCAAAGGAAAACTTTTTGGGGAGGGAATCTGGAATTGTTTGTTTTTTTATTAACTTATACCTATCCATTTGGGAATCATTTTCTGCTACAGTATGTTGTTTCAGCAACAACGTCTGCACGTCTAGGTAGAAAAATTATTCTCAACTAGCCTATCCATCCTTTGACACACTCCCCACTTGATACATGCTTTGACACACTGCAGTCTCCACAGAATCTAACAGGAGAATACACCCCCATAGCTCACAAACATCCTTCACATTCTGGGAGTCACTATTTACTGACAAGCTAAGTGGAACCCAAGAAAATGTACACTTTTGCTTTGTGAATCCTGGTGGTGCAGGTCTGCCACTCTCCGAACAATTCAGGAGCCCCCAAAATGAGAACTTTCATTGTTGGTATTGCTTTTCATGCACTCCAGCATACCAGCACAGACATCCACAAACATATTTCCATTACTGACAATGTTTCTTCTGTCTTCAGGTTGATCCAAGGTTTGTTGTGTTGTCCTTGATTTTGATGTTAATCATCATCTTCTGTTAGGAATTAAATTAATGATCTCAGTCTAATGTTTAATTTTAAACCTATACTTTTGAATCCATTTATTTTCAGAAAACTTACTTTGAATTGCATTGCCTGAAGATGATGGACCTAAGTTTTTTGACAGAAGAAGAGCAAGAAATCTTGAGGGCTGTAATTGTTAAAGATGCTGCACTAAAGGAAACGGAGTATAACAGAATTAGGTAATAAGTCCAGGTGGCTGAGCTCTTACGATATCATAACTTGCAACGATCAGTTACATAGAGCTGTGCCAGAGCATAGCAGGTAATCCAAAATTACGTTGTACTTAATATTTTGTACTATTGTTACAAAACCATACTGCTTTAGAGTGCAGTTTTCAAAGTTTTGAAAGGTAAAATATTTAAATTAGTTTTTCATTCCTTAAAATACAGTTCTGTTAACATATGGAGGTGCTTTTATTTAAATTTCATGAATTCAAGTGATCAAAATCAAAATTAATTATCTGTATATGATTATCTGTTAATTAATAATCTCCTAAATATTAATTATTTTGTGTTCTGCTGAAATTGATTTATTTTTTTGCACAGACAGCTGGAAGCCAAGCTTCATGATGAAAAGCAATATAAACTTGTGACAGGAATATGGTTTGAGGAAGTCAAAGAGATGCGCTATCAGGATGGTCTCAATGGGACTGACCTTGTGCGATCATCACTGTGGAATAGTGGCATACAGGGTAAACTGCACACTTTAGTTTCCTATTGTGTTACATTTCCTTTCCTGTCTTACTGTTCCACTTTTGCTTGAATGGTATTGTTTTATCTGCCAATGGTATTGTTTTATCTGTTTTATCTGACTTGACTGGTGGAACAATTGACTACATAGAAAATGACTGGATTACAGGAATTCTATAGTTAATATCTCTATTGTACATGTAATTGTTTTAACACTCTCAGAATAATAACCCCACTCAAATCAGGCCAAATGTGCTCTCAAATGTTCAAACTGGGAATTACATAGTTTTCCTTCATTTTGACATAGATTTGGCAAAGTTAGCCTTGAAGTAAAGAAATTATTTGTTTTTTACGGGAAGATTTTTACTACTGTTTCATCACTGTGTATAGTATTGCATCTAAAAAGAGATTTATTTTATTTTGTGTTGCCAATCTATCTAAAATGTGAACAGAAATTCATCAGAATGTTTATATTAATTTATATTCAGAAGCATACAAAATAATGGCCATTTTAATCTGGTTTTGTGTTACATTCCTCAATTCAACTTCAATTTTACAATCTGTTTTGCCTGCTTAAAGCTAATACTAGTATGTACTGTAATTTCAAAACATGAAAGTGTTCCATCTTACGCTCATATTTCTTTTGTACTACAGAGAACAAAATCAAGGACATTTATTCCTCAGATTTCTTGCCTGGATCTAATTAAAATTCATATTCTGTATATTCTGTATTTGTATATCTGTATATTCTTTATTTGTACTGTATATGCTGTATTTTTCTTCCATGACACAAGTTGAATGTTTTGATGTAAAGAAGCACAGGAATACCATTCTTGAACAATTCTTAATATTAAATTAGTAAATTCTTGTATTTTTTATATATATTTGTCTTTTTAAGATTACTCTAGTGAAACCAGCAGTTCAACAGAAAGTGTCTATTTGGTACCATATCTTGGCCCAAGAGATGATAAAGTTACAGAAGCTAGTCAGGACTTTTCTTACAGGTAAATTAAGTTTAATTAAGTGTGCTCAGAGGATGTTCTTTGTTCATCTGTTGTATTATAAATAACATTTTAGACCATATGTATGTAAGGTCTATTTTTTCATATGATAATAGCTTCCACAACACCTTTTCCAGTTTAAGCAGGATAATCTAATTTCCAAGAAGCAGATACTTCTGAATTCTGATACAAATTTGCATAACGTAATTGATTCTGTTTGAGAAGTGTTCAAAAAGTTTTTGAAGTGGGATATGCAAAACAAACAAGAGCAATATGGTATGCAACATTTTTAAAAACATAGTGTGTTGTTGTTATGTCACATAGTCTGTAAGGATAACTGAGGGAACCAATGATAATAAAAAAATATGCAAAGACTACCTGTACTACCGGTACATTTTTGTAATTTCATGCACAGATAAAATGATAAAAACCAAGAGGAATAATGCCTTTTGTGCTTATTTTACATGAAAATTTACAACATCTTCAAAAGCAGTGGAGTATACAGTATGTACAGTATAAGCAATTTGTTTTTTTCACAGGTTTGCTGAAGATATGAGGGAATATCAAGAGAACCTAAATGCCCCCAAATCCATCTTAAAACCACAACGTCAACCACCCTCAATCCCTTTTTCTTCTCCATCTCTAATAGCCGAAGCAAGCAAGGTGAATGTGGTCTCTTTTTGTTCTGAAATGTTAATAGGAGCCCACATTACAATAAAGCACATTTGAATAAATGTGCTCTTATGTGCGAATTCTATATCTTGCATTCAAAACCCAAGCAATGGAAAGCCAGCCTTCCAAAGCAATTGAATTTATCTGACTTGATTGTATGTTAAAAAATGTAATGATCCAGACTTGGTACTGAATATGTAGTGGTACTGAATAGGATTACATGCAGCACACAATGTGATTCTGGATAAATTAACTTTTCTTCTTAATCAATATTTTTTCTTACACCCCTTGAATTGGAGCAGACTTGAAGTGCAAATAAATACACATCCCTACTATTTATAATTCTTCAGTCCCTGTTTTTCAAATGTATAGGGATAAATAATTGTGGATATGTTTTTATCAACAACAGCACCTACCCCTTAGCAAGAGCTGAGTGTGGAAAACAGTCCTCTCTAGAAAGAAAGGTGTAATTATGTACATAAAGAGGGAAAATACTCTATAGTACATTTTCAAAGGGCATTGTACCTTTTGCAGAAGTGTTAAGTAAAATACCATGAACATTTCAAATCAAAAAGTTTAGTTTTATTTTTTTTTCCTTTTTTGGATTTTGCAGGAAATGACTTCTTATGTGGGAACAGAGCAATCTTTCTCAAACACTGCAGTCTTAAGAACACCCATACAGACATACAAAGGTGACTCTCCTACTGTTGTCTATTCTGAAGTAGATTATTTGTCATTTTTTAGTGAACATTGAGGTAATGTTGGCACAATGTAAAATATTTACAAATTGCTTGTAATATTTGAATTATCCCACTGAACATACACTGAGTCTTTTGATATCATACAGTACATGTAAATGATTATTTGCCTATTTCTTTCGGAATTAATAATGATATCGAACTCTAAAAAATAACTAATTTGTCTTCTTTTGGTTTTGTTTTTCTTCCTGCTTTGATAAAATAAACATTCTGAATAACTTATCAATCTTCTTCTTTCATCAGTTGTTTCAAAAGTTGTTTCACTGTGAACTAGAATCACAGACAATGTCGTCAGCAGAATGACTCTCATTGAATCAGATCTAAAAAAGGAATACAGTATAATTAATTCAAACCACCTTTTGTTTTACAGAATATACCAATCCATCAGTGAATCCCACACACTATTCCAACACCGTTCGACCTGAGCAAACTGCTAACTATGAAGTCCTGGATTACAGTGTATTGAGAGAATTTGGGTCTTGCAGCTCCTCAGAAACTTTTGAGAAATCTTACACACCAACAGATGAGGAACACTCTCCAGCAGACCTGTCCATTCTGCCAGGCAGGGCAGAGGAAGCTAATACAAATGAACAGGTACATCTACTAAAATGGCTTAACACTGAAGACCCTGTGAGCCTTCCAAGACTGCAGAGGTCTATATCGCTCCAGCCATTTAGGAACACAGCCTGCAGAAACCTTAGAGAAGACATGATTAGGAAACTATATTTCCTGAGAGCTTCTGAAAGTCCATTACACCATGGTTTCAATTTCTCACCTGGACCTTCCCCAAGAGTTCTGCCACCTACACCTGCTCCCAGGTCCATTCCTCATGCAAAAACTGAGAACCCAGTGCCAGTACCAGATGACCATGACCATTTAAATGAAACTGTTGTGGAACACCTGAATGAGGAGGAACCTCCAACAATTAAATATGGGACACATGCTAGAGCCCCATATCTGGCACAAACGTCTATCCTAGAACAAAAAGAAGAAGAGGACTACTCTGCAGAAACACAAGACTTCTTAAACAGCATAACAGAGGCCTTCAGAGAAAATGAGAGTTTGAACAGGGACCCAATGACACCTTGGAAAACATGTTCCAAACAAGCAATGCTAAAAAGCAGTAAAGATGAAACAGACAGTGAAACCCAAAGAACGGAGAAAGCTGACACCAGTGAAGAGTCTTCTGAGGATGACAGTGCAGGCCAGAAAAATGAATTTGGTTTGTACAATTTTTCTGCTGTGTACTTTTTTCTCAACTGGGCTGAAATGAAAATGACACAACATCATACCAAAAATATTTGTTTATTTTCTGTGTTTATTTGTTTACCAGAAAGGGTGCTATACTCTCAACATGCTGGCAAAAGAGCAAAGATAAATATAATTGTTCAGTTTGGTTGTTTTTTTTTGTGTGCCCTAGTGTCCTTTCCAGGGATTTAGTCCTGCCTTACATCCCATGCTTCCAAATTAGGATCCCTACTCGGGAATAAGCTCTTTTATCATCTTGAATGGACAGATCATTTGTAAATCATTTCACTAAACATGTGATACATGTCAAATGAGATGTTTTGCAGTACAGTAGGTTTACAGCTGCATTTCTTTTGAACTACATTAACATTTCTTGCCTAATTCCTGTTGAACAAAGTAGTGGTTCTAAGAGATTGTGACACTGACACTGCTTAATCTGAATTAAACCTACTCTTCTTCCAGTTTATATTTAAATTTTTGTATCAGTTTTGTTTGTAAGAAAACATATTTGCCATGTAAACCTTTATTCAGATTTGGATATGTTTTTTCATTTTAGACTCACAGAAAAGTGCATCTCAAGTTATGGAAGCTTTGGCCAGAGCTCAAGCTACAAAAGTAAAATTCTGTTTCCCTGAGAAAAGTGAGTATGGTCACCATTTTAGATTGACTTTAATAGCCTTTTTTAATAGTAAATAGTAAAATCAAATTCACAATCCCACCTGCAGTTTGAGGGAAGTCAAATGTGTGAAGTAAGTGTTAAAGAGAGAACATTTGAGAAGTGTATATGACTATTGATTTTATTATTTTCTTTTCCAGCCTAATTGCAGTATAAACTGTAATATAGCTTGTAATACACTTTTAGAATATTGACCTAGCACTATATACGCAATGCATATGGATTCAGATATTGCAAATAGGCATTCATCTAAACATTTAACTGACTATTAATCATGTAAATGTGTTAATTGCACTGCAATTCTCAGTTATTTGCTATATTCTTCCCTTTCTCTGACAATACCACTCTATACACCAACATCTGTACCTTGTCTTGTCTAACTATAATGTTTACACCTTTTGAAAAATTAAAGTTACTGCAAGCCAACAGTAATGATGATGGAAGTTTAGCTGACCTGCCACTACGGGTCATTAAGGCCTCTGTTGTCTGTACATAAGTTCTCATGTGGTAAATTAATTGATCAGCTAATTGGTGAAGAAACTTTTAACTTGTTCCAATACTTATGCTCACCTAAAATGGTGAAATAAAAGGTGTCATTCTGTACTTTTCCCTCATATTAATGTTTTCATGTCAAATCCAGATTACTTGTGTATACAGCAAAAACAGCAATATGCACTTCACTAAGCCCCAAAACCTACAGAGTGCATTTTATGCCTTAAAACTGTTCCACTGTGCTTGACTGGGCACACATCTACTTTAATCTATTGACAGGGAAAATTACACCAGACATTTTAATTTTGATTTTCAATGTGGTTTAGCAGAAAACATCCCACAAACTGTTTACATCACAGGGAATACAGGCAGAAAAGTGGGAACTGCAAAAGAGAGGCAGTTCCCCTCCCTAAATCCCATTCTCGTGCCTGATAGGAGTATAGTGTAACTAAAAATCAGGAGTTTTGAAAGCATGGCATGGAACCAATTGCATGAGTTGTGTCATAGGTTTACAAGACCAGAATATCAGAGATATGTCTAACATTGTGGACCTCTTTTCTAATAAAGTTTCACCAAACATTGTGCTGATATGGAACAAGTAATAGGTTTATTCCATGCTGAAAAAAAGAAGAAAGAGAACACAACGTTTCGGCCGTGGAGCCTTCTTCAGGTGTGAGAGAGACAAGGCAGTAGGCAAAAGAGATGTAGCGGGAGAACAAAGGCTGGGAGGGAGGAGGAGTGAGAGGCGGGAGCAGGGGACAGAAAGAGAGGCCAATCAAGAAGTGTGAAGTCAGAATGGGTGTAGAGAGGTGTGAAATGAAACTTCCAATGAATGGAGAAAAATTAAAAGAACAGTAGTATGTCATTAAGAGAAGGGAGAATGTGTGATCCTAGCTGCAGAATGATTTTGGTTTCGGTAGTCTTTCTGATGTATGAGTTCATAAAAACTGTCTTTGAGAACACAGATGGAGAGATTAGAGTGGTCGTGGCTGTCAGAGGTGAAATGAGAAACAATGGGCTTGGAGAGATCTTTAATCTTCACAGCCCTGACGTGTTCTCTGAAGCGGTCTCCGAGTCTCCTTCCTGTTTCTCCAATGTAGATGGCTGGGCATTTACTGCAGGAGATACAGTAAATAAGGTTGCTGGAGGTACAAGATGCTGTCTGGGTGATCCGGAATTGTCCTGAGGGGCCTTGAATGAGTGTGGTGGTGGATGTGTACTTGCGGGTGATACAGCGAGCTCTGTTGCAAGGGAATCCACCTGGTGTGGATGGTTGTTGAGGGCGGTCAAAGGAGCTGTGAACAAGGAGGTTACGCAGATTAGGTGGTCGGCGATATGAGATGATAGGGCGATCGGAAAAGAGGGCCCCAATGGAGGGATCATCCTGTAGGATGTTGTGGTTAATGGTCCTGGGCATAGGAAGTGTGTTAGGGTGGTAAGGGAGCACCAAAGGAATGCGGTTGTTACGGCGGGAGTTCCTGATCGGGTTGTTTTTGGCTCGGGCAAGGGCCCTGTCAATCACACTGCTGGGGTATCCTCTGTTGATGAAAAAGGAGTACATTTCGAGGGCTTGGTTCTCGAAGTCGATGTCGTCGCTGCATAATCGTCGTAGCCTAAGGAACTGTGAAAAAGGAAGAGAGTTTTTAGTGTGGTTGGGGTGAAATGAGCTGTACAGGAGGTAGCTGTGTGAATCCGTGGGTTTGTAATAAACTGAAGTGGACAGTCGGGGGTAGTTGATAGAGAAGTTGATGTCTAGAAATGGAAGAGTAGTGGAAGATATGTTAACCGTATATTTGAGGGACGGGTGGAAGTTGGTGAAATGGTGCAGGAAGAACTTAAGCTGATCATTGGAGCTTGTGGCGGCACCGACGCAGTCATCAATATATCGTTTGTAGAGTTCAGGGACATAGCCAGTGTAGGAAGTGAAGAAGCATTCTTCTACCCAGCCGACAAAAATATTGGCATAGCTGGGTCCCATTCTGGTGCCTCCACTGCCTTCATGGCAACTCCACTGACCTGTTGGTAAAAAAGATTATTGAAAGAGAATTCAGTGTGAGGACCAATTCTGCAAGGCGTACCAGGGTGTGGGTGGGTGGATCAAGCACTGTGCGTTTGTCCAGCGTGTGCTTGAGGGCTGTAAGGCCGTCATTATGGGGAATGACGGTGTACAGAGATGTGATGTCCATGGTAAAAATGTAGCATTCGGTACCCTGAAATTGGAAATCATTAAAAAGTTGGAGCACGTGGTTGGTGTCTTTGATGTATGAGGGAAGATCTTCAACCAGTGGTCTCATGAGGTAGGCAGAAGTGTCAGTTAGTTGTCTATAGGCTTCAAAGATATATAGATCCTTACGCCACACCACAACAGCGCCTCCTTTGTCCGCTGGTTTGATGACGATATCATCCCTGTTGCGGAGAGACTGGAGCGCCTTTCTCATTGGGTGAGGTTAGACCTATGTTTACTGGGTATAGAGAGTGCCTTGGGAGCTTGATTAGTGCATTGGTTGATGAAATAATCAACTGGTGGAAAACGGCCAGAGGGGGGAGTCCAACAGCTCTGTTTGGGATTAATGTTGTTAATGACATCAATAACCGGGTTGTTATCAGCTGCCTGTGAAGAGGAATTGTCGGCAAAATGTGCTCTGAGATGGATCCTGCGGTAAAAGCGGTTAAGGTCGACACTGGTCTGGGGGATATCCAGCTTCCTGGGAACTGGTACAAAACTGAGCCCTTTGCTGAGGAGGGATCGCTCATCCTGTGAAAGGGAAAGATCAGAAGGTACAGTGACAACAAGATTAGGGTTGGTGAGGGTGTACGTGGTGTTGATGCTGTTTACTACTCAGGGTGTTGATGCTGGATCGACTCAGCTGTTTATATTGTGCTGATATAAACAGCTGAGTAGATCCTCCTAGGTATCAAAAGATGGAAAAACATACATTCACTATCCAATTATTCAGTCCATTATCTGGTTATAGGAAGAATATTCTACAAACGCCTACATACATTTATATCTATATTGCATCGATGTAAACAGTTCATGTGGTGATAGTGATATATGGAGGTCTTGTGGAGCTGCAATTCTGTAGATGCCTGCATCTGGTAGCATTGCTTTAGGGACCATCACTCAATAATGCTCAACCCTATCATAATCAATTGTTCAAGATAGTTCCTCATGTTGATGAAAAATGAAACAAATAGCTCATTATTGGCTCTGACAAACATTAGGCAACATCTGCCCAGTTTTCCAGGGAGCATTCCCTTTTCACCAGAATAAACAGTTTAGAAATAGTATTACAAAAATAGATGTTGTGGTTACCACCTTCCCTACTATAGTCTACTAACCATAAGGAAAACATTACACACTTTTATGCAAGTGCTTACCCAGTTACTAAAGATCAGCATGTTTTTGTACTAATTACACCCTGCCTCACTCACACATATACAGTACACTACATTTAACAGTTATTTAATTATTTGATTAGTAAACTATGTGCAAGTACTTGCACTTCTTGCCAAAGCCTTTGGCCAAAGACCCTGTTGCCATCATGTCCCCTGAAAGGAGTTTTAAAAGCACAGTGGCTGGTCTCATATGCAGAGTTATACATTGATGGATATGCATTTCTATATCAACTCTAACAAGCTCTTCCAGAAGCTCAAAAGTAACGATAGTGCTCCCAATTGTTTTGATTAATTTCAATTAATGAAAACATTCATTTATGACAAATGACGAAAAAATCTTTCTCAAAGATTAAGACAAGAAAAGTGCCAAGAATTTTCTTTCCTTGTGCAGAGTACCAAAGATTGTACTTAGATATGTAGTTTAAGTACATTTGCAACTTGGAAAACTCTGTATATGAAGACAATGGATGCACACAGATTCTTCTTCACATCTCACAGATTCTTCAACCAAAGGCATGATTCCCTCCTTGCCAAGGCTAGCAAGAGGCTGACTGTCTTCATTTTCTGCTCCCTGCACTCTGTTTTTCTAAAAGGACTATTTTTATGTAATACAAAGCCTTCACAGTTACTGTCTCAGACCTGATGACCCCTTAAGAAAGAAAAGGCTTGAAGAAGAAAATGAGGTGCTACACCCAGTGATGGGTGAAGACAGTAATGCTAAGTCCCCAGAAGAGTCACAACCACAGAGCGAGAGAGGTTTGCAATCACTGGTGTCCCCAGAGGCTCTGAAGAGGGGATTGTTAGGACCACGGACTGAGATCCGTGTCAGGTCTTGTAGACCCTATGTGATGCGGTAAGAGCTGGAGAAAACAGGAGGCGTGGTAAAAGGAAACACACAGGGGTTTAATAGTGCACAAAATAATAGTGACAATCCATGAGACAGTGAGTGGGGGAGACAAAGAATAGCATCCAAATCCAAAGGAAGGTCAGGGCACAGTCTGAGAGTCCATCAGCGAGTAATCCATCCTGGGACGCGACAAGGTTAAAATCCCCGGGAGGGGGGAACACACGAATAGACAAAACATGGAGGTCCAAAGGTGACAGGGCGAGATCCTCCAGACCCTGGGCTCAGGAAGTGGGAGGTGTCGGGAATGAGGCCTATGCCCTCAGGAGACCAACGTAGGGTTTCCGGGTGCCAGGTGGGCCTCGCGACATCCTTACCCTAATAATGAGCCCCGAGGACTGGAGGGGCTAGTCTTTAAATAATACACCTAAGAAGGTACACCTCGGGAGCTTAACAATCACAGGAACAATAACGGGAGTAGTGGAGCACCCTCTAGGGAGGGATGTCGGGCGTGACAGGGATGGCTATTGCCAGGCTTCCAAAATGAGGGAGAAGGTAGTAGACAAACGCCCTGTTGTCTACTGACACCAAGGGGGAAAGCTGTCTGTGGAACGGTGGATCTTTGGTCTGCCGATGACCTACTAATCACCAATTTATTTGTTTAATGCTTTAATCCTAGGAGACTTGTAGTTGCAGCCATTTATACGACAGGGTAACTTATTGGAACAGCTGGGGTGAAAGAGTAACAGAGAAAGAGCTGTAAGAGGGCAGAAGGTAAAGACAAAGTGGAGATTCTGGTCTTCACCACATTCTGCAGAGAGCAATGGGGAGTGACTCGTTGTCCTCAGTCACCTGACCAATTGAAGGAAGAAGATAGGTCAGGTGACAGTTAAAACCTGGAAATTGAATCATCCATTTATCTGAGTCTTCCATTCAACCTATGCTGCCAAGGAAGAGAGCAGGGACTCCAAGTCATGCTGGGTTTTTTTAAAGCATGCACTTTTGGGTTTTTGTGATTTTATTTTTGAAAAGGGTCTCAAATGAGACTTGACTGTGATGTTGGTATACAGCTTAGCTGCCCAGCTACTTTTTACGAGAGATAAGAAGAAATGTAGTTAGAGCTCAGATATAGTTTTTTTTTGTTTTCTGCTTTTTTAATTTAATCACATTGTCAGTAAAATAATGCTGTTTTTAAGCTCATGGTGCCTTTTTACATATGTATCTGTTTTCCCTGAAACTAGACTGTTCAACAATCGTGTTATGGCAACCTGCCTCTGTGTTTGCCACACTTGAGATAACAAAGTATTGAGATTACATCATGTGCTCTGTTCTTTAGGCATTTGTTATGTGTTTGAGTAAAAATTACCACAGCAATTCTGTTAAGAATGTGTGTAAATAGCCATACTAAAAGCCATACGAATAGCCATTTGCAAGAACAGAAAAATAGATATAACCATACCTTTCTTGAAGATTGCCTGGTAGTTATTAGCGTGGTTGAAGACTGATTGAAGATTGCCTGTATGTAAGACAAACAGGCCCCAACTTCAAAATCAACAAATTAGTCCAGAAAAACTAGGAAATCAACTGTGGACAGGTCACGTCCTGGAAGGAAGAGGTACACCACAGCAGTTCACAACCATTACATTTGTAGGATTCACCTGCCTGATCATTTTCAGGCTATAGGGGCTACAGCATGAGGAATTCTAAGAATAAATAACATTTACATCAATCAGTCCATTTGTATTTATTAAAATCGATTTCAATCCTTTAAACGTTTGGGGGCCATTTGACATATCTGAAGCAAGGAAAAATGTGTAGAGATATCTCTAGTGAGTATTACGCTGACTGTTGCATTATTCAGATCTGTGGGGTGATGAAAGAGTGATGATATGAGGAGGAATTCTAACATAAGTTATCTGATTCCACAGTTCTCCTGTCCCAAATTCCACACATTGAAATGCCTGTAGAATAATGTCATTGTTAAATTCTAGATAGGGCTTTTGATGATATCCAGTAATTTCTGTGGATTTGCAGCACTCCAGTGCTGCTGTCGTGACAGACTGCTCAGTAAGAGCCCTGGAACACCCCACAGCAGTCAATTCAGATGCTGAGCTGGTCTATGCATCAGTACTGCAAACATGCTGCAAGCATTGAGTTAATGTTAAAGGTCATTTACCATTCATAACATAACTTAATAGTGTTCTCATTTTAACAGTGAGTCAAAACTGTGTGTGTGCATATTAGCTATAATGTTGATATATAAATAATTAAATTATTAATTAATAATTATCTTTAAATTATTATTTAATTTAATTATAGTTGAATGCTGATTTTCTTTTCTGCATCATTAGATGCCACATAGCATTATTGAATTACTAGTTTTAGGTAAGGCAGTTGATATCGTCTACTGGTCAAAGCCTGTTTTTCTATTCCTTCACAATTATAGCAAAATTCACAGTTCCCCTCACATTTTATTAATTTAATTTATTAAATTTGCAGTTGAGGAGAGCATTTCTCTGGCTTTAAGACAAATACAGCAAACAAACTTGAAATGTTGTCATTGTGACATAATTTTGTTTTTTCTGATGAATCCAGCCATTGATGTTTCTGCTTGTGGTCAAAATGTTAGACAAATAAAAGTTTTATCCTTCCTCAGAGGCATCATTGCAATAGTATGAGAGGTAATGCTCAGTATGAGAAAAACCACAGCGTCAGACATTTGGTGTCTGTGCTCTGCTGATGAATCAATGGTGACTGAACAGCTCTGAATTAGAATTCCCCCTGAAAGGCTGAAGTTCATTTGAAGATGTGTTTTTCTACTGTCTTCAGGTAGTGATGCTAACTAAATAAAAGGAGTACAATAAATCTAGGTATTTCCACTATCATTTTTATTAAAAGTTAGTTAAAAATTGTTTAATAAATTTTAACATTACTAAGGCCACAAACTGTCATGGATGACATGCATGTATACTGTCATGTATTCTTTTGTCTTTGTGTCATTTTAGTTTACTACTCTCCAGTACTTTCTTACAACGATTCAAGACAAAAAGATGCAACAGACCAAAACACATTAAGATTCCCAAAGCCGGACTCAGTGGTAAGAAAAGCAAGTTATTTAAAAAAATAATTTCCATACTAAAATGTTAGAGGTTAGTGTCATAAGTTAGTAAAATGGCTGTCTTCCTTGTTAGTGCAGTGACTATTAAAACCTCTGTTTCTGCAAGTTTTGCATTTGCTTTAAGAAGTGAAGGCATTAACAACACATCAGGAGAAACTGTATTTTTTTTACACTATCTTCAATTTAAAAAAAAATGAAAAGCAGTTTAAAAGCTTAAACAGCGACTTACAAAAATGGTTATCATGAGACCATCTAAATTTCAATGCATGCATATTATTGTCAAAAGGCAGAATCTATTTATAGATGAGTGAGAAGCTGCATCAGCATGTGTATCCTGCAAAGATACATGAAGAAGCCTTAGCGCCTGAAATGTTGTGTCTCTTGTTTGAAGCAGGGAATTAACCTTTACTTGTTTGTCTGTTCATATCTGCCCATCTGAGTTTCATGTTTCCTGGCATGGTCAAAGTAAAACAGAGAGGGAAATGGTGATTAGTTATTTATTAGACACTGTACTTTAGATTGCATTGCTGCAAACCACTGCATTTTTGTTTGTGCCTTTTGCGATACACCATCACCCACATTAGCTCCTCAATGTTTACCAGCCCTGATCAACCCTGTGATGCCACGTTTTAGAAAGAGCAGGTGTAGGATGGAGAAGAAAAGGCTCTGCCAGTACACAGGTGGAGAGTGCTAGGTGCTTGATCAGATGTACAGTCGATGTACTGTTTAAGTGGAATTTAAGTATACTGTATCAGGGTTATCCTCATGGTACTGTGGTAATTCAGACAGCATGGACATCTAGCTGCTGACTAGAATGTCCTGGGTTCAATCCCAGGTAGGGCAAGTGGTTTAGCTTGCTCTAATTCCTTTCAGACAGCTCCCAGGTCCACTCAGTCTGCTTTCCAAGTGAGTACTGGAGGTTAATACTTCTGGGGGTAATAGGCTGGCTGGAGTGTGATGCTGACCCCATCACCTTCAGTGTTGGATGGTCAAAAAATTCCCCATGGGCCTTTATGGCCTGAAAAGGGACCTACCTACCATGGATATCCTTGAGTTCTTGCGTTATACGTAATGGGTTTAACCCATTATTCATCACTTTGCCTGATGTCTACAGAGAAATGATTTTGTGGGTGGCTCTTTGACCTTTAGGCTCCATCCATGAAACCATGAAAACCTATTTGTTTAAATATACATGCATTAAAAAGAAAGTGTGCATGGAAAAATCATGTTTCAAAATTACAGACACGCATTAGTGGGTTTAATTATTATTTTCAGGTTTATAGTTGCATATTGAATGATAAATATATGGAGAAAAATAATACATTTTGGTGCCCCCTGACATTGAGATATACAGAATGTGTCTCTTAGCAATAAAAACTGCTAAGTTGAATGTACACAAATTTTCTAAAACTGATTTTCAGTTTCCATTTAAAAAAAAAGTGTAACTCACAAAACTGTGAATGTGACAGTCAGCCATGTTTCCAAGGATGTGTAAAGTGTGTATATAAAGTGTGTGTATGTGTTCCCAGGCGCATGACAACAGGACTGGGAGCTCCAGTAGTGTTGGTTCCACCAATTTTGAAGACCAGGCCTGCATTCAGTTTCACCTTGATTATTCTCCCAAGACCCAGGAGTTTCAGATTTATATTGCCCAGTGCAGAAACCTGGACAAGGTTAAAGTGCAAAGAGGAGACATTGACCCGTTAGTGGAGCTCTCTCACTAATAACTGTTCAGTATCGTCTTTCTTTTTTTTTACTTTGGTAGTATTTATTCAATTGAACTGTGCCTACAACAGTGAAATTTAACGAGTGACACAGCTGATCTAGTGACCATGCTCAGGTTGTCAATAAAAACACATTTTTTCAATTTAATATTATCTTAAATTCCAGTTTTATTAGTATTATCAATATATCTTATTTGACTTTTGCAGAATTCATGGCTGTATATTTTTGAGTGAACTTAAACATTGGTTCACAATATTAAACTGAAAATTTAAAGATTCCCACACTGTATATACATGAAAAGAATTATATCACTATTTTTCTGCATGTGTGGTATTAGATAAATAGATTTTTGATATTGACTCAAGGTTTTTGGACTGGCATCACATCCAGGACATACTATATCTTGAGCCCTTGTGCTCCAGCTCCCCTGTGACACTGTATCGTATAAAGTAGTTAAAAATGAATGAATGGACTGAATGTTTTGGAATCAGTTTGATTATTTGATAATTAAGTGACTGCTGCATTGGCTCTCAATGACCAGAAGAGTGAGAAGCTGATCGATGCACAGCAGATGAGGTAATTTACCCATCTGAAAATCAAGCTTTGAAGAAACTCAAGAAAGGGAAATACAGCAAGGAACAAATTTGCCTGGTTTGTGGCGAGAACAATTTACTTTTGATGTTTATATATTTGAGACTATACTAAATCAGCATACATTTGATTATAAATGACAAATTACATACAAATAAGTGTAAGTGTCTCCATGCCAATTGCTAAATCCAATGCTATGTACAAGTGTGATGTGCAAGACACGACTTGTACATAGCCTTACAGAATACAGAATTTTTAAGGATTTTTTAATATTTTGTAGTAGCCTGCAATACATTTGTACTAGGATGTCACTTGCAGCCTTTTCTGTGGACCAATTCTGATCACAACATTCCAGCAGGATAACAAACACCCTCATGCTCCTAATGTACCAATGGTTTTCATATGAGATAAGAATATGGCTGTTAAGCTGTTGATACCCCACGTGTTCCTAGTTCCTGATTTGATCTTATATGGTATCTTTCTGGACTGTTGATTGACGTTTAATTATTTACCAAGAACTTAATTAACTAAGGTAAACAAAAGTAAACTTTATGTTTGTTTGATCACTGACTCTGGAACCCCTACATCTCAGCAAACATGCCCTCTGCTTTAAAGCTGGAAATGTTAGACACCTCCATTGTCACCTACCTCAGCCTGTAACAATATTGTAACAATTGGTTTTGTTGTCATCACCTGGGTTCACTAGCAGCAGCTTCCCCAGTCATACACATCTCCCTGTTAAACCTGCATTCCTTACAGATATGACTCAACCACTCACCCCAACTGTGACAGATCCTGTCTTATCAAAGACTCCCCAGTGTTCAGCAGGCTTTGGCTTGGTAGAAGCACTCCTTCCATCTGTGGCAAGGCCATTCTCTGGGAGCAGGTTTTTTTGGAAAGATGTGATCACAAGAGATACCTTCAACAATGGTTGAAGAGAGGGCTGGGATAGTAAATGCATCAACGGGACCTGGATTAGCCCTAATTATGCTTTCAATTTGGTCAGCCACAGGTCTGCTTTTTTGCTTTGGATGACTTTACATAGTGTCTATGCTAGTGTTCCCTTCAGAGCTCAGAGGGCCTGGTAGATGTATACAGAAGTCTAGGGCATTTCTCTATACTTTTCCTCTTCTGCTGCTAATTCCACCCTTCTTATAGAAGGACTCATGTAAGGGTATGAATGTATGGGTTAGCTACTTCAAGGCCAGTCACGACATTTTCCAGCGAGGTGGGACCTACTGTACTCTCTCAGGCAAGGGGCTGGTTCTGTGGCATCCAGCTTCCAGCTGGCTCCACCTGTAATTCTGGCCCCACACCATCTGGAGGTCACAGCACTATATATAATAATAATCTGCTGCACTTAAATAATAGCTGCTGCCGTCTATACTTTGTTTTAAGGTTAAGCTTGGGAATATTTATAGAGATATGTGATCATTCCAGAATCTGATGATGCTCCTAGACAGTAATGTTTTAGCAGACAAATTGAGAATGGGCACATGTTTTTACAGGTTTCTCTAACTTAGATTTATGCTATCAAATTTAAAGATTTAATAACATGTTTAAATCATCCTTCCATCCATTTTCTAACAGCTTTATTCAATACAGGGGAGCCAGATATTATCCTATCTCACAATTATACAACACGCAAGGCAGGATACACCCTGGATGGAATGCCAGTCCATCAAAGTGCACACACAGACACATACAACTGACCAGGTCCAATTTTCCCAGAAGCCAACAAACCTACCAGTATGTTTCTTGGACAGTGGGATGAAACCAGAGCACCTTGAAAAAACCCATGCAAACATGGGGAGAACATACAATCTCCACACAGAGCAAATTGAACCCAGGGCTAACCAATGCAACACCATGCCACTCATGTTTATATATCATTCTATGTAAAAATAAATGATGCTGTACGTAGTTATATAGGTATTTATAGGATTATACAATAAGTTCTCCATTGTAACACAAGCTAATTAACTCACTACAGGAACTAGGATTAAAATTACAAAACATTTTCTTCATCCATTTTAAGATTCCATAAAGTGAGAAACCAAATGTTTTTGTATAACACATTTTTTTATTTTTTAGGTATATCAAAACATATTTGCTCCCAGACAACAGCAGGACAACAAAAAGGAAGACCACAGTCAAAAAGCAAACAGCCAACCCCATGTTCAATGAGATTCTGAGGGTAATTTTATTACCTGTTTACAGATGCACTTTTGTGTTAGTTGCAGATGTTTAATATGTATACAGTATATGTCTATACTGAGCATCAAAAAGAGTATGAAAAGTAACATCAAGGTTTTTATTCATTATTCATTTATCACTATGCTTTATTCATGTATGTTTTTATAAAATGTTCAACTGCATATATGGGGTATTGATTAAATGTTTTAGCATAGTTTATATTAATTAATAATGCATGGCTGTGCACTATAGTAACTGTTGCTTAAGCACAGTGCATACTGTAGCGCTGACACGCACAACACGCCCCCTGTAGAGTAATCCTCTCAATGTTAATCTCTATAGGTAATTTCCAGTGTCATATCTGTTCAATTAAAAAGCCAGTACACCTGCTACAAACATATTTTTATTTTTCTGACAATGCCTTTTTCATTTTGTTGCAGTTATACATGTTGATTTTGATGCTCAGTAAATACAAATGCATACAATACATGTATGTATTTGTTTGTTTCTTTGTTATTCATAGAGAAAAGTTATAATTGTCATTATTAAATTAATCCAGAAAATATGAGGATCACATTTATTCAGACCCCTGAAGTAGTATAGATTATTAAAAAATGGCTGAAGGGATTTTGTGACCATTTCCCCCAGTCATGATTGCTCTAAGTCCTTCAAACCCCTTGGTTACCATTTTGTAAACTGAGTTGAGACTAAAACTCTTCAAATTTCATTGAGGTTTGGAAATTGAGATGGCCAGTTGAAAACATTTATTTTGTGTGCACCTAACCCCTTTTTTGTTTATTAAGATCTTTGAATCACTGTCATGCTAGAATATCCATTTGCTGCATGTTAAAGGGAAGTAGGGCTTTGTCCAAAATGTCCTGGTACGTGTTGTAGTTTATGATATTCAATGTCTTAACAAGGGATCCAGGTCCAGCAGGGGCAATACAACCCCAAACATAATATACTCCATGCCGTGCTTCATAGTGGGCAGGAGTGTTTTCTCAACATGAGCATCACTTTTTTATATTATACATTATGCTGGTGAGCTGTCTGAACATAACCACAATGATGCATTCTGCTACTGAATGATTGTTGTGTATTACCACACTTTATAGCCTTTATGGAAACAGGAAGCCTTTGGAGGCCTCTGAATAGTTCTAGAGGTTTCTTTTTCAGTTCCAAAGAGCATAATGTTATTGTATATTTGATTTTGAATAAATGTGACCCTCGTGTCCTCACCTTTTCTGGAATTCAGTTAGTTATGACCAATATGAATGTGCCCTGTGCAATGTAATTATCATTACAGTATAACTTATTTTAGGTTTTTTAAGCAAGACACGTGATTCAATCTCGTTTTGTTATTTGATGTTTTTGTTCCTATTTCATATTTCATTGGGAGTTTGAATAAACATGAAGGAAACTGTGTAAGTGTTACACAGTTTTTTTTTTACCCAACAGTTTTTTTAGCTTAATCTTGAAAACTCAAATCATTTTAACAACTCAAGGCACAACATTCTGCATCATGACTGTAAATGATGCATCATTTACAGTTACGGTATTGTATTACCATTATTCCTTTTGCATGTGGAAACATGGGTAAATTAGGCCATTTATATTATATTTAGTCATATATCAGGATAACAGAAATTAAAATACACACTTACAGATATCCAGTTTGACGTGTTATTATAATTTATTCAGTGATATATCTTATACATAATATGTATGGGTCCTTTTAGACAGTTCTGCTTTCCAGGGTAGTGAAATGATCAGAATTAATTTTTTTATTCATGATTCTTTATGACTTCTGCTTACTCTAAAAAATAACATAACGCAGGAAGTGGGCCTTCGTAAAAAATATACCACATTCTGCTTATAACTGATCAGGGAGAGAAGAGATGGCATTAAGCCACAGTGGGTTGTGGGGATGAACTCCAACTGTGGGATAGGTGAAAGGCCTTTATATATTGCCAACTTTGTAAGTATATCTCTAGATCTAGCAAGTTTTTGGAATTCCCAACGACAAGATTTTGTCTAGATTAGCGAGAAGTCTAGACTAGTATCTTACGCTGCTGGCACTAGTGTCTCAAAGAAAGAAGCAACCAAGCTTTTGAATTATTTCAGGCACTTCAAAAGCTTCCTGGTGACTCATGCCAGATCTAGCAGAAAACATCTACAGCCTTAATAGAAGAGGTTTTGTTCTTCATGGACATGGTTCTGAGATTTCTCACATCTAAAATACCAGACACTCATAGACTGTGCCCCGTTCTTTTCAAACTCATCAGCTTCCTATACACTTATCATGCTTTATTTTCATAACAGTGATTTGTAATGTTTTTTCTTCACAGTATAAAATTGAAAAGAACAGCTTGGTGAGCCACATACTGTCCCTTTCAGTCTGGGATTATAATATGCTGGGGAAGAACCGATGTCTCGGGGAACTGGCTGTGGCTCTGAACACCTGGAATTGGAATGACAGAGCACAGATGTGGTATCCTCTGAAATCATGTGTAAGACATCGCACTGAAAGCACTACATGCTGAAAGGAGGAACTTCATTCCTTCCTGCCTTTGTGTTAGTTAGAGCATGATAAATATTTGTGTTAATTTCACACGACAATTAATTGAAATCTCTTTATTCCACAAAAGCTTCAAGCATAAATCAGATTTTCTCAGTAATATAAAGCTGCAATTAATCATATAAAAATTTAAATAGATTACTGATAACTGAATAGATTACTAATCACTGTAGAACATTCCTAACATATGTCAGGGAGATCAGACATTTTTCAGTATGCTTTTCATCTAAGTTTGAATTCAGTATCTTTATATCATGTTTTATTGCCATTACTGTATTTCTTTTCAGATTTCGTCAGACAATGGTTCAGGTCTGCTAGCTTCAACATCAGAACTTAATATATAGGTTAAATGAAGAATTAACCAGCTGCATATTGCAAGAGAGGAAAATGCTGAAAAAGTGTACAGACCTACATGTACAATTTTGGAGAATACTGAACCAGATGGAAATTGCTATGAAAATTGCTATTGCAAATGGAAGAAATATTTTTTTAGAACATTTTTAATTAAATGGCATGAGATTATAATTAAAAGAACAATCCTTTCTGTTTACAGTATGTACAGTAGATAAATTTCAAATGTATATATAACAAAGACATTGTATTCAGTTATGTCTTAAACTTGAGCTGTGATGTGATTGTAAATAGCTTAAAAGTAATTATGTTGGTTTTTTGAAAAAACACTGGTCTGGATTAGTCTGAAACACATATGAAGGAAATTAGAAAATGTATAGAGATTTAGATTCTTAAATTCTTAATGTGTCTTTTAAAATCCGTTATGTTGCTGTTTGATTAGTCTTGTTGAAAACAAGATTTACCCCTAGTGACATAACAATAAAAAGTCAAGTACATGTGGTAAATTGTATTTTTGTTTTTTAAATAAACTTGAAAACATATAAATTACATATTTTCTGAACTTCTACAAGAATTGTCATGGATACAATAAATTAATAATTTACATTTTATTTACAGATGTTATTTACACCAATAATACAAAGTACGGCTTCTACAGAACATTTTTTGGTCATTCGTAATTCTGTGTATTTTGTTCTTCCCAAGGCTTTCAAAATGGGAAACAACTTGCACAGAATGTGGTTAGTACTAAAGGGTAAAGCTCACGGAAATTACTGATTATAAAGGTTACTCTCTGAGTAACTAGTTACGGTGTTTACAAAGGTTTTGTGAAATTACAACAAATGCACCCAACAGTGAGTAATAAGCCCTCTACAAGAAAAGCCATTACTCACTCAAAACACCCAGTCTACCATGGATCATGCTCAAAAATCACTCAGCAAAGGTCAAGTTTTACACAAAAACAGAATGTATAGATTTTCACCACTTAGACAAATGCTTCTAAGAAAGACAATAATGGCCATGTTCTGCAACCTTAAAAAACCCACAGTGGTCGCATGTACACTTCCGTTGCAAATATTTCTTTCGTTTCAGTGAAACCAACCACAAAATGATCAACTTGTAACTAAATAACACATAATTCTTCTAAAGCAACATTTAGCATGCATGAAACAAAATTACATTGTAATATTATAAAGTGTGCACAAAAATCTTTCTAAAAGTGTCTACTGTTACAGTATTCCAAATCAAGCAATGCAATTTTCAATTTTGCTCATTTTTTCCTCCCGTTAAATTTGAAAGATTTACCAAAACTTAGCATTAAAAAAGTTTTTTGTATGTTTTTACTTATTTTGCTTACTCTTGAGTTTGCATTATGAAACAAATGAAAACTTGAATCAAATTTCAGACCATTGATTCTATGTTTTTTTTACCATTCACTAAAATGAATATGACGATGAGAATTTGATCAAGCATGGGTAGAAAGTGTCTGTGTCTGTCAGCCTCCACGAGGCTCCAGAGATTTAATCTCCTTTCTGATTTAGATTTCGGTCACAGACTTCATAATACTTGTCCCTCTTTGGCTTACAGCATAAATGTTCTTAAATTTGCCTTGAATTGCACAGAGTATGGTTTTTCTAAATGTGCAGGAGAGGAAGAAATAAATAATGGGATCCAAACAGCTGTTGAGAGCAGAGAGGCAGAGGACAAGTTCGTTAAGAATGTGCAGGGTCTGCTTTGAGCTGAGTTCCTGGATGATGTTCATCTGGGAAAGCACATAGGGCACTCTAACAACATGATATGGCATGAAACATAGGGTGAAGATGACGGGGACAAGGAATGTTTTTATAATGGCGCTGGTTTTCCGACTCTTGGCCTTTTGTGGAGCGTTGCCAAGGAACATGTTCTTAAGCTTCATGGCTATCTTCCCATAGAAGCCAAGGAAAATAAAAGACAGAAAGTAAAAAAAGCCCACTACGATAAGGTTGATTATGCCCCCTACCAGGCTCTTTTTGTGGAAGTGGAAGCACACGTCATCACAAGGCTGGGTTCCCTTGTTTTCGAAGAAGAACGGGAGCATGCCACAAACAAGGATGACCCACATGGCTCGTGTGGTTCTCTGGCTCCATTCAACTTTTTGGATTTTGTAGACCCAAACGGGCTTGATGATCTTCAAGTAGCGGTCCAAGCTGATCAGACTTAGAAACAGGATGCTGGCGTACATGTTGATGTAGAAGAAAACGCCAACAGTTTTGCACAAGAGATAGGGTCCATGTCTGTTATGGTAGTAAATCCTACAGGGCAGACAGAGAACAAGAAGGAAGTCTGCTATGGCCAAATTCTTCATGTAGACAGAAATGGAAGAATTGGTCTTTTTGCTGAAGAAAAATACACAGAGAGCAACTGTGTTACTGAGGAGTCCAATGATAAAGATAACAGAGTAGCTTGCAGGTAGCACCAGGGATAGAAATTGATCCTGGATTTCACAAGTAGTGTTGATATATACAATGCTGGAATTGTCCACACTGGAATTTTGGGAAGACATTCGCTCACTCACACTGGAACTTGTAGAGCTTGGCTCATTGGAACTGACCAAGACAGGATCATTGGAAGGCTTCAGCATATTTGTCTCTGAACAAAAGCAAA
The DNA here is from genome assembly GCF_055471065.1 of Atractosteus spatula. NCBI lineage: Eukaryota > Metazoa > Chordata > Actinopteri > Semionotiformes > Lepisosteidae > Atractosteus > Atractosteus spatula. Next base: position 37,676,629 of record NC_142714.1, read on the forward strand.
CAAAAATGCGCATTAAATATCTCAAATGAAAGTTTACTTTTAAAATGCAATTTATAAAAAAGCCATTTTAAAATCAATTCAAAATATAAACATATATTATATCCAATGTTGATAACAAAATGTAAAAAAATAGTGAACACAATTAATCAATAAACTATGCATTAACAATTCATGCTAACTGTATCCTTTTCTCACTCAGTATGTTCAGTATAGTAACTTAGAAACAGAAAATAATGAAATTCAGCATTAAGCACTTGTTCAAGTATTGAAATTATGTATCTCTAAATCTGTTTTTGTGAGGTTCAGTTATGTAAAGACCTACATCTCTACAACCACATCTTACACAGCCTGAAAAAATGACTTACCTCTGCAGTCTGCTTTTCTCTGTGTTTAATGATGTGAGAGGTAGCTGCACTCTCCTTATCATGGAAATTCCTCTCTGACGTACTGTACTGTCACCTTCACCATGTGATTATCTCATACATCCTTCAGAATGCAACCACCACAAACCTCAGCTTCAGCAATAATTTAGTTTAGAGGAGAATATCCGATCAGTTTATTACGTAGTCTCCATGATATATTTTATTGTCTGCTGTGACCACAAATGTCTGGAATCACCACTAACACAATGTTTAGACATCACTGTGATTCCAAACTAATATTTGTAAGATGTTGTATATTAGTGATGCCTGATCAGTGGCTATGTTTAGCTTGATAAAGTAAAAAAATATATATTTTCATATAGTTTGTGCAAAATACATGTAGTTATGAACATTAAGAGAAGTACGTACAGTATATCTCATCCCATTAAAATTCAAAAACTACCTTCACATTCATAGTAACTAATCCTTAATCTTAAGAAACACATCTACAGTATATTTTAAAATAACACTGTATATTTCATTCAGCAAAAATCAGCTGTGATAAACACAAAAAATGTTTAAATGCTGCTGAAATATAGTCCACAGTGGTTAGAATTACTGTGGCCCTGGGTTCAATTCCTGGAGTACTATCTGTGTGTAGTTTGTATGTGCTCTCTGTCTTTAACGTGGGTATCCTGAGTGGATATATTATATATATTAACATATTGGTATGTTAATTGTCTTCTGGTAAAATTGGCCCTGGTGTTTATGTCTTTGCCTTTGTGTGCTCTGCAATGGACTAGCATCCCATTCAATGTGTCAACCTTCTTTGCAACTGTTTTATGCTAGTGTTGATCCACCTGCAACCCTTTGTTGGATAAAGTGCTTAGAGAATGGATAAAATAAAAACACAGTCTTTTTTACAGTTTACCAATCATACTACTACACCTATTGTGATAAACTGAAAATGTCACGACTGGAAGAACAACAGGGAATACTGGCAGGGCGGTTTTTACTTCTATAAGAGTAAATGGTAACACAATGTATAAAGAGAGACTATTACCATTTTGATTGCCAGATTTAAAGCAGAGGCAGACAAAGCATTTGAACTGGACATTATAAGCTGTGTTCAACATAGCGACAAGAATCAGATGTAACGTAAACAACTGTCTTAAAAACTGATAAAACATACAGTATATGGGATTAAATTCATAGTTTCTTGTTTTAGCTTTAAATCGAGGCTCAGTAAACTGCAGAACAAACATACACAGTCGTATTGGCTTATTTTTATCTATTGCCTTCACAGACAGCATATCATCATCATCATCGTCATCATCATCATCATCATCACCGCTGAAAATGTTCCTAGTGTTATTTTGCTTTCACTTCCCTTAGAATTAATTATTCTTTTAGCCCATATATCATTTCTTTTAATTTGGTAAGTAAGTTTTAAAACTTACATTGTTTTTATTGTACTAATTAAATGTATTTTTTATACCATTTCCCAGAGGTCCATACTTAAATATACTGTGACACCGTTCATAAGGGTATCTTTGTTTAACCCAACAGCTCAATTGAAAACAAACTGAAGCATGTCATTGACAGTGACAAGCTGTAAATCCAGGAGTTTCTTAGCAGGGGTTTTTCCATTAAGGAAGGATATCCTTGCTAAATGTCAGTCTGGGCTTGAAAAGTCCATTAGTGTCCTGGCTAAATGTCAGTCTGGGCATGAAAAGTACAGACTTCAAAATTTTCCCTTTAATTCAATTGTTGAGATACAGTGCATTCTTACTTCTGCTGCTGGTGTACTGTGTAGGGTGACTGCTGATTCATAATGGCTTCCACATTAATAAGAATGGTTCTGCATTTCAGTGATGGATGAAGTGGTTTCTGTCTTTCGTACAAATTCTTTTTTAATTTCATTAATAATCACTAGACGATTTTGTGGTTTCATCTAATTTTACTATTGGATAGTGCAGGCTCCAACAACAAATCAATTTACTGTCACAATGCACACTATCGGATTGCATTAATTTGTTTATTTTGAGAAATTTTAAAAAGGTCAAAGGTTAATATTTGGGATTAGAGGGAAAATCAGTTTAATCATTGTTCTAGTTTTCATCCAAACTATTCTGAACACAAGACCAGTGGAGTTCAAAATAGGGAAACTCGAAAGAGAGGAAGTTCCGATTAAAGTTACATATCAAATTTCTGTTGCAAAAAACATGTTTTTATTTTAATGAAGTATCTGATATTACAGGGCAGCAGCAAATAATCTCTCAGACTATGCATCTGTGTAGATGCAGTGACTAACAGAAACTAGAGCTAGTGAAATAAAATTTCAGATCCTCAGTTTCAGTATGTAAAGGCAGCCAGGATTTTTTAAACACCTACAATCTGCCTGTGTGCTGTGGCAGATTAATTACTTTGAAATGTTTATTCTTAATCGTATCGTAATGAGGCAGATTGTCCATAGAGATAAAGCAATGCAAAATTAATTTTTTTGGTTCTACATAATCATTTTTTACCAGAAGTCTATTATATAAACCAGGTAAAGGTCACACCCAAAAAATGTTTCCAATATGTGTTTTAAGGCAACTGCTAGACTAGAAACAAGACACAGTAATTATTTTACATTGTGCAGGAACATGTGCAATGTTCAGCATGTACTTAAGCAATCATTTTTTTATTAGAACATATAGTTCAGCATACAGCTTCCAAAATACTATTGAAGGTTTTCAGGGGTAGCTCATCATGCAATACTGAGTGTATCAGCAGTAGCTATGGTTTTCCTCTGGCTAATTGCCTCTCCTCTGAGAATTGTTCTCAGCTGTTTGTGTATTGTGTTTAAAATGTCTGTAAGCTGTTTGTATTTGTATATTGTGTTTAAAGCATAAAACAGTTAATAGCTGGGTAACACTTTTACTTTTTTAAAACATGCATTTGTGTAGTCTTTACACATGTAGTCTTTACATTCTCTAAGGCTGATTGTGGGGTGGCAGCACTGATTCAGATTACACAAAAAGTGTTTATTCCATATTCACATGTATTAAATTGTATTAAATTATTGTCTTCAATTAAACATAGCATCTGCTATGACATTTGTGATTTCTTCAGATAAGGAATAGTGTCCTGTCATCCGTGTCTTTACTTACAGGTATGTATATAAAAGTGACACATACTATGTGAAAATCCCTCATTAGACTTTAAATAAAAGTAGCTACATATTTCAAATACATTGAATTGCAATTAGACTATTCATAGTCATCCATTCATTTTCTAATGCTTAGTAGCAGACTGGAGTTCTCTAGGGAGCAGAATGTTAGGCTTTAGAAACCCCTTGTTTGTAAATACTGTAATTAGAGTAACTTGTGTGTTGTATGTTTTGTAGTGTGTAGTGTAGTTTGTGTCTTGGCATTGTAATAAATATTTGTTTAACCAAGTGTGCCTGGACTATTACTGCTCTTACCAAAGCTGTGCCAGAAAACAAAGATTTCACATGCCTCTAATTATACCAGCTGCTCAGTTACATTCTAAAGAAATCCCTTACAAGTTGGGTGTTATGAACATTTATTTTACTTATTGACTAAACTGCTCTGTCAAATCCCGATTTTCACCATATTCAGAACCCCCCATTTGTAACACATCTCTGCATTGATTTGACTGTCTACATGTTATACATATGACGGCCATGAATGTGACTAGTGATGTAATTTAATCCATTATTAAATACTTCTATAGAGCTGCAGAAATAAAGAACTGTTCTCACTTGATAAATAACGTTTCAATACTTAACTGATATTGTTTTACAAACAATGTTAGACTTAGAAAATTAGCAAATAAGACTGAGATAGAATGTGCAAATCCCTTCCTTCTAATGCTGTCCCATTTTCATGAAATAGAACAGATGTGTACACTTTTTTGAAGTGAGGATTTTTAATCTGATGACAGGGACAACTGAGAGGTGTGCTCTATCGCCCAGTGTTTATCTCAGCCCCACAATATAATACTGCACCACCATGCCTGACAGTAGCATTGGTGTTGCATTGTGTTGGGTTTGTTCCAGATATAATGCTTTGTATCAAGATCAAGACTCGAAACTGAAATCTTTTATCATGTAGTGTCACTTAATTTCTGTGCTGTAAATTCCATGTGAGATGGAGTTTTTTTTAGTCGTGGTTTCCTTCTTGCCACTCAGCTTGGACATATGGACATTTTCTTAAATTTTGAACATTTATCTCTGCAGCTCTTTCAACAGATTTCCTCCTTGTCTGGGTGTTTCAGAGTCCTTGGGAGGGTTGCCCTTCCCAGTTAAGGTCAGCAAAAAACATTATTCACCCACATATGTCCAGCTGGAGCATTCAAGGTTTGATTAAAGATTATTCACCTACAAAAAGGGTGCGAAGGCTCTTTCAAGGCTTTCTTCTTAGACTCTGTGACACTTTGGGGTGCTCCTTCTGGCTTGTCCTCTAACAGAAGGAAGTGACACTTTAACAATTCCAGCACAGCAATAACACTCTCAATGTATGAAATAACCAATAGGCTAAAGTGAAAAAAACACTTATTTTGGAGTTACATCTTTCCTCCAGCCCTTATGTAACTTGTTAGGAGGCTATTCCATCTCTAAACTACTAATCAGCATCGGAGTGAAATTAAACTCACTGGTAATAAATTTCCCTTCTATCCAGTGTTCTCATATATCAAATTTCTTTTCCATTTCAGTTTTTAAGCAGTCGTAGAACTCAAACTTCAGCTTGCTCTCAAAAGACTTATATCATTATTGGAACCATCTGTGGTAACTGGCCCTACTGGAACTCCTGCAACTGGCCCTAGTTAACAAGTGACAACTGGAAAATGTAATACTTCTGAAGGGTACCTTGGACTACACAGATGAAAGTGGAAAGGTTGCAGGAAGTAAAAACTACACCATATCCTGTAACTCACTATATACTGTATAAGTATACTATATCTTTCTTTCACATCTTGTATACATTTTTCCACATCCGTCATCAAAGCACAATGTTCCGCATTATCTAATCTCTCATACAAGTGTTTATACTCCTACATTCTAAAATCCCCTGCATGACCTTTGGATATTTTGTCAAGCTAGAAGTTAATAATTATTTCAAAACAAAATCTGAAGTACCCCAATTTTGTGGTAAATATACAGTATGTAGAGCTTTGAATCTTTGCAAGGGCTATTTGTGCATCATCTTCCTAAGTGCATTTTAAAAAGTTGTAAAGTAAAGATGCTTATTCAGAATGTAGATTGTGCAGCCCTGATGTCACTAATTTCAGCAGCTGTGCACAACTGGTAGAGTACTGCAGTGGGAATGGGTGGAATTAATTGGGAATAGCACTCTGGCAACTCCCAGGACTTCCTAGGTGCCTGCAGGCTTGCAGTAGCATCTATGAGAGCCATGTACTATAGCTCCTCCAAATCTGCCAGCTCTCCGGTAAGGTGTGAGCTTGCAGAATGTCAAAGGAAATTGGATGAGTGGATTAGTGAGTCAGAGTAGCAAGTCTAAAACTTCACAATGGCAGTGTAGATGCTGTTGATATAAACTGAAAAGAAACAATTGATGATTGGATAGGTATAAAAGAGGCATAAAATTAAAGTAGAATAAAATATTCTATAAAAATACAGTTCAACACTTATATCTCACATTCCCCATATCAGATTTTTCTTTTGCACATTATCTTCATTTTAAAACACAATGTAGGATTGTTCATAATATTGTAACACATACAGCCACCATTGCAGGTTGTTCGAGCCGGCTTACGTCACCGCCCTTCCCTGTAAATAGCAGGGACCGCAGCTGTCGGGCTGATGGGAGATTTCCCTTTAGCTCAAGTGGCTGGGTCCCTGTTGAGTGACACCGGATGCCCGGGTTCGAGTCCCCGACGGTGGGGGGCCGACCTGAGGCGGCAGAGGCGAGGGCGTATACCCACGTGAACCCCGGAGCGCTACAATATCCCTTCTGAGCCTTCCACTGCATTGCCTACACCAGTGGTTCTCAAACTTTTTGGACCAAGTACCACCCCTAATCCAACCAAAGCATCCAAGTACCACCTACAAGTCATCATCTCATAGGAACCCCAGAAATTCTCAATGACCAACATGAGCGCGCGTGCACACACACTCACACATACATATAATAAATATTATAATAATAAACTTTATTTCAAATAGCGCCTTTAAAGGTGGCTTCTCAAAGTCTTTTACAGAAAAAAACAGTAACAACAACTAATAAAAAAGCACCATTTCAGTGAGAGGGGTGAGCCTGTTTAGTCAAGCAAAGCAGATGTGAATTCATTTTTCGAGCCTTGATACAATTCTGAGTCTAACAGATTTTAAATCGTCAGGCATTTTCTTGACGCCAAAGGTCTCGCGGTGGATGTTGTAATGCATCCATTCATTTCTGGAGCAACCTCTCTAATTCGTGCAACTACACCGTTATGTCGGCTTGTCATTGCTCTAGCACCGTCTGTACAAACTCCGACACATTTTATCCAGTCGATGCCATTCTCTTCGATAAATTCATTCAAAAGCTGAAATATGTGCTCTCCTGTAGTTCCTGTTGGTAACGGCTTACAAAACGGAAAGTCCTCATGGGACGTACCCTCAAACTCGTATCTAACGTAAACGAGCAAATTGGCCAAATCGACTACAGACTCAACTAATTGCAGTGAAAAACATCTGCTCATCTTAACGCGCTCTATCAGCGTACTTTTTATATCATCCTTCATTTCAATAATTCTATGAGTGACTGTGTCTTTCAGGGGGAGGGGGGCAGCAGGTTGAGCTGTTTAGCAGCTTTTTCTCCACACATAATACGTGTCAGCTCTTTTGCCAACGGTAAATACGGTTCTTCAAAAATAGTGTGGCTTACCTGCTTTAGCAATCCGCAAGCTTGCATTTTTCCGCGTTTCCGTTTTTATTTCTGTATTTATTTAAAGTTTTTATTTCATGCGCATGGGAGTGAAACACGGAGACGCTCGGTGTATTTTTCTCAAATTAGAACAGTTCTTAAATATTTTTCTGTTATCTATCATGCTTTCCTGTGCTCACAAGATTACCAGCGTTCGTAGCACGTATTTCTATGCATTCCTGTGTTTACAACTTGGCATTGTTCCAAAATCACGCACATTCTCCTTCCTCTCTATTTGCTGGAGATACAGTAGCTTTTTTAAAATACAATTGGTCACTTGCGTCCGTAGCACGCATTCCTATAGAGTGGTATAGAATTACAGAGTATCACTTGTGTCCACTGAAGTATTAGCGCGCACTGTATCGCAGTATGTAGGCTGTGTATTCGACACGTTTAAAATACAAAATACAAAATATGAAAACCCGTCCCGATTTTTCAGCGCACACGACACAGTTCCAGGGTCATTTGGCGTACCACCTGGCGGCACTCCGCGTACCACAGTTTGAGCACCACTGGCCTACACAAAACCTGCGGATTGACACTGAGATATGTAGTACCCCATTTTATCTCTATTTTACCAAATGTTATTAGCACAGCCGGCACCAGTTAACTCCAAATTATTCAATCTTTGTTCCACACCTTTTCCCCGCAACTATTTAAACCCTCTGCTCACTACGATCGGCGCTTGGTATCAGGATTTCATCCGCCTCTTGAGCTCGCGTCGCCTGGCTTTCCTGAAACCCTCTCTACGACTCTTTTCCTTTGGATTTCTCGCTACCTCTCTGTCGTCCTGCCCCCTCTTGGATTTGTTTGCCTGACTACGTTCTCACTGCCTAGATTTGACCCCGTCTTCGTCACCCGTCTTGGATACTTTAGCTTTCAAACCTGTCTCGAGACCTGCACGGGGTTTGTTGATAGCTCGTCATTAACACCAAATGCATTGAACGTATATTTCTAAAAGTCTTAAAGGCATATTTTGGGGGGAAACAATGTTTACTTTAAACCTTGTGTACAACATAACTTTCTTCTTGCACTGTAGTGCAATCTACTCTAACACTTCTGAAATAATTCACATAGTTGTAAATCACCTGGGGTGCAGAGAGAGAGATTTAACTGCAGATTGTATTGCATTTATTGAGAATGCAGTTTATCTCTTATTTGTCCTCTGTAGGCATTAAAAGTTTAACCCCTTATAAATTTATCACTAGTTTAACATTTTTTTCAAGATGCCTGTTAAAAACATAGGAACCAATAATGACTGCATTCTTTTATCATATTACATTCCAAGCTGATTATCTTTGGTGTTATAAGCCTTTTAATTTGTCTCCTTTTTCTTTGTCATATTCTAGTCATACACATAGCGACTTTTGTTTGTACTCTGAGGTAGGAAGAGATGTCTAAAGAAGGTAAGGTTTCAAAGAGAACATCTCATACAAAACTGTCGCATGTCTAGACTGTTTTGACTGTTCAGATATGCAGTTTGTTTTTTTGCATGGATTTTTGAAGTTGGAATTTTTTATTCATGCTGATGGTGTTACAGATAAAACTTTCAAATCATAGGGCTGAATCTTATACTCCATGGGAGCAAACCGCTACTGTCTCATTTACAATGTAGGATTAGCATGAGCAATTTTCTCAGCAGCATGCTCCCCTCAGGCTATCTCTTCTGATAACAAAGCCCAAGACCTTGATGACTGTACCTCTATTCTGTTTATAATGTATAAATGACATCACTGAGCTCATGCTTCAACACTGCTTTGCTGATAATATGTATGTATCTTTATCTTGGCTTGTTGTGTCCTACAGCCTAGAAAAGAAACTTTATCACAGCAAGAAAGCAAGTAGGCCCCCATAGGTTCTTAAACTAACTTCAGATTTACTAAAGTAGTCGGAAAGTAGTCGTTAGATGGTTTTGTGAAGAGTGCAGTTTTAACTGTTTTGTAAGGAAAATGTACTGCTTGCTTTGCTATACTGTAGTTAGTATCTATTCTGCTTTTAACATTATCTTTTCATTTGTTTCATTTTTAAACTTTTACTCCTACTACATAAACCAGTTTATATTATCGTGAGGAGTTATGCGTAATTTTTAATAAAATGCATATTATAAAAAAGTAGGAATTCAGCTTTAAAGGGATAGCATCCTTGTTAGTGGGCATATGCTACTACTAATTTTACCTCATCTTTTTGAAATAAAAACATTCTTTAACCAAAATTTGTGTTTAGCTTACATTTCGTAGAGGCTGACACCTTGCGAATTGTAATGGAAATGACGCAGGTACGAAAATGTGTTTCTCCGGTTTCTTTCTACAGCCATTGAAGATGCAGTATAATTTTTAGCCAGTGGATGTCACCAGATTCATTCACAACTTGCAGGCTCAAACATGACAATCTTCCCTTCTTGTCTTAAAACACATTTCCAACACTTGGGGGGGCATTTGAAAAATATAAATATATAATTTTGTGAAAAACAGGCACTTAAATTAATAAAATGTATATTTTAACACTTAAACTATTATAGTTTTTTTTTTTTAAAGTACAGTACTACAATGTCTTGAAGGAAAGTACAGGGCTGTATTTCACATTTTGAAAATATTCATAATATTTGAAAAATTTATGAAAAGTTGACCCATGTTATACTCTGTTTTCTAAATTAACTTCAGTGATGCATTTTTACCAAATTGTATCTTCTTATTCTGTGTGACCAGCTGAGTTGTTAACAAAACTGTTTGACCTTTTAGCTTTATATTGTACATTTACCACCATTCTTTTTGTAGATTAGAGCAACATGAGGCATCATGTTACATGCTACTTTTAGACAGTAGTATGTATCTAAGTAGCTGAAATTGTCTGACAATTAATTTTTATGATCATACTTATTGTTAAGGTATTAGTATTTTTTTTTCAGAAAGAATGAACTCAAAATATGTGATGTCAAAAATACTCTAGGTAAACTAGTCCTAACTAAAGTACTAAAATTAAATTCTTTGCAATAATTGAAGTAAATTTATCCTTTCATAATTAGCATCAACTGAGCTTCCACAAAACAAATCAGTGATAATTATTTGTTTGTTACATTTTAAATCAAAGTTTATTTATCAAATGCACAACAATACAGCATGCAGCACTAGTTGCTGGCAATGAAATGTCTTTTCTGCGAGCTCACAAAAATCACAATCACAGAAATCACAAGAATCACAAAAACACAAAAATCACAAAATTGAGGTTATGAAAATAAGGTTACATAATAATAGATGTAATAGAAACAGAATAAAACTCAATATGAGTAGAGCTGCTATGTGTCCATGGTGTATGCAATATATACAAGTAGTGCGGTTATGCTGAATACAGTGAAAACTGTGTGTCCATGTAGCCATTACAGTTGATTTGCTAAAGGAGCTGCATGTTGGCTATTTAGCAGTCTTATTGCCTGGAGGTAGAAGCTGTTCCGTAGTCTGTTGGAATTGGACCGAATGCTTTGGTACAGTTTACCGGACGGTAGGAGGGAAAACAGTTTGTGACTGGGATGACTGGGGTCCTTGAGAATGGACCTGGCCTTCTTCAGACATCTAGCTAAGTAGATATCCTGGATGTTTGGAAGCTCAAAGCCGGTAATGAGCTGTGCTGACTTCACCACCCTCTGCAGTACTTTGCAATCCCGGGCAGAGCAGTTCCCATACCAGGCAGTGATGCAACCAGTCAGGATGCTCTCAATAGTGCACCTGTAGAAGTTGGCCTGGATATGGGATGGCATGCCAAACCTCTTTAGCCTACAGAGAAAGAATAGGCACTGCCGTGCTGTTTTGACCACGGTGTTGGTGTGGTGGGTCCAGGTTAAGTCCTCTGAGATGTTAACTCCCAGGAACTTAAAACTGCTGACCCTCTCCACTGCAGTCCCACTGATGTAGATAGGTGTGATCTCCTTCCTGGTGTTTTCTATAGTCCACAATCATCTCCTTAGTCTTACTGATGTTAAGAGAGAGGTTGTTCTCCTGGCACCATGCTGCCAGGGTTTCAACCTCCTCTCTACGCAGACTCTTCACCATCTGTGATCAGGCCGATGACTGTTGTATTGTCCCCAAACCTAATGATGGGGTTTGAGTTATGCCTGGCGACACAATCATGAGTAAATAAGGATTAGAGGACAGGGCTAAGCACACAGCCTTGGGGGGCTCCAGTGTTTAGAGTCAGGGTAGAGGATATGTTGGTGGCCACCCTCACCACCTGCGGACGTTCTGTGAAGAAGTCCAGGATCCAGTTACAGAGGGAGGTGTTCAGTCCCAAGTCCTGGAGCTTGATGACAAGCTTTAAGGGCACTATGGTATTGAATGCTGAGCTGTAATCAATAAACAGCATTCTCACATATGTTCCTTTCTTATCCAGGTGTGAGAGGGCAGTATGGAGGGCAGTGGCAATAGCATCTTCTGTTGATCTGTTCTGGCAATACGCAAATTGCAGTGGGTCTAGGATGTCAGGCAGTGAGGAGGTGATGTATCCATTGACCAGCCGCTCTAAGCACTCTGACTCTGGGTTTCTTAGGAATTTTATTTACATTACATATTTACCAGCTTCAGCTAAAAATAACTAATATTGTACTGTATACATGGGTGGCACTTTTGGTGGAGTGGTTAGCATTGCTGCCTCACAGTGCTGAATTCCTGGGTTCAATTCTAGACCTGGAAGTCATGGAGTTTGTATGTTCTCTCCCTGTTCGCATGGGTTTCTTCCACAGTCAAAAACATACTGGCAGGTTAATTGGCTTTTGGGAAAACTTGTCCTGATGTGAGTGTGTGTATGTATGTATGTGTTTGTGTCTGTCTGGCTTGTGATGGACTAGCCTCCCACCCAGGATGTAACCCACATTGCATATGTTGCTTACCAAGATAGGTTTCAACTCCCCCGTGAATTAGAAGAAGCACTTAGAAAATGGATGGAATACTGTATAGATTGCTGTGTAAAAGCCTTAGACATCTTAGAAATGTCGTCATAGGAGACATGTCTAACATCTATGAAGATAATACATGACCAACTAATATGTATGATAGCAGCTTTTCCATCACATTTACCAGTCAAATCCAATTGATGCATTCTCAGGTGTTCCTTGTCCTTAACATACTTTGTAAGGATTACACAACCTTAAAGCTGAAAGGCTACATCTTTTACTATAAAATACAGTTCTGTGTTAGAATACAACAGAATGGATAGAATTTAGAAAAGCAGATCACCAAAGATTTTGGATTTTGTAGAAAGATAAAATATTTGAACAACGCAAAATAGCAAAGCCATTGCACACAATTGCAGCATATATTGTGTAATACGTACTTTGCACATAATGTTCTTACATTCTCTTTTTCAGCTTTAAAATGCATTAGGATTGTGTTTCTCTCTACACAGACTTTTCCTTTTGTATAAGAAGATCCCAGTTTAGCCTTTAGAGCAATTGCATGTCCTCTTATTTCATGGCTACATGAGGAAGCGATTTCATTTCCTCCTTTTACTGGAGTATTTCGTGTAAAGGAAATCATGTCAGCAGCTTTTTCAGGCTGTTTAGCCTTGGCCTGTATCACTATAACATAAATAGCTGAAGTCTGATACAATTATTTTTCAGGTAATTGTTGTGAAGGTATTAGTATTTCTTTCCAGAAAGTAAGAATAACCTTAAGATATGCGATGTAAATCATACTGTCTCATCTCTTTACTTAGTATTAAAATTAAATTGTTCGCGATAATAAGTACATTATCCTTCTGTACTGCACTAAATCATTTCTGACATACTGTATAACACATTCTGATTCAATGTTACTAAGCTATTTGAGCTCGCAAACTCACTGAATTATTTTGAGAATGTAAGATATGTTATAATTCAGGGAGGCAATTCAGTCTAATCAGTTTTGTTGGGATGTTAGTATTTAATTCGTTACAAACATCTCAACATTTCTTGGTGAAACTGGAGTATCAGCTTCAACAATATGGCAGAACATATTGCTCCAGACTCCAATAGCGCCTGTGTAAAGAAATGACCTTTAATCTTAAACACACCTTCCCACAGTTCCTACTTGATTTGCGTTTCATTGTTGATCCTGAAGAAGTCCACTGGGCTGATTTTATATCTGAGGATTCTGAATATTTGAATTGAGGATTCTGAATATTTGAAGTCTCTATTAAGGACTCTATTAAGTCTCTATTGAGGAATGAAGATCTTCAATTCTTTTAGTCCATAAGGGTAATGAAAGTCCTTTAAGAGACCTGATCATTCTTCCAATTCTGGAGCCAGAACATCTTTTTTATAACATGGCAACAAAAAATTGTACGCAATCAAGTAAATGAGCTGTTACAAAAGCATTGTTCCATTATGACACTTGATTTAAAATCTACACTTTTTAACTACACATCATAATATTTTGTGTTTGTGATTGTGTCCACACATTACCTATAGCAGGAAAATTATGTGACAACCTTCTTCATAGGTAGCATCCTCAAAGCATTGTCTCTCAGGTTACATTTAAAATTTATAGTTTTTCTGCCTGTCTTAATTAAATGTTACCAGTTCTTTGCCTAGTCCTGAATATGAGATTCAGAGATATAGCATTCAAATATTGATGTAATTCTATCAATTATATTAATACCTATATATTATATTAAGATGTACTGTATAAGAGTCTTTACATTTGCCTTGCTGCTTCTACAGTTTGTTCCATCTTTTATTTCTGTGTCAGGAAAATATGACAAGTTTATAAATCACACTAGATTATTGGTAGAAATTAGGGAGATCAGTGGTACTCCACAGAACCCCAGTTTGAATATTCATCGCTTAACTGTACTCTCAGCTTTCTTTCCTTGAACCAGTATCTGCTTTGATAGTCTATAACTTTCAATTTAAGCTTCATCTTTTATGTAATTTTAATATATATATATATCTTAGCATATGCCCTTCTATTCATTAGTGCTGTTGGGTTTTCTAAACCTATACTAACTGTCCTCTAGAACTCTACTATTCTACAGAAAATTCTCTAGTTTCTCTTTCATTATCATTTATATAACCTTACGTTTTGATATTATATTAATAACATTTTGTAATTATCTTACTTTTGCTGAATTGTTATACAAAAAAATCTTTCATTTCCTTCTAGGACTATAAGTAGGATAGCATCAGGACTTGGAGAAAGCTAGACTTTTCTAGAACTGCTTCTTCTATGCTAATAGTATTCTAATTAAGCTTTCTTTCCTCATCTTCACCTTTTCTTTTGTTATTCATGGTACCCTTCCTTTATCTGGATTTTGTTTTTAATAGCTCTATTAAAGGGTGGCATTGTGGCACAGTGACCAGTATTGCTGCTTTTTTAAATTATTCACTTAAAGCATTTGGCTCACTGCCTTCTAGACTTCTTGATTTAGTTTTGGAAATAATCTCTTTTGCAGAATGATATGTTTATTTAGCTGTATATATTTTTTCCAATATATCAGTGCATCCAGCAATGCACTGGTGAGCATTGCTGCCTCACAGCACTAGGGGCCTGGGTTCAACTCCAAGAATGCTAGCTGCATGGAGTTTGTATGTTCTCCCCATGTTCACATGGATTTCCTCTAGATGCTTCCTCGGTTCCTAGATGCAGTTTCCTCCCACAGTCCAAAGACATACTAGTAGATGTATTGGATTGGCAAAAATTAGCCTTGGTGTAAGTGCGTGTGTGTGTTTGTCTGTGTGTGCCCTGCAATGGACTGGCGTCATGTGCAGGGTTTATCTGGTCTTGCACCCATAACTTGCCAGGATTGGCTCCAGCTTCCCTTGTATTGGAGAAAGCAGCTAGAAAATGGATGAACAGAAGGACACCTCATTTCTTTTAATGAGAGACTCACCCAGCCTCTTGCAAATACCAGATTGACTCTATCTAATGCTACAGAAAGTGAGTGTGAAAATACATCAAGAGATTCTGTGACCCATTAGTATTTTCCATAATTATGTTTAAACAATGAATAATAAAATTATAAAACTATAAATATGTACACAAAGATATTTACAAAAACAATGAGCCCACTTTGTCCCCCACTATGCCCCTCATAAATGCATTGATACCTAATCAATACCTAATCAATACATATGAAAAATGTATATATATAGGCATATATACTGTATGTTTATATATTATTTTATATTCATATTTCTTGGAGTGGATGTATCATTTATATTTGAGTTATTAAATTTAATTTACATTTCTAAACATAATTAAGTGAATCAAATATTACTTATTCTTCATTATTTCACATAATGATATTGATTTTCTATTTTTCCAGTCTTCAAAAATCTCATTCTGATTCCTTATTCAATGTGTTGTCCATCCCATTTCGTAAACTTCACTTATTGTTTCACTCTACTTACTGATTTGATGTGCTTGTGGTTTAAGTTACGATCTTGTTATCTGCTTTAATGCAGTTATTCGCAATATTCTAAAAATATATTTATTTCAGAAAACAACACCTGTGGCGTTCTTTCAAGAAGACGGTTCTCTGGGCATACATTTACACACAGCTGACATTTATAAATAGATACAATAACTTTGATAACTTCATCCCAGAATCTATTTAAAGTTTATTTTTCAGTACCTGAAAAAAATATATTTATATAAGTCTGATATTTTGGGGGGATTGTAATACCGTGGTATTTTTTATTTTATTTTACAACTCTGTAGTTCTAATTTGTTAACTAAAAATGTAATTTAATTAAAAATGTAATAATAATCTATATTATTTTGCCTCCAAGGCCCTCTATGCAAGCAAAGAAAAACCAATAAATTACCTAATTTTGCTCTCAATCAACGCATGCTCTCAATTAATTGGCATTCAGTCTAAAATTCTGAACTTTTGTTTAAAACAAACAGACATACGAGAAGGGTCTCATTCTGAACTGTCACTGCAGAATTAGTTACTCTGATAATCCAGATTAATAGAAGCAAGAATGCTTGCATTGGAATCCCAGGTAGCCATTGTTTGACAGTTCATAAGCAGATAAATGGGGCCTTTGCAGCTTTGTATTAGGTTCATGGTAAATGGTAAATAAGTGATTGCTGTCATAGTGTACATTTATTAACAACAGGTTTAATAAACAGAAATCCTACTGTGAAATACACAAGCTAATAGTGCCTAAGACCACCACTGAAATCAATACAAGCTGAATGTATGTGTTTCATTCCTTGCTCCCAGCTTCAAGGTGCCTTTTCTTTGATAAGACCCTGGATGGTTTATTGAGCTCTAGATCCCATATAATCCCAGCTCATCCCACAGATGTTCAGTGGGGTGCAACTCTGACAAGTAGGCTATACATGACCTATGTATCACACTCTCAACATCTCAACCTGAAAGAAAGCCATTGTTACATGACCAGGATGAGGATGTGGTTTGTTTTCCTGGAATATTGATGTTGTAATGTCAGGATCAAGTGAAGTCCCAGAACTTAAACATGATGTGATCCTGTCATTTTACCACCAATCACTACAGATGGGTTTCAATAGCGACTGTATACTCCTGCCCAGGCCATAATACTTGCAACTACCTGATTGGTCTTTTGGATACAAAAATTACATGTACCTGTATATATTCTGTACTCCCACACTATAGCCACTAACATCCATCACGGTGGTCTACACAAAACCTTGATTCGTTGATAAAAAGTCCACTGTTGGTGCTTACACCACTTCACTCTGTTGTTTCAATGATCATTGCTGACCACAGGACCTCTTTATTTTCATCTGACCTGCAAACATCTACTGTTTAACTGTCATTAATAATTGTGAAAATGGAGCATGATAATATGTCAGTCTTGGAGAGTTGTCACGACTCTCCCATATCCTTGCCATCCAGTACATACCCATGTTAGACATTGCTACTGTCAACCCACTGCAAGTGACAGTTGACTGTTGATGGTGAATGAAGTGATTTAGTGCTTATGCAACAGTCATTCAAGTGTCAAGTCATAGTCAGTCATGAAATTTCCGTTCATCTGCAAGACCAAAACCATTTAATCAATAACCAAAATCTATCCACCGATCTGCTTTCTAACCACTTCATCTAATTCTGGGTTGTGAGGGAATCAGAACCTATCCCAGCAAGCACTGAGTGCAAGGCAAGATACACTCTGGACAGGAGCCCAGTCCATCACTGGACACACAGAGACAAAAATCATGTACACACTTTTTAAAATCTACTGCATATACAGTATTTTTCTAAAACTAAATATATGTATGTATGCATAGACCAATATGCTTTTCTGATGTACAGAATATTTCAAAGCTACAACCCTTCATTTTAAGAATAATTAAATATGCACTTTGCAATACAATTATTCATGCCTTAAAATAATGCATTGTAGCAGTCATTTGTACTGCAGCAGTGAGCCAAATACTTTAAAAGAAAAAGTAACTATTAAGAAAAATAAATGATGTTGTAGAACTAGCATTCCATCCATTTTCTAACCTGCTTATCCAATGTAGGGAAGCTGGGCGGGGGGAGTTGAGTACATGGGGCCTACCCCACCAAGCAATAGGATAAAGCAGGATACAGAATGGGATGCCATTCCATCACAGGGCACACAGCCCTTATAGAATCCAATTAACCTATCAGTTTCAAACCTGTCATATATAGCACACAAAGCCTTTGGGAATGGTAGGAAATGGGATATATGGGACATAGTAGTAACATAACAAAGATGGTGTGCCCTAATTGGCTGAGGCTTTCAGGCTCTGGATAGTATCTATCAACCTGCCCTGGGGACCTATAAATAGGGTAGCCCTTAGCAAGAGTCCTTGTTCTCTTGAGTAAACTGTGTTGGTATGCCTGCTGTTTCTGTAATCTGCCTGTTCAGCCACTTTTATTTTGTCAATTCAGTAAAAGTGTGAAACTGTACATAGACTGTGCCTTCTAAATTTTCCTGGTATCTTCAAAGGAAAACGCCAGCTTAGCGTTACAGGATTTTTTATCCAGTATCTCTCTTCGGTAAAAGGGAAAAGCCCATCTCCATGACGTAAATATTGATTTCAGATGGATTTGCTTATTCCTACAGAGTGTCGGAATGACGTTTACATAAAACACAACTGTATGTATTTCCATGCTCAATAAAATATGTCAGTTTCTTTGGAAATGGAAATGTCCTTGATGCGCGTTTCAATGGCAACTGTCAACAACACACACCCGTAAATACATGTTTTCCACAGACCCCAGCCACCCTCGCCATTGCGCAACAAAATGCTGTTCATGTCAAATTCTAACTGCTGAAGCAGTGTCTGTGCTGAGGTTATGGGAAACACCATTACAAAGGGGTATTTTGTAGAAAATAATGAAGCGTTACTCTTCTGAAACACCGACAATATATTTTGTGTCAGTTCGTGTACGTGTGTCCAGAAATGGCTATTTCATTCAGGCACAAATAATGAGATTGCTCATGAGGTCGTTGTTGATCTTAGTCCCCCACTTTGCTGCGTTTTGGTAGAATCCTCGGCTCTCCTATCACGTAACTGTTTCAAGGAAGCTGCAGTACTTTAACCCCCTCCATCACTTATGTTTACTTGCTTTGCAAGCACTGCCGGCAAGACTCTACGGAGTGTGTCAGATCTGATCTGACTTTAGGACTTTAACCCAGAACGGGGCTTTATCTTTCTGTCACGGTTTCTTATCTGTCCTTTTCTCTTTCCCCGCGAAGCCAGGTAGCTTCTGCAAGGGCACTCTGTCCTGTTCCTTCATCTATTGACAGCTGTTAGCTAGCCTTTAGGATGACACTAAAATCCAATAAAAACGAACCCGCTGCTGTATTTGAGCGTGTGAACAGCGTTCGGACAGCCCTCTCCGATCTGTACCTCGAGCAGCTGCTACAAAACAAGCCCAAGCCGGAGAAGGTAAGGATTTGATTCAATACAGTCATTCTTTTAAATTTTTTTTAAACCAGTACAATCTCGTTACCGTTAGCTATAGAACATGCTTAAACTACTGCTTCTGTCAATACTGGTGTATGAAGAAAATCAATAATAGCTGTAAATACAGGGGACAGGTCCAGTACTGATGGATGGATAGACGGACAATATAGGAGGCTACAGTTTGTATTTGTTCACATCTGATACGTGATCTTCTCTGGTGGGGAACATTTCTTTATCTGTTGTTTTCCTCGGAAAGTGAGTGTGTACTGACTGTGTACATAAAGGCTTTCAAACCTGGATCTGTGCAATATTACTTCGCGTTATGTTCAGAAACTCCAAAACATCACCTATTAATTGTATATGTTTATGATTAATCATTATTCATGTCTGCACATTGTGTCTGTGTAGATGTCAAAGCCTTGTTAAGTGTGACTTGTTTGTTGTAAAGTATGTCAAGAAATGTATCACCATTTATACATGCATGTTTTTTAAAAAAATAAAACATACTTCCTTTTGATATTTATTAAATTATTGTGACATCATCTTGATTTGTTGTTCATTAATCAATAATTACACACAAGTGATTAACTATCTTGGAGACCATGAATTATGAAACCTTGCTGAAACTGACACATCACCACTGTGAGGTTGGACACAATATGTGCGCCAGCTTTTTAAGTGTGAGAAGACAGCAAGACATCATTTGGGGCCAGCAGGGGGTGCTCACCCTGTGGTTCATGTGGGTCCTAATGCCCCAGTATAGTGATGGGGACACTATACTGTAAACATGCGCCATCCTTCGGATGAGATGTAAAACCGAGGTCCTGACTCTCTGTGGTCATTAAAAATCCCAGGGCGTTTCTCGAAAAGAGTAGGGGTGTAACCCCGGCATCCTGTCCAAATTTCCCATTGGCCCTTACCAATCATGGCCTCCTAATAATCCCCATCTATGAATTGGCTTCATCACTCTGCTCTCCTCAACACTGATAGCTGATGTGTGGTGAGCGTTCTGGCGCACTATGGCTGCCATCGCATCATCCAGGTGGATGCTGCACATTGGTGGTGGTGGAGGGGAGTCCCCATTACCTTGTAAAGTGCTTTGAGTGGAGTTTTTAGAAAAGCGTTATATAAGTGTAAGCAATTATTATTATTATTATTATTATTATTATTATTATTATCATTTGCAGTGTTCACCTCTTTTCATCAACGTAGCAGAATTAGGTGGTGTTAGCAACACCTCAAGTAGTCTTGCCAGCAGCAGAGCCTTGGTAGTGATCGATCAAAGTTGTGTGTAGCCCACTCTAATGGATGCCAGTTATTGTCATGTGGTGTAGACTCACAGAATAATGCAGTCAATGTTCTGTATAGTTGATTGGGAGTCATCACAGAACTCTACTTGTGATTGATGGCAACTACATTGATCATGTCCCCGGACCTCACTTGCTGCCTTTCCTGTGGTCTCATCTAAATATGTCAAATATCCAGCAGCACAAGGCATGTCCTTCATGCTGCTCGTGTTACAACGACTTTTTATGAAGTGAGAATTTAACGGATATGCCACGGATGTCCGTGTCCCTGTCCATGTCTACTTGCCAGACATGAAGCCCCATTGAATATATGTGGAAAGAGCTGGGGCGACGTGGCTTCTAGGGCTCAGAGACCAGTGAAAAGCCACATGGTTGTCCAGGCAAGAAGTATGAAGCAGAATCTTACAAGATGGAATCTGCAACCTAGTCAAAGCATTTATTGTATATGTTCAGCGTGTATTGTTTCCAGCACTGCTCACACAAGGTTCTGCTTTGTGACTTTCACAGTAAATGCCCTGTTGACCCTGCTGATGACATAATTCCTTTTGATGATAAGGATTTATTTTGAAGAACTAACATTTTGAGAGTCTTTGACATTGCAGCTCATGAGGATCTACTGTGAAATTAGACCAATTAAAAAGGGAAACCTAAATACTTAATCTGTGATGCTGGGCTTTTTTGGGATCATTTCTTGGCTCACACAGTCAAATGCTTTTCTTTTATTCTTTCTTCTTATCAACTGTCAGATGTTGAGGTGTTACTTTTTCTTGGGGTTCATGTAGGATGAACAACTAGCTGTTGAACAAAAGAACAAAGTTTACAGCGACGTTGCTACTTAAAATTTTGCCTGTCAAGAAAAAAAATGTATAGCCAGTTTCAACACGTTTGCCTCAGCTGATTCCTTTGTGAAATAGTGGGTGATTAAAATCCATTCTTGTTGAGAAATCCATCTGCACATGAACTACATCAGTGATTAGTAAGCAGATTTCTACATACTCTTATAAAAGAAAGTGACTCTGTGAATATGCATGGCACTGATACAAGTTCTCATAGTTGCCCAAATTGTTCTTAGACACTAGATTCTATGTTGCATCCCATTTTCCACAGACATAACGTTAGCACAATTAATATTTTGGATATTGCCAACCGTAAGTGCTAGTTATTGTAATCAGTTGCGTGCCAGTTTAGCCTCTTACCTTATATTCTAGGTGAATAAAAACTTGATGAATCATTGTTTTGGCTACTTCAATAATCTATCATCCCCATACTTTTTGAGGGTTCAAAAATGTCAGGGACTTTTCTCAAATAGTAGGAATACAAAGTACTGTTTCAACTTAATGCATAGCTTATATTACACATTCATGCTTTTATATTGGTTTAATCTGATCTATTTTTTCAATGTCTATTCATGTCTTAATTTCCATTAAGAAAAAGATGAGTTCAAGGTATACTTTTACCAATGGCTAATGTGGAAACTGTACAAGAGTTTGTACTTGTATGCCATTTAGGAGGTGAAGTAATCTATTTTTACTTTCAACCAGCTGTTGAAATGTAAACACACTTTAAGTACTGTCGCTTATCTGCAAAGTAAGCATTTCAGAGATTTTAGTATCACTCCATTTTACCCTGTTTATCATCCATTACACTTCTTCTGCCATTTTTAAATGATAATGAGACTTGAGGCTCAAAAATCAATTCTGTCTGCAGTTTAAATTCCAGCGATATCAGTGTTTGAGGCTTAAACTCAGTGCAGGAAATTCTTCTTGGAAAACTGATAAAAAATAAAAAAGATAAAGAAATCTGTGTGTATTTATGATGACAATTAAGTCCTTACGTTTAGTTTCAAATACCTGAGTGAGAAAATATATATTTTTGTACATTTCAAAAGGATATCTCCATCAACCAATGCAAAGTGCAGTTGTTTTCACTTAGCATCCTGTAACAGTTTGGGAGCTTTTCCTATAAAGAAAAGAATGCCAGTTTAAAATGTATCCTTTGATTTAACCAGTTCTTTGAAAAGCTGTTCATCAGGTGAGGTGTTTAGACGTATTAAATCTGTATTTGACTACAATGTGCTTGGTCCATCATGTTACTACAGGATTAATATACTGTACCGAGCTATGTCACAAATATTCTAAGGTGAACACATTGAAACTTGTAGTCTCATCTTATTTCATATGACCTTCTGAAGGGAAGTAAGAAATTTTCTAGGGAAACAACATCTACTCCCTAGCAGCTGTTGCTAAATATCACATTTTAGTTTTGGTTATATATAATAAATCTCATGGTTCCGGATATGGATGCGGGAATACAAATTGTGTAAAATATCTTTCTGTTAAACAATATTTTCTAATTGGATTTTTTGCAGTATTTTCACAGCTCTCAGTACTGTACTTAGTACAGTTCATTTAAGTAATTGAATTTAAACTCTCCGAACAATGGGCATAAAAGTAATAATATTTGATTATATTTTTGGAAATGTGTTTCCTTCTTTTCATCAAAATTACAGTTAAAAGAAATAAAAATCAGTAGAAGGAGAGGAGGATATAGTGTGTAGAGGATGGAGTTTCTGATATTTTCCTTATCTTCTGTATACACTTTCCCCCTGAATGAATGTTCAACAATTTACAGTACTTGTCGTGACAAACCTACCGCACTCAGTGTTTCGCTGGACTGTTCTGAATCGGTTGAGAAATGGGAACCGCAGTAGGACACAATGTTCTTGTCTATAAAGAGATAGGGAGAGGATGTGTTCAGCCTTGTTGGCACCTAAGTGTGTAAACTATCTTTTAAAGGAATATGGGTGATGTATTACCTGGCACGTCAGTCACTATATTAAATTTCCTAGAA
This sequence comes from Atractosteus spatula, assembly GCF_055471065.1. NCBI lineage: Eukaryota > Metazoa > Chordata > Actinopteri > Semionotiformes > Lepisosteidae > Atractosteus > Atractosteus spatula. The sequence goes on from NC_142714.1 coordinate 37,699,977, forward strand.
CATTTATTTATTGCAGGTCTCTGTAAGTGTGTCCAACCATTCCTGATAACATAGTGAGCCTCCTCTCCCCTTTTCACAATCGGGACAGCTCAGAGACGTATATTTATCTCTTCCAGCATGTAATTGAAACTCAATCAGAACTTTTACAAAAGAGAGAATGAATTCTTAGCCATTTGTGTCTTAAAACACTCTGTAATTTTGTACTTCTTAGTATTTCAGTAAGAACATTTATGTACTTCCAAGCTTTGTGCTAGAAGGACCTGACAAAACATGTTTCAAGCAGAAAATATTTGACCTTTTTTTGCTGTGTTCTTTGACAAATTGTTAGAGGGATAAAGGTTTCCGTAGTGTCAGTTTATTTTTGTCATTGTGTTATGGATTGCAGAATCGGCCTGCTCTGTGCACTGAGTCATGTCATAAAGCAGAACAGTCATCGAAGCCAAGACTACAGCCATGTCTAGTATTAGTAGGTTTGCCTCAACAAGTTTTTAAACCTCTTAGCTGTAAAAACTGCCTTTGTCCTGAATACAGTTGAGAGACAGTTCTATAACTTGCTATTCAATATTGGTACTGGAATCCTGAAGTTATCCTATTATAAAGCTTATTTTTGTAGTTATTTATGTACAGTGACCTTTCTACCTAGATACAGAACATTTGTTAAAAAAAGGGGATGCAGTACCTCTCTGAAACACATACAATACAGAACACTCAAAAGATCCTTCCATCTGATTACAGAGGTTCAGGATAGTACATTGGTAGTGGATGGTTATTACAAGACATGAATATTTTTGTTTTGCTTTATGCAATGTGGTTTTTACTGAATTATTAATGGGACATGGATAGGTCCCCTGGGATCCTTGAGAGTGTTCACACAAATTAATACACTCTTAACAATGCTCCATACTTTAAGCACTATGGTAGGAGAGTAAACATATCTGGTGTGGCTGGAATATAGTATGAGCTAAATTAGGATAAGCAGTAGCTCTTAATCTTCAAAAGGAAAAGAACGATGTCCATCTCCTGCTTTCCTCAGATATCTCATTTCATCTGGGTGGTATATGCTATTATATGCATCCAGGCTTCTTTTTCTTTGATTTGTCATCCAGAACGAAGCATTCCAGTAAAAGCAGTTTCTGAAAGTCATAAAAGTTCATTTATATGGATTTTACAATCAAAATAGTACCTGAAAAAGTTTTTTTTTAATCAATAGCTTTTAAAAAATTCACAGAGAAATAATGAAGTGAAACACTATGTTGGCCTAGTAAATTTATGCTATCCAAGTGGGCTTTTTGGATTGTAATGAAAGTTTGTTGCTGTTTACACAACAAATGTTTCTGTAATTTAAGCAGAAATAAAACATAAAATCAGGTATCAAAATAACACGAAAGTGTTTTTAATGTTGAATGTTTAACAAAAAAGTGTCCATCATACCTTTCTCAACCTTTTTTTAATCCCTTTCTTTAATTTAATTCCCTCTTGTTTGTTATTATGCTAAGAAACCTTCAGCAGAGTTAAAAGACATCTATGGAAGAGTTTCTTTCTGCTGTGACTGAACAAGTCAGCAGTTTACATGAAACAGGAAGTTTAAACCAAAGCTGTTAACAACAGGACAGCTGCAAACCACCAAAGTAATCCACGCCAGCAGTCTTGCCTTTTTTTCATGTGACCCATAGCTTAATGAAATTCAGAAACAGGAATTAAACACAGATTTAGAACCACATGTTCTGATGCTTCTGCACAGTACGTCATAGAAACTGAATCTCCCATTCCTTAACTGTCAACACAGAGGAACTAATACCCATTGCCTTTTCTTGTAGTTCTGTTTCCAAGGTCTTCTCACAAAATGATTGCAACCTTCTGAAGGAAAACAGAATAATTTGACTTTACCATGTTTAAAACATCTGTTCAGCCATTTTCAGTAGCTGTTTTACCCTTAAAGAGTTACTTTAAGATGGAGCCTATCCCTGCAGTAACAGAGTTCAATGTGGAATACCAGTCTATTGCAGGTCACACACGTGCACTCACATAGACACACAGCGGGCAATTTAGATATACTAGATAACTGAAGACAGCATGCCTGTATAATTTAGAGGAAACTGGAGTATCCAGAGACATCTCACAGTGGAAAGATTGTTTTTTTTTTTATCTAGAAAATGTAAAATGATGTACTTTCTTAGGTGAGTCTAATCAGGTTGCTCTTCTAATTTGAACGGATCTGGCAAAAACTAATAAGATAGCTTTATTGGCCATATACAATTTGTTATATTGGGAATTTGTCTTGTCACATACCCCAACTTGCTCTCCATGAGACACACAGACAGGGAAAGAAGCTTGGGGTCAGAACGTGGGGGCAGCCATTTATATGGTGCCCCTGGTGCAGTTGGGGCTAAGGGCCTTGCTCAGAGGCCCAACGGAGTAGGATTTCTCTGTCAGCCGCGGAACACGAACCATCAACCTTCCAGCCACAGGCGCAGATCCTTAGACACAGAGCCACTGCACCGTCCAATGTGATACACTCTTCCCTTGTTTGTTCAGAGCTTGGGGATTCAGGGAAATGAAAAAGTCATTAATAATGTGCACCGTTTCATCCCAATGTGCTCTATTTTTTGTGTCTTTTTCTTGTTTACATTATTGTGCAGACACAGATCTATCCCTGTTTTGCAGGGTATTCCCACAGTAGATAAAGGAATTGTACTTTAAGTTGGGTACATTTATCCAGGTTTAAATTTTCTCTCACACATCTTCGGTCATACTGTACTGGCATCAGTAAGTGGTGATTCCTATAAAAAAACAGCAAATGATTGTTACAGAGAATTGATCTTTGCCTTGATAAAAAATATTAGTAGGTATTGCATGGAGAATTAAGATTAGAAAACAACTGTAACTGAAAGTGGTAAAATGCTGTTGGTGACCATCTTTTTCTTTCAAGAATGTGATGTGTTAAATCCTTAACCATATATAAAAAGGCTCCTTTTTGATCTTTTAATTGCTCTTATTGAACATGCGCACTTTTTAATCAGTGTCGAAATCTGCTATAGTAATCTCTTCATTAGCTGACTGAGGGAATTTTGCTGTTAAAAGGATTTCATTATCCAACCTTTAGACTAATGTTTGGCTGTTTCCTAGTAGCTCGTGTCTTCCTTTCGTGAGTACAGACTGTATCAGTCAGCACTTTACAGGGAACTTTACTGTAGGCGTTCCCCAGATAAGAATCCACATTTTAAGCCCAAGGGCTTGCTTACTGTGTGTTTTTGATCATGACAATAGTGAAAGTGCATTTCAGGTTTAGATTCCTGGTAGCAAGGTTTTCAATTTAATAGTTAATAAATTATAAGAGATATTGTTGAGTTTCAGTTTAGTTAAATTTTGTTAGGCCAAACATCTCTTTCATTTTAGATTCTTTTGGAAGAACAATATTTTTAATAAACAAATGGACAGGCCTCTGCCTTAGGTTTGAATAACTACGGGCAGATGAGACAAAAATGAAAACTGTCAAACTCATCAATCCATTGATCACACACTTTGGGAATAGGGGGTTTTGTCATCCTGGAGGGAACGAAATGCTGCAAAATGGAGTGAAGATGATCATTTAGTACCACTAAATAGCAATTAGCTTTGCTTTTGCCTTGTAAGGGAATGAGTGCACACAAGCCATGCTAGCAAAAAGTGTCCCCAAACATTATGGGACCACCAGAATCCTTTACTATCAGAACTAAGCACTCAGGGCTGGGTTTGGAATAAAGAGAAATAGAGAATCTGTTCTGTGGAGGATGTCAAGTATGTAAAAATTTTATTGGCCATAAAAGGCCATAATATTATTTCTTGAAAACTCTTTAATGCACATTATCCTTTCAGAGAAATGCATGATGATGACGTCATAACACAAAACATGTGAATGAAAGATTATTGTGCAGACTCAAAGCAATCTTTGTGCCATAGCTCTGAATAATAGGGTGTCAGATGAAATCCTATTGCGTGGGAAGACAACGTAGAAATATTGTATGCATCTCTGTGCTTTAGCTTCTGATTTTATACAGTATACTGAAATTATATTTAGTTTCTCACTTGGCTCAACTAGTAAAGGCATAGGCTATGAATGTAGATTGGGCTTCATGTTCAATGTAACGAACAGTTCTTTCCGGACCCTATGCGGACGACACAGTCCGACGGAATGGGGGAACACTAGGGAAAAGTCATGCAGGAAAACGGGGCTGAAGACAAGGGGGCGTGTCCAAGGTGCGCTGGTGCACGGGGGAGGCGTGGCGTGGCCGAGGCGAACAATCCCAAAGAGTAATCCATAGAGTATCCAAAACATGAAGGTAAGTCCAAAACCAGGAGATCCATCAGAGGAAGGAATTAAAAACCACGAAGGCCGGGTCGGAACCGGCGGACGGGGAACAGGAACGGGAACAGAGGTTAAAACCTTAACGGGACCAGGCGCTTCCTGGTCCCGGACTCGCATGATATGGAAATCAGATGCGGAGCCCGGATGAGCGTCAGCGCCTGGCTTTTAAGGTGGGCTGGGAATAGGGAACAGGTGCAGAGAATAAAGTCTTAGTGAAAGGGCTGGAGCACCCTTAAGGAGGGGGGACTATAATCGTGACATTCAAGACATCACAGGTTAAATTATGAGTCATGTCACTAGGTAGTTTGGAGCTAAATTAACCAGGAGGCAATGCACACTTGACTTAGAACCCCTGGGGATAGGACTGGCGATATTCTCTCCAGGGCTTTCTTAGCTCTGAGTGAAACAGCTCCCCCTGTTTATTCATGTGCTCCTGCAGGCTTGCAATGGTGTAAGTGAGGGACTACCCCACTGACAGCCCACTGAGTTCAGAACTTCCATTTCATCTCAGCAGAGCTTCCTAATTAATTTCATAATGGGTGGACAAATTGGGGAATGCTATCTGTATCTCATATATCCAATTTGGAACATAATTGCAGTTCATGATTGGATGTACATATGATACAAAATTAAGAACATGAGGACATAACAGGTGATTCTAACTTTATAAAAAAATATGGAATCCTGAATATTCCAATTTTATTATCATTTTGAAAAGAGCAGTTGTGAATATCTCACCTCTGATATCTTAAATGAATTTTTAAGAACAGCATTTAGTGAACTTTGCACTATTTAGTGAATTCTAAAGAACAAGAGTTTTGTACGTTTTCCATTCAGTTATTTGAAAGGGTTAAAATGTCCTGAGTCACTTTTTTCCTGTGTGGGATTGTTTCCTTTATTTCAGTAATTCTCCTTAAAGCATTTAACAGCTTGTTTTGTTGTGAAGAACTTAGGCGTGTCCACTCTGAAAGACTATTTTAGTTTCCCAGCCTTCTGCTTTTTAAACCAAGCTAGTGATCCTAATGCTCAGTGGAATTAGGAGTGAGATATATTTCCTTGCAGCTGCTTTCCTCTTTGTTATAGAGATTTGGGTGAACTAGTCCTTGGTAAGAGTGAAAAAGGTTAATTGCTTGGTCAATATTTGGTCAACACACTGAAACCAGCTGTTTGCTTTAAGAGGGTAATTTCAGCTCTATTAAAAACATACTTGGAAATGTTTTTTTTTACTGTTCACACAAGCAATTACTCACATGCTATCCATCTAAGAAATCAATAAATTCAGCAAATGACATTTTTTATGTCAAACAGCCAGAAATGAACAAGCTGAATGACCCAGTGAAAAAGATTGGGAGAATATTAAACGAGTCAAGCTAGTGTGCTTTTGGGTGAACCCTATATTCTAAATCCAGCAGGAATGTTTTATCTATTCTATAGGTTGTTTACATAAACAAAGGATAGTGCACCTTTGTTGAGAAACTTGAATTATATAATACAAGCTTACATCATCCATAAACTCTTCCAAGGTGATATAGAAAAGAATGTTGTCAGGTTAATTATTTTAATTGCAAAAGTCACACTTTTCAAGGAATTATGGGTTAATTCCTTACATTATGGGTCCAACTCTGAACATGATTTATGTGCTTAAAGACCTTGATAATTTATAACTTATCAAGTTGCCCTGTAGCTGTGATATCATTCCAGACATAAACCTTGATTCTATACAAACCAAAAAACAACAGAGAAATAACAAAAAGTAACAACTACTTTTTGTAATTGCAGCCTAAATCAATATTATACAGTAGTTTAATACTGTTAACGTTGATATAACTAAATACACTGAATAAGCATATCCCAAAGAATTTTCTTTTGATTTTAATCTGTGATTTTATGCAACACTGCCTACAATACTATAGATTGAAAGACCAGTACAATCGGTGTAAGAAATGCATATTTATGGGATAGACCATTTTCTATTTAACAACATAAGAAGCACTGTGCAAAGAGACTTTCAGACTGTAAATTCGTTTGGGTTTTAAAAAAATGACAAGAATATATTTCTTAAATTTACTGACCACAAAATGAACAGCAACCACAAAAAGACGAGGATTAACACAGCCACACTATCTGAACCATTTGACAGTGGTATTAGGACAAGATTATTTTGTAATGAGTTTAAAACTTTTCCAAAGACAGAATACCTATATCACTATCATTCCTTTTCAAATACAGGGTGCCATTAAACTCGAGAAGTAGAAAAGGCTTATACTGTATAAGTAATCTTAGATTATTATAACTACTCTTTTATTAGACACATACACCTAACTTGTATCTATCTGAGTAGTGTGCATGTTGTGTACAGAGACGCTAGGGCAAGTTTAGTCAAAAAGTCACAAGAATAGTGCCTCAAAATAGTGGTGAGATGTGCACCTGAACAGTAGGGTAGGTTATGGTGATGTAGTATTTTTCCTCCATCCGTTTTCTAATCCCATCGTGCAATTCAGGGTTGCAGGGAAACTGAAGCCTATGCCAGCAAGCAATGATCACAAGGCGGGATACACCATGGATGTGATGCCTATCCATCAAAGGGCAGACACACAGACACAAACACAGACATGTACACAGAAATTGGAGCACCCAAAGGTAACCCACACGAACACAGGGGGAACATATAAACTCCATGTGGATAGCACCTGAGCTCCAGGCAGCAATGCTAATCTTTGCACCGCTGTGCCACCAGTACTTTTCATCTACAATTTTATATGTACCAACAGCAAGGAAACATTAGATTACACAAAGCCTAATGTAATCAATGCTATTGATTGAGTTTGAGGGGGTTCATTTTGCTGCAGAGCTTTTTGTGGTTAAATAATGTGTAAAATCACACACACCATTAGCAGCTCCAGAGCTGAGTGTGAGTTAAAACACAGGTGTATAATCGGTATGAGGAAAAAAATCGGGTTTATGAAAAACCAGTGTTCTGCATTTTATAGATATACGCTATTGTTCAAAATCAATTACAGCTCTCCAAGAGTCTGCTAATTAGTTGCTGCTTTATTACAGAGTGAATGGATCATCCCACAGGAACTATTCATTTACTTGGAATAAATTATACTCAGTTTTAATAACTCTCATTTCTTTGTGAGCATACATAATAGACCTGTCTGTTTACATTCAGACAGGCTCCTTTCAAATGTGCAGTCTTCTTTTAAATCCACAAGCAGAAGTTAATAGACACTGAAGGTGTAAACAATACTTTGAGCTGTATACCGGACATAGCCAAATGAATCACATTACTTTTGCTTGGGCTGGTCCGTACATTTTCAACATCTAATATTACTGGACATAGCAAAATGAACCATATTACTGTTGCCTGAGCTTGTCCCTGGATCTTAAATGTATTATTTTACTTGTCTTAGGAAGTGCAGCCCTTTAAAATACCAGTTAATGAGATTGAGTTCCCTGTTTATTATTGTTACAGTATCTTTTTTAAATACACAGGAAACTGGTGTACAAAAAGGATGTAAGACCTTTAATCACACTGGTCTTCAGGCCATACAGTAAGGATGTTATTTACCCCAGAAGATTAATTTTTATTCAAGGACAGAAATGATCTACAAACATTTAACTCCAGCCTTCAAAAGGCAATTTCTTTTGTCTGAAAATGTGGTCAAATAAGTGTGAAAAGGGAAAACATAGTGACTTAAGAAATCACTGTGCCACCTATTAATTATGAAATAAAGCATTCTTCTGTTTTCAATAAATACATTTTCCAGTACAGGGCCACAGTGAGCTCAAGCCTAACCTGGCAGACAATGGGCTCAAAGCAGGATACTGTCTAGATAGGATGTCCATCCATTCCATGGCAGAGCACACATACTCCCACTCATACAGGGAGCGATTCCTAGACAACAGCTAACCCTAGACAGCGTGTCTTTGGACTGTAGGAGGAATCCAGGGAACTTGGCAGAAACCCACATGGTCATGGAAAACTCCATGCAGAGGGTCCGCAAGGCCAAGCCCAAGCCCAGGACCCAAGAGCTGTGAGACAGTTTTAAAATCATTTAAAATCAACAAAAACATGAGTAGTGTCACATCATGGAAGAACACTGCTCTTCTCCCTTCACCATTAAATCTCCGGCATATCACTACAGAGCTTGAAGTGTGTCAAAAAATGAATGGGTCAATAAGTGCTGGTTGGACAAGCCTTGTATTTTTCTCTGTGTGGGTAAAGGGCTTGATGCTGTGAGCTGAGACACAATTGGTGATTGCAGAAGGACAGAGTATTGGCTGCACAGTGTCATTAAACCATGTATAAAATATTGGTGTAATTCTAGTCAACAGTTCATATAGTACTAAATATTCTGGGGAAATCCTTATTTTGATGTGCATATTAACAGAAGAACCTATACAGAACAATAACTGGGAAAATGGCAGAAGCTATATCATGTTGTACAAGGGTGTTTCTTTCTGACTTTTCATTGTTGATTATCTAGGATGAAGTAGTGTCTCCTTCTTGTCTTTTTAGATGGCGTACTCCTTTCCCAGTTGAATAGTCGTATGGTTTTGAGACGTTGTGTATCTTAAGGGAGGCTTAGGGGATCGTAAGATAATAATACTGCACAGGAAGGAAGAAAATCCCTGGCACCAGTTTATGTTTCCTTGAGGTGGCTGCAGTAGATTACCAGCTGTCCTCACTGATAACACAACATTCTACATTTATCAATCTGTTTTTTAAATGTTTCTTCAATGGATGCATGACAGTGCATTTATTTTCAAATTTTCTGTATTCCTTGTAAGGTTTTAGAGCAGACTACTGTGCAGTTCTCCGTAGTGATTAAATGCTTACTATCCTGAAAAAACTACCTGCAAGGTCAATGGGAATGACTATTTGTATGATAATTGAATAGATTACATATAGTTCTGCAGTATTGTATAATGCATGGTTATTTTTTTCTTCATGATTTTACCACAGTTCTCAAATGATAGGACATAGACTTACTGAACCCTTGTTTGTGCGTGTCACATCATAGATATTTAGATATCTATGCTTATATAATGAGACCATGGTAGTGGAAGAATGCATGTCAAAAGCTATAATACATAATACATAGACTTAGATTTGCAACCATATGCAAATGTCTTCAGTTGAGATATGATTGCCACAATGCTATTAACCTTTGGCTTTCTGAGATTTGTCAGCAGTCACATCAGCATTATCATCAAAAGTCACTGGCCTGCAATTTGCTGATGTGTTTCAGCAAAGAGGTTGTAAAAGTCATTTATGATGTGCAGTAAACCATGCACAGTTGTGTAATGGGAGAGAACAGTGAGAGCTGTAGAAGCTCCCTTTAAGTAAGAGGTGCTGCATATAAATGGGCAGTTTCAACACACATTGATCAGCAGTTTAATCAGTAGCTAATTTAAACACACTGTAACTTACCATTATAAAAATATTGTCTTATGTCTATTATGATTGTACCTATTGTCATGCATTTCATCGTCATTTAAATGGCTTTATATATAAATCAATATAAACTGATTCTATCAGAATGAAATTGCTTTTTAAAAATTCTTGTTAAATTGGAAGGCAAGAGGACACACTGCAGTTTAGGTTCAACCATCAGCAGAAAAAAGAGATTGACTATGCATTAAACTGTGAAGCAAATGCCAAATGAGTTCCATCTGAGTTCCATCTTGGCATGCTGTGATAAAATATCCTGTAATTACTAAAAAGAAATATTTTCATGCACTAGTATTGCACCTGACAAAAACATACAACAAACTAGCAATTAATTTTCCCTGAAATGGATATGAAAATGATTATACTGATGCAAATGTTTGTAAGATTGTACAAATACTTTTGTGGATGATTATTAATTGTAATTTCAAAACTTGTTGCATAACAGTTATTGTCTAAATAAACACTGGACACTGGAATAAACACTGGAACTAAGAAGTACCATGAGAGTAGTGTTCTGTTTAGCTGCAGAATGATGTTCTACTGAGTACGTTAACTGGCTTGGCTCACTGTAAATGTAATAGGCAATTTTAGCTTTACAGGGGACTTGCTTTTTTTATTAATGTTGTTCTTCAATTACAAAGCCCTGCAGGCTGGCCATACAGCACTTAGGTGCACATATAACAGCTATACTTAATCTCCCTCATTCTTTTCAGTGCTGCCTGGTTAGTTATTAAAACCTAATGATTAATTAAAGATTAATTTTTAACCCACAGCACATGTTGATACTTTAACCTGCTAATTAAATATAGCAATGTGTTCAGCTGTGAGGAGAGCCACAGAGTATTGTGAACAAGTACTAATGAATAAAAATGTGCTTGTCATAGTAACCTTCCCAGTGTTATTCCAGTCTTGATTAAAGGCTGTTTACTTAAGTTTAGTACGGTCAGAACATAACATAAATGTTTGGATGTGAGGAATCTTTAAGTGTATGTTCAGCAAAGCATATCTTCTCTTTTCAGGCGGTAATGCAGACAGAGAAGGCCACAGGTAAAGAAGTGTATACAAATGGGAGTGCTGATTCCAGTCTCATGAATGGCAAAGAAATGAACAAGATGCGTCTGGTGCAGTTTGAGAAAAACCCTGCACAGCCTCTGGTAATAAGTTGTCTCATTGCCTTTAAAATTAAATACTGAAACACACCCAAAAAATCCTGTTCATTTTTTGTAGTTTGTTACAATCTCCTGACAAGAGCATGTGTACCTTTTGAAAAATATGGATGCTAAAAGGAAAAAAAAACAGGTTGGTTTATTTAGTTACCAAGGCCTGCATTGCATTATCAACTGGCTTAAGATCTGTCTTTTAAAATGGCTTGTTTTAGGTGTTTATGAATTCAGTTCAAATAAGCACTCCCCAAATGAGCTACCTATATTATCACCTACTCATAGTCCAAAAACCACTATAGAAAAGTTTTGTCTAAAATCCAGGAATTATATTTGAGATGTGTTTTCTCCCCTGATTTGTTTCTTCAAGTCTTTGATGATAATAAGGTGGAAAGAGAGAAAATACTGGATTGTAGCTGTAATCCAGTGCTTTGCATGGTATGGGGGCTAGAGGGTATTCAACACTACAAAGTAAATAAAAATAAAAGAGCTCATTAAAAAAGTCACTTACTCTAAATCATAAAACCAAATGGAATTTATGGAATTGGATCTGTTACCATAAAGGTTTTTACACAGCAATGAATTTATCACAAATTTATGGACAGACAAAAAATATCCCCCCCAGTGTAACAAAATCAAAATTAAACTTAAAATGCCCGCAGGGATTCATCATGTATCATTCTAAAAGATTTATGGAACACTCCACTACTTCTTATTCAGTAGTCTGGGCCAAATCCTAATTAAGACAAAGTAAAGATCTGCTTTAAAAATACTTTGAGGATTGCTTTGGTGTCTTAACTTTCCTTGCCGAGAAAATGCAACTCTGGCTATGTGGGCGCAGTTATGGGAACCCCTCCTTTGATAGTTGAGCCAGGAAGCTGCAGGGGTGGAGGCAGGGGTACAAACGATGGTCTGTGACCCGCTCTAGAAATGTTATATTTCTGTACTGGAGAGCAGAAGTGCATGAGATCACAGTTTTGATCTTCTCCAGACCCTCAATTTAAAACTGCATTCAAAACAACAGATGCAAACTTAGTATGGCAATGAATATTTTCCCAGCGGTATTTTAGCAGTTTTTATATCTGAGTGTGTTTTTGCTTGGACTGTAGGGGGTCACTCTGAAATTAAATGAGAAGCAACGATGCACAGTGGCTAGAATACTTCATGGTGGAATGATACATAGACAAGGTACAGTTTCTATCTTATCATCTAAGGATTATTTACTAGTGAATGCTAGTCAACATATTGACATACTGTATTTCCCATTGGAACAAGTAAAGGTTTATTCCATGCTGAAAAGAGAAGAAAAGAAACACAACGTTTCAGCTGTTGACACATGAAGAAGGCTGCACAACTTTTCTTCTCTTTTCAGCATGGAGTAAACCTTTACTTGTTCCTTTGCAGCCTACGCATGCTGACGCAGCTAACTACTTGAACATCATATACCCCATTGGGCACGTTTGAATTAAAATCAAGCCGTATAATAAGATTTTACAGTATTAATGCACAGAAATCTACTCTCACAAAACAAAGCAACATGGAGGCAGCTTAAACAACCCCTATCTTTAGTATTCTTTATTATTCCTCTTTAGTATACCCTTAAGTTTAGTATCCACAGAAAGTAGAATCAGTGACCCAGTGTATTTTGTTATTTTTTTAACATAAACATGAATTGTCAATGCTACTTGCATACAAATTATAATAAACAGCAGTGGTTTCTGAAACAGCAGGCTTTTCACGTGGTGAACAACCCCTTTGGAAATTAAATAGTTCAAATTCTCTTCAATGTGCCCTGAGTTCTGCCTTGGTGCCAACTTCTCTTGAAACGGCAGGGGTATTACAAGGGTGTAATATCTTTGTCACAGTAACTTTGGGATGTTGGGAGCAGGAGTTAAAAAAATAAGCAAAAAAATCGTATCGACTTTACTGTGTAATAGGATTTTTAAATACCATAGAGTGCTTGAACAGGGTTTTGCGAAATCCATTCACATTTCTCTCAGACAGGCTATTTGTACTTCCCAGGTTCACTCCATGAGGGGGATGAGATTGCCGAGATAAATGGGAAGAGTGTAGCCTACCAGTCAGTGGATCAACTGCAAAAGATGCTGGTACATACAGGCTCCTCCACATTTTGTGATTATTGTAAATTGTGCTCTTATGCAAAAACACAAATGGCTGTCGTTCATAGTATAATGACTTGTTCTAAAAATAATAAAACCATGTAATTTGAAGCTATTGGAGCTATTGGACAAGTTTTGAAGTCTCGCTCTTCCATTATGAAAATTTATCTTTATAATATAGTCTGCAGTCACTTGAAGGAAAGAAGGAATCTGCCATTTCAGTGTTCCTTCGTTCTGTTAACCTGTCTTGACAATTTTGACTATAGAGAACTCCATGTATTAGAACTTAAATTTCAAAAGTTTGGTTTTCCTGCTACTTGGACCAGACATTTGTCAGCACTAAATAGCTCCTAATGCAATATTTCTTTCAATATTTTAAAATAGAATATCTGTTTTGATCCTACTTTACGTGGATGTCTATGAATTATCCAATATCTGTCTTTACAGAAAGACACAAATGGAATTGTTACCTTAAAGATTATCCCCAACCAACAAAGTCGTTCTCTTGCATTTGAGGTAAGCAATGTTCTTAATTTTGTGATTACTCTCAATTCAAGGTTTATCTAGGTATGCTTTTACATGTACAGTACAACAGATGTCAAGATATTGTATGTTTTTTATTTTTTAGATAGGACATACAGAAACAATGTATGTTTGACATCCATCACTTGTAAGATATTTGTTTTGGCTTACTATCAATAAAACTAAGTTTTTTGTTTTATCATCTTTAATTCTATAAATGATAACCTATTCTCATCCATTTTGATGGCCGGTCATGTTTGACAGGTTAGTAATAAAGAGTGTGAAGACATTCTGTGGCCACTACAGCTACAGCATTATATATTTGCAGAGATTTCACAAGATCACTTTCTCTTTGTACCTCTTATCATTTCTTCCCTTCGAACTGAAAGTACCAGAACCTTTATTTTAAACATAAAATAAGGACTTTAGTGTTTTAGAAACTTTAACTGTTTTAATTTCCAATTGTTCATGCTTTTCTTTTGTGTTTAATTAAGCAACAGCCATAAAAATACAAGTTTTCCATGTGCATGGCTGGAAGATCATTTATTTTCTGAGAGCTTTATGCATACCCCTGACTTTCCACACAGCAGGCAGAAAAGCCTAATAATAATCATGGGTCTCTTCATGCTGGCTCAGTTATTTATATGTATTCCTGTGCCAGCCTGTTTTGGACTATGAAGCATTTACAAAATATGGGGTGAGGCAGTGGATCATTTGTTTAAGCAACTGGAATTGTCAGGGGATAGTGGGTGTGGAACTGCAGGATGGAGGGAACTATACTTACTTTTGTGTAGGAAAAATAACTGCAGATTATTTTTGTATTTGTGTAATAGTTGATACTGTTTTCTGCTTTTGTTGTTCTGCTCTTCATGTTTTGAAGAAATCGCTTATTTTTTTAAACAACATTTGTTCTTTATCAGGCATGTCTTCTTCTTGCCCAATGAAAGGAACAGGTGACTATCCAATCATTAGAAGTCAGTAGGAGCTTGTAGATAATTACTGCGTCCTTTTAGAGCACTAACGCTTTTTAAACTTAAAAGAAAGTCTGCTTTCATTCTGCCATCTGCAGGTTATATAATTTACAGAATACTGTAGAGCCCTGATTAAGGATAAGCTGGTTTGTTCATTTGTGTGGTAGTAGAAGAAATGGTAGTCAAGTTGCTATAGAAGAAAATGTGAATTGCTGCTTATAAAATGCAGTTTTATAAGCATATGCCAGCATTTTTTCTGATTACGTTTTTATGTTAAAAAACTGAAGTAGGACTGTCTTGTGAGTATTACTGTTAGATTATTTTAAGATTGTTTATTGTTAAGAATTAAATCAAAACCAAGATAAAAATATATTTTATATGTATAATATTGTTTTACAATGTGTAATATTGCTATATAATATATAATATTGTTTGACTGGAATTTAAAGTTTTGGGCAAGTCTTATTTCTGGTTGCATGACAAATTCAAGATTCCTAACATTGCATTAAAAGATGGCAGTGTTTAAGTGTGAATACTACATTTGCCATTCCTTCATGTGTTCATCAACATCCAGGGATTAAACTAAATGCAGAACCACTACTACCTTTCTTCATTCCAATCCTAAATATTTTCTTCTCATACTCAAGCACTAACAGAGAACAAAAGAAAATTCCCAAGATGTAATATTTATTACTTTACTAATTCACTTATTATTTTACTAATTCACTTCACTAAAACGAATTGTGGTTTGTGAATGGTTATGCATTAGGAAGCACTTTAGGATCAATGCTACTCCAGGTTTTGAATTTGAGGTAGATGAGTAGGGTTAACAGAATAAAGCTCATTTTTACATTAACCTCAGAAATTCATCATCGGGCATATATGAATAAACAGTTATATTCATTAATATTTTAACCCATTTCTGTAGTATATTGACATAAGGCATATAATGTCTGGGTTTTGTGGGCTTTATCGGATCTTTCTTAAAAGCCTGGCAGTGCGTCTCCTTTCCTTTTTGCTTTTGGGGAATGCAGTCCTTGCCTATATTTTTGATTCACGTGGCAAACACTAGTTTTGTTCTTCTCCTAGATGTATGTGAGAGCTCAGTTTGACTATGATCCAGCGAAGGATGACCTCATTCCATGCAAGGAGGCTGGGCTAAAATTCAAAAGGGGTGACATCATTCAGATCATCAATAAACAGGATCCAAACTGGTGGCAGGGCAGGGTGGAGAGCTCAGATGTTGATTTTGCTGGTCTGATTCCCTCACTTGATCTACAGGAATGGTACGTTCCAATAAGACACTTCTTAGAAAAAAACAAGAAGCAGCAACAATGATTGGTTCACATAAATATTCAAGAAAAAAAATGTGAACAAAGGTACTCTTACAATTCTTTGTCTTCACACTGAAATGCCACAGGAAATACAGTGATAGAGCAATATTTTATTAAAAGGATTGTGAATATTATTTTTATTAAACTGACCCATAAGTAATATGAGTGTATTACAATTTAGCAAAGTTCTTTAAACTGTGTCATAATTACAGTAAATCCATGTAACTTATTCTTCAGTGTACTATAGGAAAATATGTTCATTTAAGTATTCATTATTGTATTTATTCATAACAAAAAACGCATCTTTGTGTATTCTGTTTTACCAGCATTCAATGGTATCCTGATTCTAATTTATAGTTTTTCTTTTATATAAACAAAATTTATTTTTCTTTTTCAAGTGCAATCAATGATAAGTACAGTATAAAATTACCTCTAACACTTCATCACCAGTAACTCACAAAATGTAGGCTGGAGTTATATTCCAAATTGTGTTGTGAAAAATCTTCTTAATAATGTACATATCTTAGAAATGAAAAAGTATGTCTGCAAGGCATGAATGCTTCTAATCCATGTTACATTTTGGTATATTAGTGGAACTATAGGGCGGCACAGTGGTGCAGTGATTAGCGTAGAGACCCCTGTTTCAATTCATGGGGTACTATCTGCTTGGAGGTTGTATTTCCCTACGGGATTAATAAAGTATTATCTATCTATCTATGTTCTCCCAGTGTTCACATGGGCTCCAGTTTTATCCCAAAGATATAGTGGTACGTTAATTGGCCTCTGGGAAAACAAGCCCAGGTATGAGTGTGTGTGTCTAATTGTGCCCTGCAATGAACTGGCATCCCATCCAGAGTGTATCCTACCTTGCACCTATTGCTTGCCAGGATAGGCTCTGGATCCCTTGCCTCTCTCTTTCGGATAAAATGATAAGCAGATGGGTGGATAGTGGAACAATACCCAGGGGACCCATTATCAAGTCAGAACCTTCATCTTTATATTCCTAGGCGAGTGGCGAGCAGAAGCACGTCTGGTGCAGAGGGGAACCAGTCTTGCAGCCCCTTTGGCAAGAAAAAGAAATGCAAAGACAAGTACCTGGCCAAGCACAGCTCAGGTAAGATACACCCTTATGCTCCCCCACCCCCAAAAATAAAAACTCACCATTATTAAACCAAAGAAACAAGTGATAGGTCTATTCCATGCTGAAAAGAGAAGAAAGAAAACACAGTGTTTCGGCCATGGAGCTTTCTTCAGACACCTGAAGAAGGCTCCCCGGCTGAAACGTTGTGTTTTCTTTCTTCTCTTTTCAGCATGGAATAAACCTATTACTTGTTCCTTTGCAGCCTACGCATGCTGACGCAGCTACCCACCTGAATTATTAAACCAAGGCACTGTCACATGAGAAAAGTGTGACAATAAAAATTCCTCAACAATTCTCAACGAATCCTGACTTTTATACAGAAAACAGAACCATTGTTTAACGTTCTTCAGAAGAGTGATTTAAATAAGAACAAAACAAAACCTAACTCCTACTTGGAGTCCTCTCTATACTTTAACATTATGTTTCCTGTGTTTCCCCAAAAAACAGCATTATCAGATAACAGAGAACTCCCATCTGGATTGTCTGTCTTTTTCTCAAAACCTGTAGCTGTTTTCCCGACAAGACCAACCCTCCTCTGGTTTACAGGGATCATCAGCTTGGTTTTGATTATCCTTGTGAGCACCTGTACTCAGTTGTTGGTCTGTCGGTAGCCATTTTATCTCAGTGACTGTTCTTGGTTACATTCGAGACAAAATGGCCAGCTCCTGTGGAAGCCTCCTAGGGACATCTCAGATGCATAGTCTACATAGGGATGTAGACACCCTCACAGTCACATCAACACATCCAAAATGACTAAATAGTGGAAAATTTATTCTGGTACAGTAATATACTGTATATACTATAGTACTCAGCTATGAATATCCTGCCTACTCAGTACATGCCAAAAATGCATTATTATAACAAAATAATAAACTTTATTTTATATAGCACCTTTAAAGGTGGCTTCTCAAAGCGCTTTACAGAATGACAACAACAATAAATAAAAAGAATACACAAGATAAAACACAATTACAGTACACAGAGGAGACTGTGGATGGTTGTACTAAGTATAGTAGGAGCAGAGGGGTAAAGAATGGAGTCAGTTAAGTAAAGGCTCTTCTAAAGAAGAAGGTTTTAAGTCTGGATTTGAAGGAGTTTAGAGAAGGTGACTCTCTGATATCCTTGGGAAGAGAGTTCCAGAGTTTGGGGGCATAACAGGAGAAGCCCTGTCACTTATAGAATGTAGATGGGCTTGGGGGACAGTTAGGAGACCAGAATCAGAAGAGCGAAGGTTGCGAGGTGGGGAGTAGGGCGATAATAGTTCAGACAGGTACTGAGGTGCCAAGCCATGCAGAGCCTTATAGGTGGAGCATGAGGATTTTAAAGTCCGCATGGAATTTGACAAGAAGCCAGTGCAGGGACTCCAGGATGGGAGTTATTATTCACATTCATTTAGCCAATTATTGCCCTTTTCAGTAAATACTGCAGTCCCACTTTATATGATGTAGAAATTTATAAACTTTTCATATGCTTCAAAACCTTTACAGAATACAGTGCTCTAAGCAGGGATGACTGTGATTTTATTGGGGTTTACATTTACACAATGCACTTCCTAGAAGGAAATTTTTGAAAAGATCTATCATGTAACATTAAAGCTGTGCATGATTAACATTAAAGTTCCTTAGCATATTGCCTAATTAGAGGTTTCATGTGCTTTTTTACTTGGATATGCCTACAATGCTGAAATAGTGAATTAGAGTTAGAGCCTTGCAGTGGGTTATTCTGGGGTTATGGTGGTGGTATTAAGGGACAGCTGGGGATTTGAAATAGAATATTATGGGAGCAGGCGGGAACAAAATAGTCCTGCGCAGAGCTCTAGCTTGAGCTTTTGAAGTGCTCTATTAATGGAGGTTTTGGACTATTGGAAGGTGAAACTCAAATCAGAACTAGGGTGTCCACACTGTAATTCAATATCTGAAGTTACCATGGCCTCAACATCAGTATTCTTAAGTGCACTAGACAGCGTTTTTTTGGAGTTTTCAAGATCAGTACTTTTAACAGATTTCCTTGAAGTCACTCTCTACTTGTGTGGATTATTAGTGCTTGGATGAATAAATTACCAATGTGAATTGGATCTTCATTTTTTGATTATTTTTTCAATGCCAGTTTTTGACCAACTAGATGTCATTTCCTATGAGGAGGTTGTGAAACTCCCCGCATTCAACAGAAAAACACTGGTTCTGATAGGTAAGTTCATGTACCACAGTGCACAGTTTTGGAGCAGCCAATGAGTTATATTCAAGAGATCAGACATGTGCTACTTACTGTGTGCAATAATCACGGAATTGCCTTTTGTAGTGTCAGACATGTTTCTTTACATAAACAATGCACTAAGAGAATCTAGGAGATAACTACACTGACCTGCTCCTTCTCCTCATTTTCAACCCTTTTTTAATTGGCCAATGCTTTACTGCAAGGGCTTGAAACCCAATATTACTGAGATTCTGTCCTAAAAGTTGCACGGCATTAAAGTTAAAAATTCACCAGGATGTCATAGTATTTAAAAATACTCACCGGAAGCTGACAAAGTTTAACACAGCAAGTAAAGTTACTTCTTTTACTATCTATTGTAAAGTAATAAAACTATCATTATTTTTATTAATTATTTTTACTGTTCTATTCAGGTGCTCCTGGAGTAGGACGAAGCCATATCAAAAGCACTTTACTTACTAAAAACCCTGAAAAATTTGCCTACCCCCCACCTCGTAAGTATTTTTTGAAATATCTGTCAATTTAATAAGTGCAAAGCTGAATGATGAGTTTCTAACTTTTAAATTATGAGTGGATGCAGAATGAAAAAAGAGCAGATTGTCTGTGTGTGATAATACAGAGTTGAAAAGATGTGCACACAAATTAATGATATTAATGGAAGAGCAATACATTTCCTGTTGAAGAATATCAAATTTAAAGACCTTGAGAGGATTTAAAAAACCTGTTCTAAAATACAAATGTTGTGTTGTATTCCACCAGTCATTTAAATTTGCCATTAGAAAATTAGTAGTTCATCCCATCATTTTGTATACAATTAGTTCTGATTGGAAACTCTAATCCCAAATAATCTTGTGACAAGTATGTCTTAGGGCTGTTTAAAAGCTTCAGACTCCATGAGTCATGCTAGCCTTGTCAGATGATATTTCAGCATTCTTACCATCTTACACTACATTCACATGTATGTTTTTGCTCTTTAGTGGTTATCATAGCTCTTACACCAGGTAAGAGCATAATCTTTCCTTAAGCAAATTTTCCCTTTCTGTTCTCTCCCAACTCTTAACCCTTTAGCTCAGAATATTCTCACTCTTTTTCCCTGTCATCTTTTATACTAGGCACAGGAGTGTGTCTCCTACCTACACTATCATCTGTTTCCCTGTCTTAAGGTTTTCCCGTTGAATACCTATCACAATTGAACATAATAGTGGACATAATGGTATTAAATCTAGCTCTGAATCACCTTATCTCTTTTTCAAATGCCGTTCCATCCCCAAAATACTACCCCTTTCAATTTAGGCCACTCCTCCAGCTCCAGTTGTTAGTGTGGATTGCTCTGCATAATGTTCCGCATGGTGTCTAATCTTAAATTTTCACTTATCTGGGGCAAGTAGATACAGTTACCTTGCCAAATAGCACCTCCCTTTTCCCGTCACAATGTCTCCATTCACTCTAGCTCACTCCTGTTTCTCATTAATGTACTGCTTTACTGGACCTAGACAAAGAGCCAACCCACCTGGGCAGTATCAGTGTCAACTAATCAGGACATCATTCATTATATAATCTCAAGATACCTTGCTGTTTGCCATGTCACAAAGACCTATTAGCTGGCCCACTTCAGCTCTCAGAATAACAGCTCTCACATTCTAAACCTGGTAGACTTTTTCTGTAATGATTCTCCATGCCAAACACTGGCACCTCTGACACAGCAACAGCCAGTTCGTTACCTTCTTGAATCTAGGCATAGACTGGTCCTCTTGCTAGACGCTAGTCTCTTATAGGCCTCTTTAGTATCTTCAAAAGCAGGGTTATTTCCACAAGAGAGTATACTGACAGCTCTTTCCCTCATGTGGAATTCTACTCATTCCAATTATCTCACACTCATTTAATCCAGAGTGGGAATTGTTCTCTACGTATTTCAACTTACTCAGCACCCAACATATTTGAGCCAAGATGGCTTCCAAGGACGTTACTCTCACTTCATCACAATACTATATGTGGAATCAGTCAGCAGAAGCAAATTAAATGTTTACTGTACAAGACTGTGCTTTCTTTGCAAACTGTTCCAGATACTACAAGACCACAGAAGAAAGATGAAGAAAATGGAAAAGACTATTATTTTATTTCTAATGAGGTGATGACAAAATGTATCACCAACAACGAACTTCTGGAGTATGGTAGCTTCCAGGGCCACATGTTTGGCACCAAATTTGAAACCATCCACAAAATCCATGAGCAGGGCAAAATCGCAGTCCTGGACATCGAGCCTCAGGTATGGCGCTGAAATATTGTGAAATATTGCTGAAAGTTGTTAAAATACTTTCACACTATATTAGAGGGCTTGAAGTTTTCTTCATTGTATATTTGCAGCAGACAGCATAAAGATGGCCATAAACCAAAGGCCATTTTACTCATTCCATACTTAGGTGTTATTGACCTTTTATCAGATCTTTAAATGTAAATGGGATGCTTTTGGAATTTACAAGTTTTCAAAACTGTCTACCATAATAATTAGACCAGGAACTTGTATTTTGTTGCTTAACTTAAACAGTTGAACATATTACGCTGTTAATTACCTCTGTAACCGAACTGCAATTCATTCATAAGCTAAAGCCAAGCATGGCAGCTTTTCAATGGTGGAAGTGTAAGGAATACTTACAGCGGTGGCATCAGTATTAGAGCAACTACTCCCCCTAGTGTGGAAATACTGCCTTAGTTTCCCTGGTTAGGCGCTGCTGAAGCAGTACTCACCTGTGACATCAGGTTGTGTAGAACGGCATCTGTTTTGTTTTCAGACTTTGAAACTCCTTCGAACAGCAGATTTTGCACCTCTTGTAGTGTTTATTGCCCCAACTACTGCTGCCAGCCAGGTAAGTGAAAACATTTCATAACTAGTCTTACCAGGGTCATTAAAAATCTAAGCAAGATATTCCATGATAAACATCAAGCTTATCTAGTGTTAATTTTCTTATAAAAGCAGGCTTGGATCAATTGTTTTGAGTAACAGTGGAAGTTAAAGTAACAGTAAATGCAGTTTTTACTAATTATAAGGAAACTGCAGGTGCCTATTTCAAAGAACAGTAGTACAATTTAACACCTTTGAAACAGAAGAAGAGCAAAAATGTTGCAATTCAGGTGACTGAACAGTTCTCATTGTGAGGGTTGAAAAACAACCATTAAAACTAGTTTAACAGGCTCACTGAACTACACAGGTCAACATACTTTAAAAAAACACTTGCAAACAGGTCTACAAAATCAACACAAAGCACAACTGAAAAAACAAAACTTACCTGTAAAGCACGTTTCAGCTAAAATTTCATTTTAAACAAAAGTCAGAGTTGACTAAAGTCAGTTT
This sequence comes from Atractosteus spatula, assembly GCF_055471065.1. Taxonomy (NCBI): domain Eukaryota; kingdom Metazoa; phylum Chordata; class Actinopteri; order Semionotiformes; family Lepisosteidae; genus Atractosteus; species Atractosteus spatula. Next base: position 37,722,591 of record NC_142714.1, read on the forward strand.
TCTAGTTCCTGGTAAATGAAAGAGAACACTGATAAATTTACATATGCAGTTATTTTAACCAACTGTTATTGCTGTGTGTTTATAAGATTCTCCCCCCTCATTTTACAGTTGTTCAGAGTAGAATGATAGTGTGTTTGTGCAAGATGCATGGCCTGAGCCTATCCAAAATGAGCTGTTTTATCTTTCATTTTTCAGTCAGAGTCTCTGCAGCAGATCCAGAAGGAATCAGATGCCATCTTCAGCACATACGGACACTATTTTGATGTGACACTGGTGAACAATGATGTAGACGAGAGTGTCAAGGGTGTGGAGGCAGCTATAGAGCGTGCTAGTTCCACTCCCCAGTGGGTGCCAGTGTCCTGGGTTTACTGACTGCATATCCCTGTCTACAAAATACCCCCAACCCCAATAACTCCTACAGTAAATCAGACCTCTGGAGGTACAGAATCCCTTTTCTTAAGATCCTTACTGACTCTCATCACTTTTTAAAATGAAATTCATTATTTGTTATACCCACTTGATTCAGGATTTATTTTTTTGTCTTGGTTACCATTAACAAACCTGCAACCTCACATGGGAGAATGAAATTGTGTAGGCCTACTTCTTTGAAGCACCAACCTTCGAGCCATTCATCTTTTATCACAGGCTCTATAGCCCGTAACTGAAAGTTTAGCACCAATTGAAGGACAGACGTGTCCCTCTTGGGTGGCTACAGGGGTCACCACTTAGTCACCGAGAACCAACCCCATCCCTAACAGTGCTAGACCATTTTGCTCTGGTGCTTGAGGGAAGTTGTGGGCAATGAGCTAGCGAAGTGGTTTGCGGTTGAACCTGCCGTTGTAGTCCTGCACCTTTGCTGTCGAGTCACAAAGGAAACCAACTCAGTTTTTCTAAAAGTGACCAATTTATAGTCACACTGTTCTGATCTGAAATGTTTTTGTTCTTGGAGAACATTTGCATTCACACATAAAAATTACATTACGTTACTTTCATTAACATACATGCCACCTAACAAAAGGATGGACATTAGGAGTTCCTAAAAAAAAGCCAGTCAATGTTTCTGGATTTTAAACATATTTCTTGATAGTGCAGTGAAGAGTAAAAGTAGCCCTGAAAGTTGTAGTGTAGAAATGTTTGTGTAGTATTGCTGCACAGCAAAACATGGGTGTCCCTTCTACCCCTTTGTTCTAGCCAAAGTGTAGGATTCTTAAGATGGATTCTTGGATTTTGGCAAAAATAGTGCCATTAATTTTATTGCCAAGTGTGGTTTTATCTTTTAGGGTCTAGCCAACAAATCATTTTAACAAGATGATGCATCACTTATCAGTAACTCAACCTACTCACTCTAGGTTATCAGTGAACAGTCTTCCTTTATTCATAATTTGTAATGTATTTCCCCATTAACATAAGTACCTGCCCCCTATCCCCATCGCAGGCTTAATATTGAAAAATGTGCACTATGGTTTGAAATATTAACCAGTGATGCTTGATTTAAGATGGAGCAATTGATCTCCAAGTAAATTACCTTCCTAAACCCTAGGCTCAGGGAAGATTTAAGAGTGAAATTTTGTACATCGAAGTAAACGTTTTAAGGGTAGAAAATGGGAAACTGTACCTTTCAGCTAGCCATTTCATAATTAAGACAACAGCTGTTCACTATTCAGAACAAAAACATGGTTATATGCATTGTGTGCCTGTTTACATGCATGCACATTGAAAGGCATTGCAATTATTCTACCAATATACAAAACCAGAGAATATAACATGCCAGTATAGTTATTCAGACCAATAACTTGGAATGCAAATGCCTATAATCAAAATTTAGTTTTACTTGCAAGCTGTGGTTTCCCTGTTATGGCAGTTCAAATTAAACTTAAGGCAAAATGCAGATATTCATACCTAAACCAAAACATGAAACACCTGGCATACTCGGCTGTGTCTGCATATAGAACTTTACACTCCTTTCAGTATTAAAGTCAAAATGCTTTTCCCCAAATGTGTAACCATTTCTTAGGTACAAGATATTAAAATAGTGCAATATGAACTTTCATTTAGTTCTACTCTTAAGGCATCTGCAATAGACTTATTTGGATACTGATAAATGTCCCATTGCACTTAGGTTTGTTTATGGGTAGAGGGGAAGGGTTAAAGTGTGGGGTTATTTATGCCATTATGCACATGTAACTTTTGCATTTAAATAAAATATTTTGAGGCCACTTTCAATTGTGTATTAGTCAATGTTGTAAAGATAAAATACATCTGGAGGAGTTGCCCTATTTCAGTTATACTTTCTAAAACCTTACCCTTCAGACTGCCAATGTTTACACTGTGGCTTTTGATGGTTGCACATCACTTTGTGCTGTACTAAATAATTCTATTTAAGCTTGATGTGAAACCTTGCTTTGGCATTAAATGCTATTATGTTTTTTTTTTAAAAGAGCAAAATGTAAAGGCTTGAGTATAGAAAACCAAACACTTATGTACTGAAATTAATTCATGTTATGACACTGAATTAAGAAAGTCACAGAGGGTCAAGTCTCAAGACTTTCAGCTTTCAAATGTATAACCACACCTATAAATGTATAAATGTCCAGAACATTAATCCTTTAACTTGATTTTAGCATAGAGCCTAGAACTTGTAATGGCCTATTTAAAATCTAACCTCAGAATTTACAAAACAAACAAGCTTTAATAACCGGACCAGCCACAAAATGTCTTGTTTTATTAAGCAGAAAGTCTGATAAATACTGCATATAAAAACAAGTGGCCACAAGCTTAACCCAGTATGGGAGTTCTTGTAAATGTAGCCACTACATGATCACTGAAACGGGCTGTAAGCCTTTTGCTTTGACCATGATATTAAGGTAAATCGGTAATTCTGGGCATTTACAAACCTTAATCTACAACTCAAACCTTCATCACCTTAATAGATAAATGAAACCCATAATTGCACAATACTAAACCATACACAAACATGACTGTTTCCAAACTACTGACAAATACCCTTCGGTGGTACTCCCTCCAACCTTGTTAAAAGTAAGTTTACCCATTTTAGCACCATCAAAATGACTGACAATTCTTAACCTCCACAACTCCAGATGGGTGTCTTTGGACAGTGTCCTGGGAACACCTTTTCTCCCCATTTGCCTTTAGAAAGAAAGCCAACACATAATTAAAAAAAAAACTTTTATAAATCAAAGCTTTAGTCAAACTCCAGTCATTGCATGAATGAAGGTCAACCTTTTCACTAACTCAATTTCAGCTGTCAAATATTTACAATACAAAAATACACAGTATAATATAAAACATCTTTCTCCACAACTGATTACATCATTAATAGTTTCATTCGGGCGACTCCAGACAAATCATGATACAAAAACCAGATGGACGGCTTAGGCTTTTTGGTATGAGGGGTATCCTCCCCAAAATCATCAGATGAATTGATGTTCACAGTATATCCTCCTGAATATCAAACATGCCCCATCATCATAGGTTTACCCGGAAGCAAAGAGCTTCAAAGAATACAGAACTGAAAAGTGAAACTATTATCGCAATCACTATAGCCAACTGAGTCAATCACTCAGAGTTCATAAAGGTGGAAGAAAGATGGTTTCCTTTGCAACAGTCACAGAGTGCCAACTTCAATATCTCGCAGTCCATCTCTCAAGGCACTCTCTCCCTCGTTCCTTGGAGGAATACGGTCAAACCCTTTCCAGGTTTATGCCAGATCTCAATCAGAAGAAGCTTCTTCCTCCTTCTGCTTCTTTTTCTTTTTTTTCTTCTTACTGCTTTCACCCTCCTGCACAAAGGAAGTGGAAGGAAATGATTGCCTCATTAAAAAAAAACAACAGCCCAAATCTTATTTATCACAGCCCTGACACATGATGCTTTCAGCCAGTCAAACCTTAATGGGCAACAATATTAAAAGAGAAATAAATCTTTCATCTTTAAATCAAAATGTTGCAATCACTAATGTTATCCCCCAAAAAGAAATGAAGTAGAACCAATGAAAATCTATTAAATTCCACATTTTCCTGGCCTGTAAACATTTAGACTTTGAGACTTACTGGGTGAAGTAGCAATAATAAAGGTTTCCCCTCTCTTCTAATAGTTTACTACATTACACAGCTTTGATGATTGCTTTTAGCTATTTGTACAAAAGCAAAATTATCACTTTCAGTTACAATTATCATTTTGGTAGCTGGCTCAAATCACTTCATGGCACTCTTCTAGCAGTTTGGGAGTTGCAGTTGCAAAAATGCTCCATTGCGACATCTAAATCTGCACCTCTGACACAACCCACATGAGTGATGATCATAAATCCAAAAAAATGATACTGGTAATAAGATCTATATGAAACCCACATAAGCAATGCACAGTATCAAGTTACTTAACCTTGTGCTGCTGGACATTCACTATAAATTTAGTACAAAGTTTTTACACAATGTATAAACGAACTACCAGCTTCTCAGAAAATAAAACCTATCACACTTAAAAGCACCTCCAAATAGTGAGCACCTATTTGTGAGATCTTAACTATAAAGCTAATGTAGAGCAGGCCAAAGTCCAGCATTCAATGGCAGTATGCTGGACTGTGAAGGCTTCCTCTTGATAATTTTGCAGACTAACTCCCTTTAAAGCCACATAACCAGACAAGAAAGGGATAACCATCTGCTTCTTTGTCGCAGTTTGGAATGACAAAAATGAAATTTAAAACATTTAAAACTCGAGACTGACAAATGCAATGACACCTTGTTCACTGGAGAGGTTAGGACCAAACTTCTCAGGCATAGTTGTGCAATTTGTTGAGTGATTTAAATAAGCCTAAGCCTTCACACCAACATAAACCCCTGAAAAAATCTTAAATCATGGATTATACTGAGAAAAAATCCATTTCAATGTGTAGCACTGAAGAATTAGACCAGAATTTTCTTGCTCTGTACAGTTCCCTACGAGCACAGACTTGTACCTCCGGAGCTGGTTCTTCTTCCCCTGCTTCTTCGGTAAGTTTTATTTTCTTGTCTTTCTTCTTTTTCTTCTTTTCTTTCTTACTCTCCACATCTGCTTTGGGAGCGGAAGGTGTAGAGGGGGCAGGTGTTCCATCGCTTTCACTGTCGCTTGTTTCTCTCTTCCTCTGGAGAAAAAAAAATCAATTACTTCTACTATGCAGGCAAGCCATGAAAAAACAAACTACCACAACCTTAAGGAATTAATTTTACAACCAAGATACCACTAACACAACCTGTGAGAAAAACTAAAACCTGTGGGAGACTAATATTGAGCCTGCCAAAGATAAATTCTCTGGACTTTATACAAACTTGTGAAACTAGTTTTCACATCTGCCTCTCACTTTATTCTTAAGTTACTGTTAAAACCTATTCATATTTTGTTAAGACCAGTATATGCTACACTGCAAAAGTTGCCCTACTTTAAGCAAATACAACTAGCACATTTCAAGCATATTAACGTCCCATGAAAAAAGCAGTTTCTCCTTCTTGCGTCGTGTTACAGAAAATTATGGGCCTACCTTGGCAATTGGTTCACTTGGTTCTGCTTCAATTCTCTTTGGCGTACTGAAAAATAGAAAAAATTGTCATTAAATACAAAAAGGAACGCTAAAACAATGTGGGGGATAGGGTGTCATCACAACATAGTTTTGATGTTTTGGCAATTCATCCTTGTTTATAATCTGCAAATGAAACATTAGGGATCACAGTAAACTGTACCACACTGGATAGTAGTACTATTCTAATCAGGAAAATTATTATTTCAATTGAAATACTGAAGAACAAACCAAGATTTATGGTGCAGAATTAATAAATGGAAAAACAGTTTGCCATCTTCAGAAAGTTATAGAAATATGATTACCTATTATATGAACACAAGTGTGCCAGTTTTAAATTCAAACATATTCCTAAGCATATGTCACCCAGAACTATGCATACACTAAAGCAGTAAACAAGAGAAAACTTTTCTCCATACCTGTAATCTACATATTGTTCCTTCCAGTTAGCTGGAGTATTTCCATTAGGTTTTCCATGCTTGTCCAACAAGCCTTTCTGAATCATCATTTTCTTCTGGCTTGCCTGAAAACAGCATTAGAAAATTAAAGCAACCTTTATGTACAAAGTTTAACAAGAAGCCAAACAAGTTTCAGCATTACCTTTGGCCCTAGGCCCCATTTGCGAGGATAGGTGTCTCTTTCCATGATGACTCTCTTGATCTTTGCCACAACTCCATGGTCACAAGTGGAAATTACTGCAGTGGTCATCAGGGCAATTGCTAGAAGTAAAAATGACCAAATCCAAAAATATAAAAAGGAGTATTCTTTTTTGTGAGATATCCCAAAATTAACTTTTTCCAGAGCCATCAGCCATGGGTGATAGATAGATGGTCATCTTTGCAAGTGCTAATGCAATCTGTTGAACATCACTTGGCCAGGATCTTATTTTCAAACATTTCAGATATTCCAGCTCAGCTTCCTTGCAGAATAACCAAGAAAAGGTAGGTAACCGATGATTGCTTACCAATGCAAATAGCTTCTCCTTTAGTAGTGATGACAACAATCTCTTGGTTTACTTCAATGCCATCTTCATACCGGAGAACACCAGGCAGCATGATCTTTGCACCATAGCAGATTGCATTGACCTGTGAGGAAGACACTTGTCAACACTGTGCATCTTTCATTCACTACAAAAAACAGGCTGAATGATTATCAGCAGTGCCATGCTTTCATCTTCAGTGTAGAATGGATCTGTTGTGTTCCCTACCACTGAGTTTTGTTTTACATTTTAGCTAAGATCACAGAACACAAACCATTCTGGAAGGGCTGGGCTATAGACCAGAATCACCCACACTCTAAGATGACCTTAAATGCATCAACTGTTCAATGTTCAAATGATAGCAAATGCTTTTGATTTCAGGAATACTTAAATTCAGTGTGAATTTCCTTCTTAAAAAGATATAAGACAAGTACTCATACATTTAACAACTAACTTGACAGCTGAAATTGTTTACAGTCTTAAGGAAACTTATACTGCAAACCGGGACAATGCTTACTTTGACCAGTAAGTAAAGCATTTATAAGCTGAAAGAGGACAAAATGATTAATACTACATAACTAAAAACAGTTCCATTTTAGCTTCCCAGCTCTAAGGTTCTAAGAAAAAAAAGCTCTAAGAAAAAAAGGTATAGCCATACCGCACTGTCCTTCATTACAAGACGTTTGTGTGACACAAGGAGCTTCTCTAATGGATAGATGACTCTCCTCAGGTAGGTCTCATCCTTGTTATGGTCATACTGCCACTGGGCATCCAACACATCGTGCATGGTAACCAAGTTGTCCTGAAAAAAGGGAAAAAAATGTTTCCTACTGCGTAATAACATTGTCATTATGATTTTAAGCAGTAAGGCTCTCATCTTTGAAAGGTGTCAAAAGAGTACCATGTAACAAAGAACAGCTTTAAATAATGCTTTTATCCATAGTGACTCAGATTCAAAACAATGAAAAACAAAATGAATGTAGGCTAGGATTCAACGAAATGGAAAAAAATTTAACCATTCCACTCATATCCTCCTCCATGCCATTCCTTGTACCAAAGCTTAATTACCAGAGCCGGGGAAAAAGCCCAGCACTGAACTCAACCACTTTGGACAACATTTATTACTTAAGCCAGAGTGGTCCAATCCTGGTCCTTTATAGGTCTAAACCTGGCGTTTCTTTGAAAAAGCAGAGCCTGAGAATAACTGTTAAATAGGTCCAATAAAGCCAGTCATCAGCTGGTTTATCCTGTCAAAAGCGGGTTTTATAAATAGATTTATTTCAGACCAAGAAGACCAGGACTGGAGACCCTTGACCTCAGTATAAGCCTCTGGTTGTAAAGAGGGAAGCAGAGAAAACAGTTTTTTTTACCCGCTCTCCCAAGACCCCAGACCGCACTCGCCGAAGCTCCTGCATCTGTCCCCCAACTCCCAGCAAGAGGCCAAGGTGAACACACAGGGTCCGGATGTAGGTACCTGCCTCACAGCTGACCCAGAATATCCCTGCAGAATAGCAGTTAGAAACATGACTGGAGTGAATACTACCCACCACTAATACATGAACTGGTAAATCACTGCAAAAAAAGGTCTGGGTTCATTTTTCATGGAAATTCAAAGTCCAAAAGCAGTTCGATTTATTCATCAGAGACATGGCCTTAAATTTGTTTTTAAATTTAGCATTTAAAAGTTGAGTGTTCAGAACAATGAAGCACCAACTTACCTAAATTCCAAAAATTTTAAAACACAAATCACTGGTACCCTTGTGGGGCCTTATATCATGCCTATAAGATTAATTTAGTAACTAAACAATTACAATGAATAATCCAAGTTCAAATAACACCCCTCTTAACCACTGTTCCAGAAGCCATCAGTCATGGGTGATAGATCAATAGTCATCTTTGCACAAAGTGCTAATGCAATCTATACAACACATCATTTGGCCTCTTGTTTGGAGCTAGTCATTAACTAGGATACTAATGCCCATCCTAAATTTAAGTTTTCTTCCCAAGTATTTAAGGAAAGCAGAAAATTCGCTCAACTTTAATTCTAATCTTAACCTATAAGCAAATACCCCTTTGTACTCTTGGCACTGACTTTCCTCATCACAACTAATTAATAAAATTAGCAAGATTCTTGATCATCTTTACATTATTTTGTAATGGAGGATTTGCAGCTTTGCTGTGCTCTGAAAAAAACAGAAAATCCAGTAAAGTCACAGATCTCTCTTTTCCTTACCCAGTCTTCGCTCTGGATCATACTCTATGAGTTTGCTTTCATAAATGGTTCTCACTCTCAACTGTCTCTTCACAGCTGCAATCAGAGGAGGCCGTTGGAACAAAGCCCCCGTTAAGGTTTCCAGTGCCTGAGAAAAAAGAGAGAGACTTAACACACCAAGACAAATGGCTTAACCTGGAGCCAATTTCGAAGTTTGTACGTGATCAGACTGTTTGACTCGTCTCTGCAGAGGCTGGTTCTGCCTCTTGCTACAGCCTCCAGTCCTGCTCCAGCTCTCCAGACCCCTGCTCCACCCCCCAGCAGAACGCTGGAATGGCTGAGCCGAGTCTGGGAGCTGAGACACTCAGGCCTAGAACAGGCCGTGAGTGCTGCAGAGACAGGGGCCAGCAGTGCTCAGAGAATGGATAAACAAGTTCATCATCTCACATACATTGCTGCCACAGGAAGAGCACGTCACCAGAGCTCATCCAGAAGATTGAGAATCAACTAATGCAGGATTTTTCCTGTGTGCTTACTCAAAACTGAGGCATTGTAACAGCAAAAAAATATTTTCAGTCAAAAGAATTCACATAAACCCACTTTCATAAAAGTCAAAGTGTCTTCCCCATAAAGTAGATGACTTCCTCTCATAATAAAAAAGCAAGCTAATTTTGAAATAGTGAGACAGGAAAAAACAGGCGAGCCACCCTTGTCATCTTATGTAAAAACACAGATGCTGAAGTGACATAGCCCACTGAAGTGACAGCTTAAATGTACAGTAACTTCTTTGCAAGCAAACAAATGATTTGAGCTCCAATACTGAATTTTTACTTATTTTGTGGAAAGCACGTTTAAAAACTGCTTTAAACTGATTTCTAAAAGGCTTTGGTCGATTTATTAAGCTTGTGGACAGTTTGTGCTTTGACGTTTTTTCTTCAAACAGACAAGCAATAGCCATACTGAGCTAAACTATATTTAACATATGTAGCTACTTTCCATTGATTTGCTAAGGAATCAAAATAAAGAATAAAATGACTAAATACTGTAAGTGAGAAATTAGGTCAATTTTTATGTTTAACGATAAAACGTAAACCCAGTCTTAAACTGGTTCACATAAATGTGGAGTTACTATACCATTTTTCTAAATTAGAGACCAATTTTAAAACAAAACTTACCCTGGAAAGCTGAAGCTCATTCTCAATAGCATTGTGCAGCCGAACAATTCCCACATACTCTTTGCCTGAAAGCAACAGCAAAAGAGTAGTCAGGAGAAGCTGCTTTTTTCCTGTGTCACTTACAAGTGACTAAATCACGATTTTCAGAGACTGAAAGAAGACAAGAAATACCCACTCACCAGCGCTCTGCTGGGACTTCACCAGACGCGTGGCTCTGTCTACACACACTATGAGACAGCCTGTGACTTTAGGGTCCAGTGTGCCACTGTGGCCTGTTTTCTCCACACGAAGAATCCGACGGATCCACGCCACCACTTCGTGAGAAGATGGGTTGGCGGGTTTATCCAAGTTAATAAAACCGGTCCTACAGATTTTAAAATATTTCAGTATAACTTCTAAGCATAGGAGATCACTCAGTATTAACTCAGAAAAAACAAATACATAACACAAGGCCTACTAAAGGAGTTGTAATGGTTGCCTTAACATTTCTTCCTGAAGCCATCAGTCATGGGTGATAGATAGACAGTCATCTTTGCACAGAGTGCTAATGCAATCTACATAAAAACATCATTTGGCTTCGTGGACTTTATCAATCTATGAAATTAAAGCATTTTCTCAGATCTTAGACAACTCTTAAAGTAGAAAATTCTAACAATGTAAATTTGTCTAGGTAATATCTTCCTGCTGTAAACAGTAAAATACCTCCTAAAACAGATTAATAAATCTTTCAATAGTAAACAGACAACTTGTTTCATGTTTCACATTTCACACAGAATGAAGAGTTAAGAGTTTAAGTGCATTTTTCAAGTTAAGACTTTGCCAGCATTAGTTTCAATTAGAAAACCAAGATCCCTAAAGCAATAGCAACAAAAAAATTTACCTGACATAATCCTGAATATTTCTCTTCAAGGGATTTGAGCCGCTTGGGAGAGGTGTATAATGTGCTGTCCTTATGTTCAGCTTATCAAAGTTCTACCAAAAAAAACACATGAAAAAGGAGATTTTACACAAATGCATCATACTAAATAACCTGAAAGGCTGCCAACTCAGAAAATAACATCTATCCAAAAACAATTCTACAAAACATAGAGGTGTATATTGCATACCACCTTTGTCACACCTACATCATCCATCAATAAAGTGTTACTTTTCAAAGTGTCACCAAATTCTTCATTTAATACTTAAAAGTAATGGTATGGAATTGAGGAGAAAGCCAAGGTTTTTTTATAAATTGCTTACTGTACACTTCCTGAAAAAAAACTTTAATGAGCAAAAAGGCACCAGGCCAGGTGAAATGGCATTTACATTAAGGAAGGTGCTGTGCTGCCTTACTGGAACACTCCAGCACCATATATACAACACTGTGTATTTGGAGAACTGTGATCTACGCCTTTATTCAGGTACAGTGATAAGGGAAAAAATTCTGTATAAATCTGTTACTTTTTGGATTGAGAAGCAGATTTCTTACATTGTGCATATCCCGACAAAGTGAGCTGTATTGCCATGTGAGGGAGGTACTGATCATTGGATGTGCTTTGTGCAACAGGCTACTTAAAACTTTTGATTCATTGCTGATTAACCCTTCGGGAGTCACTGGATATCCATCAAGATCCCCCCCATCAAACATGTGCGATCAGACTGTTTACTCGTCTCTGCAGAGGCTGGTTCTGCCTCTTGCTACAGCCTCCAGTCCTGCACCAGCTCTCCAGACCCCTGCTCCACCCCCAGCAGAACACTGGAATGGCCGAGCCGAGTCTGGGAGCCGAGACACTCAGGCCTAGAACAGGCCGTGAGTGCTGCAGAGACAGGGGCCAGCAGTGCTCAGAGAATGGATAAACAAGTTCATCATCTCACATACAACACTATACATGGGAGCTTCCTAGAAGGATGACAGGAAAGTATAATAATTATCTAGTTACCTTCAACAATAAAGGCCACTGAGAGGTATCAAGTGTTGGAATTTTGGACTCTGGTTTGATGAGAAAATCACCCATCTCTTGAAGTTCCTAAAGCGGGGGGAAAAATCAATTTAATGTTATGAAAATTTTAAATGACAATGTAAGCAATTATAAAAACTTAAAAGTTTATTGCACCCAAAAAAGTTGCTAACATCCAAAAAAAGCCATGTTACATGGAACCTACCCCAACTTCATCATCGGCAACTTTTCTCTCCTTCTTCTTCTTGTGCTTCTTAGCTGAAGAAACTGAGAAAAACGAAAAGAAACCCAATAGTTCAAACCGTATAAATTAATCATTCTCAGTAAATAATCGTGGACTGTTGCTGTAACATTAGCACGTCACGTCTCTTGATATGAATAAACAAAGGTTACTTTCCTATAATAACTCTTACATCTGTAAACTCTTCTGGAAAAAGACAACGGATTTTCCACATATAATTATTAAACAAAATAAATTATTGAAATAAGAAAATCATCATAAATGTTTCCATCATCAATGACAATTAGGAAAAGTCAAGTCCCTAAAATATTCTAATTCAGCAACTCTTCAGAACATTCATGATCATAATTCGCATTTAATGTATCTTTATTTGATTAATAACTGACATGCAGGCTGCATCAATTTAGGGAAAACTGTTCAATACAACCACGTGGCAGATTCTGCAAACACGTGGTGACTAGAAAAAGACCACATTTGGCGGTGTGCAATGCATTAATTACTAAATAGATACAAAAATACCATACGCACAATTGACTAACTGAATTAAAACGTATATAATTGTCGTTTTTAGTAATATCGTGCAGCATTCCGCATTCTTAAAGCAAATGTTAACTTTCGATTTTAACTTTAAAAACAAACTTACAAAATTACAAAAGCTTGCTACTTCATCGATGAAAGTGACTACATTGTGGATTATAAAAAATATCGAATGCAAAAAAAAGAGGTACATCCTCTGCAACAAACAGTGGAATTCATGTTTCTCTTCCTACTGTAAAGTTTATATTCAAAAACACAGCATTCAATGCGTTTGCACCCTACATATTAAGATTCAAGATCGCAATTACTAAAATTAAGACGCCTTAAATAGTGATATACGTGTTGTAAGAGCCGGATTGATCAAACTAAAGATGTGAAAATACAGGCAAGTTGATCATTTATCGTCTAGTTGCACACTTGCCCCATGCAGCACACACACGAGGTGAGATTTATTTTCTGTACAAAAGACCCAGTCTTAAATCGGTCTCAAAGAGCTTGAATTACTTTGTCCTATGTATCAAAGTACAATTGATTACTACTATTTCCCCTCGAATTGCATATAAAAATAAAGAAAACCAAAAAATTATTTTCCATGCCTACCCTCTACGTCCGCCATCTTCACTCTCTCAATGTGGAAAGGAACACGTGTGGTGTTCACTGCGCATGTCCTTTCCCGAGTCTTAGACCCGTGAAACACCGCGAGAGTCCGTTCTACATGATGTCATTTTTATTGCCTTAACAAATATGTGAGTTATTAGTTCAGCTCCCCTGTCTAGTGCGAGCTAGTGTGAAGGTTACTTTAAAGATGGATTAGTTATAGTGTAAGGACATATTAATCGTGTCAACTTGAGTTATTATTATTATTATTGTTGTTGTTGTTGTAAATTAGAACAATGGTTAATATTGCTGCACTGCAATGCTGAGATCCTGAGATCAATTTTTGGTTTGCTACTTGCAAGAACTCTGCATGTTCTGCAGTATTTGTATGGGTTTCCTGTAGGTGCTCTGCTTTTGCCCCACAGTCCAAAGACATGATGGTAAATTCGTTGGCTTCTGCAAATTGACCCTGGTATGACAATGTGCGTTTTTGTTGTCTGTGTGTAACCTGTGATGGACTGGTATCCAGGGTGTATCCCACATTTCGCCCAGTGCTTCCTGGGATAGGCTTTAGATCACCATGTCCCTGAATTAGATACTGTAAGTGGCTGTTGAAAGTGATGTGATGTATCATTTTATTTTAATCTAAAGTTATTGACATTTATTTGCTGTCATGTTTAAACAGGAGCTCCATATTGAGAGGACCCTTATTACACAGGATTTTTCCAGCTCCTAAATTTAGCTTGACTCCATGAAATGAAATTATACATGAAAGGGAGGATTCGTGAATAATATCTGGATTATTGTTTGTAATTAGAAATTAGATTCAGTACATCAGGTGTTTCACTAATCCCATGACTGTATCATAAACAGTCTCCTTGTAGAGCCTATTGTGATAAAACAGCCACGCAGTAGTATTAATATTTCTTTGCTGTTAAAAAAAATATTTCCCAACCCTTCAACCATATGTATTACCAACATCTTAGTTTCTTAATTTGCTTTCAGGTTTTTGCAATAAATTCTGATGAAACTAGTAGTTAGACTAGGACTTAGGGTGTTTAGACAAAGGCTGGTAGTGTCCCCTTAGGATCTAGGCAGAATATGAATTAGAAAGAAAATAAAGAATCTATTGGCAAAAGGGGTGATTGAATAGAGGTACATAATAACCTTTAAAAAAACATTATTCCCTACAACAAGTACGCACAGGGATGTAGCCTTTCAAAGAGCTCTATTGATGGGGTTGCTGGCAGTAATGACGAGCACTTTCCTCTGGCTAGAGCCAGACCTAAAAATTTCTTTTATGTCCCAAAAAGAAAACCACCTCTCGCACCGTCTCTCAAAATCACATCTTAAAATGTACTATTGAATTAATGCATTTTCTTTTAATTGCGCAACTTTCTATTACTATTGTATTTAAGGGAAGATGTTGCAGAACAGATGATGTCAGGGTGCCCTTTTTACAACGCAAACACAAAACAAGTTCCATCTGCAGAATAATGAAGCTGATTTCTGCCAGTTATTATTAGCTTAGGCTAGGTTAAGTGGCTGGTTTCTTCGCCAGGGCTTAATTCTTTGTTTCCAATATGAAGAAGAACAACATTATAACATGTACAGTATTAAGCAATAATTATATGTGGGCTCCAGAGTTGCTCAATATGTGAAGATGCTTGCTTGAGGACTGGCACTGGCACTGGCACTGTGTGTTCAAGCCCGGGTTAGGTCACTGTGACTGTGATGGGATTTCTCAAGTGGTTGACACATAATTGACTAAGCACAGCACAGGGTAGGGTTGGCATTAGTTAGCAAGGGCGCTTTTAGATCCCAACAAAACAGCAATTACTGCAAGCCTGCACCACCACTGGCAAAGGAACTGCCTCTCCTTCAATTGGAGAAGTGCCTCCTGCGGTGAGCTGCGTGACCTGAGATGTATTAACAGTTAAATGACTCAAAGGTGGGGAGGCCAGACACATCTGTCTGCACTTCCTTGTTGTCACTATGTGTTGGTACAGGATATGCACCTGTGAGCAGAGACATGAAAACGCACAATTGCCAATTTCAAATTGAGTAGGTTTATTACCAAATGATTATTTGGAAGAAAGGTGCTAAAAACAATTATATAATGCTATCAAAATTGTAGGGATTTTTGATGATTCTTCATATCTTATTTTTTTGTTGTCTACGCTATATTTTCCCCTTAGGGTTAACTCCCTTTGGCTATATCTGAATAGCCCCAGTTATATAGATATACCTGTAGTTTGGTACAAGAAAAGCTGTCCACATTTCCTATGTTCATGTGCTGTTTGGGGGAGGCTTAGCATAGTGGGTAAGTCTCTGGACTCACATTGGGTTGTGGGTTCAAGTCCCTTCTGCAGACTTTACCCCACTTGCTGCAGTCCATCGGGGACCAACAGTTATTGGGTGGTAAACCCAATGATGAACCAGAGTCCTGTCCTAAGGGGAGAGTGGCATAATGTTTGCTTAACACCATGGGAACCATGACATGCTCTGGTGTACTAAGCCAGTGTGGTTCAGATTTTAAGGCAAAAAGTTGAACACAAAATAAATAATATGGTACTGTATATTCATATCTAATATGGTACAGCAGTACCCACTTATTCCATATACTGTACACTTTGAAGTGAGGGACCCATTTTTACTATTGCTTCAGCAATAAACTGATCCCAGTCCATGACAAGCTCACTTAGAAAGGGTACTTAAAAGTAACTTTTTTTTTAATTTGGGCTTAATTTGGAGACTTACTGTATGAAGAGGTTGTATTCCATCATAAATAAAATGCAAAGAAGAGAAGATAAAAGTGGCAATTCCAACAACCAGATGTAATCTTCTAATCTTGGTATATCGTTGTGTATTAGTATTGTCACCATTTTTTCTTATTATAAACATGCACATTGAAAGCATTTTATATACATATACATATGAAACCAAAATAAAATAACAAAGACCACATACGAAACAGCTGTCATGTTCAGTGGCCTTTTTAAAATCAGTTGTAAAGGTCTTGCCATTGCAATAGCTTTGTGACGTAACTTTTCAATATTTGAAACATACTAGACTCCATAAAGTCCCAGAAGACCAACTAAAAAAACAGGAGAGAGCCCTATCTACAAACTGCCAGTCACAGTCATCATTATTGTTATAAAAGCAGTGAAGACAAAACATCATTTTAAATAAACAACAAGACAAGGTATCCACTGATACAGGAATTTTTTAAATCAAGATCTCTTATTAATAATTCAGAAACAATGAGATACTAATATTATTCTTTTATGACCAAGTGATCACTGGATTCAAATGGCCTCTTAAAATTACGGTTAAAAATGTTCCCCATTTCTCACACTTCAGACTGGCAACTGGATGTACAGTATGGTACTGCTAATCAGCTAGAGGTTCTTATATGTAAAACACTATTTTCTTTAATGAAAGATGTGGTTATCAGAAATTACTCTACTCAATAGCTTCCCAAGTCCAGACATGCAAAACAAATTTAGCAATTTTACTAACAATACATCTTGCTATTGAACTATAAACAGAATTGGCTGGATATGAAACAAACAATTACTTTACAAAATAATTTTAAAGGCCAGGGGTACTGTATCTCAATGTGTTATACCCTCTCATTTAGAATGGCTTTGAGAATTTTGTGCTCACAATGCACAGAATGATATGTGCTTTATAGTTACATCTGTAAAAGGTCATCTTAGAAGATGATACTAAAAAATCATGGTGAAAGACACTTGGATGAAAAATTAAATATAAGAAAAGGCTTTAATACAGTTCAATTCTCTGGACTTTAATATCAACAGTTATCAATTTTAAATTCAGTTTAATCATGCAAGTTAATTTTCCCCATTAAAACTGTCTGATATATACCATTTCAACGTAAAACAGGATCCATCTTGAGAAAAGTTTTTAAAAAAGTGGGAAAATTCGTAAATGTATAATATGGCTTTTTATTTTAAAATTTGAGCTGTAACACAGTTGATAAGAAATAACAGACAGAATACAACCTTTAAACGAGTTATTCCAAAAGCTCTTAAAAGCAACTGAGATTGCATTTCAGATGATTAAAATGTAATACTGTATATACAGAAAAACTCAAGATTCCTTGATTCTTCACAGACTTGAAAGTGCCATTTCACCGAGTTTTGCTGAGACAATATGCCAAAATCACTTCAATTGTACTGGAGCAAGTCACTCTTGATCATCCTTCTTTCTCCAGAAGCCAGGATGTTGCAATTTCATTTTTAGAAGAAAACAGAGGCCAGCAGAGTGTGATCTCGAGAATATGCAGTGTAAAAAAAAGCTAGCATTCCTTTTCAAGAAAGGACGTCAGCCAAGGATATAAGTGTAATAGTTAAATAGTTAATGTCAGAGACAAACAGAAGCAGGGACAGAGGGGTTCATAGAGGTCAAAGCATCTATGGTATTGAGATTATAAAACCTGGTAACATAGATGGAGAAACCCACATAAAAGCCATGCAGTTCTCATCCAGGAATGTTCTATCAAGGAGAACCCCAGAAATGGCTTGTGCTCTGGTGAAATCGTCCTGTATGTCTCTCGGGGACAGGAAGCATAGGTGTTGGTCATACCTAAGTTGGCAGGCACCCGTATCATACAAGACAAATTTATTAAAAAACCCGACTCAGGAGCCAGGTTAGGTGTCATCCTAAAAGCACTGTAAACTGGTGCATTGTGACTCAGGAGCACACTGTAGTGAGCAAGCAGCTAAAAATACCAACATAAATACAAGGGGTTCAATGTCAATTGAGATTAAATTTCGCAGAGGGCAAAAACAATAACCTGAAAGCATTAAGGAGCTTCATAGATTCTTCCCCTCCTCATGTCTTGTTATTTTGCTTATTTCTTTAACAAAATCACTAGACAATGGATGCATAAGCAATGTGTGCATCACGTGATTGAATTAATGCCAAACCAAAGACACGTTTGGAAGAAGGGAGCTTGGAGAAGATACCCCCATTAGTCCTTAGTTGAAAATAATTCTTGACACTGTCAAAGACAGTCAGTGCTATTCAGGTGAAAAAGACAGCAGGGTTAAGGTGAGTGCAAAGGGAGTGTCAGTAAGCAGGGTCTGAAAAATAGCACTTCTTGAGTCAAGGGGTGCATGCAGTAGTCACAAAACCATCTAGGTCTAGTCTGAAGAGGAGTCATCAAAGGCCAACTTGACAGATTCAACACAATGGTTGAGTGGAAGAAGAGTAGAGCACTTAAAACAGCTATGCAGCATCCAGCTCATATTAACAAGAAAAAGCTCTTAGGTGAAGTATGCTCATGTCTGACATAGAAAGCCTGTTATAGAGAAAAGGAAAGCAAATACGAGAACAAAAGAAAGAAAATCACAGAGAGGAAGAGGATCAGAAAATAGGTAATTATCAACCTGGAGAAGGGAAAGAGTCGTGCTCTTGTTCTTAGTCCAGCAAATCCAACTCCAATTACCAGACAGCTGCTCATTCTCACCTACCCAAAGTCTAATCTGGAAGCACAAGGCACAAGGCAGGACTACACCTTGGACAGGACATCCGCCTTTCACAGGGTCACACGCAAACAAGGACAATTTAGAAATACCAATTATATTTGCCGGCATGTCTCAGAAAGGTAGGAGGAAAGTAGAACCCATATCAACATGGGGAAAGCTTGCCGACTCCACACAGAAGGCGTATGAGTTCAAAAAACAAAAACAGAACCCAATATTAATAAGGCAGCAGTGCTCCAGCAGTAAACAGTAATCTGCAGAATCCAAACCATGACAAAGTAATCCAAAACTTCAGGAAGCAAGTTGCCAGGATAGTGATGAGTTTAAAAGTGGCCCAGATTAAACAATTTCACTGGGATTGTAGAGGAAAAACGGACAGGTCAGAGTGATGTGGCAGGGCCATTCTGGATTGATACAGCACACTAGACCAGCAAATTTCAGTGACATGGCACATCCCCATTGGTGATGACTGTTTTCAATCCTTGAAACAGAACAAGCTTTCACCTGCTAGACTGCAATGGCTACCACAGTGCAATCTGAATTCATGGATTCTGGAAGAAATGTTAGAATTTTTAAGGCATTCTGTTTGTGATTTATTTAGAATATGAAGCATACACTTAAGAAATACATGAAATCATGACCTGGTGACGTACGTAAGAGGAAAATCTGTGATTTTGTAATGCAAAGAGGTCAAAACAGCATTGGCCTTTTTTTAGTGTTTTAAAAATTCTCAGAAATACTTTATTCCAGATTACTCTGCCTGATGAAGACAGCTTTCATATCACAAAGAATATTTTCAAAAATAGAAAAAAGTATTTCTTCTTTCACTTCTTTCCAGTAATCATGAATCTTAAAATGCTGTATTAGACAGATTTTTAACAAGTGTCTAGCATGTTTTACATGACGGTTCACAATATTTTAATACAATGTAAGGCACAATGAAAAAAACAAAATAAAATAAGTTTCATATACTGTAGGTCTCATTCATTAAAATGTTAAAGAAATCAATTTTATTGAGCAAAAATAAAAAAGACAAGTCTGGTCTCAGAGTAGACACTTGGGATAACTTTTTTCTATTTTTTTTCTCTAGCATTACAATTTTAAATATTGCTTTCCAGATACACTTACCCAAATCTAGAAAAGTCTACTGCAAGCAAGCGATAAAGGAGTTCTTCATGTAGGTACCTGACCTCTGGACATTCAAGTGCTTTCATCATTACACAATAAGACTTATAAACAAAATTTGAAATTCTGTGTTGTTTCAAGTGATATTTTGATGGATATTTCTTATCAGTTAAAGTGCTGAGATGTCTAGCCTAGTTTTTGATTAGGGCAGGGATCTTAGGTCAGTCCCCACAGGGCAGAGATGTCTCTAGATTTAGTTTTAAATGGAAACTTATTATTTTCTTAGGCAGAAAGACATTTGTATGTATTTGTATGTAGGTGATTGATTAAAACATGCAATTTGTTCCAGATTCTGTACAGTGCATTTAAACATTTGCAGACCTGGAGAGAAAAACTACATGTATCCAATTACTCAACAGTTAAACTAATTCAGAACCTGAGCACTCTGGCATTACAAAAGCCAGCAGAAGCCGCAGCTCTCTAGGATGTGAGTGTGAAGATAAGGGAGTGCTTTGGTTTGTTAAAGCTCGTAGGTACTGTAATTTGGAAATTTTGATGGGGGGACTTAGGCTTTGAGTCCCAGTGATCTTGCTGTGTTGAGAACATCATCCCTGGTAAGGTAACAGCCACACAGTTGACGCAGGCCTGTGAATGATTCTCTACCATGAAGGACTCTCCAGTTATCAATGAAAAGAACCTACAAAACAGAAGAAAAAATAACCAGACGTAATAATGGAATGTAAATTCTGCCAGTATCTGTTTTTGATAAAACTGTAAAGGGAATTCAGCTGTAATCTTTTATTTACAAAGTAAAATAAACTCCTATAAAGTTCATTGCCATCTAGAACAAAGAGCTGGAAGAATGGAAGGTTTTTTTATTTCTTTGTATGAAGAACTATACAAAAGACTGATGTGCTGTTTGTGGGAAAATATGTGAAGCAAACATGGGCTTTATAGACAAAGCTGATGGACATAAATTAAAAATGTAATCCCCAACAATAAACAACCACTCAAAGGGCCTACAGTACTTAGGGTTTTTGTAAAACATCCGAAGATGGCTCAGCCCCTCCCACAAATCAATTACAGTGAAGGTCTTTCAAACAAATTTTAAGCTTCCCAGGCTTCCTCTAAAGAGATCTAGGACTTCACTGACATAAAGACTAGACAACACATAAACTAGACAAACACTAAAACCGTACCTTTCCTGGCTTGAGCTTGACCCAGAGTTCATTTTCAGGCTTTCTCAGCTCTGAGGTGAGAGCTCGGTGTGCTACATACCAGCGCTGTACCACATCATGAGGAACTGTGTTGATTACCGCCCGGTCGTAGTTATTGTACCTATAAGAGAATATAAACAATTTAAGTCTTCTATTTTAATGATTTGAAACAGACACCAAAATCTAGAACACGGAAAAACACCACCCTCAACTCAATTTTCTTTCCTTTGGTAAAATAAACTAAACTACCCATTACTGTGGGCACTTTGTATAAGTTGATGAGTTTCTTTAATTTTCAGTTATGAAAACTACTAGCTCCTGATAAACGTATTGTTCAACTGTTAAATGTGCTTCAAAGTGAATGAGTTATTTGTGTATAATGCACTTTTAACCTCCTAATCTAACATGCTGTTAAGGAACACAAAGATGTCCATTCACTCGTGACACTGCAGTCACTGTACAAAACATGTAATTTCTGAAGATACTTTTTGCCTTTCTTGCGTTTTTGGTCACGTAAAAACTAGGCTACCCATGTGATCTAGAAAGGATTACTATATTTGGCAAGAAAGAGAAAAGCTTTTAGGAAAGACAGACAATGTGCATTTCAAATGCAAATCATCCTCTTAACTTTCTGAAGGTACAACAGCTTCCAAACCTATCTAGAGACTATCTTTACCTTATCATGTAGACCTCATTGTTCCATGGGTAGACATTGAGCACTGGCCCAATTCCAATCATATGGTTGTGATACTCTCCCACGTTCTCAATATATTCGTGTTTGATGGGCACTTTAGTGAGCAGGTCAAAGTTGTCTGAAGTCTCCTGAAAAACCTTATCTGCTGCATGAAAGCCATCCACAAGCAATGTCCTCCCACCAGTCCCTTCGTGTCTTAGACAATGAAACACCTGGATCCTACAACCAAAAACACCTCTGTAAGTGTAATGTTTCTGAAAGAACATAATATCTACTTGAGTCATGAAGCATGATCGCATGAGACCACATTTAAAAAAATCTTAAATACTAGATCAACTTAATAATACTGTAAGTAAAAAAATATTTATATTGATTTGTTTCTATCACAACAAAATAAAGACAATCTGTGTATTCCATTTTCGAAACTTTGGACCGGAAAAGGGTGAAATGTCTTTTAAAAATCCTCTGGAGTGATGCATTTCAATGTGACACATACAGTACACAGTTGGCTTGCTGTGTGGGAAAGGGAATAGAAAGCACAGACTGAACAATAAATAAGCAAGAGTCAAAGTAAAGGCCACTAGCATTTCGAAAGATCCAGTACCAAGAAAAAAGCCAATTATTTGTGGCCACGCTCTACATGCCCTTTTTGACTCAAAACAAATTTCTCTTTTAGCCCCCTATAGCTCGCCCACATAGAATTAAAATTTAAAAAGAACCAAATTTAACAATGCTCTTTAAAGAATTTTGGCTTGCTCTCTAGGATGTCACGTATATCAGGCTGTTATGTTTGAAAAGGATAAATTAACAGAAACTAAGTCCTTGACTTAATTAGAGGGCAGAGATTAACATCCGATGAAGACAGAGAGCACTTCATTAGAAACTGCTCTGATGAATAAGACCCTTTCAATCTCAGAAGAACAGGAAACATGAGTCTCTGCAACTGAACAGGATAACAGTGTTAGGAATTAGTAGTGAGGACCCTATGCAGAAAACCAGGGCAAGCTCCAAAAGGTGTAGTCGAAAGAACAATCCGAGGTCCGAAAGCCAAAGGTAAACTAGCAGGTGCAAAAGTACAAATAACCAGAAGCGGAGCCATAAACTGTGAGGAAGTTGAGAGTCAAAACCAAAACCAGGAGATGTAGACGGAGAACAAACCAGGGTCAGGAAGCCAAAAACCAAGTAGTAAATATCAATGAGAATGGGAGTAGCTTTAGCCAGGAAAACCCTAATACTGAGCAACGGGAAGAGTGTGAGGCAGCATTAAATAGGCTGAGGAAAAGGGCTAATTAGGAACTTTGC
Organism: Atractosteus spatula; assembly: GCF_055471065.1. NCBI lineage: Eukaryota > Metazoa > Chordata > Actinopteri > Semionotiformes > Lepisosteidae > Atractosteus > Atractosteus spatula. Next base: position 37,745,683 of record NC_142714.1, read on the forward strand.
TGGAATGTGAGGTGGAATGCCGATTCTTCCGGAGGCGTGGTGTAACAAACAGCCATTTGAATGGCAAAAGTGAAAACAGTAACACAACAGCAGCAAATGGGTTGATTTGCAGCAATGCTCCGTTGTATCAATAAGTGAAATGAATAAAAGAGTACATACTAGAGCATATAACATTTTTCTGTTATATTTCTTACATAGCACATCCATATAGAGGTTTAATGGAATAACATTCCCCATATTAATTTGTATAGTTAGGAAACATATCAGACAGAAATGGATAGGATGCAAATTTCTGGAGAGAGAATTTTATTTCTTGTATATAAAGTACACTTGCAGCTGTGAAGTAACAAAAAATGTTATGGACATACCCACATGGTTCTTGGAAATAAGAAGTATCAGTGTGACGATCCAAGGCAAGCTTAGTATAAGCAGTGTCCCCTCTGGAAAAATCAGAGGTGAAGTTCCACACTCTACCGTACATGGTCTCTCTAAAAAAATGAAAAGTGTCAGGACCAGCGGCCTTGGCTCATACAACAGTACAATATAGACATCTTTCCTAAAACAATGAACATCTGGCATATCAAGCCATTAATAAAACAAGGATATTCAAACATGGGTTAAAAACAGACCATTTTGTTCATTTGTTTTATTTCTTCCAGCCCTGGTTCAAGTTTTCCTTTTGTGTTTTAAATGATTGTTAGTGCAGGTATTTTTGATGCATACTTAGTCCCTAATTAGTGTTACATTTTTCTTTGCACCAAAGAATGTAGAAAGCCTATCACAAGCCCCTTTGAAGGTAAGACAGGATCAAAGCAAGGTTGTAATGCTACCCCAACGCTGATTAATAAACCTTACTGGAATGCTATGTGTGACAATCCTACCTGTAGCTTATTTGGAGCTAAATTACCAAATGGAAGCTCAATCGTTTGATATCAGCTGTTGGTGCTCCTGTACACATGTGATGCTGTACAGTAGTGTTTCTCAACTTTGTCCATCCCACAGCACAGTAACATAAATACAAAACATTTGCAACACCCCTCCCCCCCATACAGATATTGACCTGAACATATTTTATTAAAATTATAAACAAAACTTATTTCTAATTTTAATCTAAGTTTACTTCAAACATATGCCTTATCCTGGCAGGAATTGATGACAATGAAACACAGAGCTCAACAGCTCTCAGATATTCTGTTTTTGTTTTTTATCTCTGTCAAACTAGGGTGGCATAGTGGCATAGTGGTGCCACACAGCACTGAAGCCCAGGGTTTAATTCCTGGGGGTGCTAATCTGTGTTGTCTGTATCTTCTCTCTCTGTGTTTGTGTGGGTTTCCACTGCGTACTTCAGTTAACTACCACAGTCCTACATACTGGTAGTGTGTGTGTGTGCGTGTTGGATGGGTGGATCTCTATCAACCTTGAAAAATGGACACCAGAAGTGATGCTTGGAGCTTAACACCCATTTTACAGTATGCGTATACACCACACTTTGGTTACTCCTCTAAAATTATGATTTTTTTCTCAAATTGTGCACCACATCTGAATAGCAGCACAATGATGATGACTGGCTACTGTAGAGTGTTCTTACTCAGAGGGAGATCTTCAGATAATCTTCAACATCTTTACTGAGGCACACATGAAAATGGGATGCTCAAAAACTAAAGTCCTCCATCAACATGCTCAAAATGAGCAGTCTCCAGCTCTATTAATTTTCATGAGAGGGAATCTAGAAAAAAATGAAGCATTTTCTGCATCATGGAAGTAATCTCTTATGGACAGTTGACAAAAAGATTCAAACAAATTTGGAAGTGCAGCATTCATCTGCCTAAAGAAACTGGAATTTCAAACACCAAGTTCAAACCTGAAACCAAGAGAACAGTCTCTTCAACTAACTGTGATCCCCAATTTATGCTATAGAAAGCTGAAACATGAACAACACAAGGATGAAATCTCAAGATGCACACATCAATGTACCTGTAGAACATCTTTTGAACACAGCCAGAAAACAAACAATACAACGTTAATTTCATCTCACAATCCAGTTTCAAGGCAATGGCATTAACTTTGGTAGACCAGTCTCTCCAAGGGTTTTTTCCCCAGATAAGTAATGACTTACACTTGTGTGAAAGGCAGAAAAATCTCTTTGAAGATGTCTTTAACACAAACATGTAGAAATGCAGCATCAACATCAACACCTGGAACTGTCCAGCTGTAGCTTAGATGGAGGAAGAGCCTGATGCAAGTAGCTCCGCACTTTAAAACCATACAGAAGCAATGTGATAGACAAGCAAAAAACATGGAAATAATGTCATAGCCATTATGTCAAATGTCAAATAAAGCCAGCAACTATATCACCCTGCAACTCATAACTGGCAACCCACTGAAGCTAAGCAGGTATGAGCCTGGCCAGTCCCAGGATGGGAGACCTCCTGGGAAAGCTAAGGTTGCTGCTGGAGAGGTGTTAGTGGGGCCAGTAGGGGGTGATTCTATACTGTAAAAAGGCGCTGTTCCTTGGATGAAACGTAAAACCGAGATCCCGACTCTCTGTGGTCATTAAAAATCCCAGGTCATTTCTCGAAAACACCCTGCCCAAATTTTCCATTGGCCAGATATGGCCTCCTACCACTGATAGCTGATATGTGGTGAGAGCACTGTGTGCACTATGATTGCCATCGCATTATCCAGGTGGGTGCTGCACATTGGTGGTGGTGGAGGGGAGTTACCATTACCTTTAAAGTGCTTTAAGTGGAGTGTCCAGAAAAGCGCTATATAGGTTTAAGTGATTATTAATTATAATGTCATGTCAACAACCCAGGACTATCCTTTCTACCTAGGAACACAAGCCCATAATACAACACAGTCCAACCCAGACTGGCCTCAACCTCCATCTTGGGATTCACAAACAAGATATTCATGCACAACAATTATCTCCTACTGTGAGGTACCCCACAAAATAGCCACCTTTCATAGTGAGCTCATTACCAGTGGTCTAGGCAAAGCCAGAATGACATAAATGTTAGTTTCTGAAACAACTATCTATTGTACAATTTCATTTTGCACCAGAATAAATCAAAATAAACTCTACAGCATACCATATACAAAATAAGCATCTAAATATGTGTATAAACTAAAAGTTACATTGCATTTAAAAACTAATAAAAACACTTTTTTGAAAAATTTTAAAGGCCTGAATTGTATAGTGCTCTATGCATGTGGATCCCTAAAAGCAAAGGAACACTATCACCAAAGCAGAAAGTACAAACACTGCAAACACTTTTCTTCCTTTCACAAAAGTGATATTAGCACCATGATTTATAAAGCCATCCTTTTCCAGCGTTGCCACCTGTTGTGTATTTAATAAACAGATTTAGTACAGCGCTGAAACTGGTTCCTTTCTCCCCTAATCCTCTTCTCTATTCAAGGCTCGGGCACTATCAAAAATCAACACATTTTCTCTAACAAAGACTTGTGCCATTTGTGTTACTAAAACAAATTATCCCTTGCTTTTAACTGAGTTTTAATTAAATAAAGCTTTATTATGCGCACATGCTGCCAGGAAACCAAAAGATCTAAAGGGGCATCCACACCTTTATATTTACATAAAGGTACAGGCAAACATCTTCATGTTGCAAAGTGACATGTGCATTTCTTTGAGTAACAGTACAGGGTAATTTCACTACCCTATTTCTTGTGGATATGAAAAAAATTGCCTGTTTAAAACTAATAATGTAAAAATGTTTAATACTTTTAATTGAAAAACAAAAAATGCATATAGTACGCGTCACCTATAAATTAAGACATCTGATGAGTGAAAATGCAGTTGAAAATTAAGATCTTTTTGAACTACACATATATTCCAGTTTTGACCAAAGCAAATACACATTTGCATAGCTTTTCATAGACTGAGGCTACAGTGCTAATTTAACTTTTAAAGTATAACAACATTAGTCTGGAAAACATCACCACTCCCTGAGGTCTCACTCAAGAGCATTTGCTGGACTCTTCTGAAGCCACGCATCATCTGTGTTCACACACACTGTTCACTCTTTACCTGATGAGACTGACTCGCTGAGCAACTGTCTCTGTGGCTTCCAGAGTTGCAGGCACGTCTTCCACGAAAGCGATGCCATAAAGCAAAAAGTTTTTCAGAAATTTTTTCAGCTCTTGATCAGAGTTCATGAAGTTCTCACAGCTGACTGAAGGCACTTCGGCACTGGTGTAAATCTCGGCGTTCCACAGTACGCGTGGCTGGACTGCATTCTGCTTCTGCCCTTCATAGCTGTTCTCAGCCAGCCAGGCCAGGCTGTATCGGGTCACATGACCATCAGGCCCTACAACAATACCCAAAGACACCCTGAATATCTGCGAATCAGTTACATTTAGACTTCACCAGAATGAAGGAAAAGTGACCAGTGAATCTCTTACACTTAAAAAACACAATTTAAATCCAGTATTTCAAGTAATAAAGAGAACTGACAACTGTAAGATATTGTGCTACATGAACTACTTGTCATCTGTACAGATATAACTTTAACCATACGTAAAAGCACAGCTGATTGGTTGGTCTGAAAGGATCAATTTATATGTTTTTTATTACCGCAAATGCAAAAGGATTGCAAAGAGAACTAAAATGTCCTTAGGTGCTCATAACCAGGGCAGTTACATTGTAACCAGCTCTCCATGGAATTTTGTGCAATTTTCCATAGTCATCTGAACACATGGATGCATCATCAGCAGTTCATCTCTTTCACAAGACTAAAAGCTTTGTGAGCAGCGGCATGGTTTATCTCTTCGCAGATAGCAATCTGCCCCCTGACAGTTAACTGACTTTACTAATTAGCTATATAAGAGGGCAAGCAAAACAGTAAGAGAACGACTTGGAACTGGAAAAACAAAACTGAAAGACAACAGGGCTAGTAATAGAAATTGGAACACAAAACAGTGCACTGAAGAAGAGCAACATGCTTAGATGCTGTGATGTGTTGTTGCTCACTTATTCTTAAATTCACAAAAGGATTAATTGATTGCAATTTAAAAATCTATCTTTTAATTATGCACAAGCAGCACTTAATTACACATTTTTTTTTATAAACAGCATGACAAGAATGTTGCCCTTAAATTGCCACTGATAACAAATCAACCTGGCTCTTTCATTAGGGAAACCCATTTTTACAGTAACGTTTTGACCTCGTTTTACAGCTACATTACAGATTCAACTTTGTTCAGAAAGCCTGGAAAAAACAAGAAGTAATGACAGTGCAAGGGTCATAATTCACCACTTGCTTCGCACATCCACAAGAAACTTGAACATAATCATTAACAAGTGAACAAAAAATATACCAGTTCAGGGAGCACTTATTTGCCAGATTTACATATATGCATTAGGAACATAAAAGAAACCTATGAAACTGCAGTTTTACACAGTATATTGTTACAGGAACATGAAGGACAAAGGTATAGTTGTAAAACTCACAAGTCAGGAAGAGGGATTCTTCGTCTACTCTTGTCTTTGAGGGGCGGATAGCCAGTTCCACATTGGCGGTGTCCAGGTTTCGCTGATTGGTTTTTGCATTATAGCAGGAAGCTGAGCGACAGTGATCACGAAGCCACACGTAATCGAAGTGCATCACTAACCCACCATACCGGAGCTCTGGACAACCATAAATCAAACAGCATCGGATTAATGTTCCAAAGACCAAAACATATGCAAAGTACTTTTTACGCAACATTTTCTGGGATCTAAACAGAAATCTCAGAATAAGTAATTGCAAGGATAAGGTTTCAAGTGCCAACTATGTGGAAATGCATTTAAAATAGAGAATAGGAGGTATCCTTTATCTAAAGAATTGTAGAATGAGCTACCCAGTGTTGTTGTTGAGGCCTTCACCCCTGATTCTTTCATGGATGGATGAGATTATTGGATCAATTAACTACTAACTACCAAGTTGACTAAATGGGTTAAATTGCCTCCTCTTGTTTGTAACCTTTTTTATGTTCTTACACCATTAGTTAAGTGGCATAACAAAACTAACAAAAAACAGGATGTATGACTGAGCACACTGTATACACCCTTAGAGAATTAATCTGGAAAGAAAAGCAACATCTTTTTCTCTTGTTCCAGATTTAATTTACTGCAGATGTCCTTCATTATAATGGAATTTTTCATTTATTTTGCAAAGCTTCAGGAAAATAAATTATTTACTAAGTAGCTTAAATGTATAAGCAGCAATTACTAGCATTATTTAGTAGTCTGCTTGGTGGTCGTGAAAACATTTGATGACAATTTAAAAGTCATGTTATTATAGGATTCATTTTCAATTACCATTCTTACTGAACTGTGTAATAAGTTTGAGTCAAAGAAGAAATATACCATGATCTTACATGTATAATTACATTAATTATAATTAAAAACAGTGTGATTAACATTTCATTTTTCAACTTTAAACAAAGGGGAGACTTCAAACATAACCCATAACGTCACTAATTATGTGATATAACTATTCCTACAAAATTTGCCAATTCGACCTTTCTGTTAGCTTTTCTGGCATCTTTTAGTTTTCAACAGCCTTCCGTTTTTGCTTAAAACCAAAGATGCCCCCCCCCCATCTATAACATACCAAAGCAGTCATCTCGCAGTTGCCAAGCACAGCTTGTGGATTGTGGTGCTGTGTGCTGACAGCGTTTGGCAGCAGTCATTCCACGCGTGGAATACCAAGGGGCTGAAGACTGGGCAGGACGTCTTGTCAAAGGTTTCATGCAACCCCCCAGCCTAACAATCGCACGTGGTAAAGCCATGATCTAAATGGAAGAAAAAAAAACGTATTCTTCTGATTGACACACCACTACAATCTCTATGACAAGTTACACAGCACCCTCCTCTTTCTATAAGACCAATATACTTCATCAGTTTAGGTACACAACGGTTAACTGTAACGTACACTACTGTATAATTAGCACTTCAGTGCCAGGGGATGAAATTCAGTTCACTGTACTTACCATTTCCTCACCACTTTCAACGCACCAACCAATATTTCAAAGTATTTCCTTAGTAAAAGGTTTGGAAATAGAAGGAAAAAGACTAACTCCAACTGACCCTTTAAACAACAAAAAATAATTCATGGCGTCTGACATACCTATACAGGAAGCCAAACTGCGTATGAAATGCTTCCCCGCATACCTCCTATATACTCTATACTATACTCTATATAACTCGTATAACTGGTTACTTTACAAACCAGAACAATATATTAAAAAAAACTACAAATAATAATAACATGACAATGTTTAGTTTTGTCAGGGAGATGCGACAATTCGATAAAAAGGAAAACGTATCATATTCCGATTTTGCAACAATACATGTGTGTATACAATGTTCATTTTGTTTTAAGAAAACGTAAACACTTTGGAAGGATAGTTTCGCAAACTCCTATACTAAGACCTTTACGTGAAAAACAAATATATATATAATCGTCAAACAAGCTGCTCACACTGATAATGAGACTTTACTAGACGGAAGCACAATACTGTACAGTACATCTTAATAACAAATTGCAAAACTAGCAAGGGACACAAAGCAAAAAGAACAAACCTAATGCACAAACCAGAAACATGTAGGTTAGCGCTGAACTGAAACGTGTATAAAATGTAAACTGCAACAGTATAGTGCACATTTAGAAGAGAGACGAACGCATTTTCTACAGTACAGTATATTAAAATCTTTGTCCAAGCCTAACAAAAATGCATACTTACTCAGTGAAGAGGTCTTAAGCTTGCCGTACTGGCACTGTCGGCACACTTAGGTGGACTTCAATTCAGTTCTGCTCGAATTCAATGCAATCAACACATTTAATATAGGATATATGGGCTTAATCATTAATGGAACTCTTCCCCGCCATTGCTGTAACGTGCGCCGCACAGAGAGCCAGTGACACGCAAGCGCTCAGCAGAGCTGTCTGAGCATAGGGTACTGACAGGCAACGATATACGTAGTTTGCGATGCAGAGCATAAAAGCTCCTTTCGCGGGGGAAGTGGTGCAACAGGGGAAACTTCTGAATTTTTAATATGACGCACAGCATCTTGTTTTCATTGGAGTAATTAGAATCGCGATTTTAAAAGTTTGTAAGACTAAAAGAGAGCGGTTTTTAAAATATTGAAGTTAAATAAATGTAAATGTTTTTTTTTGGACGAGATAATCCTTTAGGCGTTGTGTTAAATACGAAATTAAAAATACACATAATCCCAACTCTCTGGGGCCTTTAAACACACTCAAGTACTACAGAACAGTTAAGACACTACCTGACCTGACATTTCAAATGACTTTTTTCAACTAAATGATATTGTAGCGTTTGCAGATTCTTTTCAGAACAAGGACGAGTGGAGACGCAATTAACAAACAAGCATTAGCTTTATTCGTTTTCAACCACACAAAACCAAACACAGGATCTACACACACATGAGGAGACTGACGGAACACGTACACATATTTAGGGTGGTAATTACCTAACAACACACTACACTTTTACAGGACTACACAGGGCACTAGAATTACTAGGACATTATTTACACAGGTAGGGTCAGCCGCTGGTCATCGTGCTGACCCTCAGACTCTCCCCGGCTACCACTCCCAGCATGCCCAGCGGTACTACGAGCGCCTAGGGGCGCTTCCTCCTCACCACCAGGCGAGGGCGTTACACTGCCCCCACCTGAAGCGTCTGGCGTCTCGCCGACGTCAAACACCCCCCTCAGGCTGTACTCGTATTCGGCCAACTGCTGCAGAACCCTGCGTGAGCGGCCCACGGACGCCCCACTATCGGCCGGCTCCAGCCCCGGCTGCTCCTCTAGAGCCTCCCCACACGGCTCCTCCTCCCGGGCCCGGTAGGGGGCCAGGCGGTCTCGGTGCAGGACCACCACTCTCCCCCGTGTTCGCAACCGGACACGGTAGCAGACCTCGCCCACCACCCCGAGTACCTCAGCGGGCCCCTCCCACGACGGCGCCAGCTTAGGGCTGAGGCCTTTGCGGCGGCGCGGGTTGTACACCCAAACCGAGTCCCCGGGCTGGAAGGCAGGCCCCCTGCAGCGCAGGTCGTAGTACCGCTTCTGCCGGACCCCCGCCTGTGTCAGGTGGGTCCGTGCAAAGCTGTGCACCCGCTGCATCCGCTGCCGCAGGTCCCACTCGTAGTCCGGTCCAGCCGGCGGTGCCGACCCGTCTCCGGGCGGCGGGCCGAAGACCAGGTCCACCGGTGTTCGCATTTCCCGGCCCAGCATGAGCGAGGCCGGGGTGCACCCGGTGGATTCCTGGACCGCGGTCCTGTACGCCCAGAGCGCAAGGGGGAGGTGGCGGTCCCAGTCCCGTTGGTGCCGGGACACCAGGGTGGCCAGCTGGATGGCGAGCGTCCGATTAAACCGCTCCACCAACCCGTCGCTCTGGGGATGCAGCGGTGTGGTCCGCGTCTTAGTGATCCCCAGGCGCTGGCACACTCTGGCGAAGACCTGGGACTCGAAGTTACGCCCCTGGTCACTGTGTAACTCCTCCGGCACCCCCAGCCTGGCAAACATCCCCTCCAGCAGTGCATCAGCCACCGTGGGGGCACTCTGGTCCGGGAGGGCGTAGGCCTCCGGCCACTTCGTAAAATAATCCATGGCCACCAAGACGTAGCGGTTCCCGGCCTCGGTGCGCGGAAACGGGCCCAAAACGTCCACCCCCACCCGCTCCATAGGAGCCCCCACCTGGTGTTGTTGGAGGGGGGCCCGGGAGCGCTCGGGGGGACCCTTCTGCGCCACGCACACCGCACACGTTCTGCAGTACCGCTCCACGTCCCGGTGGCAAAGACCCCAATAAAAATGGCCTCGGAGACGCTGCAGGGTTTTTTTACCGCCGAAGTGCCCCACGCCCAGCTGGCCGTGCACCGCTTGGAGCACCGCCCCGCGGAGCGACCGAGGCACCACCAGCTGCCACCGTACCTCGCCACTGGAGGGTACCCGCCACCCCCGGCGCAGCACCCCGTCCTTTACCTCCAAGGCCTCCCACAGGGCGCAGAGGGCCTTGACGGACTTTGGGTGCGGGGCGAGCTCCTCTCGCATAGGCCGCACTCCTGCTGCCCTCCAGCGGAGCACCGGCCCCACGTCAGGATCAGCTGCCTGACGCTGCGCCAGGTCTGGCAGGCTCACCCCCAGCGGCCCCTCCCGGGCCGTGGCCGCAGTGCTCACCCCCGCCACGGTGTGGACAGCCTCCTCACGCTGCTCCCGCCGGGCGCAGTGGTGGCAGTCCGCGGCCTCGCAGGGGCGCCGCGAGAGAGCATCAGCATTGAGATGGCGAGACCCCGCACGGTGCACGACAGTGAAGTCGTACTCCTGCAGGATCTCTATCCATCGCGCCATCTGCCCCTCCGGCTCCTTAAAGTGGAGCAGCCAGGTGAGGGACGCATGGTCGGTCCTCAGCCGGAACCGGGTCCCGAACAGGTACGGTCTGAAGTGGTGGACCAACGCCATCACCGCCAGCAGCTCGCGACGGGTCACGCAGTAGTTCCGCTCAGGCCTAGTCAAAGCCCGACTATAGTATGCCACTACGCGCTCCCCATCCGGCCCCTCCTGCGCCAACACCGCGCCCACCCCCGAGTCACTCGCGTCGGTATCGAGAACATACGGCAACCGCGGGTCGGGGTAGGCCAGCACGGGGGCCCCCACCAGAGCTTCACGCAACCGGCCGAAGGCAGTCTCACAGCCCGAGTCCCAGTCAAAACGGCGGCCCTTGTCGGTGAGGCGGTGCAGCGGGGCAGCGATGCTGGCAAAGTCCCGGACGAACCTCCGGTAGTACGAGGCCAACCCCAGAAAGCTGCGCAGCTCCGCGACGGTGCGTGGAGTCGGCCAGCCCCTCACTGCGGCGACCTTACCTGGGTCCGTAGCCACCCCTCGCGGTCCAACAACATGTCCCAGGAAGGTCACCTCCCGCCGCAGGAGCTCGCACTTGCGGGGGTTGAGCCTCAGGCCAGCACGGCGGATGCAGGCCAGCACCGCCTGGAGGTTTGTCAAGGCCTGGTCGAAGCCCCGGGCATGAACCAGCAGATCGTCCAGGTACAGCACACACTGGTTCCGCGGGACAGATGCCAGCACCCTCTCCATCAGCCTCTCGAACGTCGCCGGGGCATTGCACAGGCCAAAAGGCATGACAGTAAACTGCCAGAGGCCCTGGCCGATAGAAAAGGCCGTCTTCGGGCGAGCATCGGGAGCAAGCGGTACCTGCCAGTAGTCGCAGCGGAGGTCCAGAGAGCTGAACCAGGTCGACCCGGTGATGTAGTCTAGGGCGTCATCTATCCTCGGCAGGGGGTAGGAATCTTTCCGGGTGACCTCGTTCAGCTTGCGGTAGTTGACGCAGAACCTCCACGAGCCGTCTTTTTTTTTGACCAGTACAGCTGGCGCCGACCACGGGCTCGCGGAGGGCTCAATCACCCCCGCTGCGGCCATCTCCCGGATCTTTTCCTCGGCGGCGGTCCGCTTGGCGTGAATCATGCGTCCCGGTGGGATGCGGATTGGCCGAGCGTCGCCGGTGTTGATCTCGTGTTGGACCAGGGCAGTGCGGGTGCAGTCCTCATCTCTCGCCGCAAAGAGATCCTCGTTCTGGGCGAGTAGCTCCTGGAGCCGCTGCCGCTGGTCCTGATCAAGGCCCTCGCAGCTCCGCTGGTAGAGATCCTCAAAGGCGCGCCTCGCTTCCACGCAACGCTCGGCCCCCGCCTTGTCTGGCCCCCCGGCTGACTCGGGAGCAGGATCCGGCACGCTCGCTCCCCGGCTCACAGGCCTGGTCTGCCCCGGCAACTGCCGCCGCCGCCGCCACTTTTTCTCCCGGCTCCGGCAAGCCCGCGTCCCTCGGCCTTCCCCGGGCCTGCCCTCCACCAGGTGAAGTCGCTCCCCCTGCCACACCAACTCCTGCCGGCTCAAGTCCAAACTGGCCCCCACTCGCTGCAGTACGTCCAGCCCCAGAATGCAGTCCTCCTGGATGGGTGCGAGGAAGCAGGGGTGGCGCACCGTCGCTGCACCTAGACGGAACGCAAGCACCTGTTTCCCCCGGACTGCAGCGAGCTGTCCCGTCACGGTCCTTAGCCGCAGGCTGGAGGCCTCCCATCCTGGAGGGTTGGTGCCCTCGGTGTCGGGGAGGACGCCCGGCCGGAGTAGGGTTACCGATGAACCGGTGTCGAGTAGGGCCAGGCAGGGTTGGTCCTCGATTTTGCAGTGGAGGTACAGGCCCCGGCTACAGCCGACTCGCCCCACGGTGGCGTGAGGGGCGCCGGTCTTAACAGCGCTCTCCAGAGCGGGGGTTGAGGTGTTCGAGGGGCGGCCTTCCCCACGCTGAGCCGCCCCGTTCCCGTTTCCCGACGCCGATCGAGGAGTGCGAGGTTCGGGTGCCCGGCAGAACCGGGCTCAGTGTCCCCTCTTCCCGCAGCGGTTGCAAATCAGCGTGCGGGGCTGTTCCGTGGGGGTCGCTGCCCGGGCTGGCTCCTCTTCCCCCTCGCTGGATCCCTCCGTCGCCGTCTCGGTCAGCCGGCAGGGCGCACTGCATCTGCTGGCGCTTCCAGCCACCCCGAACACGGCCTCAGCCCGTGTAGCAAGGGCCAAGGCCTGCTCCAGCGATGTTGGCGCGGCCAGCTGCATGTGGCGCCGCAGCTCCTCGGGTGAGAGGGCCTTGAGAAAAGCCTGGAAAGCCATCTCCCGCTGCGCCTCCCGGGGGAAAGTTGGGTATCCTCGGCGGGCGAGGAACGCGACATCAGCGGCAACCGGGCCCAGTCGCTCTCCTGGTTGGCGCCGCCGCAGGGCCAGCCTCTCCCGCATCAAGTCCGGCGCCTCCTCCACACCGAAGCGCAGCTGGAGAGCCGCTGCCAGCGCCGTGTATTCGCCTCTGTCCTCCTCCGGGACGTCCAGGAGCACCTGGCAGGCCGCTCCTTCCAGCGCCGCCGCCAGGTGGCCGACCATCTCCGCCCGGCTCCAGCCATTCGTCCAGGCCGCGAACTGGAACTGCGCCTCGTAGATTTCCCACGGCGCTTCCCCATTGTAGCGACCTGGTCTCACCCACGCCGATGGGTGTGGGAATCGCTGATCGGCTCCGGCAGGGAGAGTATCCTCTATCTGGGGTGCTCGCTGACCAGGAGTAGCGGCCGGTCGCCCCAATTCTACCGGCGGGACCACTATTGAATAGCCCTGGTAAGGGCTGTGGCCACCTATCGCACCCAGGAGTTGCTCAGGCTCCCTATGTGCGCTGCCGATGGGTTCTGTTTCTTCCAGCGTCAGCCGGCGCTTAATAGAATCGGGTACTGTCTGCCACAAGTTGTCCATTCTGCCTGCTTCTGACACCAATGTAGCGTTTGCAGATTCTTTTCAGAACAAGGACGAGTGGAGACGCAATTAACAAACAAGCATTAGCTTTATTCGTTTTCAACCACACAAAACCAAACACAGGATCTACACACACATGAGGAGACTGACGGAACACGTACACATATTTAGGGTGGTAATTACCTAACAACACACTACACTTTTACAGGACTACACAGGGCACTAGAATTACTAGGACATTATTTACACAGGTAGGGTCAGCCGCTGGTCATCGTGCTGACCCTCAGACTCTCCCCGGCTACCACTCCCAGCATGCCCAGCGGTACTACGAGCGCCTAGGGGCGCTTCCTCCTCACCACCAGGCGAGGGCGTTACAATATGTTATGATGAAGTACATGCCAAAGGAGGCCTCATAAACTGGGGAGGGTGCCACTGGGAATCTGGCCAACAGAACATAGCACTGGAAACCTGAGAAGTTCCTAAGTGTTGGGTATTCCCTTGTCTCCCTTGTTTCTGATACACCAAAACTGCAAAGAGAGCTAGGTTGTCACAACTAACGTGGCCTGGCCAATTGCTCGATTATAACTCCTGCCTGTGGGGACTAATGTGAATTTGTTTTATCATTCATAACTGACCATGTTAGTTACTTTAACTTTTGTATAACCACTAAATCACCTCATTAGTGAGAAATCTGAGTGGGCACAGGCAATGAGATGATATACTCTTACAAATCTCAAGCTTGGTATAACTCAGGAAAAATAAAAACACACAGAAAGGAACTGCTATGCCCCACCTATCAAGAGAACAAAGCCTTTGTGTCATTATTGGAGCAACACCTTGTAGACTCCAGGTAGACTCGCCAGCAGTGGTGCAAAATCCTCTTAAGTGATAAATCAAGGTGTTGCGTAGACAACTTTACCAGAAAACCATGAGTGTGGATCAGAATGATACTGTAATAATTAAGAACAACAGGCCAATTGATGGGGAGGTCCAAGTGTGTTGATCTGGACAGGTACAGTATGTCTTCGCTACAGAACTCTACTTTTAGTGACTGATGGTTACCTGACTGCATGACACTACATTAGTCACACACTCGCTGCTCTTCCTATGGGCTCATCCTGATGTGACACAATTCCAGCAATACAACACATGTTGCGTACTGCATTTAGCAACACCTTTCTTTTGAGATGGAAATGTGACAGTTGTGCCATGGATGCCCTACTGACAACACTAGAGCCCCGATGAACAATTCTGGAATCAGGTAGGATGATGTTTGGCATCTAGGTTTCAGAGACAAGTGAACAGGTACACACTTGTCAGGAATCTATGAGAAGAAGGGGACAAATATCACAGATGTACAACATGAATTGCTTTGAATAGTGGCCACACACACTACTATGACTCTATGTCTTCACAGTAGTGTTAATGAACCTTACCGCTGACAAATGTTAATCAGTATTGTTTTTTTTAATCAAAATAAAGTTTATTTCACAAAAAACATTTCACAATAAGTATACACTCTAACAAATGATCAAACTCACATCAAATAAAAACTTTCTAAATCAGTTGATTGTCCTTTATCAATCAACTGATGATGGGGCCGGATTTGCACAATGGAGTCCCTCCACTTACTTTTGTCCATGCCATTTCCCTGTCCTGGATCTGAAACTAGTCATCCAGTCCTCCACAGGAGCTCAAGAAAGAGGGATTTCTGCTTTAGTCCCTGTACAGGGCCCAAAGTCCCTTCCAGCACTCCCTCGCCATTGAGAAGCCCCATGTTAATCAGTATTTTATTTTTTGCCCAATGAAAGAGTCCCTCCAGGCCCTACCACTTGCTTTTGTCCATGCCATTTACCTGTCCTGGCTCTGAAACTGCAGAGCAGGAGCTCAGGGAACAGGGATTTCTGCCTCAGTCCCTGTACAGGACCCAAAGCCCTTTCCAACGTTCCTTCTCTGCTCAGAAGCCCCATTTAGCGAAGTCATGCTTCACCCTCCCTCTGAGGTCCACGATGATCCTCTCCTCCAGCTCCTTCGCTCCCCACTCTGTGTTGTGCTGGATGAGAGTGTTACTCGCTTTCCACAGTCCTTATTTGGTTACCAGGTACTATGTCCCCTTGTCCAATCCAGTTGGTGCCAGCCCCAGCAGGATGCACTGGTAATTGAGCACCACTCTCAGCAGTTGAAAGGTTTTGTCCATTCTGCCCCACACTGCTTTGGCAAAAGGGCAGGTCCAGAACACGTGGTCCTGCATCTCTTCTAAGAAACACGTGTCCTGGGGGCAGTGCGGATTCCTGGTGAGCAAGTGTCTGTAAAGAACCTCTCTGGTTGTGAGCCTCTGGTGCACTGCCATCCAATTGAGGTCCTTCAGCTTGTTATCAAATTCCTTTGGCTGTGTCCTTTCCCAGACTTGTCTGGGAACCTGCAGCCTTTCGTCGGCGACCAGTTGCCCCCTCACCTCCTTGTACTGGGCTCTGTGGTTGGTGCAGAGCTCTGGCTGTTTCATGGGCTTGTACCTCCTGCTCCACTTGACAGCGTGGGTGTAGGTCTCTGATCGCCTTTCTGCTTTGGGCCCAGTGTTTGTGCACTGGACCAGAAGCCTCATCTGGAAGCAGAACCACAGCCTCACAAAGTACTGGTACTTGTGGCTGATGGGCTCTCGCAGCGCCCTACAGAGATTGCAGAAGAAGATGCAGTCAAGTTTCAGGGGGAACTGCAGCACATCTCTCCCCCCTTCCTCGACTGGCTGGCATAACTGGTTCCTTGTGATGTATTCGTACCTGCCGCCCCAGACAAATTTGAAGACCAACCCTTGCAGCACTCATCTGAGTCTGGCCGGCAAGCGGGTACACCACAGCCAGGTAAACCAAAGCTGGCAGGATGTCTGCTTTTAACACCATCACTTTCCCTGTGACCGCATTTTCCACAGACCCAGCTTTGCGTTCACCTTGGCAATCCGCTCAGTCCAGTTGATGGTCTCATGGTCCTGGCTCTGGAACAAAACCCCCAATATATTGCGGGGCTCAGTGCAAAGCTCGAGACCTTCCGGCGCAATCGTCCTTTCCATCCAGGGTCCGAAGAACTTCAGTTTGCTCTTTTAGCGGTTGTGCTTTGATCCAGAGGCTGTGGAGTATTGCTCCATGACCTACAGGGCTCTCTTCAACCCCCTGTCCGAGCTCAGGAACACCGTTGAGTCGTCTGCGTACTGGGAGATCTTGAGGGTTTCCCCCATGCCTCCTGGTCCATTCCATGGAAAACGTCAGCTTGTCACTTTCATCCCTTAGGTGTACTTGTTATCTGCCACTATCTTGGGAAGGCTCTTCTCTTCCTCCTCCATCTGAGACACTTCCTTTGCCTCCCCTGGCCATTCCTGGTCCTTGGAGGAAGGTGCTTCTGTCAGATGTCAGGAAAGCCTCCATATATCCCTTTGATTGACTCTCCCGGAGGCAGTAGATTTCCCCCATCGCAAGTCTAAGCAGTCCTTGTAGGAGAGTCACTGTAAAATGGTGATGTTTTGGCATTTCCTCCCCCGGTGTCATGACAATAACCTGGACTTGAACGTAAATAAAACGAAAGAGCTAATAGTGGACTTTCGGAGACACAGGCTACACACTCACAGCCCACTCAGTATTGATGGAACGGAAGTGGAAACAGTCACCAGCTTTAGGTTTTTGGGAATTCACATCTCTAAAGATCTAACCTGGACTGTGAACACTGACTTTATCATGAAGAAGGCTCAGCAGCGCCTTTATTTCCTGAGGTGCCTCAAGCGATGGGGGATGCCAGTACCTGTGTGGGTGAACTTCTATCGCTGCACCATCGAGAGCATCCTCACCAACGGGATCACCATGTGGTACGGCAGCACCTCTTCTCGAGAGAGAAAGGCACTGCAGAGAATGGTCAATATGGCCCAGAAGATCATTGGCTGTGGTCTCACCGAGATTAAACAGCTCCATGAGGACCGCTGCCGTGGTAGAATTCTGGCCATCACAGAGGACAGTCACCACCCCGGGCATGAGCTCTTCACCCCACTGCCCTCAGGCAAGAGATACAAGAGCATACGGACACTTACCACCAGATTCCTCAATAGCTTCTATCCACAAGCAGTGAGATTGGCGAACACATTTAGCCATCCCCCTCGGACCACACCTACACCATCTACCTCATTATAATTTCTTATTTATTGCACATCTCCAGTCATTGTTTACACGTCTGTATTGTTTACATTCAAACTGTCTACATGTTTACTTGTACATTGTCTACTGTTTGTTTGTATACTGTCTTGATGCACTGTTTGCACTTTGCGTTTTTACACTTGTTTTACAATCGAGAGACTTTCTGTAAGTAAGAATTCGATTGTACCAGTACATGTACCGGTTACATATGGCAGTAAAGTTCAAAGTTCAAGTTCAAAGTTCAAGTCTTCTTCCAGTGGAATCGAATGGTTTCTTGTGCAATTCCTGATGAATACACATGCACGAGGCTCTAAAGATAGGGAAAAAAACCCTGGCCTTGATCCGCTTGGGGTTATCCCAAACCGGGCTCAGGCACAGTGAGAAGTGCACAGAGAGAGCCTTTGGCGGTCTCGAGGAGGGAGATGAGTGCTGCCGGCAGCCACACACACGGGCCCAGCCACGAGGCAGGAGAGGCAGAGAAAAGAGGGAGTGGATATGGCTTCTGAGCCTCACGGAGATACCAAGTGCTGTGGGCAGGCCTTGAGCACCCACTCCCAGCCTAGAGGCCAAGGAGGCAGAGAGAGAAAGGAGAGGAAAGGAAAGCACTGGTTCCCACCTAGCTCAGTTGCTGCTTGGCCTTCACCCAATGGGCTCAATCCAAATCAATACCAGCTTAAGCACTCTTCAGGAAGCTTCGATCGCCTTCTAGACCTTTGGAAAATCAATGCTGCAGTTAAGCCATACACACTTGATATAAGCCAAAGGCATTACTGTTTCACAGTGCTGGGATCCTGGGTTCAATTCCTGGTGTGCTATTTGCAGAGTTAGTATGTTCTCCCTATGTTTGTGTGGGTTTCCACCCCCAGTCTAAAAACATACTGTTAGGTTAGTTGGCTTCTGGGAAAATTCTTAGGTGTGAGTGTCATGTCACCTAAGAGACAGTGTCTTAGGTGTCCTGTCCAGGGTGTATCCTGTCTTATGCCTGTTGCATGCTGGGATAGGCTCTGACTCCTCCACAGCCCTGTACTGGATAAAGCATTTTAAATTATGGATGTATGGAAATTTGGTGTTCAATATAATGTCACTAAGCTTTCTACAGAAAATATTTTTTTTCTTGTGAATTCGATGCAGTATTTACATGAGTCTTTTGATTATCCGGATACTGTATATGCATAAATAAAAAAAAACTGTTCATATACACAGACCTCTATAGAATTATTTAAATATTAATTATTAAATACAGATACACTCACGAAGGGAAGAGACTGTCTCCCAGCCTCAGTCCCACTATATACAGTCCCGTACTCCCGTCCCCAGGCGCTGTTCTCAGCCCGCCTTGCGTGCGCATGGCTAAAGCCACAATAGTTTACAATATCTGCTCCTATTTCAACACTGCTTTCTCTAAGCCCTTTTAATTCAATGAAAAAAAGCTGTCCTCAAGATCGCGGTCATAATTCAACCAGCATTGCATTCTAGTTAGGACTATAAACATCAGCGCTCACTTTTTCTAAAAAACACGTGAGAAAGCTGATACTGAATCTGTCAGGTATTGGTGTTTAAATTTATAAAGACGAAACTGCTTTCTAATTGCGAGTCACTAGACTGAAATACTACACTATCCACTTTATCGGATATGATATATATATACGCTTATAGCTATTCTTCAAAAACGGGAATATCCAGTACATAATTTGAATAATTTTTAGATTTATGTGAACCGTGCATTTCAATCATTCTTACGAGGCCACCTGCTGACCATTTTCATGTTTGCAATGGACTTCTCTATCCAAACAGGAAGTCCAGCTGCAGAGGAAATTGGTATCAGTCAAAATGGCGTCTCCCAAGAGTGCGCCTAAAGATGCTCAGGTACGAATATTACTAAATAAACTCGTTAAGATTAACTTAAGACATTATCTAGTGATCAGATAAAAGGTCGATTAAACTTGCAGCATGGCTTTCCGTGGATAGAAACATTTAATTATATATCGTGCAAATGTGGTTTTGCGCACATGCTGGTCTAGGAGGGCTAGATAGAGAGCTGTAAAGACAATTATTCAGCGTGCATGGCTGCTAGTCAAAGAAACATTTTAAGATGTTAGCTAAATGAGGATACTATTTCGCATCCCGATCTTTGTTAGTAATGCGAGTTGGGCATTAGCCCTCTCAGGATTGGATCGCACAATGAACCAGTGCGGCTGCACAGCAACTGTTTGTTTTGCTTTCATGGTACATGTTATTTCCATTCCGTATGAGTTAACAACCAATTAAGGTAATGTTTTTAATAAACTCTGAACTGTAAATAAAGGTCATAGCTTGTTGGGGGTGTTTGTAAAGCTCTTTTGATGTTAGTACGTAAGTTATATGTAATACATATATAAAATCTTACGTATTTTGCCGCGCTTAAATTTTTTTGTATTTGAGAAGAATAAGCTGGTAAATGGTAAATACGAAACCTTTAAAATTAGTTTTTAAAATTGCAAATTTTCATTGCAATCTACGTGCATTAAGGTTGATATAAGTCAATATGTAGTCTAGCGTTAATGTTTAGGTCCGTTATCGTCTTCTTTATTGAAGTGAATGTATATAGTCAAGCTGTCTTTGGAAATACTTCTTTTGTTTAAAGGTAATGGCTCAGATTCTAAAAGACATGGGCATCACAGAGTATGAACCGAGGGTGATCAATCAGATGCTTGAGTTCACTTACAGTAAGTACCATGTGTATACAATTTCTCTTCAAATCCCCGTGTTTCTGCCCTGTAATTGATTTCCTTAGTGTTTAAATTTTACTTCTAAACGATAACGTTTTAAATGTCTCCATTTATGTGACTGTTTTGGTCATTTCTGTATGTCCTTTATGAATGTGTGAATTGAACATTAATACAGCAAAATTGTGATGCCATCATGTTTAAAATTAAAAAACCCTATTAAAAATGAAACACTGAACGAGGGACTTGGAAATCTGCTTTATTTGAATTTAGTTTTGAAACCCGTTCACTGGGTGTGACTCAAAGAAGTTTGGAGATATTTACGTCACAAAGGTGCTGTGGTTGCTGGTCTTTTAACATTTGTATTTTTGTTTTGTAGGATATGTAACAACCATCATAGAAGATGCTAAAATCTATGCAACTCATGCAAAAAAGTCCAATGTAGATGCTGATGATGTGAGGTTAGCCATTCAGTGTCGCATGGACCAATCTTTCACCTCTCCACCCCCAAGAGATGTGAGTTGCTTTCATTGGCCTTGCTTGTATGTAGATGAAGCACAGAAAGGTCTTCTCAAGACCTCTTGTCTCACTGATAAGGAGAGAGGATTTAATGTTGAGCTTTAAAGGATGAAGTGACAGTACTGATGCATTCAGTAAATCCCTGTGGGAAATGTGTTTTTCTGTGCAGCTTAGCTGCATTGGCTGTTCATTTTTAATCAATATTGTCTAGTATGAATTATTGTCTGAGTGCACTTTTAATAAATAACTGGCACATCTAAAAATACTTGTTTTGAATTTTTGATAGACTCCTCTTAAGCAGTGGTGTCTTGGAATGTGAGATGCTTTCTGGCACGTAACTAGTGTGTTTTGTGCTCCACTAGACTGAAGTAGTTGATGCTTTAATGAGTTTTGGACTTTTCAAAAGTATTACAGGGATTGCTGAATAGACTCCTGAATTTATGCATTTGCTTCCAGTAGTGAAAAGAGAAAGTGACATATTTGGTCTTCATTGCTTTGTTTCTATTCCAGAAAATTCCAGGCAAATCTTGTTCTATTCTATTAAATCATAATACCATATGCAAATGAATAGAAAGACTTATGTGGTCTTCATAAATCCTTGAAATATTAAATGGTTATGATTTTAGTGTGTTAGGAAGTATTAATATTGTTGTTTGATTGAGCAGATGGAAGTTTTGGCACGTAAACAGACAGCCCTTATTAAGTAAAAAGAAAGGAAAGCATGCCAGAAGCAAGCAATAGGCTCTCATTAAGCAGGATGTAGTCCAGATAATGACAGAACATCTTTCAAACTCATGTGCTGCAGTTCCTGCTTGAGGTGGCCAGACAGAAAAATCAGACGCCTCTGCCTTTGATCAAACCGTATACAGGGCCTCGCCTTCCTCCAGACAGATACTGCCTAACCGCTCCCAACTACAGGCTGAAGTCCCTGCAGAAAAAGGTATGGTAGAGAGTATTGTAACAGTTACCATTTTCTTGTTCTTCCTCCTCAGATACTACAGGGTAGAAATTATGCAGTATTTGTTAACATTGTTTTGTTTTGTGTATAATCAAACATGTTTATGGTTATTATGCCATAATTATGTTTTGAAGTGCCACTGGGGGGGGGGCTTATGGTAAAAGTATTAGGCATAAGTGACCTGTTGTTCATGAGCATCATTTTACCCATTTAATCTTTATGTAGACAAAGCTTTCTCTAGAACTGGCAGTAACAGTTTTGGTGTTGGTCCAAATCTCTTAATTGGGTTACTGTTACTCCATAATATGTTCCCTGAAATGGAAGACAAATAAAATCTGATAAAAGTTTCTTCTGCTGTCATATTCTGCCCAGTGCACAACACAGAGTCAGGTCAGGTGAGTCTTGTTGTGTGACCTGATGCTCGTATTCAACAGGATTACAAATAAAACAAACTTTGTTTTATTGGATTAGTTATGTAATTCCTGCATTTTCAGGATTCACTTGGCACCTCAATAATGTCAACTCTATAACGATATATCGAATACTGACCAGAATGCAGTGTTACACATTTTCACAAAGTGGAGGTCAAATGTCAATAAAATCTGCTTACTTATGCGTTTTACATTTCATGGAAATACAATATGACCCCATTAAAAGCTTTAAAATGTCATCTGAACCATGGTTCTGCATCAGTTATGGTGGATGTTATGACCACATAAAAGTTAGATTGGGTATAAAATGGGTCAGCCTTCAGCTCATGAACAATAAGTGACTCATACCTAATATTCCACTGTAACAATTTGTCACAGTGGCAGACATACCTGAGCTAGTCTGACAAGTCTGAGCTAAATCAAAGCTGTTTGGGGATTTTGTTGATCGACTTTATAACATGAACAATATGACTGTTTTATTATGTGCTTCCTGTTTTTTTTTGCTGGTTACAGAAATGGTCTAAAGACAGTCTGATTTTGACTAGTTCAGATAGATAGCAGCTGCTAGAGCTGTCAGCATGCATAGGCTGTAAAGGAACAAGTAAAAGGTTTATTCCATGTGGAAAAGAGAAGAAAGAAGGCTCCACAGCTGAAACATTGTTTCCCTTCTCCTCTTTTTAGCATAAATTAAATCTTTTTCTTGTTTCTGTGATTTTGAATGTAGGTGAACACATCTACAAGAAACATTTTTCAGTTTACATACATAACACTCTGAAGTCGAAGTGTCACAAAAATTTTCAAATGCCAAAATTCTTTGTTTCCGTTTATTGAAAAGTAATAACTTTTATGTCCATGTTACAGAAGGTTGGTGGTAAATGTGGTCCATTAAATTTTCACACTGGTTTCATGAATCATTTTAATACACTTTGGGCAGCATCAGGGAGAAAAACATAATTGGCTTTCACTTGGTACAAGCATAGTGACAAGTCTTGCTTCACAGGTGTCGTCATCAGCAGGAAGAATAACAGTGCCACGACTGAGTGTGGGAAATGTGTCCAGTCGGCCGAGCACTCCGACACTCGGTAGGTTTGTCATTTAAGCAGAAAAAAATGGTTTTAAAAACAGTAAACAAGGCAGATAGATGTTTTTAGGAGCAAAACCTTTCTTTTGGATTTGTCACATACTGTGGCCTGTTCTAATTTTGAGCTCTACAATACAATAGGTTTTAAACCTATGTTTCTCATAGTAGAGGAAACATCATGTTTCATTGTATATTGGGTACATTTTTCATTGTGTGTGCTAGGCTTCATATAAATTTGTATAAATCGCCATTTTGTGAGGAATGTTTAACAAGTCTAAATCAAATTATCAGATGCCTCTGCCTTTGATCAAAATCAAAGGCAGACGTCCAGGGCAGATGTCTCCACCTTCAGTCCTGAAGACCCCCAATCCAGTTGTTCTTATAGGTCACGCTTTTCTAAATCTTTTTTGTAAAGAATAAGAACAATATAAGCTGCTGATGAATCAAGGAAGTAATCTGTTCAATTAAGAGAAGTCTGATTCTTGAAGGGGGGGGGGGGGTAAATTTGGTTACATAATTGAACAAATCACTTGCTTGATGAATCACAATTAAGTCTTTAAAAAGTCTTTAGAAGTTGGTGACTTATAAAACCCAATGAATTGGAGCTCTCTATGACCAGAGGAGAATGAACTTTTATTTGGAATGAAACCAGAAGGATCAAATGTTTGATCAGAGTCAATGAAGATGTAATGTCCAGGTGATAATTTAAGAGTTCACTGCTTTCACGGTACTACTCCTTTTTCCTCAGGTACCCCTTCTGCACAGACTGTAGCAGTTACTTCCAAAGTTGGGACACCTGTGTCACTGACAGGGCAGCGCTTCACTGTTCAGATACCCTCATCACAGTCTTCAACTGGAAAGTCAGGTAAAACTCGCACGGCACAGAAATGGAGGAGCTCAACTTGCATTGAGTGACTCCCCATTTTCTCAAATCTCCACTTACTTCATGTGATCCCAGAGTTAACCAGCCACTGTTCGAAAGACTGGTCAGGAAGGATTACCTCTGTTCTACAGTAATCGGACTGTTGATCATATTTTTACAATTGAGTATATTTTGCCTCATCTGACACCTACTGTTTTCTGAATTAATCAAGAACAGAAAATAATTTGTACACTTTCATTTCTCTGGAGGAGTCTCTGTAATCCACTTGAAAAAATGGGAAAAGGAGAATACCACCTTTTCTTCAGGAAAAAGTTTGATTTAATTTACCCAAACCTTTTAAATTCTGATGCAGGTGTAGGTATCCTCTCACAAGGCACCAATAAATGTAGGGGTTTGTCCATTTACTGGGACAATTATTAATTGTAGCAGTAAGTCACAAAATGATTCTTTGATGGCTATTAGAATCAACCTTGTGGGATAACTCAAACAATGCACACACACGGATACTAATACACGAGAATACGTTTATTAATACATAAAATGTGCATATAAACATAACAGATCTTATCGTGAGGGTTAGCAGAATACAAAGGCAT
Source organism: Atractosteus spatula (assembly GCF_055471065.1). NCBI lineage: Eukaryota > Metazoa > Chordata > Actinopteri > Semionotiformes > Lepisosteidae > Atractosteus > Atractosteus spatula. Next base: position 37,770,349 of record NC_142714.1, read on the forward strand.
ATATTTAGTCACGAAGAGTTACAAATACCAAGAGGGACATACATTCAGTATATCATTCATTTAGACCGTTTCGTAAATGAACTTGGATTACAATTTCTACACTAGAAACTCAAAAGCAAGTACATCGCTCATAGGAATTAAATTGATATCAACTCAGGTTAAGGTAACAATTGAATTCTCGAGCTGTAATGCAGAATGTTGAATACTTATCCAATCTGTGGGGATTCAGATCTCCTGCGGACAAAGAAACAGTGGCAGGCTTGTTGCTGTGTCATTTCAGCGCTCTCTGGCTCGGTGCCAGGCAGTGCTGTTGCAGCTTGCGACGTGGTGGGAGAGATTCCTGCTGCGATGCACTGCTGATGCTCTCTGAAGACCGGCTAGTTAGTGTTGGCTGAAACTAGCAGAGGTTGTGCACAGGAGAAAAGTGACTGCGGGTCCAAGCAGGTCACACTCTTTAGGCAGGAAGAAGACCGGTTTGTTCCTGATGTAGCGCTAGTTATGAATACTTAGATTCAGCTTGTGTTCACGAGGCTTGTTGCTGGCTAACCTCGGGTGGATCCTCTTGTTACGCGCTGGTGACCTCCGTTCTCGACTCTTAGAACAAAGGAAAGTCCTGCACTCGGACACACTGGCCGTTACGTGGTGGTCTGAGCTGAGTCTGAGAATTTCCAGGAGGAGCTCTGAGTCTGAGAAAGTCCAGGAGGAGCTGAGTCGAGAATGTCCAGGAGGCGCGCTGAGAAAGCCCTGCGCTGCCTGTTTTACCTGGAGGAACCACGGTCATTCATTGGTTGAAAGTTCCGTGGGCATTTGAGACCCACGTGGGGTTAACCTGCCCTACTAGTTCCTGATTGGCTGATGATGAGTAACAATGCACTCTGACCTTGGGTTGTAAACCACTTGGGATCAGACTTTCCTTGGAATCTTCCAGGCTTTAAGGCGCCATTTGTTAGGGTGGTTGATGTGTCTCAGCCTTGGGAGTTGTTCCTTATCAGGACACTCTATCAGCTAGAAAAACACCTTAATTGTGAACCAAATGGAATAACCTCTCTGTATCAAGCACCACTGAGATGAAGGAGACGGGGACTGGCAAGGGAGCAGCAAACTTAATACCTGTATTTTAATAAGCCTTTCCACTACACAGGTATAAAGGTCATTGATAAACTGAAGCTGATAACTTTTTGGGTCAAAAGATATGCAAAAGTGTATTTTGAAAAAAGAAATTGCCACTTTCTGACTCTTGGGGAAATAAGCCTTACATTGATATTTAAGAAAACACCCTGATGTCTCACGCTTTTTATTTTATTTTTTTACAGCTACACCTTCTACACCTACAGTTCAAAACGTCCTGATTAATCCCTCACTGATTGGATCCAAAAACATTCTCATCACAACAAACATGGTTTCGTCACAAAATTCCGCCAGTGACTCCAACCCACTGAAAAGAAAACATGAAGAGGATGATGATTATGATGCTTTGTGACCCATGAAAAACATTCTGTCAGTGGCTGGACAGTGAGCCTTTGTAAATGTGCTTGCTTGTGTTCATTTTCATTATAGAAACTTTAACAAATATTGTTAATTGTTGCCTAGTTTGTATTAAAAGTAGTGTAAATGAGGGCTTTTTAATTATTAGCTACAATACTGTAAAATAATTGATGCGTTTATTTTCCTGCTTTGGAGATTTTGTTCATCATGTCCGCTAAGCAAAATCATGCTTAGCAAAGTATCCAGGCAGAAAATAATAAGGGTTTGTATAAGGTATTAAAAAGTAGTACAATAGCATTATAAAGTACTTTATAGTAAATCACAATGTTTTTTTTTTAACTACGACATCACTGCAGATTCAAAACAGGCTTTGAATTCAGAAGATTGCGTGTTTCTTTTACAAATACCTTAATCCTCATTTCCGATATGACTTGACTGGCTAACACATTTCCATTAACTGGTATAGATTGGCTTATTGGGACACAGTGGTATATTTTATTAAGTCAGTTTGTTGGTAAAGAAGCTATAACAGAATATAGGAAAAACCCAGGACAATATTTTTATCGTAACTCATAATTTTTTTCTTTTTACAAGAAAATGAATTGGAGGTTATGATTGGGCAGTGATTGTATTCTGTGAGCTCCTACCGATCAAGTGACAGTGGAAACCGATTAATATCGTAACCTGTTTTACAGCTCTTGTTGAGCCACACTGCATCTCAGTTTCATTAACTTTTGTTAGCAAACAAGAGCAGTAATATTTACTTAAGATCCCCCAAAGTAGCTTTCTTATGAAAGCAACTTACCTTTTAGTAGTGGTTTGTGAAATTATTTTTGTATTGAGCCTTTAAAGGTTTGTATCTGAAGCAAAATTCAAAATTTTGCATTTTTCTGTTTAGAATAAACTGTAATGCTATACTATTTTGTGGGCTAATACTATTTTTGGCATGGAAGCTTGTATTCAATCAATTCAAAAAGGAGCACCTGGTGTTTCCACCCTTGTGGGTTTTCATCCACTTCACAGCTGACATGCTAATTAAAAATGTTTTATTGTTCATTTAATTTTGCATTTGATTTAGTTGACTGAAATTGTTAAATGCCAACTGAATGAATGGTGTAGGGATGGCAGTGGATGTCTTCACAGATGTTAATTTTTAAATTAATTTCCATTGAAGGGCGTTGTGAAGTAGTTATTTATGGAGTGAAAATATTTTGGTTGTGTCTTTAAGGGTTGTCATTCTGTACATATAATGTTTGAAAGACTCATGGGAACTGCTGTTGTAACCTTCTGATTTATGCCGCCTTTGGCAATGTTGCCGAGATCTCCAGTCAAAGTAAAGAAAGGGAACGTATTTTATTCAGCAGACCATTCTTCCAAAACAGTCGTGTCAAATGGGCCAGAAATTGACACTCTGTCACAGTGTGGAAATCCAAGAATCAATTACAAAGGCTTTTCCTCAGGTGTAAGAGAGCGTGAAGTATTCTCAGTTAAGAACAGGCTTTGGACAAATGTGCCGTTAGACCTCCAGGATTTAATGTTGTTTAATGTTGTACTTCCTCATCCTGTTGTTGAAGAAATATATTACATTTTTGTGCAGTTTTGGTTGCTTAAAAGAAGAGGGGTGGAGATTTAGATTGTCTGGATATAAGTGGTGGCAATATTGTATGAACAAAATAGAAAAGCAATAGTGGTATTGGTCAGGCAGCAGGTATCAACAGAGGTATGCCGTGTTTTAACCAATTTGAAAAGAAGCAGGATCCTGTGTTTTGTGCAATGTATGCAATTAACTTTCTGATCATGTGTTTTGAGTCATTGATCTTTATTTCAATACTGGAGAAACTACCCACCCCATAGTGTTTTAATTTGATGGATTATTTGCTCACTGGGAAGTTGTAGGTAATTATACATTTGGAGAATAGTGCTTGGAGAATGGATTAGCATTATGAACTCAAAGTCCATAAAACTGAATTTAGAATCAAAGTCATATGTGAAAACCGAAATAAGACTTTCAAATAAATCATAAGAGATCAGAATAGAGCTCTTGTAACAGTTACTGTGGTGGGTACACAAACGTTATTAGAAAAGTGTGGATTTGAAGGACAGGGTAGTGAGGAAGACGGTGAAACTCTTGTATAAACTGTTTAATTTCAAGAAAAATACATAAAGCTACTTTAGGCATATTTTGTATTGTATTAGGTACATACAGACATTATAGATTTTTTGTCATGTGCTGGAGTCACCTGAAAATGTCTTGCCTAAAGATTCTTGGTCCTTTATAGTAGCTTTTCCAGATGTATGCTACTGAAGGTCCTTGGCCGTTTTCTTCCTAATAGTTCCTCCAAACACCACAAGATGTCGCTGTCGTGTCAAAACTTTTTTCTGCTTTTATTTCATTATCGTTGGCCTTTTTAGCATAAACGAGGTATATTGCAAATAAGACGGAGTTCATTATATATTCAAAAAATAGGAATGAAAAAAAATGGGATATTTTGAACCGGCCACTATAATCTGTAGTAGTTAGATTTAAAATGTTAGACTGACCTTTATTCTTATATGAACAACTAATTTTGAATTAGCTGGTTCTAATCAAATACGCATGTTGGTTCAGCCCTCCAAAGAGATTAAGAAAGCATACTGCTTTCCCATATTTTTTTTCCTCCAGTCAATGACAATGTAGTAAAAGGAAAAAAATGGTTGCTTGCATACTTAAAAGCATTTACCTTAGCATATCGTTGTACAATGTACGAGTCTGATTTCATTTAGAATATTGTGCATAATTCTTGTCACCACATTGCAGATGTGTACTGATGTACCAGTATAAAGAAGAGATTAGAAGAAGCCATAAGTAATGCCTTCCACTGTTATAAGAAATGTATCTTTTTAGTCGAGAACGAACTAAGGAGATTTTGAAAATATTGGCTTTGAAAGACAAATCAAAATTAAAGAGAAGTGTATTTCAGACAAAAAGCACTTTATATATAGGAATGTGGAAGTCTAGTAAAAGCTACCCATCCATGTTGAACTGATACCCTGATATTTAAGAATTGTGTTGATAAGGTTTTCAATTAACAGCCTGCTAGAAACAATACAAATTTTGATGAGCTTGAATGGTCTCCTCTCGTTAGCAACTTATCTTAAACAAGCAGAAGGGGACAAACCTGCAGGTCCAACTGCACATTTAAGGTTGCAGATGGATGCAGTTATCACTATTAACATGCCTGCTTTATTTTAAGGAGTAAGCCAGGAAAGGCTGGGTAGACTACATACTCTCCCATACGACAGGCACTCCACCAACTGTGGGCAGCCTCCAAGAGTTACAGAGATAGGCAGCTAATGACATAGCCCAGTGGTTCTCAAACTGTGGTACGCGTACCGGCAGTGGTACGTGGAGTGCAGCCAGGTGGTACGTCAAATGATCCTGGAACTGTGTCATGTGCGCTGAAAAATCGGGACGGGTTTTCATATTTTGTATTTTAATACGTGTCGAATACACAGCCTACGTGCTACGATACAGTGCGCACTAATACTTCAGTGGACACAAGAGATACTCTGTAATTCTATACCACTCTATAGGAATGTGTGCTACGGACGCAAGTGACCAATTGTATTTTAAAAAAGCTATTGTATCTCCAGCAAATAGGGAGGAAGGAGAATGTGCGTGATTTTGTAACAATGCCAATGTTGTAAACACAGGAATGCATAGAAATACATGCTACGAACGCTGGTAATCTTGTGAGCACAGGAAAGCGTGATAGATAACAGAAAAATATTTAAGAACTGTTCTAAGTTAATTTGAGAAAAATACACCGAGTGTCTCTGTGTTTCGCTCCCATGCGCATGAAATAAAAACTTTAAATAAATACCGAAATAAAAACGGAAACGCGGAAAAATGCAAGCTTGCGGATTGCTAAAGCAGGTAAGCCACACTATTTTTGAAGAACCGTATTTACCGTTGGCAAAAGAGCTGACACGTATTATGTGTGGAGAAAAACCTTCTGAACAGCTCAACCTGCTGCCCCCTCCGAAAGACACGGTCACTCATAGAATTATTGAAATAGCGGATTATATCAAAAGTATGCTGGTAGAGCAGATTAAGATGAGCAGATGCTTTTCACTGCAATTAGATGAGTCTGTAGTCGATTTGGCCAATTTGCTCGTTTTCGTTAGATACGAGTTTGAGGGTACGTCCCATGAGGACTTTCTGTTCTGTAAACCGCTACCAACAGGAACTACAGGAGAGCACATATTTCAGCTTCTGAATGAATTTATCGAATAGAATGGCATCGACTGGATAAAATGTGTCGGAGTTTGTACAGACGGTGCTAGAGCAATGACAAGCTAACATAACGGTGTAGTTGCACGAATTAGAGAGGTTGCTCCAGAAATGAATGGACGCATTGCAACATCCACCGCCAGACCTTTTCCGTCAAGAAAATGCCTGACGATTTAAAATCTGTTAGACTCTGTTGTGAATTGTATCAAGGCTCGAAAAATGAATTCACATCTGCTTTGCTCGACTAAACAGGCTCACCCCTCTCACTGAAATGGTGCTTTTTTATTAGTTGTTTTTACTGTTTTTTTCTGTAAAACACTTTGAGAAGCCACCTTTAAAGGCGCTATATGAAATAAAGTTTATTATTATAATATTTATTATATGCATGTGTGTGTGTGCACGCGCGCTCATGTTGGTCATTGAGAATTTCTGGGGTTCCTATGAGATGATGACTTGTAGGTGGTACTTGGATGCTTTGGTTGGATTAGGGGTGGTACTTGGTCCAAAAAGTTTGAGAACCACTGACATAGCCCATACCAAGTCACCAATGTCCGTGATAAAAGGCCCAGCACTGTTGTCACTGAGGAGTCCCTGTGCTACTTCATTTTTGTAGAACAGTAGTATACACTCATATTTCTAAGTTGAATTAGATGTGTTCTGCAGTACTTTAATTTTTTTACTAACTCTACAAAAGTGTGATTCCACTGTTCCAAATTAGGAAGAAAACACCCCACGTAATTTAGTGAGCATAATATTCAAAAAGAAATGGAGCAGTAAAGAGCACTCAGTTCAACATGTACTGCAGACCACTTTTGCACTGTTACTCAGCTTCATTTCATGAGAAATTTCTCTGCCTCTAAGAGTCAACAGAGTTGATAGATCAAGCGTTTCTCTCATTAGCTAAACGATGGGGATGTGTTCACTATTGTTAAGTCATCTTCTATGCTTTGAAAAGATACATCTAACCTGCAAAATAATTTTGTTTACTGTCTATTGTGGCTTTTCTTCAGTCCTCTATATGGAGTACATATTTATATCAGAAATGTGCCTGATGAAAACGTGTGACTCATACATTCATAAATTAGGTTTGTGTGTCATGAATACTCAATGTTCCTTAGTTATGGATAAATGACTTTTTTTCTGAGACTAACCTAAATTAGGTAAACAACTGTAAAGCCAGAGTCCACATGTTTACTTTAAGAATAGTGTAAGATGCTGAGTCATTGCAAATTGTGAGTTTGATAAATGAAGCAATCTGTCAATACACAAATACCTGTGGCTAGAGATGTCAAAAGAAGCAAAAAATAATATAGCCAGAGGCTGGTTGCCAGCTTTGCATATTTGATAGTTTTTTCTTCTTTTACATATGATAGTATTTTAGGTAAGCAATTTTTTGTTCATAGTATTTATGATTTGCCTTTCTTGAAAAAAGAAATCGCAAGTGAGCATCAGGCTTGGTAGGTGGTTTAGTCTGGACTTCTTATTGTATTTTTGACTTTGCTTAGTATTTTATAATATTTTGTCATATTGACAGTATATTACATACCGTAGTATTTTTATAATCCCACATTCGACAGGCTCTGCCTTCTCCTCTTTCCCAATAAGATTGCATTAGGTCACTGTCTGTTTTCAATGCTGGAAACCTGAAAAGGGGAACCAGAATAAAGTTCACCTTTTCAATGTTTTTCATTTTCAGTAGCCAAAGATGTCCAATATTCAAAAAAGTGCACATTGTGCTCATAATTATCTTATTGCCCCCAGTTGGATTGGATTATTTCAGCTTTATGACTTTTTATACAGTAATGAATGTCATAGACTTTGCCAAATGCACTGTAAATGCTAATGAGTCCACATAGATTTTTAAAAGAGCATGTTTAAGGTCATAGTCTGAAACTATAATGTGGAAAGATACATCGCCGGCCCCAGTCTACAGGGCTGGTCACAGCCTTAGGTATGAAACACTGTTTAAAAGCAATTAATTATTAATTATGAAAACACAAATTAGAAAATAAACAAGAGGAAGTCAAATATCCAAGAATCAAGCTGTTTCTTAGAGTATCCTACAGATCTGCTTTGCCAGCATGGAGAGTAAGTTTGTCCCAGACCTACAGTGACTGCCTTCTTCTATCCTGAATGTTCCTAAATATAATTTCCACTTGTATGCCTGATCCTTGTGTCATTATTGATCTTGAAGAAGTCTCTTTTTTATCAACTGGCTGAATGCCTTGTAGGATTTTAAATACCTGAATCGAGTCACGTAACTCTTTGTGTTCTGGGATGGAACAGGCAGTTCTCTTTATTGTTGTTAATGACTTTATCTCCAGACTAAGTGTAGTTATCCTTTGTTTTGCATCTAGAGCAGTGATATTTTTTCAGTTTGGAAGGTGAGTAAAACTGAGTATTTCAAATGGAATCAATGAGAACTGTATAGTTTTATCTTCCCATGATTTAAAGTCAGCTTTTTTTTTAGTTTTGAAGAATTTAATATTCTTGTTTTTCTTGTGAATATGTTGGACATTCTGGTGCTGCCGTTTGCAGAGGGACAGGATTGATGGTAGAATCAGTGGATTTATTACATGCTTCTATACTGTGGAACCTTACACTTTCCCAACCCCTTCAAGAAAACAACCTTGGAAAACTTAACAAAATTACATATCAATTACACATAAGGAAAATCACATCTATTTGCTGTGGCAAGGTCTATGACCAGAATTCATGCTGAGCCTCAGTACATTTGTTTGCTGTCTGTATATAGTGTATATCTGTAAATCACTGCCAGTAAGAGGTAGCGATTTTATATATGGAAAATTTTGTATGAATTGGAACGAAGCTAGGTTTATCTCAGATTCCTAAAACAACTGCAACTGAAGAAAGCTGATGCAATTCCAATCTGATTTCAAAATGGATTTTCTGCAAAAACAATGAGCCACCTGCTTATTTAGGGTTGCTTGTTTTCAGTGCATCTCTTTTTATCTTGTCTGTGAATGGAATATTTTGCGTCTTTGTTTCATGCTTGCACCCAGGCAGCAGATGATGAAATTATTCTCTATATAAAAAAAAGAAAAATTTTACACCAGACTGCATTTTAGAGCTGCATAAAATCCCAAACAGAGAAGATGGAACATGGCAATCACATCAAAAAATGAAAAGCCTAAAGTATATTTCTCTGGCTGAAATGTGGTCGGAGTGTTCTCGATTTCTTCATTTTGTTCAAAATGCACTACTTTGTTTATTGGCAGACCTTTTCACCCCAGTGTATTGAATTTTACATTTCAACATGGTTTAAGCAATCTTCTATAAGATGCAACAGAGTGATGTGTCTTTAAATGCTGAACTACCACTATAGTATCACACACTGTCCAGATACAATTGACCATCAGCTGGATGCTAGATTGTTGGTAGCAGCTCGTTACCAGCAATAGAACTCCTTCTTATTTGTCTGCCATGCTTTGTAGCTTTGTTTCCAGAAAGTAATACACAGGTTTATTAATATGAATTTAGCAAACATCTGGGTCTATATCCGGAAAGAGAATGAGCAAAATGAGGCAAAAGAATTAAGTGACCTACATGAAATACAGTAAGAGGCAAGAACAAGAGACAACAAGGAGAAATGGGGAATAGGAGATAAGGGGGGCTGCAGAGTGTATTTGTTGTAACTTAGCTGCATGAGTTCAAGTTTTAGTAGTTGTTTATAGTTACATGAATTATGTGCCATGAATTAAGAAGGATCAACAAAGGTTTACATTGTTTTATGTGTACATTATTGACAAAATGTGACAACTGAAGTAAAATGTATTAGCACATGGTACAAAAACAAAGCTATCCCCATATTTATGAAGCGTAACAGATACGATGTTGTAAAAATACTTGTCAGTGATACCAATACTAAGAATAGTGACAATCAACATTCATTCAGTTTGTCATCTGTATCTATATCTTTGTCATCTTGCAGACATAAATACTGAAATTTTGTTGTGACAAACTAACCAAGGAGGGTCCCAAAGGTTGCACAATGACCAATAAAGTAAAAGCCATGAGACTTTATTTTAAAGCTTTTTGTAAGCTTACAACTCAAAGATATTCCACAAAAAACAACCCTAATCACCACTGTGCATTCCCTTTTTATGCCTGTTTAATTTAGTTTTGCCTTATCCTTTTTTGCCTAATCCAACTGCTACTATTAACAATTCAATGAATTGGCAAAACACAGACACCAAATTAACAGTGAAGTTCCACTTACTCATAATTAGCATGCAGCAGTGCCACCTCATTTTTCATTGATGGGGAAGTGCAAGTGTCCTTAGAATGCAATTTATGTAGGAAGTGATCAAGTCACCTGAGGAATCAATACCCTGGGAAGACTAATTAAATGGACATTTGAAACTGCTTTTCCTGTTTTATCTTACCAGTTCTCGGCATTACAGGTAAGTATTGATAAGCTGCTTTCTTTAAGAAACATAGGACACTTGTAGTCATTTGCAACACTTTTCCAACTTTTAAGTGCTTTTAAGTTGCAATTAGAATATACTGTAAGGACACTTTTAAGTCTTAATTCCAAAATACAATGTAAACTACAGAAATACCTTTTAAGGCTTAATACTATGTAAACTGTATTACTTGTACATTATATGTATCTGTATTTCATTACATATTACATGTAGTTTAAAGACACATCCAGCAATGTCTTAATGTGTTTTCTTAAAATCCTTATATTTTCATTTTCTATAGTCACTTCAAAATATTTTTTAACTCATAATTTTTCTAATAGTTTTCCTGTATTGGTAATGAATTGAACACTATGTAATAACATTAAGCTTCACAGGCCCATAGTACACTGGCTTTCACAATATGTTAAGCTACATATTTTGATGTATGTGAAAAGTGTTTAAACAGATATGAGTATTACATACTCGGACATAGTGTATCACCTTACAGTAGTATGGCAGCATAGTGAAGGAGTAATTAAACTCTCAAAGCATAGATAAGCTCTAGATTTACAACTGACTGGTTGCCGGTCGTGTGTTCAAATCCTAGGCAGGGAGGCACTGGCTTGGAAATACTGGTGTTCAGAGCAAAGCAGGAGAAGATACATTTGTATGCCTGTTTTTCATTGTTCTCTGGAAGAGCCTTTTCTTATGAATAAACATTCTTGAAAACATCACTGGATTGCGCTGTGACTAATTAATTGCCAATAATTACTACACCAGGTCCTGCCTTACTCCCTGTATCTGGCTAGGCTTACTGCGAAACGTTGTAGAATGAAGTGCTTCTGAGTGATGAATGGATAAAACCATAGATGAGATAACAAATCAAAAAAGTTCAGTGAAGCTGTTTTATTTTTCAGTCTATCAGATCAACAATACGCAAAGCACCAAATGGTTTATACAGTTTTCTGTAAAAATCACAGGTTACAGGAGATTAATTTACGCCATCATCAAGATAGCAACAGCTATCTCTCGAGATACCGAACTGCAGCTGAGGACTTTGTCACTTTCCTTTCAATTGACAAGTAAAAGCAGGAAGCTTGTTGTATTGAAAAGAACGTGGGAGAGTCCTCAGATGCATTTCATTTTCATGAGTTTCATTGTCATGTAATCACATTTTCTTCATGAAGCTTTATTTAATTGTTTATGCAGATAGTTTGGATAGTTTAAGTGTGATTTGTTCATGCAACATTTAGAATACAGAATCAAAATTTGACCACAGTTTACTTTAAATCAAATAGCACAAATCGATTCTAAAACTAAATTATTTTTCACAGCAGAATGTTTTTCCCTGCTATAGGATAGAAAAAAGAAGAAGACACTTGATTAATTTAGATGAGGCACATGCTCCAGTGAAAATCACAAGCTGGTGTTTCAGACAGCTTTAAAATATTTAGTATTTTTTACATCCTTCTGAGAACCACGCAGAATGCATGCATCTGTCACAATTTTTCAGGTTATAAACCAAGTATCATAGCTCTGCTTTCATGTTATTGGAAAAAATACATAAAATACCTAAAAATATTTTCTGCAAAATCTGTTATGCCTATGATGCATTTACGAAAACACAATATATCATTTGGTTGAACTACTGTCAATTGGGCACTTCTCCTAGAAAAATGTTCATGATCTATGATAAAACAAGAATGTTACTCATTCATTCCAAACAAATTTCCCCCCTTTCCTTGAATTTCTAAGAAATTCAATTTGTCAGGTTTTCCATCTGTAAACAGCGGTTTGGCTACAGACAAGCACTTTTTTCTATGTTTAGCCCAAAGTAGAGTAATTTTTTTCCTAGAAGAGGGGAGATGAGGAACAGTCTGAACAGAAAAAGAAATGTGGCAGTGAAGTGGTACATTACTGTTAGTGTGTCCTAAAAGTTGATGCAAACCACAGTGCATATCCATTGAATGCTTTCTCGCGATGGAGAAGACTTTTAGTTACTACCGAGATAGGTCTATAATGGAGCAATTAAAATTGCCATAGTAACAGATGAACATGAGAGTCCATCAAGTCATTTACCTGGCGTAGGCCAGTCTCCCCTTTAATGTCCACTCATTCACTTATTGCACCTATCTCTCAGCTGAGAATATTCCAGCACTGCCTGTCAGACAAGCCATTTTGACATCTTTCAGGAGCTGTGCTTGAGCGCCTAACTGAAATCTGCGTATCTAATGCCAGGATTTTGCATGGTAACAGTTCACTCCCACTAAAACCTGCTAATGGATCTAATTTAAGAGTTATCCTTATCTAAAGCATTCAGATTTTTCAGTTTTAAATTTCTTGGCATGTCATATACTGCCTTAAAGATGACTTGAAGTCTAGCTCATTATATGCTTTTTTGGTTAGAATAGAGGAACAGATGGAGATGTGAAAAGTTGTTTCACTAGTTAAGTTAAGGAAAAGAGTTTCTTAAACCAGGTTGTGAAAGCCTAAAGCAAAATGTAGCAAGGGCACTGGGGTTAATGTCCCAGTGAGGTGACCCCTCAAGAAATATTTCCTACCTCGTATATGACTATGCCACCTAACAATACAAACGGGGTGCTAGGCCCCCTCTACTTTATCACAGGTTCTGTTCATGTCCCAGAATCACCTATGCACACACAGACCAGCGGTAAGCATATAGTATCATATGTATCAAGTGCCTTTTTATTTTCTAGGTACATCAACATTTACTATTACCCCAAGACACAAAGAAAACAGCATTTGCAGCAACAGAAGGTACCTCCAAAAGTCATAATAATTTCCTAAGGGTCAGCTGTTCTTTTAGGTGACAAGGAGAGGGCATTAGAAGGTCTTGATGGTACAGAGAAGAACAGCAACACATAGAAGAGGTAAGCCACACTGTCCAATTTCCCCAGTCTCCGTTTGGGCTAGACTGGGAGTCCTCCTATAGGCTGCACTATGTTCTCCTTGTTTCAGTATCGACTCACCAGGCTTGTCTCCCTTGGTCTGCAGTTCCTGGGCCAATCTCCTCTGTGGTCTGGCAGGCTGTGGCTTTCCTTGCACCTCCTGTCAAGTGGCTCGTCAGGAGGAGAGAGCTGCCTCTGTTGAGGCTTAGATCTCTCCATCCCTTCCATAAACCATTCCCCCCTCAGGAGTTTTCCCATTGACTCTGTCAGTGGCAGCTGTGCCCAGGAGATTACCAGGAGGAAGCTTGGGTTGTTTGAGAACTTGGTGTCCTTAAGTGTCATGAGCACTTATCACTTCTTTGTTTGTTGTTCTGCTCCCCAACACCTCTGCCCAAGGTCTGATTCAACTAGCTCAGCAACCCCTCACACCTCTACGGGTCAGTACCCTAGGTGTGGTAATTGCTTCCTGTCTGGACAATCTGGGTGTTTCTAAATTGTTACTAATTGTTCCCTGCCCTGCTGTCTGCATTAGAAAACCCGGAGTTGTAAACTTTGGGGGGGAGGCAAACATTGACACAATCCTGGCCATCAACACAACCCAATTAATTACAGCCTGTTCCTCCTTCAACGGCCTACAATCTTGACATTAGTATGGCTACTCTTAAGATAAGATAAGATCACTTTATTAGCCATATACAATTTCTTGCATTAGGAAATTGTCTTTTTGCATACCCCAGCTTGAGACACACACAGACAGGTAGAGAGAAGCTTGCGGTCAGAGCGCAGGCTCAGCCATTTTACGGTGCCCCTGGAGTGGTTGGGGTTAAGGGTTAATCCAACGGAGTAGAATTCCTCTGCCAGTCGTGGGATTTGAACCAGCAACCTTCCAGCCACGGTGCCACCGCTCCTCTTATGAAAGTGCCATAGGATTTTTTATGACCTCTTGGTTGGGACCTCAGTTTAACTTTTCATTCAAAGAACAGCACCACCTATAGCATAGTATCAAGTGTCAACATATTGTGTCATCGATTTGAAAATTTTGGTCAAAGGGGAAGAGTGCCATCTACCGGTCAACTGACAGGTCAACCCCTCACAGCAATAACCTGGTCTTTCAGGTGTTTCCAATATCAGGACTGACCAGGTCAAGCCTAGCTTGGCTTCTGAGATCTGATAAATAGGTTGTTAGGTGGATCAGATGGTGTGGGAGGGTTGCCAGAACCTCCAGTCAATCATGTCCATATTCTAGGAGAATAGAACATGTGACTAAACCTTAGACCCTGTTGTAAGCACTTTTGAACACAAGACCCACACCACGTGTCCTAGGTCACTGAAACAACAAGGAAAGGTATAAAACAGGTCTTGTGATCTAGTGGTAATTATCAAACTTACTCTTAAATGACGGTGTTCAAATACAGACTGCTTCATTTTATTAAAATATGAATTTGCTAGGAAAAAATACAAGACAAACAAAAAGGCTTGTGGCAAGACTTGAGGAAATGGCTGGAAAATTGAGAAATGGAAAAGTGAAAGTTGCTAAGATAGAGAACAACTAAGTGTAAGCAAACTCAAATTATAATTCAAGGCAAAAGGCATAAAATTGTTATTAAGCCAAACATTTTATGCTATCCCTATCAAGCATTGAAACTAAGCACATTGAGCCTAAGCATGATATAAATACAAACTATTCCTTTTGGATGTGCGCAGACTTGGTGTGTTTCTATGTCTTATGTTCTGGATAGCAGGGAAGTAGGCATCGCCTGATCCATGAGAATTTCTCAGTGCGAGGAGCTGTCTGACCCAGTTCAGGAGCTGATCCAGCATTGCTGCGCAGTGCAAGTAAATGGGCTGCTGGCTGGAGAAGGTGGAGCAACCTATCCAGGGGAGATAGGATAAAATTTCCAGTATTTGTCCAGGGAAAACTCATAACGTCTTCTGAGTATGACAATGTCTTCTGAGTAATACACACAAGATAGATATTTAGATTTCTGAACTGTCCATGTCATTCTCATTCTTTTGATATCAAACAAACAAAGCCCACTTCTTCCTGAAGTAATTATGATGCCTCAAATTGTATTTTAATTGAATATTTTGAGTTTACCCTTTTTGTAAGGGAATGAAGTATGTAATGCGGCATCACATCCAATATTTCATGCAGTCTTTTACCATTAAGGAATGAAATATCCTATTTTATTGGTTCAAAATTCTGATTTTCTATAAAAGCATTTTATATCTCAATTCCATATGGGGTACTCTATTTCCATAGTACACCTCTGCTAACTACAAAGATGTCCATGAGTCATGCTAAGGTGAGTGGAATCTTTCACTGAAAATTTCAGCCCCCAGTTTCCTTGGAAACTGGGAACATTCCTACAATGGACCACATAAAACCTGGAGCAATTAGGACTTGCTCATACTTCACTAATCATTCTCCTTATTTAATTAAACCCTGTTATGCCCTGGTATGGTAGTCTGTCATTGAAAAGCTTTCAGACATGTACAGCAGATTACTTTAAGTATGGACCTGCGTTACTGAAGGTTATGCCCTATCTGGAGACTTCCAAACCTGCCCCAGATCCGATCTGCCTGATTACATCAGCCTCGTGTTCAGCCCCAGACCAGTGGCTCCCAGTCAGTTTCAGCCCCAAAGACTGCATTTGCCTTCCTCCTAGTCCTGTTTGCATCAGGATTATCCCTTCATCATCTCCAGCCTCCTCGGCCATCTCCAGTGGCTCCTGAGCTCCACCACTGTTTTCTCTGCCTGCCCGAAGAGATCACAGAGCTCTTGCGTTTGGATTTCTAGCCTGTCAGCAAGACGTGGCTGTCATTTTCAGTTATCCGCATCATAACACCGTGTACATAAGTTCAAAACCACTGAATTAAATAGCTACTTTTCAGTCTTTTGCAAGAAACAGGTTACTGAATGCATCACCACAGCAGCTGAATAAAAATGCAAACACACCAATTTTGTTAAATGTTCAAAATGAATTAGAACATAAATGTACCAATAATAAACATAATTAAAAACAGCAAATACAAGAGCTAACAGAATGCAACCCTGTATTGGATAAACTGGTTAGAAAATAGGTGGATGAAGAACCAATATGATATCCATAAATGCCTCGATTTATGAACACCCTGTTTCCGAATTTTCTTTGTAATGAAGTGTACATTTTCCTAACTGTTTTATGAACTTACAGAGAGATTTTAACTACAGTGAAGGTGTGTCTTTTGTAGCCAAATGGAAATGTTGTGGTCATCCTAACCTCAGTTAATCAATTTGTCTGTGTTCCTAGAGGTACTGAAGTAAATATTGAGGTAAATATTGTAATTACTGAGGCGAATATTGTAATTATTATAAAAAAAGCAACAGTTATACTTTTACGATTCAGTGCACTGTTAAGGTAAAAATAAGTAACACACCATTTTCTTTTGATTTAGAACACCCCGTTTACTAATTTTTATTATAACAGAGCTTACGTTTTGATTCCTGTTTTTTGTAGTTCTAAAGAGATTCACGCTACAATGAAGCTGTGTCCTTCATAGCTGAACAGAAGACATAGCATGACCTCTAACAACACACGTCCTCAGTGTGGCTGATTGAATATCTTGTCTATCTTTTTAACTACTATATTAAGATAAAAGGGTAATTATCATAAACACACAACAGTGCTCTTACTTTGACGATTCAGGGTAAAAACAAGAAATACTGGATGATGTGTGTAAATCTAAGGAATGAAGCAGAGGGCTTAACACAGGAAACACTGGAGTTTTTTTCAGTTTACAAATGTTCACGTAGCGAACAAGAACACAATCCATTTGTAAAGTGAGGGATGGGTGTATAATTTGGCGTTAAGATGATTGTACATGCCATCATCACTCAGGGACATAGTTTAGTTGTTAGTTCCCTTTGCACAGAAGATCCCAACTTGTATTTTCAAAAGAACTTGGTAGAGATACAACATTACTGTACATTTTGATCATTTACAGTATTGACAGCACATACAGCACTTTGGCCCTGGGTTCAATTCTGAATCTGGGGTGCTATTTGCATGGAGTTTGTGAGGTCTTCCTGTGTTTGTGTGGGTTTCCTCTGGGTGTTCTGTTTTTTTCCCATAGTCGAAAAACATACTGGTAAGTTAACCGGCTTCTGGGAAAACTGGCCCTAGGTGTGGTCAAGTTTATGTCTTTGTGTGTCTGCCCTGTGATGTAGTGGTGTCACATCCAGGGAGTACCCTGCCTCGAGCCTGTTACTTGCCAGGATGGGATCCTACTCCTCTGTGACCCTGAATTGGAAGAAGTGGTTAAAAAATGGATGGATGGAATTTACAGTATTGCAAACAAACTTAATTTTCTATTACAATCATTTCTATGATTAATTTAGTATTATAAGAAATATTTATAGTATAAACAAGAAAAAATGTAGTTGTATTTCTATGTTCTAATAAAGGAAGAGGTTAGAGACATTAATCATAGTATACTAACTGATTTAGGTCTAAAAATCACATATTTCATAATTACATAGAAAACCTATTTTTCTAATGTCATGATAAGTAATTTAACTGGGACCTGGTGACTTTTTTCTGTCTCTGAATTCTTCAGGAGCTATTTAGCTTCAGGAGCTATTTAGCTATTTAGCCGTACAGTGCACCTCAAGAACAGCCTTACTGGGTCAACGGTAGAGGTTTAAATGCCTGAAAGCAATACAATATATCAGCCAGAAGAGTGCAATACTAGGATTAAACTCATACAGGAGCCATAAAAAAACTGCATTTATACTTATAAAAGAGAAAGTAAAAACTACCACGGTATTGTTTCAAAGTGGGGTTTCCCATGATACTACAATTGACCTTCAGTAACCTTTGACCTTAGCTGATTTTTCTGTTATGCAAGGATGACACAATGGTATTTGAGAGACAATATGTTTTGATGTATAATTAAGAAAACATTGCTTTTAAGGACTTCATTGTTATGTAATATTAAATGTACACTATTCTGAAGTAGATGTGTCTTCATAATGGAGAGACATTTGCATAGCAAACAACCCACGAAGCCTATAAAGTAATTTTCACAGTGTTTATGTAGCTCATGCAGTTCACAGAGAATGTTGGTTCATGTTTCTCTTCAAAAGTACCAGCGGTATATGATGGGAGTCATGAAAATTGCATCTCTGTCTAAATCAATGAAATGCAAAACCTCATAAATACCACTGCACTTTCAGTCACAGATAACAAATGGAAAGGTTTTTTTCCATTAGTCAAGCAGAGGTGGAAAGTTTACTTATTGAGCTGTTGCTGCTGAGTGTTTCACATTACTGTAGTTGGCATTTTGTGCTGAAACATTTTGTGCATAAACGTATGCACTCCATTTTTAATTCCTATTTACCTGTGTACCCTTTCTTTAAAATCAATTCAGCAGTCCTAACTCCAACCTTGGAATATCACCACTAATTCTGGAAATCCCTTTAAAGGCATCTTTCTTTCCCCTTTAGATATAGAGGGGTAACACACAGTGCACATGACAAATTTGGTTGGTGTACTCTTCTGTATTTTCCATGGAAGTAGCAGCCTAATCAAATAAAATGAGGCTATCTGCAACAATCAGACCTGCAACTTTTGGCAGAATCTGTGCTACTGCATAAAAAGAAGGATACTGAGGGCAAGAAGGATAATCCAAAAATGGATTTATAACAAAGGTTTGAATGGAAATGGTAAATACAAAAATAGAATAAATAATAAACCATTCAGAGTTTACATTGCTAAACAAAGTTTGACTCTCCTTTATCCTTGACTATATAATACATTGCTTGTTTGTGCTTCAGTGGTTTTCCAGTCTGTAGTGGTTGCAAGATCAAGAGAAAACTTTATCACCGTTTCATATTTTTCAAGTCCAAAGTTTCCCTTGCAACCCAAACAGTTAAATGACAGCAATCTCATGACAACATTCATCCATTCATCTATTTTCTAACCACTTCATCCAATTTTGTGTTGTGGGGGAGCCAGAGGCTACGTTCTCGGGAAGCAATGGGCACAAGGCGGGGTACAAGCTGGACAGCACACCAGTCCCTTGCAGGGCACACACAGACAGTCACACACTCACCCCAAAAGAAAATCCTGACCAGAAAGGTTTATTTTGTAATCCAAGGTGTTGTAAAGGAATGACAAACATTAAACAAGTTCTTCATTTACAATTCATCTTCTTGATGCTAAGAATCTGATGACAAAGAAGATTTTATATTTTTTGTGTACTAAACATTCTTAATAGAGCTCTGGTAAGCAGCTGCACCATGTGATCTAGCTAGGCAACAACACACCTGAGAACTGAAGTTAAATGCTAAAAAATGCTAAAAAGAAACATTGAGCCCTTGGGAAGTCTAACAACTGGTCCCTCTAATAGTGCTAATCGTGAAACTTGTTACACATAAAACGAACACTTACTGTATCTCACAATGTATGTATTTTTAATAAAAATTTCAGAGTAGTGAAAGAGTGTGACCAGATGATTGCGGTTCAGAAATTCTGAATTGGCTCAATGCCATACCTTTGTTTTGAAGCCTTTCCAAACATCAAAGTGCGCTGTGTTTGATCCATTATTGTGGAGTACTGCATGCATATCATGATGAAGCAGGTGAAAAATGCAGATGAGTTTTGGAGGACATTCATAATACTTCAGGAGGAGCTTTCGGTAGAGTGCTTTGCGATTCAGTCAAAAGCCTTTGTCAGGTCCAAGTAGGTGGGTTGATTTTTTCCTGCAATTGATAGAATATAAAAAAGATTTAGGCTGTGCCTTTTGAGGATCTGAGTCCCCACTAGGGTTCTGGGAGAATTTCTTCAGCAAGAGGAATGAGATAATGAGAATATAAATATCTTGTCCGTTATAGACAGCACTAATTGCCTTAATAACAGAAGATGTTCACAATTATGACTTCATTGAAATCGCTCAGTATTGCCTCATTATTTCAGAGCAGTATGTGCTTCTCCACTTTGCTTAAGACTTTCAGTGGGAATATATTTATTTCCCTCATTCATGTATTTATTTTTTTTAATTGTATAATGTTAGCATGCCCAAAGGGGTTGGGCAGCCAGTTGACCTTGGACCCCTAGAGGTTTTTTTCTCCCTGGAGTATTTGGTTCCTCTCCTCTGTTGTCTTCTGGACTTTTCTGTTCTGTATTCACAACATGTATGGTCACTTGTATTGTTAAGTATTGTTAAGGGCAACCTTGTTGTGAAAGGCGCTATATAAAAATTAATTGAATGGAAATTCCATGACCTATCTCCTCCTGCTTTGTTGTTCTTCATTTGCATGGTGGTTTCCATCACCTCATTAAGTGTTTTGTTACTCAGGCTGAGAACAGTCCTTGCAGCAGTGAAGAAACTATGGATATTGCGAGATGTTGAATTTCCTTGTTGGGTACCACAGTGTTGACAGAGTGAAGTATAAAAGGACTCCTTCAGTCCTGGAGTTGCTTCAATTATCATGAACATCTGTTACAATCTCTGTATCCTCCACACTCAGGAAATGGGGCTCTGGCAATCAAATTAGATATAAAAATAAATCCTAAATTAACGACAAATGCAGTATTTCTTGAAGTGTTCAGATTATAGATCTTGTTTACCATAGCATCCCAATCTGGAATTAGGTATTATCCTGTAGCAGACCTTGACCATTAACCTGCATGAAGAGAACATAGAGGAGTTTAAGAATTTGGATTTACTGTTATCAGTGATCATTATCTCTTTTTTTAGTAGATGATATGCTGCTCCATCAAGATTACATAACCACCACCAAACCTGGCCCTGTCCACAATATGTGAATATCTAAATTATGTGGATGTCTTGTGTGTGCCCTGTCATTGACATTACTACCAGTATTTTAATGTCTGAAAAACGTACTGCAGACTATAAACTATTAACAGCCTTTAATAAATTGGAGCACATGGAAAGTCATGACAACGATACTTTAGAGGGTTTGTTGTAGAATCTGTAGCAAGTCTTAGACATAATAAAACTACCGCTTCAAAATCCATTCCTGAGTGAGAAAACCCATTATATAACCAAACAAATGACAAATTACATCCATGTGGGAATGGGGAATTAACCCTTTTAACTGATAATCCAGTAATTAATCCAATAAAATTAAAAGAGTTTGGGCCCCTTGGCACCCTCTAGTGGCGATTCTGCTGTTACTGCTTTCCTTCTGAAGACTGGCCTGCCACATGTCCTAATGGTGGATCTCTGTGGTGGCTAAAAAAAACTCGCAACAGTTTTTTGGGACATTCCTTGTTGAGCATACCCGAACTGTGTCATCACTGTATATGAGACATTTTTGTAACAAATTTATAGTTGCTTTGTATATCTTCTTAAATATAGCATAGTTATCACAGGTCTAGAATAGTTCAAAAGCAGTTTTGCATATGTAATTCATGACAAGTCATGTCTGAATGCATTTCCAGGTCGCCGATTTTTAAGATTGGCAGTGTGGAATTACAGAGATGCCTTGATGCATACGGTTATTAGACCCTGACCTAATCCATCTGCAACTGCAGTTTGCTATGTTCAATTTGAGGCAAATTCACTCTTTAATAAGATGTGTGTTATTAGAAAACAAAACACCCCAATGCAGACCTAGACTTTTCAAATAATAGCTGTCATTGTAGCTCCTAGTATTATTGATTTGTATGGATTATGAAACCCCACCAATACCAGCTATTTCACAGTAGATGTCCTATTGTGTTCCTCACTCTGCTTGGAGTAAAGAAACCCTGAAAATAGAACTCAGTACGAGATTTTCTTTTTCTATTGTGTAAACATTTGAAGCTTTGTTAAGTATGTTCCCATAAACGGCAGCACTTTGCATATTACAGAGTGATAAAATGTAGAATACATTTGCTTCCTAATGGGTTTTACATAATTTATCAGAGTCCCGGGATGCCTTACAAGGGGCCAGCAGGGTGCAGGTACAGTGACAGAGTAAAGGGATGGTGTTCCTGCTGTTACTTCAGTCTTCTTCTTTTTTTGCTTTCAGCCGTCTGACAGCAACTTGCTTTAATTATGAAACTAAAATGTTAAATGCAGTAGCTCGGCGGTGTACATAGATTGTGAAACAATCTCAATGTTTCATATCTGCCAGAATAAAAAAAATCACATAGGATTTAAAGCTGTGAAAAAATATGAATGTTAAAAGCTGTGAAAAAATAGGAGCAAGAGACAGTTCTAGAGGCAATTGGCAGGGTATTATTGCCCAGAAAATACAGATGAGGTAAAGCTTGTTTAAAGATGGTGAGCGACAATCTATCATTATTAAAGGGTGTTTTTCTTCCAGCTGTGGGACTCCCAGTCCTAGTCCTGTAAGGTCCACATGGTTTTTCTTCCATCCCTGTTATCAGTTATAAAATTTAACCCTTAATTGGCTTAGTGAGAGGATTAATTCAAACTGTTATAGGGTTTTCAACTCATGTTGGAGTTTGCCCTTTGTACTATTGCATTTCATAAGTAACATCAAATCCCAAACAGCTGAGTAGAAGAAGAACTTTCAAATCTTCCACTGCTTCAATAAAGTAATTAAGTTAAGCGGGGGTGAAAACCAGCAGGTGTTTGGGCCTCCAGGACCAGGATTGGGAACCCCTGCTCTAGCTGAAACAGCAGATGTGCCTGATGTCATGCTGGGTCCCAAGCTGTGTAAAGAAACAGAGAAGAATGGCAGATGTTAGAGTAGTGAAAGTGAAGTCTCAGTTTTCCTCCACTGTCCCTCATATCAGATGCTGATAAACCACAAACAGAAAGACAGATAGATTAACTAAACATATTTATGTTTATTAATAATGTAGAATTTGAATGCTGGCGATAGGGTGGTGAGGAGGTTAGCATTGCTGTCTTGCAGCGCTGAGGCCCAGAATTCATTTCTGGACCTGGTGTGTTATATGTGTGGAGTTTGTATGTTCTCCCCTTGTTTGTGGCAATTTCCTCTCGGTGCTCTAGTTTCCTCCAACAGCCCCAAAACATACTGGTAGTAATGGGCTTCTGGGAAAAAAAATGGGCTTCATTGATGTGAATGTGTGTGCCCTGTGATTGACTCTCATCCTGTCCAGAGTGTATCCTGCCTGTTGCATGCAGGGATAGCTGTTAGAAAATAGAAGGATTTTGGATGCTTTACCTGTACAATTTGTTGAATTTTTCAATCTCTCTAACAATAAGTTTAAAACAGTTTCAAAACAATGAAAATATACACATGCCTGTGGGGTAATGTGAACATACATAATGTGTTTTGTTACTTCGTGAAATACTTAAAAATGTATTATATTTAAATAGTTGTGGATATAACCTTTTATTTTGATGCTGGGTTCGGTTAAAAAATAACATCCATGTTAAAAGATCTAAATTGGCAAATCTATCAGAGGTGTTGTTCCAACATGCCGATGGCACAATAGAGTTTCATACTGTATGTGGAGAAATGATGATGCATTTCGTTTAGAAATGTTGATACATTTTTTGTTTCCTTTCTTAATTTCCACCATGTGTGACATTTCAAGCAGTCATAACACCTCTTCCCCATGCACAGTCAACTGTTTCACTAAGGAAGTGATTTAGTGGTTATACAATATAACAAAGTCCCCTGAGTATCTCAAGCTGAGATATTACAACAACATTTGATCTATATTCAAAATCCCACATATTCAAAATATACTTTATCTTTCCATCCGTCTTTTAACCATTTTATCCATTACAGGGTCATGGTGGAGCCAGAGCTTATCCTGGCAAGCGGCAGACAAAAGGCGTGATGCACCCTGAATGGTCTATCACCATTTTGATTGTATTTTGTTGTTTATATCCAGAAAATGCTAAGGATCAGAAAAATAATTACACAAATGTGCAGAGACAAAGGATAACTGGTATTTTATTTTTTTAAAGTCAGCACTACTTTATTGAAACTGGGATGAGGGTGAATGCTATTAATATTCTTGTTACTGGTACATTGAGAACATGGGAAATGAAGGTCAGTATTGTCATAGCGGAAACTCACATGGGGGAATACATTCATTTCAGTCTGGAGCTCAAAGACAACCTGTGTTAATCTAATGAGTAGAAAATGCATTAATGCACTCCTCTTGCAATTAACAGGGGGAAAGCTGATGACGGTGTAATTGAGACAAGCAGACTATCAGAGAAGACAAAGAAAGGTCAAGAAGATAAGAGAATATA
Organism: Atractosteus spatula; assembly: GCF_055471065.1. Classification (NCBI taxonomy): domain Eukaryota; kingdom Metazoa; phylum Chordata; class Actinopteri; order Semionotiformes; family Lepisosteidae; genus Atractosteus; species Atractosteus spatula. The sequence continues at coordinate 37,794,639 of NC_142714.1, forward strand.
AGAACGTAATATGTAGCAGAAGGGACAAGATATTGTCAAGCTGTACCTCGTTAAACAGGGAGAGTAACAAATCTACAGCCTAGGCCATCTTGGTTTCAGCTATGTTCTGTGTGGAAATGTACTGTATATTCCTGTGCTTACTCAAATGATGGTTCCTCAGCCTCCTCTATTGTCAACATTACCATACCAGTTTCACGACCTCCCCACAAAATGTTACATACAGCACTCAGAAATATGCAGCACTGGGCTGTTGACATAAGTAATTCATTAGCTAAAACATTGACTAAAAAGGTCTTGTCATGTCGTATTTTATTTTCCAGGAGCCACAGTGTTCACCACATATTTAAAATCAGTGCCTTACTGCCTGTATTTAAATAGGTCATAAGATTTGGCACTTTTAACAGGTTGTCTGATAACTATTGACATTGTTGCATGTCAATATTATGCTGTATTAGGTAACACGATTTTTACACAAAAAATATTAATTTATAATCCACATTTTTACATTATATACAGTACCCACTGTTTTCATAATTATGTCCAGTATTGTATATTGCTATTGCAATTAGAAATTATTATTGGATTCTGTAGTCTATAGTAGCATATTCGTTTTTCTGTGAATGCATTGTGTTTTTTATTTTGTATGTTCATATTATCATGGCATTAGACCAAGTTTGTGCAATACAAATGACATTAATATGAACTGCGGAAAAATAATTTAGTTTGAAAGTTACATGGAACATGGAAGTTACAAAGTGTCCCACATTAATTCCCCCCAAAATCCTTAAAAGAGCAGAGAATAAATTTGGAGGAATTAAGAAAATTAGATAATTATTTTCCAGTTTCTAACTTAAATATACCTTATGTATGCCTTTATATTATAATACTGTATTTTAAAAAGACAGATCACCAAAACACTCTCAGTAGTACTTTACAAATGAATTAAAAGTTTCATTAAATGTCTCCCTATCCTCTCTATTTTGTGAATTCCCAATTACTTTAGCTGAATATTTAGCTTTCTGTTTACTAAAGGCTTCTTGCATACACCCAATGGAACATTTGCCATCAAATTTTGAAAATGTAAATAAAATTTAATGTGTGTAGATGAAAATCTTGATTTAATTTGGAACTTAATGAAATAGAATTTTGTAAATGAGACATGCAAAAACTTCCCAAGCAACACCTCTTTAGTCCTTGAGTTACATATTAGGACATACCATTAATTATAAATCTATTTCCATTCTGTTCCAAATGCTCAATTCAGTAACATTACTATAGCATTAAGCAGTATCATATAGATAATCAGAATTAGAATTAGATTTGCCAGTTTTTGGTTGTCCTAAAGAAAGGAGACAGAATTTGCAAAGTCACATAACAGCATTTTTGGAACAATATTTTTGTTGGCACCCCATTATAGTGTTTGTAATTGTATTCTTAATTTTTAAATGTCAGATTTGGCTTAGTGAAATAAAATTAGTATGAGTGGTGTGGACAGGGGATGAGAAGCAACTGAGATGATATCTGCTACAAACCCTCCAAGCAAAAGCAGCTAATCAGTTGGATGTTATTTGGGGAGAAAATTTGGAGAGCTATCCTGAAATTTTAATAACATCCTAAGGAAAGTATCTTAATTAGTGTTGTGTTTGGTTTCATTTCAGTGGATACCTTTGAAGGTTTACATTATTATTTCAATTTACTGCAAGGGAATAACTGCTCCCATTTTAATCATAATGTTTAATGTATCATTGAAATATTTAGTTTCACTCTACATAGAGAGCATTGCAAATCATTCTTCCTTTTCAAAGGAAATTCCTTTTTCTTGAATTACAAATGTGGTGTACACACATTAATTAAAGAGAATCTTTTTATCCAAAAGCTGAATGCTCAAACCAAACACTTTCATTGGAGAAGGAGGTTAAATGTCAGCAAAAACAGCAATGGAAAACTACAATATGTTCATTGCATAGGTATTCACCCCTTTGTTTCACTGTATTTCTTGTGACGCAGTTGTTTAAAAATGAATGCAAAATAGATCCAAGTGTTTAACAGACATACTGTATCTGAATAGAAATAAAATACAAAAATGTTTGCTTAAATCTACTTTTGCTTTGCTCAAATAATGTGTGTTGGTTTAAAAATGCCTCCATTTCCAGTTACTATCCATAACTAAAGTATTGTTATTTTTAGCAAAAATGAGAAAATAGCACAAAAGTTAGTTTTCTGTCTAAACAGAAGTAGCAATAATATAAGGTGTAAAGAAAAGTGAAGTCACATTGGGAATTTATCTTTCACATTTGACCTCTGAATTTTTAGAACCATCTGTTTAAAGCTAAACGGTCCTTTGGGTTGATTTCACTTAGCCAGAGCAAAATCAATTTATCTGATGTGTACAGTGACTGCAACTCTTCTGCCTTTTGGAACTTGGAATCAGATTCAGCATCTTTTTCAAAATCTAAAGTGAATTTCTGTACATACCTGTGGTTCGTCAGTTTGTGTAATCTGTTTGTGTAATCAAGTTGTGTTTAATCCTTTACTGAATTATGACAGATGGAATATATCTAGCAAGTCAAACTAAAGTTCATGTGTAGGCTTTCATTAAAATTTCCCTTCTTAATTAAGAGCAGACCATTATTTAAGTTCATAAAACTCCCTGTTTGTTATGTATCGAAGCAGGTCAGTAGATCTTAATAGGCGTTTCTGGCCAAAATATTAGAGATCAAATTCATGAATCAAACAATGAGTCACATCAGGTTGTAACTGTTAAATGGAGAATAATACAATGCTATTTACAATCTGGCTATAGGAATTATGATTATTTTAAAATACCTTTATGGATACAAAAGGAAAGTCAATGCCCCTCACGAGGATTATTAAAAGCACACTGATACTAGGCAGATTCTTTAGTACTCCTACACAAGCATTTTACAGTACATGATGAGCCTCTAGTCACTGATATACTGCCATATGAGTAGACTTGTATAAACCATTACAAAGGGAAACCAAAACTACAAGTTAGTTATGTGCATACTGTACTAAAAAAGTACAGTACTGAAAAAGTACACATCCATTATAAATGTAGAATTTCCCATCTATTACATTAACACCATTATGTAATAGAAACTTGTGTTTTCTTAATGAACCGTAAAATTTTGTATGTATCAATTCAATGCTTTTTTGAGATGCAATGGTGTATGAATTAGAAATAAAAAATCAAGACTCATTGAATGTGAAATAATAAGTGAACCTCTAGTTAGCAGAGTTAAGGGGAAATTAGAATTAGGTGGTTAAATAATTGAGTAACAAGCAAGGCTGCTGGGTTTGGGCTGCCTTGCCTTATATAATGGTCAAAAACTTTGTGAGTTTGGTCTTAACTATACAGTTAAGTCAAAACACTTCATACCATGAGCCAAAGAAATATTACTGGGTTGCCCTGTTCTCAAGGCTGCTCTGTCATTTTGGTGATTGTCGACCGATCTTTGAAGGCAGCTCACTTCAACCCTTTGCCAAAGCTACCCTCTGCTTCCCAGATGGCTACCATTTTTTCAAAGCGATTTTCAGACTGCATGGATCCCCATCTGACATCATCTCTGATCAGGTCTCTCAATTTGTTTCCAGGTTTTGGAAGCCTTCTGTAAAAAAGCTAAGAATCAGGGTCAATTTGTAGTCAGGCCACCATCCTGAAAGCAATGGCCAGACTGAGTGGACTAACCGCGATTAGGGAACTTTTCTCTGTTACCATGATTTGGAGATTCAGTATAATTGGGCTCAGCTTGGGCTGAACTTTCCCAAAACATATTGGTTAAATCTTCCATTAAATTCTCTCTGTTTCAATGTGTCTATGATTACCAACCTCCCCTACTGTCCTTGGATCTTCCTAGCACAGTTGTTCCTGCTGCAGATTGCCTTGCTCAGGATTTACAGTATGTTTGGCACAAAGTTCCTCAGAATCTCTGAAAAGCAGCTCTGCCTTAGGAAAAGTTCACTGATCTCTGCCAACACAACCCAACTCTGTTATCCACTGGACATCTCCATCTGTGGGTTCCTTTGGGAAAGCTAGCTCCCTGCTTCATTGGACCCTTTCAGATTTTGAACTACATAAATTCTGTTCCTCACCCTGCTCCCCTTGGACACAGACTCTCATTAGACTTCCTTGTGTCTCACCAGAAATCTGTTAAAAACAAGCCCTTCTCACCTACATCTGTCGGAAATTGTATGGATGGATTCAACCTCCTTGTTCCCTAACACATTATTGACTCTCATTTTGTTCAGGATGGTGTACAATACCTGCTTCATTGGCGAAGTCATGGTTTTGAGGAATGAGCCTGGGTTCCCTTTAAAGACATCAATGAATCATGCCTCATCTGTTTTTTTCATGTTAGGTTTCCTAACAGATTTCATCTGGTGCCCAGAGGCTGCCCATTAATGAAGGGGTATTGTCATACCTGTTCTTTTCAGACCGCTAACAATCACACCAAACTCACTGCTAAGAAAGCCAATCTTGTGATTCAATCTGTAACCACGACTATCCGCTCTAGTTGGCAATCAGTGCCACCTGTCATATTCTAATTCCATCTGATATTGATAATGATAATAATAATGATAATGTTGCTTTATTAGCCCTATACAATTTCTTGCATTAGGAATTCATCTTTTCGCATACCCCAGCTTGCTCTCCATGAGACACAGACACACAGACAGGGAGAGAAGCTTGGGGTCAGAGCGCAGGGTCGGCCATTTATACGGCGCCCCTGGAGCAGCTGGGGTTAAGGGCCTTGCTCAGGGGCCCAACGGAGTAGGATTCTTCTGCCGGCTGCGGACCCTCCTTTCCATCCTACGATGCTTAGTCTTAGTCTTTAGTTCCTGGATTAACCCTTTATCTGTACTATGCTTTGCGATTCTTCTGACTTGCTTCCGTGTTTCTTATGTTGTACTTTACTCCAGGCCTTACTGGATTTTGACCTCTGCCTATTCCTGGCAATGATTTGGATTATGTTTTGCTTGTTTGCTTGTTTTCTCAACCTGCACCTGAAACCAGTCTCCAGCCTCTGACCACTTTAAAGTTACTGTGAGTACTGTGGTATTACGTTGGATAGATGACTCAATGGCCACAATTAGAAAATGTTTGCATGACGAAAAACATGCACTCCCTTCTTAAAGAACCTCATCCTAACTGTCAAGCATGGTAGCAGGAGTGTCATGATTTGGGCTGCTCTGCTGACTTATGATCCGTACCGCTTTCTGTCATTAACAGAATCGTGAATTTAGGATTGTAGCGGCAAATTCTGGAGAAGAAATATTAGGCAATCAGATTTTCAGCTGAAGCTCAGCTGAACATGGGTCATGCAGCGAGACAATGGTCCTAAAAATAAAAGCAGATATACAACAGAATATAGTTGAAGATGGTTCACTTTCTTGATTGGCCATGTCAAAGCCTGGACCTAAATCCCACTGAAATATTATATCAGGATGTGAAGTGAACTGTTCATGCAAGAAAACCCTGAAATGTCACCGACTTCAAGAGGTTCTGTAAAGAAGAACAGGCCAAGATTGATAAAAACCTGATGCAGGAGAAAATCAGTTTTTGCACAAGGAGGTTACCAGTTACTGAATCTAAGGGCTCATAGACTTATTCACTCAAAGATACTGTATACTGTTGCATTGCAGTTGCATTACAGCTGCATTCAATTTTATGTAAAAATCTCCTCCCATGGGTCCCATAGCACATATTTAGATTTATGCAAAGTTTATGTTAGATACGTAAAGAGCAATTAGCATGGTACGTTTTCTCTGTGGATGCATAGTGTGTAGTAAATGCAATGTGGTGTTCACCAGCATCCACCAGGGCTCCATTTAATGCTTCAGTTTCACTTTCTTTTTTTGTATATTATCTGGCTTTATATAAATGAGGGAATGTTCCTTTCTTTCCACCTCATGGATTCCTAGCTGTTGCTACATTATCCTGCTGTCTACTCCAACACCTTAAGTATTAAAGAACAATAAACTCTGGTGAGCCTTGTGTAAAATCTGGGTGACGTTAAGACTTACAGAATGGACTTATGTGTGTAGCTTACAGCTGTTAATTTTTAATTAAGTTATCTTCATCTTTGGAGCCATGGTAGCTCAGATGGCAAGGGTGTCCAGCTCCTGACTGGAAGGTCCTGGGTTCAATCCTAGGTAAGGGCAAGTGATAGAACTTTCTCTAATTCCTTCCAGATGGCTCCCAGGTCCACTCAGCCTGCTTTCCAAATGAGTATGGGGGGGTTAATCCTTCTGGGTATAATAGGCCAGTGGGTGTGTGGTCCTGACCACATCACCTCCAGTGTCAGATGGTCAAGAAAAATGGTGGCCTTTGACCCCCATGGGTCTTTATGCATGAAAAGGTGACCTTACCTATTCATCTTCATCCACGTTTTGTCGTGGTTCTTTGATGAATAACAATTTCTGCATTATGTGTGGCAGCCTGCGCCTTAGCTTCAGTTTGACACTACATTTTTCATTAAAGAAGAATGGGAGGGAGGGAGGATGAACTAGTGTGGAACTGTTAAAAACCATCTAATTTCACAAATTAAGAGCATGAATGTCTACAATAACTCACATTATGTAGGTTGCTTCTCTTTTTGAATTCATTTATTTTAATTAAATTTAACATGTTATATTTTTAATTGTGTTTGCAAGGCATTTGGGGTTAGTGATAATATTGATACTGATAATAGGATACACTGAGGTACTCCAGTGACCCCCCTTCATTGCATTTCATCTGGGAATTAGAATACAATTACAATTAAAACAATTAAAACAAGAACGAATGCCTGTAGCTAAATTACATGGGGATCTCACCCAGCCATTTCAGGAAAGAAGCTTCCATGGTATGACTAGCATGATGATTTCCACGATTTGTGGAAATAAAAGTTACTCTTATTATCCATTTTGAGCGAACGTGTGACATATGACTTGAAGAAGCACGTGGAGTTGACCTTGTCAATGCCTTTTCTTTTTAAGATTAAATATATTCAGTACTTGGTTGTTCATCTCAGGACTGATGCCAAAGTAGCATCATCTTTTTTGTAATGTGACCAAATTCTACACTGTAATCTTATTAGTACATTATACAATACTTACATCAATATCCCTTGATGTAAATTCTACATTTGTAACTTCATATTCTAGCATTCTGCTTGACATTCTTTTGTGGGTTTCCCACTATCTATAACATGTAAATGATGCATAAAAACATCATCAACAAAAACACAAATTGTTTGCATATTTAGTTTCTTCAAGTCCTTGTCATGAAAGTCCTAAACTGGTCTCTACGTTCAATACAAATATATACAGTATATACAGTATGCTTTATTTGTATCCATTATTCTGGTAGCTCATTCAAAGAACTTCATGTTGATTGTTCCCCAGAACTATTACCATAGAGATGATCCTCCTGTTTAGTTCTAATTATTGTCACCATAACCTTACATGTGATAGAAAAATTACTGGTTTTGTCACCATTCTTGAGCACAGGTGATACATTAGGAATTTTTCCAGTTATTGGATATCCCCGTAATGCAACTATTATTGAACTGAAGCTCTGTGACAACAGCTTATAATCCCTCATAGCTATTAAAGATGTTTCTTCTGTTGCATAGTAGACTGACTTACATGCACTAGGCCTTAGAGTTTTAATGAAACAGGAAATTGAATAATTTCATCTTAGAGAATGTCTTGGCAAATATCTGCATCTCAGTTGGCTAATGTCTACCAAAAACAAACAACAGTCCTGGAAGTGTGTAGTGTAATGAGACATTCTCATCAGAAAATAAAAAAGTAATTTTCCACTTAGAGCATTACAACTGATATGCTGGAGGGAATTTCACCATCTGTTTTTAAACTTTTGTCAAGATGCAAAACAATTTACACTTTGCTTGCTGTTTACTTTTATAGTGATGTTGTAATGTGTTACACAGTGTAGAAATTGGGTAAGATGTAATTTTTATCCTATGAATGTGCTATTTATTATTATTTTTAAAAAGTTGTGTGAATTTTTTTCAAATGTGTGAATAAGATTTCCATTCAATTCCTATATTAAATATACACTAAGTGAAAATCTAACAGTAAAAGTGTTACAATTTAAAATGTTAAATGTAGTTAATGAAAAGGGACATTTGCACAAAAAAGCTTACTGAAAGAACTTTTTGTTTTTGATCATATTTTTAAAGAGGTAAACCACAGAATTACCTTGTCACGAATCTCCCTCACGCAGGCAAGTGCTCCCACATTCTCATTAGCTCTCCCCGTAACAAACGTGCACGCATCAATCAGTCCTCTACTTAAACCCTCATCAGTCCCCCAGTCTTTGCTCACGATTGAGATTCTCTCTCTGAGCTTACCTTCTATCTACGCCTTCGACTAACTATTGATTCTCCCCTGGACCTTGACCCTGCTTTTCCGACTACCTCTTTCCCACTCGATTTTGTACCTTCGCCTCTAGAACGCTCTCTTGGATCCTGACCCCTGCCTGTCTCTTCGATTACGCCTCCGCCTTCCGAATCCACTCCGACGCCTCTTCTACACCTTCCCGGACTCCGACCCCAGCCTGCTTCCTTGTCTATGCCTTCGCCTACTGATTCTGTGCCTACGCCTCTTCTACGCCATTCCGGATTCCGACCTCAGCCTGTTTCCTTGATTATGCCTTCGCCATACCGATTCTGCACCTATGCTTCTACTACGCCTTCCCGGACTCGGACCCCTGCCTGTTTACTCCGACTATGCCTACGTCTGGCGCCAACCCTGCCCAGGGCACTGCATTGGATCCCTATCCTCCGCAGTCAGCCCCTGCGTGATAGAATCATGAGCCAAAGTATGGATCCCGCGGGCTCATTTAATCCCATGGCGCTGCTCTCCCAGCACTCCCAGGCTCTTGACCAGCTCAATGCCAGCGTTCAACACCTCGCTAACCTGGTCTCCAGCCCCCCTCCTCAGTCTCTCGTTTCCCACCCTCCCGTAAATCCCACTCTGCCACCAGTTTCTCTTTCCTCCTCTTCTCCCCTGCCTCCTCCCACACCGGACCGATTTGATGGCACCCCGAGTATGTGTCAGCCTTACCTGGCTCAATGCTGGATGGCTTTCAGCCTTTGTCCGGATTGTTTTCCCACCGACCGCGAATGTATAGCATTTATGGTCGCGTACCTCTCTGGCCGGGCGATGCAGTGGGCTGCAGGTCTCCTCGCCAGGAATGCCCCTGAGACCTCAGACGTAGCACAGTTCCAGGCAGCGCTGACGGCCACCTTCGGACAGGTGCAATCTTCCTACTCCGCCGCCTCGCGTCTGTCGGCTTTGTCGCAGGGTACGCGCCCCCTCCAGGAATATGTGTCGGACTTCCGGGTCCTGGCCGCTCAGCTTGCTTGGAATCAAGAAGCCCTCGTTCATCAGTTCCGTGCTGGCCTTTCCGAGGAACTTAAGGATCATCTAGCCCAATTCCCTTACCATACGCCGACCATGGAGACTTTTGTTCTCTTGGCCACCGAGATTGATGACCGTCTACAACAACGAAGGACTGAACGTCTCATGCTCCGTTCGGCTGCCAGCCGCAACGCTCCCGGTTCCACTCTTGTCACACCTCCCACGCCCTCTTCGTCTACTCTTACTCCTGAGGAACGCAACCGCAGGCTGTCAGAGGGGCGCTGCCTCTATTGTGGTGCTTCCGACCACCTCCGAGTCTCCTGTCCAGTCCGACCCCTTTGTTCCATCCGTCCGCCTCCAAAGGTCAGTATCCTCTCCCTCAACCCTTCTGCCTCTGGACTCTCCCTCCCTGCCACCCTCTCCTGGGGTGACTCTCACGAATCCCTGTTTGCCTTCGTTGATTCAGGTGCAGCAGGAAACTTCTTAGATTCCGGACTCGCTGCCTCATTGAAGATTCCATTACTGCCCGTCTCCCCACCCATCTGCATCCAGTCCATCGATGGCTCCTCCATCTCTCCGGGATTGGTGGAGTGGCAGACCATTCCCCTCTCCCTGCGTATTGTTGCCACCCACTTGGAACGTACTCAGCTTCTCCTCCTCCGTTCTCCTTCTCTCCCACTTATCCTTGGTTTCCCTTGGCTATAGTTACACAATCCCCGTATTTCCTGGTCTGACAAGGAACTCACTGCCTGGAGTGATCACTGCCTGACCCACTGCTGTCAGTTCCCCACGAAACCTAATGTTCTTCAGATCTCTCACGTCACCTCCCCACTTATTCCCCCCGAGTATGCCAATCTTCACGTTGCATTTAGCAAACGAAGAGCTCTTTCGCTTCCTCCTCATCGCCCTTACGATTGCGCTATTGATCTGGTCCCCGGAGCCTTACCACCTAGAGTGCGTGTTTACCCCCTCTCCGTGCAGGAAACCAAGGCACTGAATACCTACATTCAGGACGCCCTGCAGTCTGGTTTCATCCGCCTGTCCTCATCTCCTGCGTGCGACAGTTTTTTTTTATTACCAAGAAGGATGGTTCTTTGCACCCGTGTGTGGATTACCGCGGTCTGAACGATATTACTGTTAAGAACCGTTATCCTCTGCCTCTCTTTCCTGCTGCTCTGGAGTCTCTTCGTGGCTCAAAGATTTTTTCCAAACTCGACTTGCGGGGTGCTTACAACCTTATCCGCATTCGAGAGGGGGACAAATGAAAGACGGCTTTTATCACCACTCACGGCCATTATGAATATCGTGTCATGCCTTTTGGTCTTGCCAACGCTCCGGCCATCTTTCAGAATTTTATGAACAACATCTTCAGGGACATCATTCATCAGTATGCGCTCGTCTATCTGGATGATATATTAATTTTTTCCAGTAGCCTTCAGGAACATGTTATTCATGTCAGGGAGGTCCTCACCCGCCTTATTATGAACAGCCTCTATGCCAAACTGGAAAAGTGTTCTTTTCATGTTTCCACTGTTCAATTTCCAGGTTATGTCGTCTCTCCCCGGGCATCGAGATGGACCCCTCTAAGACGGCGGCCATTAGGGACTAGCCAACCCCCCGGAATTTAAAGCAGGTTCAACGCTTTCTTGGATTCTCTAACTTCTATCGTCGTTTCATTCGTGATTTCACCTCCGTTGCCGCTCCCATCTCTGCCCTCACTCGTAAGGGTCTGATTCTGGGCAAGTGGACCGATGAGGCTGATCGTGCCTTTCTACGCCTGAAACACCTCTTCACTTCAGCTCCCCTCCTTCGTCACCCTGATCCCTCGCTGCCCTTTGTTCTGGAGGTTGACGCATCGGCGCACGGCGTTGGAGCAGTCCTGTCGCAGTGATCTGGGGACAACTCATCTCTCCATCCCTGTGCTTTCTTCTCCAGGCGTCTCTCCCCTGCCGAGGTTAACTACGCTGTGAGAGACAGAGAGCTCTTGGCCATCAAGCTCGCCCTGGAAGAATGGAGGCACTGGCTGGAGGGAGCTCAACATCTGTTCACCATTCTCACAGACCATAAGAACCTCTCCTATCTACAGTCTGCTCGGCGCCTCAATTCTCGCCAGGCCAGATGGTCCCTATTTTTTGCCCGTTTTGCCTTTTTCATCACATACACCCCCAGCTCTATATCAAGGCGGATGCCCTCTCCCGTCTGTTTGATCCACCGGAGCTCGAACTTCCCCCCGAACCCATCATACCCCCTCATCAGATAATTGCGGCGATCCGTCCCAACATCGAGCACATCGTCCGAAATGCCTTTAAGAACCAGCCTGTACCTCCCTCATGCCCTTTGGATAAGCTGTTTGTGACTTATCGGGTCCGTTCCGAGGTTCTCCACTGGGCTCATGACTCTCGTTTTGCGGGTCATCCTGGCGCCCGCCGGACTTTGGAACTTGTCTCTGAGGACTTCTGGTGGCCCTCCTTACGGGCTGATGTTTCGGATTACATGAGAGCCTGTCCCACCTGCTCTCGGATTAAGACGCTCCGTTACTGGAAGGCTGGCTTACTCCAACCTCTCCCAGTACCCATACGGCCTTGGTCCCATATTGCTGTGGATTTCCTCACGGACCATCCCAGGAGTCTAGGCAACACAGTGATTATGGTCGTCGTTGACAGGTTCTCCAAAGCAGCTCATTTTGTTCCCTGCTCCTCCCTGCCTTCTGCTCAACAAATGGCCAATCTCTTTGTACAGCACGTTTTTCGTCTCCACGGGATCCCGGAGGACATCATCTCTGTCCACAGTTTATCTCCCGCTTCTGGAAGGCCTCCTGTTCTGCTCTGGGCTCCAACATTTCTCTTACTTCTGGCTATCATCCAGAATCCAACGGCCAGACCGGAAAGGCTTAACCAGGACCTCCTTACTTACCTGCGGGCTTACGTCTCAGCCACTCAGGACGACTTGACCTCTTTACTCCTGTTGGCTGAGTACGCTCACTACGCTCTATACTCTTCGGCTACTGGCATGTCTCCCTTTCTATGCTCCCTGGGTTCTCAACCTTCGCTCCTCTGGAAACCCCCTTCGGACCTCCCTTCTGTTCAAATATATATCTCTGCCTTAAGGAAACTCTGGAAGACGGCCCAGCGCGCCCTCCTAAAGGCCTTACACCGTTATAAATCTTTTGTGGATCGGCACAGACACCCTCTTCCTAGACTTCGCAGAAGGCAATTTGTCTGGCTTTCTACCCACAACATCTCTCTCCATCAACCCTCCCGCAAGTTGGGCCCTCGATTTATTGGTCCCTTCCGGGTCATTTCCCAGATCACTCCTGTCACTTACCACTTGGCTCTCCCCCCCACTCTTCGCATTCACCCCACCTTTCATGTCTCCCTTCTCAAACCTTACCACAGGTCACCCCTCTCCAGACCACAACCTCTTCCGCCTCCTCCTCATTCCATCGCCAGATCCACCACCTATACGGCCAATAACGTCCTCAAATGTCATTGGCATAGGGGTTCGAGACAGTTTTTGGTTGACTGGCTCGGCTATGGTCCTGAGGAAAGAACCTGGGTCTCTGCACGGGACATCCTGGATAAGACCCTTATCTCGGACTTTCTTCACTCCCGTGCTACTCCTCTATCTACGGCGTCCGGAGCCGCCCCTGAAGGGGGGGGTACTGTCACGAATCTCCCTCACGCAGGCAAGCGCTCCCGTATTTTCACGAGCTCTCCCCGTAACAAATGTGCACGCGTCAATCAGTCCTCTACTTAAACCCTCATCAGTCCCCCGGTCTTTGCTCACGATTGAGATTCTCTTCCTGAGCTTACCTTCTATCTACGCCTTCGACTAACTATTGATTCTCCCCTGGACCTCGACCCTGCTTTTCCGACTACCTCTTTGCCACTCGATTTTGTACCTTCTCTTGGATCCTGACCCCTGCCTGTCTCTTCAATTACGCCTCCACCTTCCGAATCCACTCCGACACCTCTTCTATGCCTTCCCGGACTCTGACCCCAGCCTGCTTCCTTGTCTACGCCTTCGCCTACTGATTCTGTGCCTACGCCTCTACCACGCCTTCCTGGACTCGGACCCCTGCCTGTTTACTCCGACTACGCGTACGTCTAGCGCCAACCCTACCCAGGCCACCGCATTGGATCCCTATCCTCCGCAGTCAGCCCCTGCGTGATATACCTAAGTTTAAAAAGATAAGGAAGCCTATGAGATTGCAAAACAAGATTATATTTTTGACTGTTCCCTAGCTGAGCCAGAGAAAAAGATAACTGTGGTATGACTTTTCTTTTCTAAAGTCTAAAAAATCTATTTAATTAAAACACCGGAAAGATACTTTAATTATAAGGTATGCAAAATGATACGTTACTCATTCAGATCTGCCATTTAACAAAAGATAATGTTAAAAAAGATTGTCAGAATATTTTTTTCCTAATAGCTATCTACATTGAACGTTAATTGCTAAGTACAACTTTCCTAACATACTGTTTAAGGCAGATAGACTGAATTGTTTATATACAGTATCATATATGTGATTGCCTGCACTTAAAAAAAACTTAATAACCCCTCTCCTCTCAGGAAAATTGCTGTCAAGTTTGTTTTGTGATAAAAGCTCAATTTGAAATGCTCTACACAGTTCGGCTATTGCTTACATTTCTCAGGTTAGGTCACAAATAAAATGAATCAGATGTTAAATGTAGGCATTAAGTTTACATTACTGAAATAGGATTTCAATGGGAAACAGGATGTGAAAGAGCCTAACAATGTTAGGCATGTGCTAGCTGCAAATTATCAAATTTCAGGTTGCAGCTATAGAATTCTGTCATGTCAGCAAGGTTGCATTAGCTGAATAGCACTGATGATTGTGATTATACCCATGTTTCTTAAACCAATTGTGCCAGAGTTGACATAATTTAAAGCTATTACTTTACGGTTTTAAAAAGCACATTTCAGTAGCTGTTGGTATGGACAACATTTATGACTTGTCTGTATAGTTACGAATAAAGCTGGTTAAGACTGGGTCAAAAAGGGCATGTAATAGACCTTCAAGAAATTCTAGCAGCTCTTTTTAAAGATAAAATATTGTTTATCCCAGTTTGGGAACAATTATTAAAAATGCACTTAGATTGATGTACAGTAGTACTTGATGCTGATGGACAGTTTTTGATAACTACTTTTATTATTATGATAAAGATAGCATAATAACACAATTAAAAAAATAATAAGAAGGCCCACAAATTAGCTAAACTAAACATTGGCAACATTTGTAAGGGCTGAAGATTGCCACATGAGTAGCTAATTGACTGATTACCTAACCAATGAGAACAAGCCATGTGCCTCTCATGCCAGTCAATCAGTTAGGCACCCCAAGCAAGCCAGTACCACAGCAGCATTACCTAACAGATGTAGAAGCTACGGTCTGCTACAGTCTAATGGATATATTATTACAATAATATACTTCTTATACATATATAGCATTTTTTATTATTCATTCTAAAAGGATTTATTATTATTCACTCTAACACCAATAAGCTGTTTTTTAAAGCAACAAAAATCAGAAAAAGGAGAATGACATATTTAAGTACATTGAAATAGTAGTAAAATTAAATGGTCATGAAATTAACATTAACAATGGTTAGGAATATATTGCTCCATTTAAAGAAGTGCACAGACACATACATGCAGTGAACAAAATCTTTCGTTTTTAGTTTTCTCATTTATTTCTCCAAAGGGGTTAACAGATAACGAGTAAATAAAAGCTTAAGTACCCTGCTGTTTTACATTAACTTAACAGTGATTTGAAGTATTATCCCTCCAATATAAAATACTGCATTTAAATTGCATTAAACTAGGCAATACAGTTTAGGTTTGCCTGAAACAAAGATGCAGTGAAACTGACAGTGCATATTTACTATTTCACAGTAACTTATTAGCATAAAGACCTGCATGAATATATTAACCTTTCAATTTACAGCAACCATCTGAAAATGTATGCAGAGTATGTCTTTATATCTTGGTATTTGGATGACAAGCAACCTTTGGCTTTAATAAAATCAGCAAATCATTGGTCACATCATTAAAAAAAGAAAATAATTTTCGTATTTGAATTGGACCAAGTTATTTGGAAATTATGTTATTTGCTCAAAAATGTTGAAACCTAGGCCCAAATGTTGCCCAAACTGTTAGAAAGAAAGAAAAACAATTGCTGTTACTGTTACTGTACGGTTACTGCTTATCTGATTCTATCTATGGACTCCCAAAAAGTAACAATAATTTTGAGAAAATATATAAAGAAATATTCTTCAAAGAAGACTTCAAAAAGTCTTTGAAAACAATTCAAAAGTTTAATAAATGTAACCTATTTACCGTATACATTGTGATTTTTATTATTATCTTTTTTTATTATTAACTGACATGTATTATTTTTAAATATGTTCGCTTCATTCTCAATTAAAGCGATGAGTCTCTTTCTCTTCTGTATAAGCAGGCACTTGCTCCAAGCTCTTGACACTGTGACAGGGTCAGCGACCATTCTCCCAGCCTTATATTTTTACAAGTATGTCAAGGCTCTATTTTTTTTCAGGCACAGACTGGACCTGAGGTCACACATGGTTATGGCCTGCCTTTCGGTTTACTACAGCAGTAGCCATTTCACTCAGCACCTTGTTGAACTTTTCAACCTGCATAAGAGAAGAGTCAAGTTATTACTGTGGGTGAAAATGGCACTTCTAGTTACTCCCAGACAATTTCTCTGCCAGCAGATCCCACAGAAGCTGCCTGCCTTGTTCACAATGAATGTCATCCATGTATAAACAGGAATGTCAGCTGTACTGTAATTATTTCCTGGCTTTATCTGGTTTCGACTTCTACCTCCAGCAGTTCCTAGAGATGAAAACGAGTGCCTTTTCTGTAGGCATCATATAGTCTGAGCCATAAACTAAATGAAAAACAAATCTTCCTATACAGGATCCTGAAGGATCATACAACAGGATTTTGCACAGCATCCAACAAAAGGACTTGTAGAATTCGATTGTGTAGGCATTTTATTATTAATTTTATCCAAAGTAATTTACTATCACTTTGTTTTTTGTCAGGTTCTGGCAAATAGCTTGCTTTGTTGTGAGCTCTTTGATCAATTGATCATTTGTCCAGTTACCTACTTATTACTTCACACTACTAATCTCTATTTAGCCCTGCCTTTAAAACCATACAAATCCTCTTATATGCTTTGCAGGATTTTGCAAAACCTGTGGAATAATGTGTAAGAAAACATAATATAATAAAAACCTATGCAACTGCATTCTGTAGGCCCTTATAAGTGAAATATTTCTGAAATCTTTTTACAATTGCCTATAGAATCCTCAGCATCCAGATTCCACTCCAGCCTGAACTCATCCCACAGGAATCTGAACTGAATATTGTACAAAACCCTGCTCTGGAATCTCTAGATCTTACAGGACACTAGGGCTGTAAGAAACCTGCAGGATGCTAAGATCATAAAGAAGGGACTTCTTTAACAGAATTTTCAGGATCCTGTAGTGTATTTCAATTCTGTAAGCAGAATCTTACACAGAATCATATATAATAAAACTCTGCTCAGGAAACCCTACATTCTAAAACAGCCTACTAAACACCCAGCAGACGTCCTACGGGCTCTCATGAAAGACTTAACAATTATCTGGAATAAATTATCTGGAGTCATACTTATCTGCTGTTCATAAAGAATACACAGTTTACAAAAAATCAATTCAAACAGATTTTCTTGAAAACTTTCTTGAAACATTTCTATCACTAGTGTGTACCTTATTATTCAAATATAGAACTTGCTTATATTGAAAGGTCTGTAGCAGAAATGAAAGTTTTAAACATTCTGCTGCTGTGCCAATGATTTTTTCTTTGGTCAGCAGTGAATATAATTTTGTTGCTTAAAGTAAACCACTTAATTTATGACATACTTTTTTTGCCATAACATGCAACTATCTTATTTCTAGTAATAATTTATAATTAAAATGATGTTGTATAAGTGTTTAAAAGTACTTCACAAGTATCTACTAGTGCTGGAATTAGAATGACCCATATTAAATTCTCATAGTTATCCATGCCAAGGATGTGAACATCTGATTTGAATGTAAGAAGCAATTTACTTAAAACCCAAAGTAAGTCACAGTGGATAATGTAGTTACCAAAGCAAATAAATGTTATAATGTTTAACATGGCCATGGAATTTAGTTCTCTGTATTATTTTTGTTGGTTCCCTTAATTTTATGTTTAATGATCTTACCTTTTTATTTTTATAATGGATTGTAAAACATCCATTACAAATGTAGTCTTGACATATAACACTCAGTTTCTGGAACATGATCATATTTACATACAGATATAGAATTTGGTACAGGAGTGCAATAAAATATTAAAAACAATCAAATTCCTGGCTGGATATATTTACCCTTTTTAAAAAATAGCAATATACACTAACCAAAATCTGAAATGTACTAATGTCTGCTGCTGGGCTCCTGTTGCTTCTGTTTCAGGATCTGTATTAAAGCCAATGCATATAAACCAAAGGATTAAATTCTCCCTAGTTGGCAGGAAGATTAAATTTGCAATTATGGAGTGTGGATATGACTTTGGTTTAATTACATTTTTTTTACATGAATGGAAGAACATTGAAATAAATCTAGGTTATGCAAGGGTTAATAACATTAACATATTAAGAAAAGAAGTGAAGCAAATTGAAGTTCTTCATTTCATTTGTGAAACATGAACTATCAAGGACTTTAATTGCTGTCCCTATTTAAAGTCTTCTGTTACATTCTGTCCCCTCCTTTATAATGTATTTATTCCTCACAAATTCTTCTGTCTTCACACCTCATCATGAGCTGTCATTTACAACAGAGTCTTGCAACCTGGCAAATTGGGGCTTCAAGACACAAGACACCACTACATTAATCATATATACACTGTATCCTTGATTTGTGATGAAATGAAAGCATGTATTCTAAAAAGGATTCTTTGATTTACTTTATTTGCCAGTCAATTCACATTATTTTTGTACACTACAAAGGTTTTACAACAAGTTGGCATTTTCTCTTGAAAGCCAGAATCAGTATTTTATTCCTTTAATACTGTTTTGAAGTACTGTAAGAAAACTAAAGCATGTAGATTCTATTTTTGCTTTAGGAAAATAAATACAATGTAAGGATTACAGCAAAAGAGCAAAATATGTTACTCGATATTTGTAACACTGGGATTCTACATCTATTTACAATGCCCCACTGCGCCCTCCACTGAAAGCACATGATCTCTAAAGAAGCCCATTACACATACCAAATTACAAGCTCACCTTCTAAACTGCTGAAGGGAAACAGAAGAGGTCTCTAAAAGAGATTGATGTTGTGCCTTTGAGGTGGTGGTTAAGGAGAATGAATGATGAAACACAATGGCCCACCTTGAATACTCATTTAAATTCACTACTTAAGCTATCCCAGAAGTGCAATCTTTTCGGAATCAAATAATTTATGAGCTTAGTGCTACAAACCTCATTTGCTTTGAATGATGTGTGTTTTCCAAAGATTTGTGTTTTGTTTGGGTTAAGTGATTTTGGTCTGCATTAAGAGATCTCTATTGTAGAGAAGCATTATGTACTGTATGTGTTAGACCTAATAAAATGTTTGTACCTTATTGTGCCTTGTATTTTCTCCTTCCCCTCTGACTATTGTCACACCCTCTACAGCTAGAGGGCACTCCTACTCTGTTCTGTCCCTAGTTTCCTGTGCTTTGCTTGTCCTTCCGGTGTGTCTTTGTCTGGGGCTATATATTTTCGGTTCATGCTTTACTCCTCGGTCAGCATTGAGGGTTTGGATGTCTTGAGACCCACCTAGCACCAGGTCATCTCCTCCACGGCCTGAGGACATAGGTTTCAACCCATATCGTCTGATCTCCTGAGCCCGGGCTAACCTCCGTTCGGCTGCTACGCATAGGGTCTTTTTTCGCTCTCCTGCCATTCCACGGCATGCCCTTCTGACATCCGTGACAACGGATGGGAATTTCACTATTACTTTCACTATATAATAGTGTGTAAACTACACTGTTACTATTAAGGCTACTACTGCTAATTCTGTCCATTATCTATGGCCACTTTATCTTCAGAAAAGTCATCAATCCGAAACATCTTGCTGTTCTGCGTGGTGCTAATGGACTAGCAGGTGACACCTTTCCAAAACAAATGCCTTAGTACAGTGACAAGGGAAACTGTCCTGTAGAAGGCTATAACCTATTCATAAGATGTGTTCTTGTTAATGTGTGTGATAAAATGGACGTCTTGACTAAACTTCTCTATTGATTTGCACAGTTAGGCCTACCTACAGTTCCCTTTAATTCAACAGGTGAAGGAATTTCTCACATCTTCCCCTTTTTTGTCATTCATCACCCAGGTAGGTATGTCAGTGGTAGATAAAGTGGGTCAACTCCTATATTTGAAGAGATTTGAGATCATTTGGGTTTAATATCCCTAAATAAATGCAATATTTCTTCCTCATGCACATAGTATTGAGAAAGCAGATATCCATATATGGGTTATCCAAAAAATCTTTTTAGCTTGATGAATATCTTTTGACAAATGTTAGGTTTATTTAAATCCAAGAGTTTATGTGCTGTGTTGTAGATGACAGGAATGACAGAAGAGCTAAAAATACAGATTAAATACAGATTTTTGTGCAGCATTAATTATTGTAGGGACATTCCATGTTTATTTGTTAGGCTAAAACTCAGTAAACTGTTGTTACTGTTGTAATTTTTCTTCCTGACAAGCACATGGCAAATTTCTCTCTCTACATTGTACCCATTGAAGATGAAACAATACTTATCATCACTGAGAAGTATCAAGAACACATATACCAACACTGGCAAGAATACAAAAGCCTGAAAAACATTCTAAAATTATTTTCTTAAAGATTATTTTTTTCTCCCGATGTTCTCAAAATGTAGTTTCAAAAACTAAATATCGAATGAATATTTCTATATATTAATGGTAAAACATATGAAGCAGGAGTATTGTGAACCAAAAACAGGAGTTATCACAAACAATAAAAATAATTAAGTTTTGTTTCCTTCATTTGTGAGAATAGGAAAGCAAAAAGTATAAATATTCTGAAATTGCTTAAAAATATGTAAGGATATGTAATCAGTCAAATTTCTTGTTGCTTCTTAGGTGAAGAGCTTCCAATTGTTCTGGGTATGCAGTTTATTAGTTCCTGCAGGGTTTACATTTCAGCAAAACACTGCACAGTACCATAAAAGGTTAATAAGACACTTACAGTAAAAACATTTCAATTCTTCTATTTTCCCATAATGACAAGAGTCTGCACATCCTTGGTGCTTCGTAAACTATACCTACACAAATCTGAATTAATTTTGTTTGCTTTTAAAATGCTACAGTGAAAGTGTTAGATGGCTTTAATTCCTGGTTCTTACAGATAAATGAATGCGGTCTATGGTTCTAAAAAATGTGTTCATATGATAAAAGCCAGCATAAAAAGTAAAAGGATGGAATTAATGACATGCATGTTCACATTATACCTTTCGATATGTTAAATACAGGTTTCTTTCAGATTAAGTATTTACTCTGCAGTCAGATCAGTTGTACCTTATTAACTGTTATGTGTGAAAATTAACTGATCTGGAGTATAAGATCCTCTCTTTACTCTGTAAAAGTGAATCCATTCAGCCTGATTAGAAATCAGTAAATAAGGTTGTGTAAAAGCTCTGTATACAATTCACTCGAACTACTTTAATCCTTGTTTGTGAAGTACGTCTTTTTGTGAACTGTTTTTTTTTATTTTTGATTTGCCAAACACAATAGTATACAAATCCAAAATGAATAAAACCATTCCCCATTTCCACCCCCTCCTCCATATCAGGATCTTCAGTGTACTCCTCTGCATGTTTCTATTTATAGACCCTTAAAATACAAACAGCTAAAACAGTGGCCCCAGTGCTGGATGTACCTTTGGTGAAACTAAATTTTTTATGTTATTGATAAATCCCTTACTAATACGTTTTCATAGTTTAATTACACTTGAGTGTACCAGTTCTGAACTATAATGGAGCTTTCTTTTTCTTGCTTCTGAACTTGTGGTTTGTTGTAGGGAATATTTGTGTGATTGATTATCCAGTACGGAATGGCATTGTTCTCATTCTTAGTCATCTAGACTGTCAAACACAAGAAAAATTTCCACTGGGAGAAGGTTTGCCTGCCACAATATACAAAAGAATATGTCATTGTTAGGAATGTTCACCCGTGGTGCTGTTGCTGTTTACATAAGCATCTGTATGTCACCACAGGAGGATACATTTATTTACATTTGTTCAGGAAATTCCAGGTTTAATAAAACCCAGTACTGACATATATTACCAAGCCCTGACAAACTTTCAGAGCTTTTGTAAAACACAGGGGAAGAGAAGGAACAAGGTAGTTTTCTGTCTTTTCCAAATTTAAAATGGTGACAGTGGCCTGCAATATAAGTGTTACACCTTAGTGCATAAAGAAGGCAGGTGTGAATGATGGCCACTATAAATATTACAAATTAGATCAGTGCTTCTACTTCTTTTTCTTCTGAAAACTGGTAACAATAAAAATAGCCATGGAATTTAAAATTTTACAACATGTAAAGCCACACCAATTTTTTTTTGTGGGATTGAGTTGAGGCTATGCTCAACTGCCAATCCAAAGAAAGCATAAAATTGGTTTTTAAGATGCCAGGATCGGAGCAGTGGTTGCTTTGTTTTTAATGGTATTTTAAGCACTCTTGTAAATAAAGGTAATTTTCTTGGCCTCAGTCTTGTAGGGCTTAGTAAATGTCAGCATCTTCAATGAAAAGCAGATGTGTCTGAAGCTATGGTTTGGAAATAATCAGTGCTGCTGTCCAGCTGAGGAAAGATTTTCTAAGAAGACAGACACTGCAGGCCTTTAGGACAACAGTAACAGTTATTGTTTACTACAAATTGTCACATGTTGCCATCACATTTATTTTATTGTAGGAGTATACTGTGTGGTATCCAGGAGAATTATCCTGAAGGAAGCTCATGACCAAAACACCCCAAAAGAGAAAAATTGTCTTTAGCTTAGTATGTTGTATTACTAGTTTATAATTCTATATAAAAAAACACTGTATTAATTCAGAATAGGTCATAGTATTTGTAGTTTGCAGATAGTATGGTGGCATGCTGGTTCTTAGATTTTAAAGCATAAATGAGGCTTTGAGAAATAAAATATACTGAATGAATTAGGTTCGGATTGCAGAATATGTATTTATATGTTGTTTTTACTTTTATTTAAGTAAACTAATCTGCAATAGATTGTCAACTGATTTATTTGTATATCCAGTGATTGATGGGATTCACTAAATGTGCAAGTTAATGTAACTGAGGATGTGAATGTAACAGGTTTTAAATCCATTAAGCAGAGGACTGCAGTGTGAGGTCTTCAAATGATGAATAGATCAATTTAATTCTTAACATCTTTATTTTTAGTCATTCATAATACATTAAATGGCCACTTGTCTTTGGAACTTAAAAAATATTAGTGTCATAGCAACCATCTTATTTGGTTTAAGATTCTGTGAATTTTTTATATCCTCTCCTGTATGAAGCAAGCTTAACCTTGTAAAGGGATAACACTGTAACTAGAAATCTTCAAATAGTTTTAAAGGCAAAACAAGTTTCATTTTAATGATTTATTAAATATGTCAAATTTCTTTTTAATATTTTAATATTTAATTAACTAAATCAATGTGGAATTGCATAGTATTTATTTGTCTTCATTATTATGACAACTGCAAAGCAGCAACAGGGGCCCTAACTGTGGCACATACATTTTTATATTATTGGTAGTGTCAGTCAGCAAATACCCAGGGGACTTCCCAGGTTTAAAGCTGATCAGTTGCATAGTGTTTAAAGAAAATAAGTCTGATTTTTCAGAATACAGTAATTCAAGCTGCAAGTTGTAGTAAGGCAGTACATTGGTTTATACAGGAGCATCGTCTGATAATATTGTAATTTTGCACCGTCTGCAGGAAGATACCTACTGTATGATGGAACAAGTAATAGGTTTATTCCATGCTGAAATGAGAAGAGAGAAAACACAATGTTTCGGCTGTGAAGCCTTCTTCAGGTGTGCTTACACCTGAAGAAGGCTTTACAGCCAAAAACATAGTCAGACTATTATAACAGCTTCAGCATAAGAGTTACCTCTTGGACAATGACATCAAATTGGCACCGGTTTGAGAAAAGAATCATTGCTGGCTGTGCCACTTTAGAGATTTTTGCCTTAGCCATGAATATGCTGGTCAAGTCGGCTGAGGTTCAGTGCAGAGGCCCTTTATCCAAGTCTGCAGTGGGATGGCCCCCAGTTAGAGCTTTTATGGATGACCTGACTGTAACAGCGTCATTTTTGGAGTTCTGAAGAGGTTGATTAGTCGGGTTGGATGAGTTTCAAGCC
Source organism: Atractosteus spatula (assembly GCF_055471065.1). NCBI lineage: Eukaryota > Metazoa > Chordata > Actinopteri > Semionotiformes > Lepisosteidae > Atractosteus > Atractosteus spatula. Next base: position 37,818,520 of record NC_142714.1, read on the forward strand.
TTTAAAATCAAGGTCTAGTGTTGAAGAGGGCTGACATGTTCTGCTTCTCCATGGGTGATACATCAATCTCTACTATTACAGGGAAGCCAGTCAAGAACCTAGGCAAGTTAATTTACAACAGCGTGAGGAACACAGCAGCCATTCAGGCAACCAGAAAGTAGTTAGAGGCTTGGTTGGCAGCAGTAGACAGGTCAGGGTTGCCTGGCAAATTCAAGGCTTGGATCTCCCAACATGGCATCTTAGCTAGGATCCTCTGGTCTCTGTTAATACATGATGTCTCAATGTTGATGATGGAGAGCTTGGAGAGGAAGATCAGCCAGTACCTCTACAGGTGGCTGGGCTTACCACAAAGCCTCAGTATTGCTTTGTATGGGCAGAAGAACACACCAAAACTCCCGATTAGCAGCCTGAATACCACAATACATGGAACGAAAATAGTTTCAGTCTTTAGAATTATGTAATGGCTCTTTCAGTGATATTGTTTCTGCACACACTATTCATTTAGTCAATTTAATGTTTTTGTTTCATTTTCTCCTCCTTTTTGTATATATATTTACCCAGATTTTACTACCTTTTCTTTCTTCAGATTTCTCCTAGAAACACCTTTTTTAGTTTTATTTTTACACTATAAATGAAGACTTCTGCCTGGTTGCTGAAATTGATAAGCACAGCTTTGCCCCTATCTTGTTGTTTTGGAGACTGATATACAGTACTGTACAGTTTCAGGTCTGTTTTCACCCACTCTATTTCTATTCACAGAACTGGCTAAAAAATATAATTTGCTTTCTATCCATGGGTGTGATACATTTTAAGGAGTGCAGAAAAAATAGTGACAAAGTAATCTTCACAACAGCAATAACTAAAACTAGGGAGCAGTGCTATATCACCATTATACCTAGAGATCTTCAAGATGGCAAACAATCTTTAGGCATCACATTAAATGTCATTCCTTGTAGCTTTTATTGAACTATTAGCTCCAGATCACATTGGCATCTATTTAAAAGCAGGGCCAGATATTGAGCGGAGTTTTTTTTTAACCTACTAGCTAGTACATAATTAAAACCTTCACCTGAAGTTTTCATGCTGATGCAAGCCAAAAAGCATTTGTTCTTCCTGAGACTGCAAAATTACATAGCAAAACTGGAATATAAAAAAACCTGATGACTAAATCTATTCTGTCCCAATAAGGACTGATTTTTGTATTGAGATATCAAAAGAGAAAACCTGATTCTCTGGGACTTTTATAAACTGACAAATTCATCATGAAAAAAAAACATGCAAAACAGATGCAGTAAGAAGACATAATTCAAATTATGTTTTTTAATATAATCTCTTCACATAATTTATCATGCAACAATTTGTGATCAAATTTCTAGAAAGCACAGTTGTCAATGTTTCTAGGGTCACCATACGGTACAGGATCTCACACAGAAAATGGAAAAATCCATTTCTCCTTGTCTGTCATCTGGCGTATGTTCAGGTTACTGCCAATTTTAAAATAAGCACTTCTTGACTGTGAAATAAAATAGAATAGCACATCCCAATAGACAAGCGAAATATTTGAACAAAGGATAAACCTGATCATGCTACTATATCTCTGATAATATTACACTTTATGAAGGAGCTTAAAAAAGACACCAAATACTTCATCAAGTAATGATGCCTTTAGGTCTAGCAATAAACAATAAGAAACGGGAATTCACCTAATCCCAAATTTTCAAAGAGCATTTAGCTTCATTACATAATCTCAATAAAAAATGCAACATAAACCACATTGGCATTATTGTACAATGTAAATGGCTTTATGAGATGCACAGTTTTAATACAGGTCAAACATAAGCTCCGTGAAGTTGGCCCCCCTACAAACAGGACAGACGATTAAACCCATCTCATTCTTTAGTGCTACGTGTGTGCCAGTTTGTGCTGTTGAAAGTAGCATTTGTGCTGCTTTTGTTTCCAAGATGTAACGCCTTGTTTTTTCGGGGTCGTGACGTCAGTCAGCCTCCCTACAACGTCATAGGGGAACTGGACTGGTCTCATTCGTTAGTGCTGCGTTTGTGCCATTGAAAGTAACTTCCCAGCTGCTTTCGTTCTCGAGCTATAGCGCTTTGTTTTTCGGGTGATCACGTGACCATGCACGGTGACTTTGACCTCCAGTGACCCTGTCTGCCGAGTTCAAGCCCTCTGTTATCGGTGTGAGAGTATCAATTCTGCAAATTTGTTTCTCTGTATGCTTGGGTGGGAGGCGGCAGTTGATTTTGCTTTTAATACCAGTAAAATTGTCACCAATATCATACCCTAATCAGAAGAGTTGTGGATTTAGCCTTAAAAGACGAACATTAGCAAGCAACTGCATGTTCTTACAAAAAGGCTTTAACTCGCAAGTCTCAATAATTCGTAGCTGTGTCCTTTTTTGAAAATCTGAAGAAGTAATCGGTTTCACATTGTGTTGTTTTTACATTAACATGTAAATCAAGGGCAGTTTAAAGATTCGACCCATCTTTCGAGCCACGTATTTAAAAAAACCTAGGATTAGCAACTTCCTGTGTCACAAGACCATTGTTTATATACATTTCTTACGCAAAAACAAATTGTAAATGTGAAACAGAACTAGGATTTTTTAAAAGGGGGCACTATGCACTACGTTGACCCAAGTAGTTTATAACGCAACTTCAAAACAACATTGGAAACTCTGTCTCACACATGCAGACCTCAGAAGGTAACCAACACAGGTACTTTTAATAACTTGATGTGATGAAAACAACGGGTTTGCAGTTTTAGCAATCTGAGTCCAGTGGGGTGCATGTTTTTTGCATTTCAATATAACACCTCCCTTGTCGGAGTATGATGCAAATACAGAAAGATCACGACCATCAGATCTTTCAGTTGTGATCTTTGATAAATTGACCCCAGTGTCAGAGAGTTAAACTGATTTCTGAAATATTTTATGTATCTCCAGCGAAGACCTCTTTGAAAGCTTTATTTGTTGAGAGCGTTATAATGACCATTACACATGCTAGTGAAACTTGAAAAATATTGTTACAGTTGTGAATATAGATTATAATTGCAATTTGCGAGAAGAAGATTGCACCGAAACAAATTGGACCCGTTTTTCGTTTTTCATGTGTAAGCAGCCAAAAAAACAAGGTGCTATATCTCAGTAATGAAAGCAGCAAACACGATACTTTCAACAGCACAAACAGGCACAAATGCAGCTCGAATGCAATGGTGACATCCCGGAGCTGGACAAGCAAACACATCCTGGGTCATTACATTGCACACTGCAAAAGACCCGATTCCAGCTGGGAGAAATATGACAACTTAACAAAGGCACTCATATCTGTGTCTTCAGAGGTCAAGGTGTGCCCCGCACTGTATTCTACACCAAAGATTGACCAGGAAAACACAAATAAAAGGACTGTGACCTAATCGTGCTATGTTGCACATACGAAGACATGGATAATGACTGACTTTTAAGACCTTAGATATATGTTCAGATATTTTAAATAAAATAAAATTTGAAAATAAACATATTTTCCAATATTTCCGCTGTCTGCATGTGCGAGACCGTAGAGTTCCCAATGTGTTACAGTTGAGTTATGAACTACCTGGGTCAACCGGACACAGCTATGAAATATTGAGACGTGCTAGTTAAAGCCTCTTTGTAATAACATGCAGTTGCTTGCTAATGTTCACCTTTTAAGGCTACATCAGCAACTCTTCTGATTAGGGTATGATATTGGTGACAATTTTAATTTTCCTGTTCACACAAACGCACAGAAGATACTGGTATTAAAAGCAAAATCAACTGCCGCCCCCCACCCGAGCATACGGAGAAACAAAATTGCAGAATTGTTACTCTCACATTGGTAACAGAGGGCTTGAACTCGGCAGACGGGGTCACTGGAGGTCAAAGTCACTGTGCATGGTCACGTGATCATCCGAAAAACAAGGCGCTACATCTCGAGAACGAAAGCAGCTGGGAAGTTACTTTCAATGGCACAAACCGGCACAAATGCAGCACTAACGAATGAGACCAGTCCAGTTCCCCTACGACGTTGTAGGGGGGCTGAGTGATGTCACACCCCTAAAAAGAAGGCACTATATCTCGGGAAAGAAAGAAGCTGGGCAAGTTACTTTCAATGGCACAAACCGGCACAAACGTAGCACTAACGAATGAGACTGGTTTGGTTTCTCTACGATGTTGCAGAGGGGCTGAGTGACGTCACGACCCTGAAAAAACAAGGCATTATATTTCGGAATCAAAAGCATCACAAAAGCTACTTTCAACGGCACAAACGTAGCACTAACGAATGAGGTGGGTTTCATTGTTTGTGCTGTTTGTAGGGGTCCAACTTCACGGAGCTTCAAAAGCTGAAAAGGACCCAGTTCATTTAGCTTCATACACCATATTCTGGACAACCATTTTGTATAAACTTGTGTCTCTTGTTTTCAAACCTAAATACACTTTTTTTTCAACTTCCATTTGCACCATGTGGTCCTTTTGTGCTGCTCAGTATAAAATCATTGTCAATACCCTTTTAAGACTTTGGTAACCTCAGGAATTCTGAGGTTTGGTAAAGCTCAGGAATTCTATCCAAGGTTATCAGAAAGTCACCTACCATGACTGCATTCAAATACAGACTCAAAACCTTCTTCTTCAGAAGGATTTTTATTTCATTGGTGTCTATGTCTGTTTTTTTGTGCTAATGTTAACACCTATCTTTTTTAACTGTTTTCTTTTGTTTTAATGTTTTTTTTTCCTGCAAACACTTTGAAAAGCTATTTTTAAAGGCACTATATAAAATAAAGTTTATTATAATGTGAAAGAAGAAGGGCCTAACTATGTGAAATGAAGAAATCTAAGAAATTAAGCTGTATACGGCAAAAGTAATAATTTAGCATCATTCAGTGATAATTCTATATCTCATGACACCTGTGTGTACCCTAACAACATTAAAACAAATATTTTACAATAATTTAAAGTTAAACATACATGAATTAACTATCTACATAGGTTCAACTATTCAAAGATTTTTAATGTTTTAAAATCTTAATGTTTACGAAGCTTAAAAAGACTAGCTTTCTGATAACATGATGACATTTCTTACAAGCCACTGAGGTATAAATAAAGCTACCATCTGCTGTACTTCCAAGATGCAAAAGGTAAAGTCCATACTTAAGCCTATAATCTCACCAGGCTGGAGCTTAGTTTGCTTTCAAAAATGTTAAGCAGACTAATTATGACTATTTGCTGGATGGGACAACAGTACATCGCAGGATTAATAACAGCAATGCTGGCACCCATTGATACACTGGTAGACTGGAGCAAACTGGTAAAATAACATGGGTAGAATAGCAGTGTCTGCAGCAGGGACCTAAACACAAAACCTAATCACATTAACCCAGCATATGCAGTAAATAAAAAACATTTGCCAAATTTGTTTCCTGAAAAGGCAATCTCCAAATGGTTCTTGAATTCAACATGCTTTGCATTTTTTTTTTCGCTTCCATCATTGCCCTAGGATTTGAAAAGAACCTCGCTCTCCAAAAGCCATCTGTTGAGTAGTTGTGAATCTTACCTTTCATGCAGAAATTGGGCCTGTTTCTTGCCTGGAATTAAAATAGTACTAGTCTCTCAGGAGCACAACATTGGATAATTGGGGAGCACAAAATGGAGTTTATAATGGTTTGGGAGGAGCGTTAAATCTTAGTCTTGTACCCTTTTGATTGCCTACATATATGTCTTGCACCCAGGACTTTTTTTCCTGTTCGTGTGAGTCACACCACTTTATACATAATACTTTATACATATTTTCATTATCATTATCTCTCTTTCTCACACAGTACATTAGGATCTAACCAAACTACTGAACTAATGTTAAAATAGTAGACATTTGAGACGTCTGGATAGAAAATAATACTATCATATGGAATTTTTCCATTACAAGTAAATGTAAATTTTCATTTAAATTTTCTCTCATTTCATTTCAATTAATGTCATGTTCCTTTACTTCAATTATTTGTAAAATGTGTGGTGTCTTTCATTAATGCAAATAAGCAGATCATATTTTGTTTTCTTGTACTTTTACTAATTTGTATCCCTTTCACCGCTTTTTAATTTAATGTCTTAGACAAAGCTAGGTATTTTTTCATTTTACTTCATTGTTGTTATGTTTAACAGGTTGTGGAAATGTATACCAAAGAGTTCTTTATAAAAGCATCTTGATTTCCCACTGTAAGGGAAAGTATTAATACCTATAACATTATGGAGTATTGTACCTTCCAACTGATCGTTGTTGAATCTCTGACTTAATATTTCTTTCCATGTTCTCATATCTCATATCTCCATATACTTTTCCTTCTTCCTTATGCCCCTTATTCTCATCCAGGTCTTTCTCCCAAGCTATCAATAACATCTATTACCTCACCCTGGTAAGCTCTGACTTCTGTTTGAGGACTACTCCCTCTAGGCTGGAAGATGAAATCCTGGCTTACACTTGTGACTTGTTATTTAATTTTCTGTTTGTGGTACTTTGACCTGATTTATATGTGTTTGTGCTCTAGAAAATAAAGGAGTTACAGCTATTGTATCACTAACGAATATATACAGTACCAATGAAAAAAAGGATGGACCATTACACTCTCTATGTATATAAGATTTCCCTCAAAAGTTCAAAAACTCACATTTTAGGGTACAAAAATAAAGAACATCATAATGTTACTCTATTTTTTCATTAAATCATGTTTTGGCTATATATACTGATGGAAAAAAGAAACGCAACATTTTCTGGAATGAGAATTGTATAGTTATAGTTAATGTACTTTCACAAAAAGTTGTCAATTTGTTTTAAGCCCTCTGACCAGCAGTACAGCTTGTGCAGTGAGGCATTGCAACTTGCCAAACATACTAAAGCATGTTAGGTGCACTTTTACCCAACAAGGTCCACATGGAACAATGCCTGATCAGGTCACCTTTAAAAAGGCCTTAATTCAAAGCTTAGGTCAGTGCAAGAAACAGACCACACTTGTCAGTCAGTTTTCTGTGCATTCCATAATGCCTTGAATGTCACCAGAAGGATGGGGGAGAGCCACTGGCACGCTGCAGGCAGGCATGTCATGTGCCAGCTTTGCGAAACACTATGGAGTAAGCCGCTCCACTGTGTCCCGACTGCAGAGAAGGTTTCAGCGGACCGGTAGAACAGACCACATCAGAGCAGGACCGACACGTCAGACTGGTCCATCTGAGAGATTGTTTCACATCTGCCACCGCTACTGCTGCTGAGACTGCCAGCAGACTCAATGCCCAAGTGACGGGACAGTGAGGCTCCATGCTGCTGGCCTTACAGCAAGGCGACATGTCAGAGACCCTCTGCTCACACCTCCTAGATGTCACACCTGACTGTCTTGGGCCAGACAGAGGCTGGGATGGACTCAACAGCAGTGGCATCAGGTCCTCTTCATGGATGAGTCACTCTTCAGCCTGTTCCATGCAGACGGGAGGGCCAGAGTGTGGAGGAGGAGGTGTTGCGTTTCTTTTTTCCATCCGTGTACATAAGTGAAAATTAGGACTGATCTCATAACATGCATAGAGTTTCACTCCTCTTTCCCTCTGTGATAACCCTATAGGTTTCTTAGAGCCTTTTACATGCTAGAGATCTTTTGAAATTTCACTCTTTAAGTGGTAGTTGACACTAAGAACATCTTAATAGTATTATTGAGCTAATTTAGGTTGTATTAATCAATATGTTTAGAGGGATGTAGCCAGTGCTTCTGTAAGAACATCTGCTACACCACTGAAAGGAGGACACAAAAACAGTGATCATGTAGATCAATAATGAATTATGAACATAGAAATATCAATTGTGTTACTCAGTGATTATAGTAATTTCAAATATTTACTTGAAAGTTCAATTTCATAATTCTGAAGCAAAAGGTTTATGGAAAAACACAAAAAATATTACATTTTAATTTCTTTAAGAATAATAAACAGCTGATTTGAGACTTGATAACATGTTGTCTTAAACTCCCCAACTAGAAATACAAGATAAATAATTTCCTAAAGAATATTATCTCACTTAATAAATTAAGAAATTGTATGTGCCTATAGCACTCTTTGTCTGAAGCGTTTTGAAGTCCAACAGCCTATAAAACTGTAATCAAGCAAGAAGTATAGGCAGTATAGTGTGGCCATGTAGAGTTCCTTACCTGTATGGTGTCGAGGTTCTCTGAGTGCTTGGACAAGCCTAAGCAGGTCTGGGGAAAATTGAATTCCCATGCTGCATTATTGAACTAATGACTTGCAGTACATAAGGGTAGGATTTTAGTTATTCACCACAAATACAAGCAGTTTGTAGTTATGCTTAGGCACAGCGCTCATATTGTAGACCTTGCTATAATACTGCTAGTTTCACACTCAATTCCAGAACACAAAATGATATAAGAAGATATAAATGGGTTGGGCTTAAAGCCCTGGTTTAGTGAAGAGGAGTTTATCTTATTAAGCGTTGAGTTCCATTTAAAACAGATGGGACCTGTACAAATGAAACAGGTTGATTTTGAGCCAGATAAGTAATTGGCATTGAAATTCCTTAAGTACTGAAGGGTGATGGGAAAGGTGGAGTTTCTAGCAGTTATGTTGTATGTGAATGCCCATGGAAATAATGAATAAAACCAGGAACATGGATAATCTATCAAAAAATGGAGAAATGTTACAGTGTTCATCCACAGACTACAACTCAATAAAGTAAAAACATGTAACAACATTTAAGAAAAGAAATTATACTCAAAACGGCTTACATGTAATTGCTGGGTTAGTTAAAATAAATTAAATATTTTAATATAATACAATTTTTTCCCAGATACACAGATTCACACCAGTTCTGGTATGAGAATATATTTCCATTATATTTCCATTCATTATTAAACAAAGATCATCAACAACAATATGAAACTATATTATTTTCAAATGATTCTATAGAGCTCAATAATAACAAAACAGAAGACAAACATATTGCAATTTGACCTTCTTGCAAGGGTATTCTTTTATTCAGTTATCCTACAGATGCTCTTCTTTTCTCCTTACACAAACAGCATGTTTGTAAATATTTATCGAACGATTCTCTGGAGTGAAGCTTCTTACCCACAAATCAAAGCTTTTAGTCAGCAAACATTTGTCTGCACTTAGGATTCTGATCCTGTCAATGAAAGCATGAGATAAAGTGTTAGGTATTGACAGCAGTGATAAAAAAGAAATACAAAAAGATCCTACTGTTGCTAATGTGACGCTTCTCTTCTAACAGATACAACAAGTACAGTACAATCCTCTCATGTGTGGTTTAGATTTTGATTCTGAATAGAAATACAAATGGTGAAATCTGGTAAAGCTCTCAGAATACCTATGGGCTGATATCCCTGGGTCACCCAGAGAATCAAACTACCTTATATCTTATAAAGGCACATTTTCTCTTTGTATCACATAAAATAAAAAGATAGCTATATCATAAAAATTATATTCTTATTTTCCCACAGGCAAATGTTTAATTTGCAGTAGATAAACGTGAATAGTGAAGAATTACAAATAATTCTGTTACATACTGGCTTCTGTTTGTCCAAAATAAACCCCCCCTTTAAGGCAAATTGGTAGGATAGCAGTTTGGGATAGAAGTTAGTGGCTCTGGACTCCTAATGGGAGAGGCTGTGTGTATTGTTGTGCTATTGAACAAGGTATTTTGCCCCAGTTTTCTCCAATATACCAAACTGTATAATGAGAACTGGGACTGCTATGCAATAAAATATGTAATTGCAACTTCTATCAGCTGCTTTGGCTTAAAGCACCAGCCAAATAAATTATAATAATGAAATTTACTTAATATCCCAAACTATCATTACTTTGGCAGTAAGTTCAGACTCTGCTGACGGGTATCCCCACTTGTAATTCGTGTGATAAATGCTGTTTAGAATTAATAAAGAGCCACCTCTTAATAAACCTTGTGTTTTTTTCTGTAAACTGGAGCAGAGAGAAGATTCTCAAAATGCCCCTTTTACAAATTCATGCATACAAAAATTCATCATTTGAGCATCTCTTAAAATTCTCCAGATAGAGATAAATACTTGGTAAAAGTATTTTTGGCAGCAAGTAAGATAGCTATAACACATGAATGGTTACAAAGAGACCCCCTAACCAAAGAAAACTGGATTGTTACTGTTTCAGAGATTTATGAAATGAAAAAATTAACCTTACAGTTAAGACTCCAGAAGGAAGTTTTTAAGGGATACTGGGAGAGATGGATTATTTCTAGAACCTAATGAGAATTATACCCTCCATAAAAATGCAAAAGAATGATACATAGACTTTATACTCATTTACAGTATATTTGTAATACTTGAGGTTTTGAGAGGACTGGCAAGACTTTTTTTTGGTTACCTTTGTATGTTAATAAAAAACAATAAAAAATAAGTACAGGAAATTCTCCAGACACTTTATTTTGCTACAATGCAATAAACGCATTCAAAAATGTAAAGTGGCCACCATACAGAACTTCACCTGTCTCTCCAAAGACTCAAGGTAAACCACGGATGTCCCAAATATGTCAAACCTTGTTATACTTTCATGATGTGACTAAAATGTCCAACACAAATGTCCCTGATTTCATTGGAATGTGTAAATTATAACTTGACATGTGAGTTGAAGCATTTGATATGAAATGTGACAGGAAGACTGGGACAGAATGTACCAAAATAAGCAAACACATTTTGAAGATCTACAGTGTATTCCGCTATGAGTATTGCTGCAGTGAAGACTGCTTATACAGTGAAAGAAATTTGTTTTTCATTTTTTTCAGTTATTTTTTCTTAAAAATTTTGGTGCTTCTTTAAACCTCTGAAAAACAATGGATTTTCTGACAGTATATTCAAAGGATTATTTTCTAATTCATGGTCACCCAGTGCTAGTCCTCATGATTCCCATGACTTGTGGTTTTCCATCTAACTATGTTTACATATTTTATCCGATCCCTTTAATGAGCAAATATTTTATGTATAATATCAAGTTACATATGATTTTTGACAAGTACCTCAAAGAGTCCATCACATTCACCAAAAAAAAAACAGTTAAAGAAGGTCTTGCTGAGAAACTTCTAGTTGAATTAAAGATTCAGATATTCATGGATAGCTCAATAAGAACAAAAAGCATAAGACACTTGCGTAACAAGGAGAGAATAGAACAGAATCCCTGTTCCGATTCATCACACTGTATATTCTTGGCTTGTTCTAAATAGATTTATTAAGATGTTCCTAACATGAAGTTAACTCTGTTTTAGATAGAAAAGAAGATAATACATTTCTTTGAAAAATACAATTTTCCAGATATTAAAGTTTTTAAAGTTGTTGTTGGTTCTTTTACATGCACTGCATGATTCTGTTTCACAGTTTCTACTTAACATAACATTAGTCTTTTTAATTTAATTTTCTGGCAAGGATGGTAGTGTAGGGCTCACTGCCCATCTAATTCATCTAAGACGAAGTGGGTAGTTTTCCTACAGGAGACAACAAGGGTTGTGTATTTTCAAAAGCCCTTTAGTGACTAAAGAAACAAACTCAGAGTGAGAAAATGAATATGTTGCTAGAAATTTACTTTGTCTATTCAAACAAATGCTTCATTACAATTATACTGTGAAGTAATGAAATTTGGCACATATACAAATGACAATAACATCACCATTTGTCGACCAGAAGGTACGTAGTTCATTCCTAGGGAATGAAATTGCCAGCAAACTAGACAACATAGCTCTTTGTGGTGTGTACTGTTGTTGTCCATAGAAACAATCCTTATGGTCCTATTTGTATGCATGACAAATTTAATCGCTGCATGGAGCAGTGCTTTCATAATACATACTCTGTACAAAGAAATAATAAAAACAAATATCTAAATTATACATAAACAAAAATAAAGCTACAAAGAAAACAAAACAAATATGTGCATCATTTCATTGAAAATACTTAAAATGTGAAAGAGAAGAAAGGGGGTTTGGAGCCATAATATTATTACACCAGCTAAAGCTACTGTAAATTGGTGTGTATCACTTACAGACTTCTGTACTTCTCTTGCACAATCAACTTCAAGTCTTTTGAGAAACTCTTTTTTGGTCAGGTATCACATAAAGTAATAGTCTAAGCCAGTGTTGGTCAATGCTGGCATGGAGGAACAGTGTTAATAATAATAATAATAATAATAATAATTGCTTACACTTGTAGCGGCAAGGCTTAATAAAGTACAAGAATTAAGTTTGCTGCTACCTTGCCAGTCCCTCTCTCCTTCATCTCAGTGGTGCTTGATACAGAGAGGCCATTCCATTTAGTTCACAATTAAGGTGTTTTTCTAGCTGATAGAGTGTCCTGATAAGGAACAACTCCCAAAGCTGAGATTCTCCAGCAACCCTAATAAATGGTCATCTCTGGTGCCTCAAAGTCTGGGAGATTCTGGGAGAGTCTCATCCAAAGTTGTTTACAACTCTAAGGTCAGAGTGCATTTGTCACGAAACACTTCTTTCCGGGCCCTATGCAGACGACACCATCCGGAATTGTGAAGAAACACTGGGGATAAAGTCATGCAGGAGAGGGTATGGAGACAGGGGGCATGTCCAAGGGGTGCAGGTGTCCAGGGAGAGTGAATCCGGGGCAAACAATCCATGAGTAAATCCAAACGTGTAATCCAAGACAGAAGGTAGTGTCCAAGGCCAGGGGATCCATCCAGGAGATAAAACCATGAACTGGGTCGGAACCGGCGGGGCGGGGAATCAGGAACTGAAGGTTAAAAGCATAACGGAGCCAGATGCAGCCGGACCCTGGGCTCTCATGAAACGGGATTCAATGAGGAACCAGGAGTGAGGTCTGCGTCTGGCTTTTAAGGGGGAACAGAAATAGGGAACAGGTGCAGGTAATGGGAGAAAACAAGGAAGGGCTGGAGTGCCCTTAAGAGGAGGGGTTTGCAATCGTGACAGCATTGTTACTCATCATCAGCCAATCAGGAACTGGTAGGGCAGGTTAACCCCATGTGGGTCTCTGATGCCCATGAAACTTTCAACCAATGAACAACCGTAGGTCCTCCAGGTAAAACAGACAGCACAGAGCTTCCTCAGCGCGCCTCCTGGACATTCTCGACTCAGCTCCTCCTGAACATCCTCAGACTCAGCCCGGACAAACACGTAATGGCCAGTGTGTCAGAGTGCAGGACTTTCCTTTGTTCTAAGAGTCGAGAACGGAGGTCGCCAGCGCGTAACCAAGGGATCAACCTGAGGTTAGCCAGCAGCAAGCCTCGTGAACCCAATCTGAATCAAAGGATTCAGGATTAGCGCTTCATCAGGATTGAACCGGTCTTCATCCTGCTTAAAGATCGTGACCTACTGGGACCCGCAGTCACTTTTCTCCTGTGCACAAACTCTGCTAGTTTCAGCCAGAACTAACTAGTCGGTCTTCAGAGAGCATCAGCAGCACATTGCAGCAGGAATCTCTCCTACCACGTCACAAGCCGCAACAGCACTGCCTGGCACAGAGCCAGAGAGCGCCTATTGGACACAGTAACAAGCCTGCCACTGCTTCTTTGTCCGCGGGAGATCTGAATCCACACAGATTGGATGAGTATTCAACATTCTGCATTACCTCTCGAGAATTCAATTGTTACCTCAACACCAGTTGATATCAATTTAATTCCTATGAGTGATGTACTTGCTTTTGAGTATCTAGTGTAGAAGTTGTAATCCAAGTTCATTTACGAAACTGTCCAAATGAATGATATACTGAACGTATGTCCCTCTTGGTTTGTAACTCTTCGTGACTGAATATATACCTTTTGTATTTTGCTAACCCTCACTATAAGATCTGTTATGTTTATATGCACATTTGATGTATTAATAAATGTATTCTCGTGTATTAGTATCCATGTGTGTGCGTTGTTTGAGTAGTCCCGCAAGGTTGATTCTAATAGCCATCAAAAGAATCATTTTGTGATTTACTGCTACAATTAATAATTGACCCTGTTAAGAACAAAACCCCTACATTTACTGGTGCCTCGTGAGAGGATGCCTACACGCTTATATAGCGCTTTTCTGGATACTCCACTCAAAGCGCTTTATAGGTAATGGGGACTCCCTTCCACCACCACCACCAATGTGCAGCATCCACCTGGATGATGCGACGGCAGCCATTGTGCACCAGAACGTTCACCATACATCAGCTATCAGTGGGGAGGAGAGCAGAGTAATGAAGCCAATTCATAGATGGGGATTATTAGGAGGCCATGACTGGTAAGGGTCAATTGGAAATTTGGCCAGGACATTGAGGTTACACCCCTCATCTTTTTACAGAAATGCCCTGGGATTTTTAATAACCACAGAGAGTCAGGACCTCGGTTTTACGTCTCATCCGAAGGACAGTGCCTGTTTTTACAGTATAGTGTCCCCATCACTATACTGGGGCATTAGGACCCACATGGACTGCAGGGTGAGTGCCCCTGCTGGCCCCACTAACACCTCTTCCAACAGCAACCTTAGTTTTTCCCAGGAGGTGTCCCATCCAGGTACTGACCAGGCTCACACCTGCTTAGCTTCAGTGGGTTGTCAGTTGTGAGTTGCAGAGTGATATGGCTGCTGACAAATGTCAGTGTTCTACTGAGAAATTTCATAACAACTTTAAATAAATTCTTAACATGAAGAATGAACTCCGTTTAGAAAGCTGTTGTATAAGTTAAATAATCAAAGGCTTAAGTAGAGCAAAATCTCTAAAATCGTGAGGCTGTCTGAATTATGGTGCCATCACTGATCTAAGCCTGGGGTCCCAAATGTGGTCCTTGAAGGTCACAGTTCTGAAGGTTTGTTCTTAACCCACTAATGGTTGTATTAAAAATTAAAATGAATAACTGGAAGCTTAGCTGGAATGGAAAGCACGAAACACTCAGTTCAAGGCAACCACGGCTTAGATGCCTTAAGGAGAGATTCAGGAAAGACACATACTGTATAAAGGGATGCTAAACAAAAACATTTTTTTTTATTTTGACGGCTTCTGTATTTTTGCTATTTTGATGTAACGGTCCTAGTTATTTCATAAAACATTTCCAAGGTTAGTTGAACTTTATCTGTTTTATTTTCTGTACTGTTCACAGGTGCACATTTGTTGCTGGTTTGGTGCCTCTGGGTTGGCCTAAGGCACATTCAGATGGGACTGCTTTGGGTTAAATAAAATAAATCAAATACAAACAAAGTGTTTAACGAAACACTTCATGCATAATAGGTGCAAAAAAAACAACAACATTTAACTACATTTTAGTTTAGTTTTTTCCTGGGCTTCAGACAAAAAATGTGCTATGGACTTCAATAGATTCACAACATAATCTTTCTTTTTTAAATATTGATTTAGCATTTGTAAATAGATCTGTACTATAAATATTCTTTTAGATCTGTGCTATACTGTAACTGTTCTTTTTCTGTTACTGGAATGTTCTGGTACAGTATGTAATGTGTTATGCAAGTTAATAGCTAATATAGTTACATCCGAGAACCATTTTTATGTGATTGTTGCATTAACTATTTTGCAGTTCCTTATGGAAGTCACTATATGCAAGAACTCAAGTGAAATGTACTAAACGTCAGGGACGTATCAGGCTCTTGGAAAGTGGCTCAATATTATAATTTGCACGAGGAGCAGACTATTAGATGGGCAATTTGGAATTGCTGTAACTATGGCATCAGCAACATGCCTAATGGAGGCCAAGCACAGACACTCTGGTCTCTTTTCTGTGGTGGTAACGAATGGATCCTAAATTGACTACTTAAATTTTATTTCACTCTTTGTTTTTGGGCTACTTAGAAAGTTTTTCTTTACTCTTTCATGTATTTAATAACATTTGTATTAATTTAACATTTAACATTAACTGCAACTTCAGGTCAACTATCAGTTTCTCACTCCAGTCCAGATTGAACCTTCAGCTTAAAGGCTAGCATAACAAGATAACTGCCATGTTTCTCTTTAATTCTCTTCTCGTTTCTCTTGCCTGAAAGTTTCTCTTTAATTCTATGTTGTACATTACTGTATTACTATAATACTATATTAATATATAACTATTCTCTTATTAATTATTAAGTAAACCAAATGGTTCTTTAGTATGTTTATGTTTCAAATTATGGTCATTTTTGGAAAAAAAATATATTTTAATGATCAATAATTATTTTTTTTGGTAAATGTTTTTTTAACCTGCATTACGTGGCAGACATTTCTAAAAGAAGTTGAAAATTGTTATAAATCCTTTAATTTTGTACCATATTGTTTTTTGTTATTATAAGGCTTCATATGGATATAATCCGATTTGATGCAGAGCCATAAAATGTATGATAGACCATCCACAGCTTGCTTTATTTTGTCTTTGTTGTTTTATACTGATCTGTTGCTTGTAATTGTTCAAGGAATGACTGTTCTACAATTGTCATGTGCCATTTATTTCACCACAACCTTGGGATATGCTCAGCTGAAATCAGCATCAAGGGTCTGGCTGTGTCAGTCTTACAATATTTTTAAACAAATGGTAACTTAAACATAATCATTGTTGAAGTATCTCATCTCCTAGCTACATTTGTGAAGGCTGTGTACATTTAAAAGCACAATGCTCTTCTGTGAGGTATGATTTCAATGTCAGATACAATTATCTCTATCTCATATTTTAGTTAATTAAAGGAGAAATGTGGTGTGAAACAAAAATCTGATGGTGTTTCCATGCAGACCTTTCTGTACGTGTCCATGGGCACTGCATGTGTAAGTGCTGTCAGTAGCAATGCTGGTATATATGGGAGAAATCTTCATATAGCTCAGAAGTCAGCAGTAAGTAGATTTGTTTTGGAGATCGGAAACATGGCATTATGGAGACATTTGGACAATACAGTGATTATATGTATAGTACAATAGTTTCATTTTGTATTAAATGTCCCTTTTAAACAACATATATTATGAAAATATTTAATTAAACTGTTTTTTTGTACTAGGAAGTTAACTTGATTCCCTACACAGTTTAACAGCCCTCATTGAGAAGGGATACATTGCCTATGTAACCACACTGTGTGAACAGTGAGAGTTAATTAGAATCAGCTGTGGGAGCACTTTAAGAACAGAGCACCTACTTCCCTTGAGGAGATCAAACAAGACCTCGGTCTTGTGTTAGCTCCAGGAGACATAAGCAACGCAACAGCGAGTGTGAGGCACTGCTGGTTTGAGCACTGCAGCTAACCTGACATGGGGAAGAACAAGGGCACCAGACGTGGAGGAGACTGGGGAAAGAACAGTGAGAGAAAACCCCCAATGAGGGGAGGGGTGTGTGAGCAATAGTGTCACACTCAAGTGTATACGAACCCTATGCGGAGCTAATAGGAGTAATGTCAGACTTCCAAAGGTCGTGGTACAAGGTACAAGGTCGGGGTAGCCAGGCGAGGTCGGTAAACTAGAGGTCAGGCAGCGGGGTATCCAAATCCGGAAGACGTGAGGCAGAGACGTTGTCGGGGTCGGAGGCAGAGTAAGGTCACGTATCCAGAGATCGAGGCAGTGAGGTGTCCAAATCCAAATAACACGAGTAGAGACGGAATCGTGGTCAAAGGCAAGCAGGGTCGGTATCCAGTAAACAGAGACGAAATAAAGCGCACAAGAGAAAGTGGAAGGCTATCTCAACAGTGAGCGAGGAGTAAACAAAGTGAAGGGGTATATATGAGAGAGCGGGGAGTGATGGACTGATTACTAAAAGCGACGCAGGAGGTGCATGCGGGAGTAAGATTCGTGACAAATAGTCCTGAAAGGGATTGTGGAGGAGAGCTTTCAGAGAAGAGCCTTAGGCCTTGTCCCAAAATACACACTTGCTGTCTTGTGCCCTTCATATGCGCCTTCCCCTCAGGTCTGCAAGGGCTTAAGGTGTCCCATTTCCAATTTGTGTTTCACAAAGTTGCTCATGAATGCTTCCAATGTGCCCTTTATGTGCCTGTTTCTGAACTCTGCATTGGAGTAGACTCCACTGAAGGGAATTACCCCCAATGTCTCACAGAATGGTGACATTTCATGTTCTAACCTATCAACTTTTGTCCATGTAGAATAAAATATTCAGTTCTTAAAATTGAACTTTTTTTAGAACATAATATTTGATAGAAAACGAATTTCATTAGGCTACTTTAGATTCATATGTATTCTAGATACAAAGTGTTGACACAAAGCTTTTATTTTGTCACCCCATTTCAGCTGATGACTATTTGTTTACCCAGGGTGTATTTTTTTACACATAATGACAAAATATTTAATAATACAAAGCGTTGAGGTATTGCCAAGTTTACCTTGTTTAGTTCAATCAATCCTGTTCAACATGAATTAACTCTTTATGTTCCTCGTACGGTAATTTTTGTGCTGGAACAGGTGAGATGAAATGTATTTATACTATTCAAAGTATAAAGCTTTGAATAAACAGAGAGCGGTATTGCCACATTTTCCTTAGTTTACTTTGCCTATTTTGAGCTGAGCCTGCTAATTCAATTTGCGAATGTGTCACTAGTTTTGTGCAGGGATACATGAGACGAAATTGAATTTAATCAAACTGTGAGCAGTGAATGAAAAAATTATTTTAAAAAATGATGTCAACATGCACGTAGCCACCAGAAAAGAAGCAGCAACAACAAAAAGCATTTTAAAACCTGAGCTGTGTAACCAGCAAGTGACGTCACACTATTATCCTTTTAGTAATGATGCACCCTTGAATGCTCACACACTTTAAGTGCACAGTTGCGCTATGTCATGGAGACGCTGTGCCAGCTGCTGTGAGAGTGTGTTAGCGGGCACGTGAGAAAATGTGACAATAGCTAGAGAAATGTGTATGACCTGAGATGTGAAAGAGAGGCGTTAGAGATGTTGTATATGAGATTTGAACTAGGGACAGTGTGTTGGGTCTCTGCATAGAGTGAAGTGCCATATGAGATTTGGATTGATGGTCTGAGGGGTCTCAACCAGGAAGTGAGGATGTGTGTGTGTGAGATCCAGCCTGGTGATGATGGGTTGCTACAACACTGTTGAAAATGATCAACAATGCTGAAATGAGAGTTTGGTACATTTGAATACCTTTGCCTAAGTTATCATCTAGAAAATGTTAAAGTAAGAAGTTGTCAGTTCCCAGTCTGTAATTTAATGGTTTTGCAGTCCTTTTATATTAATATAAAAATCTTACTAAATTCAATCTCTGTCCATAACAAGACAAGACTAGCAGTAAGATGAAATGGAAAGTTTCTGCTGGAGTTTTAGACTAATGATTGTCCTAACAGAACAAGCTGCATTTATTTCAGGGTTAAACCTTCAGAATCTATGAATTGTGCTCTATTCTTTATACATCAACATTGTCTTTTGTGGCTGGGAGCCAGGTGGTGAAATTACATAAAATGATACAATCATATTAGTAATATTAAAATAATATTTCCCAGAAAACACATGTAAAATACATGGATAATGTATTCAATTTATGAATAACAATAACTAATTACCATTTGGAACATTTTTTCAAGCTTATAGTTAATAGGACAAAATATACTTGCAACACATAAGGACATGTAATAGGCATTTTCAATCACCCTAGAATAATTTCATGGTTCTTTTGTTTATGGATGACAAGTCCTATCTTGTTGGAGAGCATGTTAAGAACAAAATTACAACTCACAATCTCAAAACAGGCGTCACTGCATTGTAATGTCTGCAGAGTGCATCAGCTTGGAAAGAACACAGGTGCTATTGGTGAATTGTTATTTGTTTTGAATTTATGCTATTTTGTTTTTGACATTGGTGTACTACATTATTAGTGTTATACATTAAACAGTACACAGTTTTCATTATGTTCATAGTTGTTCTAGAGTGTAATAATAAGGATTTGTTGAAGGCCAACACACAGAATGACCTTCACTTGAGGGTAACATTTACATTCTAATAAACATGTACATTAGAATGATACAGTGAAAACAGCTCATGGTAGTGAAATATGTGCTAAAGTCACACATCAGATAATAAAGATCTTTATTACATAGAAATATGAATGATATATATTTATAAATTGTGCAAATACAATTTCACCTTAGTGCAGAGTGATGCACCTAGTTAGATTTGGTTTTAAACAAAAAGAAAGAAAAATACATTGATACTACAGCCGATAACTAAGAAATCTAGTTAACCTTTGGTAATACAGCCAGGAAAACAGAAGTGATCAGAAGATTACAGTTAATCCCAAATGGAAAGAGGAATGTAGTTGTGGCTTTCTAATTCTGTTCCATTGTAAAACCAAAGCAATTTTATAAAAACATACAGTAAATCCTACAATAATCAGTTCTCTGTGACCTGGGGTTATATTTCAGTTAAAGACTAATACATTTCCTGTCAACTAACTTACTAACACCATGAAAGAAAAGAAGACCAGAAAAGATAAAAAGGAAAGGTTCGACAGAGGTTGTGTGGGGCTGATCGAACAAAAGGTGGATGTTGTCACCAAAAATGTCTTTGGGGCAGGATTTGCACCTGTTAGTAATACCCTTCCCAGTATTTGTGAAGGAAGCACAGCATCAGTCTCTACTTGGCCGTACAGGCTGATTGCAGTAGAGTATTGTGTTTTTTTTTCTCTGACAGCATTGTATTGCTGATATTTCATTTATCTCCTCACTTTCAAATGCTCCCTCATAACATCAGAAAACATAATGAAAAAGGAACACCCAATTGTTAGTCCTTTCTAATGGAATGGACATCACTTTTTGGCATGCATTAGGTTTGGAAATGTGAATTGGAACACATCGTGTAGTAGCTTGATAGGTTGCTGATAGGTGTCTTGTACAGTATATAACCTCAATTCTGAACATGTACAATCAAACTTAAATATGCATCATCTCATGTTCAATCACAAATCAAAACATTATAACAATGGAACCTTTCATGTTTTTTATTCTAAAATATTACTAAATATTAAATATAAATATCTTGCTTGTGTTTTAAAACATCTTTCCTTTTGTTCTACTTCTACACTCTCTTAAGAGGCATCTCTACTGATGATTAAAACAGATGGTATGCAAAATAGCATTAATACCTCCTCCATTTCAGATAATACGGAGTGCTATTTTAAATGGAAGTACAATTTTTCCACATCTGCTAGGTTTTGTAGTGCCTCTAATGCACTCAGGTTTCATCAGATTTAATGTTCTCTGAGGTGTTAAATACATATTGACTACAGATAGTCTTCATCTAGTTTTCTGACAGCTCTGATAATTGTATACACTATGGAACTGTATATGTTAATGGCTGCAATGATTGTGGCTTACTGAAGTATTGTGTTCCTGACAGTGATTAATTTAATAGGGAGAAAACACTAAAAGTACTCAGATGTTTACATAAAGAGAGAAAATAGGGTCAAGTGACTTGGTATTTTTCAGTAGAACGGATGTTTTTAAGCAGCTGCATTTTTAAAAAATAAGTCTTTTTGCATTTCTTACACAGTAGTCTTAACGCATACATCAGTTTTTATAGTTCTCTAAATAAAAGTTTACTTTTACACCACACTACAATGATGAAAAATTTCCAAGGTTTTCAATGATTTATAGTTTTATTAAATGAATTTAACTATATGAATAAGATCATTAAAGACCCATGCAACGAAGAGATTAATATTAATATTAGTACATTCTTGACTATTATGGTCTCTTAAGAAAGTCATTTTCTGGTACTAATACCATAAAGTAAATTGTGGAGGAGATACCATGAGAAGTTGATCAATTCTTGCACTATTGGTCAGCTTCAGAATAAACTTGCAATCAAGACTTTCAAATAAATGGAACATCCATGTCTGAAAAACATAAGCAGTTACAGTTTTCTAAACAAGACCTGTTAGAAGAATCAGTAATGACTCACCTATATATAATCAGTAATGACTCACCTGCTGTCCTGGATTATAGACTATCTGACCTGCAGGCCACAGTATGTACGGCTACAGAGCTGTGTGTCCGAACAGGTTGTTAGCAGTACTGGGGCTCCACAGGGGACTGTCCTTGCTCCATTCCTGTTCACCTTTTACACCTCTGACTTCAGGTACAACTCTGAGACATGTAATCTGCAGAAGTTTTCAGATGACTCTGCAATTGTGGGGTGTATTAGAGAGGGGAGGGAGGAGGAATATAGGAGCTTGATTACCAATTTTGTGGAGTGGTGTCATCTTAACCATCTCCAGCTTAACACCAGCAAGACCAAAGAAATGATCTTTGACTTTCGAAGGAATAAGTCTCCGCTGAACCCTGTTTCCATCCAGGGTGAGGACACAGAGGGCGTACATTCCTACAAGTACTTAGGGGTACACCTGGATGATAAGCTGGAGTGGTCTGGTAACACTGATGCCCTGTACAAGAAGGGTCAGAGCCAACTCTATTTTCTTAGGAGACTCAGGTCCTTTGGTGTGTGTGGAACACTGCTACACATTTTTTATGAATCAGTGGTGGCGGCGGCCATCTTCTATGCTGTGGTGTGCTGGGGCAGCAGCATCATGACAAAAGATGCAAATAGGCTCAATAAACTCATCAAGAAGGCTGGCACTGTGCTGGGGATGAGCCTTGACCCCATGGAGGTGGTGGCTGAGAGGAGAATGCTGACCAAGCTCACAGCCATCATGAACAACGCCTCTCATCCGCTTCATGGGACTGTTACTGGGCAGCGGAGCACATTTAGCAATAGACTGCTCCAGCTACGGTGTTCAAGGGAACGTTTCCGCAGTTCTTTCCTCCCGGCAGCTGTCAGGGTGTATAACGCTGCCCTAGGCTAGGACTTTTAGCCCTTCATTTGCTCCTCTATGGACAGCATGCTTACTCCATTGTACTTTTTGGACAATCAGTCTGTATAAACCTATGCACATTTTGCACATATTTTATTGTTTTTACAGTGACTATGATCAGCACATTTTGCACACCCTATGTATTTATTTATTTTTATTTATCTTGTTTGTCTTTTGTTTTATAACTATTCTGATGTTATAATTGCTATAATTGCTTGTCTTGGGCTGGACTGCTGTAACACATCAATTTCCCTACGGGATTAATAAAGTATTATCTATCTATCTATAACTTTTATATATATATATTATATTATACTGTATATTTCTAATATCTTAGAAATCATGTGATCTCTCTGGTATTATGACACACTCCCAGTATAAGAGTCTGAGAGTCTTCAATGGCTTAAAATAAGAAATATCCACCTATCCAATTTCTAACCGCTTTATCCAATACATGTTTGTGGAAGAGCCAGAGCCTATCTCAGCAAGCAAAGGGTGCAAGGCAGGATACACCCGGGACAGGATGACAGTCCTTTGCAGGGCACACACAGACACAAACACACTCACACCAGGGCCAATTTTCCCAGAAGCCAATTAACCTACCAGTATGTGTCGGTTAACATGCATATTGTAATCGTTGGTAACTGCTCACTTTCACTTTACAGATTGTCATTATACAGTATATTGAGTATCACATAAAAAAAGTCTCAAACCCACTAAGTTATAGTAATTTTTCATCTTGGAAATGGCCAATTAGCAGATGAAGTGGGTCATCGGAAAACACTCTTAATATCACCAGAGCATGAAAAGAATCAACACTAGGACAGGCTAAGAATGAGAATAGGAGTGGACCAGTTGGGTTAACTTCCAAGATTCTAAAGAGATTTCAAGCAACTGAAAGTCAGTGGTGTCATAGCCACTCCTAAATAATGAACATATTTGAAGTAATCTAGTTGTTATTGATTTTGAAGTCACAAGTAAAACATCTCATGGTAATAAGCTCTATCTCCAGTTTGTCTTAAATTTTCTTTTAATAAATGCCCTTCTCTTGTCCCAGAAACATATTCCTTGCGGGCAGGTTTAAAAGTAACAAAACTAAGTCTCCATACTGAACATCAACAAAGATATGTCCTGTCTTTTCTCAGCAAATTGATTATTGAGCTGCTTTGTTCCCTTGTTACCTAAGGAATAGAAGTCCTGAGTATTTATTCTTCAAATAATAGTTTTATGTGGGTGGTGTAAAAATGATTAAAAAATATTTTTAAAAATCTAATCATTTTGTAAACTTATTTCCCTTAATAGGAGGCATAGGAGCTTTAACTGAAAAATACAGTATGAGCTGTAATTTATTGACTGTTGTTAGAAGGGCAATTCAAAATAATGTCCTCCCTTTCACCTTAAAGCCAATTAAAAAAAAGAAATAGGTTTCCTTTGCAGTCTAATGAAATAATAAAATAAACCTTCTTTCCATTAAAATCACAAAGAATAGAGAAAGATTTTTTAGAAATGTGGGTACTTTCAAGTGTTATTTTTCATTACATGTTGATAGCTTTATATCAGAAATTTTAAAATAAAATGGTGTCATAAATCAAAAAGCAGTTACACAAATAACACTGCTACATTAATATTAACATATACTAAACGTTAATATTCAAAATCTGACCAAGACCAAGAGCACTGAAAAGGCAAAGGCTTTCCTAATAAAAAGCTGACAGATGATTCTGCGATTCTGCCACCAATAGGTTTTATATTCATTTGAATGGAGAGTCTAGGGATGGCCAGGGAGTACTGGAAAATAATAATTTCTGGGAAATACTAATAAAAGGGAAGAGCTGTGCAGGCAAGAGCATGACATTTGTGCAGAAGGCCCCGCAGGGAAAACAAAGACCTCAAATAGAACTGAACAGAAAAGGGTCATTTTTTCCTATCGTGCAAAAGTGGGACTATGTCTCCCAAATGTCATCAATAATGTAACTACTGTACTTAAAAATGACTCTAAACGTCCAAAAAGTATGAAAATGTACTGTCTGTACTGTCTATGTATTTGCCCTGCCAAGACTGTATTTAACTGTATATAAATATAAAATTGCATTAGTTGTTAGTGATTTTATCATTTTGAAACATTTATGGTGTATTTAAATCTGAGACAGACTGCTGTCAGCTTCAAAGTGTTTTCACTGCAATTGATAGAGATATAGCAATGACAATTCCAACATGATTATAGTACAGTCTCTGTAACAGCATTGAAATTGCCATTAAAGGTCTTACAGGCATGTTTAAGAAACTAATTAACATGTTACACGTACAGGCTAATTTGTTACACATACGTGTTACAGCCTATGGTATATTGACTGTAAGAGATCTGTGCTTCCATAAGAAGAACTCACAGACCCATTGTTGCAGTTTGGTGAAAAATTATATAAACTACATGGTGTGAAGAAACACATTCTTGACTCTTCCTTAGGAATTTAAAAACAGTTTACATAAAGTCTGTTAACATGCATATCTTAATATTTGGCACAAGGTATGGACAAGATCACACCTGTCCTAGATAAAAGTAAATTGACTTACTGTTTTCAAAATTATTTGGCCCACAATGTAAAGGGTTTAAAATATAACAGCTCAGAACTTTTAAGAGTCTTGAGTACTTTTCATTTTATGTAATATTTCACTCTTTTTTCACTAATATAAAATACAGTGTCTTTAGAAAGTATTCAGACCCCTCCACTTTTTACAATCTTTGTTGTGTTGTGGACTTATTTCAAAATGGATGAATTAATTATTTTTTTACCATCAATCAACACACAATACCCCATAATGACAATGTGAAAACACATTTTTAGGAATTTTTGCTAATTTATTAAAAATAAAAAACTGAAATATCCCATTTACACAAGTATTCAGACCCTTTATTCAGTACTTTGTAGGACCACCATTAGCAGCGATTACAGTTGTGAGTTTTTTCAGCTGCCGGCTTTGCACACCTGGATTTGGGCAGTTTCTCCCATTCTTCCCTGCAGATTCTCTCAAACTCTGTCAGATTGGATGGGGAGCATTGGTGAACTGCAATCTTCAGGTTTCTCTACAGATTTCGAATGGGACTCAAGTCCGGGCTTTGGCTGGGTCACTTAAGCACATTCAGAAACTTGTTCTGAAGCTACTCCAACGTTGTATTGGCTGTGTGCTTCAGATCGTTGTCATGCTCAAAGGTGAATCTTCACCCTAGTCCAAGGTTGTGTGCGCTCTGGAGTGGGTTTTCTTCAAGGACCTCTCTGTATTTGGCTCCGTTCATCTTTCCCTCAATCCTGACCAGTTTCCCAGTCCCTGACCCTAAGAAGTATCCCCACATCATGATGCTGCCACTACCATGCTTCAAAGTAGGGATGGTATTAGCCAGGTGATGAGTGGTACCTGGTTTTTGCCAGACATGGAGTTCAATTTTTATCTCATCAGACCAGAAAATCTATTTCCTCAAGCACTCAGAGTCCTTTGGGTGCCTTTTGTCAAACTCCATGTAGGTTGTCATATGTATTTTACTGAGTGGCTTCCGTCTAGCTACCTGATTGATGGAGTGCTGCAGAGATGGTTGTCCTTCCGGCAGATTCTCCCATCTTTACACTGGAACTCTGACGCTCTGTTAGTGTGGCCATTGGGTTCTTGGTCACCTCCCTGACCAAGGCTCTTCTTGCCCAAATACCCAATTTGGCAGGACGGCCAGCTCTAGGAAGAGTCTTTGTGGTTCCAAACTTCTTCCATTTGACAATGATGGAGGTCACTGTGCTCCTTCAATGCATTGCCAATTTTATTATACCCTTTTCCAGATTGACAGATTGACATAATCCCATCTCGGAGGTCTACGGAGAGTTCCTTGGACTTCATGGCTTGGTTTTTACTCTGCCGTGCACTGTGAACTGTGTGACCTTATAAAGACAGGTGTGTGCCTTTCTAAATCATGACCAATCAAGTGAATTTGCCACAGGTCGATTATAATCACGTTCTAGAGACCAAAAGATGATCAAAAGAAAGGATGCATCTGAGTTCAATTTGGAGTGTCATAATACATGTTTTGAATACTTTTTTCTAAATAATAGATTTCACTTTGTCATTATGGGGTATTGGGTGTTGATTGATGGCAAAAAATCAATTCAATCCATTTTGAAATAAGTCTACAACACAACAAAGATTGTAAAAAGTGTAGGGGTCTGAATACTTTCTGAAGGCACTGTATGCACATCCATGCTGAAGCATTGAAAATAGCTGCACAAGCCTGGTCACTGATCCTGGACCCCAAACATACGAACTGCAGTCTACCACCTAGGTATGGGTATATAGATACTTTTGGTGAAGCCACTGTGAGGCTCACTGTATTAGATATGCATCTTATATGCTGACAGTATGATTAAATAAAATTACAAGGTTCCATAGAGATGGACTAACAAGAAGTTTTTAACTCATTTCCACAGGTTTTCCAGTTTTACTCAGTCAAATGGAGAGTTTTGCCGTTATTTCTTCTTTCTGTTCTGATTTTTCATTTGATCATAACTCTTTCTGCAGTGCAGAGTGAAAATACTGGAAGAACAAAGTTGATCTGAAATGATTTAGATAGGTTCACTTTAAAACCTTGTAATTTTCTATTATAGAATAAATACATTAATTTTCACACCTAGCTGTTGCTGTTGAGATGACAGTAACAGAAAAATGTAGCATATTGTACTTTTAAATTGTAGGCGCAGATAAACAGGTTTCTGTGGTTTATAGATTTTGCTGTGGTTCATCGTGGGTGGAATGGGGTGGGAAGCTGAAAAGAAAGCCTGGATTCTTTTTCTCAGCTCAGTTGTTGTGTGCACACACTCCAATAAGAAAGGTGACAAAATGGCAACAAAATTATGTTAAGTGGGTTTTCCAAAGTGAATACTTATATTTTCTTTCTTGCATTAAACAGTATTATAAACATGTTCGAGTTGGATTTCAGTTTAATAAGGAGAGTTTCAAATTTATGTGTTTTTGTATGACTAAATGGAGATAAGAAACATTTAGTCAGTTCTGGTTCCTTTAAGCCACTTTTTAATTATGGATGTGAATTAATCTTCCTGCAGAGCTATGATAATGGAATATAAAATATTTTGCTTTTAAATGTAAAATAAATGATTCACATATGATAATATTAACCAAATTAACTGCCTATATCATAAGACAGACATTTACAACCATTACTGTTCTAAGTGTTAAGTTAAATGTCAGCATGATTTACATAGGCTGTGTGCTGTTCATCAGTGGTAGCAATGTGTGGTAAGAGTGATCCAGACTTGTCTCAAATCATTACATGCAACGCCCAAACACAACCTGTTTTTAGACTTACTGTAATTGTCTAACAGCACACTTCCACTGTTTTTTTAAATTCTTTTTAAATTTGTATTATCTAAATATGTATTTGAATAAGTAATTTTGTTTCCAGTACACAATAGAAGCTTCTGGTATGCTCTAAGAAGTGATCTTTTATCATCTTTCTGTGATTGCTCAAAAACTAGGATTTGAAGATAGATCTTTTGTTCATATAGACACTCATAACTATAAGAATATTTCTGAATAATCCAGAGCCAAATAGGGTACATAATTTTCCTAATGATTCTGTTATTACTTCAATAACTAAATCAGAAAAATGGTATTTAGGGCTGACATATATATTCCTTTTCCCTATTAACTACATGAGACTAATACACTCATTCCCCACTATGAGTCTATTAGTATAATAGACTCAATCAGATAAAATAACTAAATCAGAAAAAAATAATTTATGATTGCATCATTTTATGTGTGCAACAACCATTTTCTTTCAATCAATATACAATATATAGGCATTTTCATCCATTAACAATTTTGGGAATATTAATTAAGAATTAAGTTAGATGTGTAAATTCTTTCAGAATTTTGGTGACATTTGGTGAAAGCAGAAAAGTATAGAAATAGACATTCTTGAACCCTGTCACAGATAGCAATCCCTAAGTGCAGAATTTTTTAGCTTTTGTAGACAAATACGCCACTTTTATTTTAAATTTAAGGACCGTAATAATTAATGGGACACAACTTATCCACTCTGTGGACCGCAGTTACCAAAACCAATATCCCAAATGAAAAATCCAGCAGCTCTGGTTGGTGACCCTGTGTGCCACCATTTGCCACACTAATGGTGTGGGGCAGAATGGGCAGCATTATGCAACTCCTTGGAGTGGGAACAATGCTAAATTACCAGTGCATCCTCCTGGGGCTGCCACTGACTGGAATAGAGAAAGAGACAACATATTTGCTTAGGCTCCTGTTTTGTCCCTAATAAAACAAGGACTGTGGAACACGAGGAACACTCTCATCCAGCACAACACAAAGTGAGGAGTGAGGGAGCTGGAGGAGAGGATCCTTGTGAATCTCTGAATGAGGGGAAAGATCGATATTGCCAAATGGGGCTTCCTGACAGCGAAGGAGTGCTGGAAGGGACTGTGGGCCCTTTGAGCTCCTGTGGAGGACTTGGCAACCACAGAGCCAGGACAGGGAAAAAGGCATGGACAACAGCAGAAGGGCTTGGAGGGACTCTTTTATTTTTGCATTTCCATCCCCAGTATCTACTTGCTCGGACAATCACCCTGCTAAAACAACTTGCCCTCCCAGGGATAAAAAGGACTCTCTCTGTCTTAGAACTTTTTGGAATGTAGCAGAGATGGCATGTAAAGCATTCAAGTATAACAATGATTTAAGCATTTATACCCTGTTCCGTGAACCCTCTCTCAGTCTGATGCCCAGTTAGACATGTATCGCAATCCCAATACGTCACCTCTGAACTGTGTGATAATTAATGGGTTTTTACAACAAAACACCTCAACCCTTAGGGAGACACAGACCATTCAATGCAAACTTAAACTCAACATATTCCATGATAAATATTTTGTCACTCTTTGACAATATATAATTCTAAGAGATCACGTAGGATTAAACACCAGAGAAAATCTGCAGTTCAGACATATAATTTAAAGTTCCAAAAATGTTTAGACATTGTTATGTTTAGTATTTATTATTTGAAGGGATGGGGCTCTATACGAAAGACTAAAATTTGAGTGGGCAGGGTTGTAGTAGGTATTATAGTTAGAGTAGGTAGCTGTGTCAGCATGTGTAGGCTGCAAAGGAACAAGTAAAGGTTTATTCTTTGCTGAAAAGAGAAGAAAAGAAACACAACGTTTAGGCTGTGGAGCCTTCTTCAATTGTCATAACTGTAATGATGGTATTATAGTTAAAGTATGCTGTTCAGTTTTTAACTCTTGTGACTCCTGGTCTCTGAGACTAAAGTTGAATTCATAATTTGGCTTTGTTGTTTTGAAACACCATATCTCATATCTATGGAACAATGGTCTTGAGTCTAGTAGTAGATATAAATAACTATCAGCAAGTTTCATTTAAAATTAAAATGTGAATCTATAAAGCATCTCAAGGCATTCTATAATAGAAACATAAATTAATTATTAAATGTTTTAAAATACTAACTGAAGAAAAAAAAGGTCTAGAGGTGTTGCTGAAGGTAGTGATGCACTTCATATGTCCCAGTAGAAAAGGAAAGCAGCATCTATTGAGCATAAAGCTTGTTTTGGGATATAGTACTGTGAAAGCAGAATGATTTATGTAAGGCTTTAAAGGTCTACAAAAGTATTTTCTTAAATAAAAGGAGTCAGAGAAGTCAGGACTAAACAGAGCTGATCTGTTCCAATACAACCAGATATTCTCACAGCAGAACTTTGGACTATCTTGAGATAGTCACCAGTTTCAGGATCCCACTAAACGAGCTTTACAGTAATTAGAATAACAAAGTAATTTTATTAAAGTAATTACTGTAACTAATGTAATTACTTTACAGTAATTAGGAAAACATGGATTAATCTTTCTACTTCCTTATCCAAATATGAGTTAAAAGTGAGCCAGAAACAGAGGCATAGTGACTGAGACAGCACATGATTTTAAATGTTAGCAAAAGTGTTGATAAAGTCAATGGAACAAGCAAGGAGCAAAAACTCTTGTCAAAATGAATAATTAAAGACATGTACTAGAACTGCTTCTCTGTTATGCAAAGGTTCTAAAAATGGACAAAAAAGTTTTTTTTTACTCTTTCTATTTTCTTCTACAACTCTCACACCAGATTTGCTTATGTATCTCAAATGTATGATTAAATATTAAACATGTAAATTTCCCATTTACAAGACAAGTTTTTCATTACTGGGACTTTGACCCATGAGTACATATTTCATCCATGAGATTTTCCACTTAGACCGGTGAATCTGTAGCAAAAATGAATGACTAGAAGTGCAGTAGGGAGTGAACCATGTTACATTGTCATGAGCAACATACCCATTCTTAAATAAGGTGGCTCCAGGTATCTGAACATATTAAAAAAAACACACTGGAAGTACAGTACAATATGATACAGAATTTGCAACAGGTTCCAGTTTAAAGACTCCAAAGCACCTACCAGCTGCTACCAAACTCTCTTATCACTGTGAGGTCCTTTCTAGCCAAAAATACACCACTAATTATCCTCTTGTGAGAATGCAGCATTAACCATCACCCATAACCTATTATAGTAAAATCACAAAATTTTCACCCACTGTGTCTATTTACAAATAAAAGAGCACAAGGAAAAACTCCAATGGCAGGTCTCTTATAACACTGACCTGCCACACATGCTAGAAAAATAATCCATTTATTTTTTAAAAGATTAATTGGAAGTTAACATATTGACATTCCTAGTCAAACCTTTAAATTCCTAAATCTACTGATATTTCAAAACTTACCCCTGTCTTGAAAGAGTCCAGTAGCCAACCATACCTGGTATTAACATTCACTGTTGCTATCGGCTATATATTTGCAGGCTTTCATTTATTACGGATTTATTAATTATTACAGATCTTAGAATCGTCTGTTTTATGTGTATTATTTGTGTACATCCAGTCGTGTTCAAAATAGTTTCCAAATATATTACTTCTGTTGAGCATACCAGTGATTGACTTCTTTTCTCCTGTTTCCTAATTAAAAATTACACCAGTGCAAGCCTGATAATTTACATTTTATCTTTTTAATGTTTTTCTTTACACTTTAAATAATATACATTAAATCTTGAAATTGACATTTTCAAATTTAGGATTTTAAAATTCACAAAATGTACAAAATGTAAGCATTTTCTATCTGTCTATGGACATCAAATTCATATATACTGTATATAAGAACATGAGAAGTTAAAACTGGTTAATTGTTTTAGATAATGTACTGTAGTTTGTAACACACTTTCAAGATATTCAACAAAGCATTGATGTTGCTTCATTATATAAGTGCAAATTTTAAATTAAAAAAATTACTAATTACATTTTCTGAGCTTAGTACAGTTTTGTTTTTCATTTCTTGTTTCACAGCAGATTTCACCTTTAAATCAAACAGACCACTTAGATAAGAAAGTTCTGTGTAAAGAGAAAATACATGTGTTTAAACCAGTCTACCACCACTTTTATCTCTAGAAAATCTTTTTTTCTTTTGAAGAAACATTTTGAGTTTTCCTTATTGTCCTCAAGCTGATGAAACGTGCAAACTGACTGAGTTTATAATATAACAAATTTACATTTGTTATACTTGCCATTTGTAGTTAAGGTTACATGATTATGGGTTGTAGTGTTATATGATTATGCCATACATAATCAAAAATCCAGAAAATGTGGTAAGGGAGTTTCTTGTGATTAATTTTTGTTTTTATTTTTAAGAACTTGTGCAGCTTGTCTAAATTATTGCTCACTATGTGAATATTCTAATGAAATATTCATGAAATATCAAGGGCATTTGAAATTCAGCTAAATGATCTATGTTCTGTCAGAAACTGTCTTCTTTCTGAGGTCATGATGCATATGCAGCAATGACTATTCACAATACAAAAGCTTGGTTAAAAAGGAAAAAAAGATTTAATGAATTTAGCCAAACAATCCCTTCAGAGTTGGAACGGATTAAATATAAAAGCACCTAGAACAGCTAATCAATATTTATTGATTAACACACAAGTGCTCAGTTTCCTATTGTCCAACATGTAGCACTCTACATGATCAGCCAGGTACAGTATATTGTGTGTGTTGATTACATCAGTGATGGGTATTTTTTATCTTTACCTAATGAAATGCACTTATCTTTTAATTTTAAAGTGTGGATGATAGAACTGTAAGTCAGCATTCTGTTTTTTTATGGAATTATGGAAGCATCAGGCAGCTGGTCAGAACATGGGGAGATGAATGACTTCAAAACAATTTAATCCTGCACAGTGGACAATGCCTGAAAATGAAACTGTGTGATTATCATTCTGTTTAAATGTGTATGTTTTTAGAATACAAATTGTGGATATTGATTAAATGTGTTTGGCATCATTGTGATTATCTGATCATTCATGAGTTACAGTGATGCACTCCACTGACTGTTTCAAAAGCACTAAATCAACTTATTGGAGTAAGAGTTGATTGGGCACTGGCAATGAGGTAATTTAATGTTTAAATTGTCACAGCTGCTATTAATAAAGAAAAAGATATGGAAAGGAACAAATATGCTCCATTTATCAAGAGAACAATGCATTTGTGCTGTTGATATGTTGGAGCAACACTTTACTTTACTTGCCAACAGTGGAGTCCAGTCCACATCATTTAGTGTCAAACTTAAGTGTAAAAACTGTTAAAGAACTCCTATAGTAGTGATTTCTGGCAGTCTGACTGGACGTGGTGCTACACTGTAGAGATTTAACCTGCTGTCCCTCCTGTGGTCTCATCTTGATACAACCAGTTTTCAGCAGGACAATATATGTCTTCATGCTTCATCATGTAGCAATGACTTTCTTGTATGCAAATGTGACAGCTACTGTATACTGTGGATGCTTGCCAGATCTGCCAGTTCTACTGGACCAATTTTTGGGATGGGCTGGAATAAAATTTGGCATATAGGCCTGAGGGACCAGTGACAGTAACATGCACATGCTTTTTCAGCCTTACAAGAGGAATGTGTCAAAATCCCATAAGACTGCATCTACAACCTAATACTTGGAGATGCACAAATTGCTTTGCTTCCAATGGCTATTTTCCTTCTAACTTCTTGAATTTATTACGCTTGTAAGTGCTACGTTATTTTATGGTTAGTATATTTTTTCAGTGTTTGGCTGATGTACTCCTAAGAGATTTTTGTTCTAATACTGCAGTTTTTTTTAGATTTTATACTTAATATACAGTATATTTAGATTTGTTATTACACCCAATATTTTCAATTAGAATCTTTAAAATGCACATACTGTATAGTGTTCACAGAAAATCTAGGAAGTATTCAGGAAACAATAACAAATATGTAATTTTTAGATTTAAGATTGCTATGGATAATTCATTCATATAACCAAGTGGAAACAGGTTGCAGGTGGATGCCTGAAAATGTAGATAACTGTTTTAAGCATACCAGGATCATACATATTTACAAAATGTTTTGATATCAAGCTTTCTAAACAATAAACAGTACTTTAAATCTGTTAATGAGAGCAGACTATATAGCTCATCAGTTCTTAAGAACATAAAATAGTTACAAACTTTCTTGTCATTTTCTGTATGTTAAGTAATTCAATTACTGTACATCATCAAGCCTCATCCCTGCCTCCACACCATATCCCAGTAATCCATTTAATGTACAGATGTGTGTAAGAAGTATTTTCTAATATTTGTCGAGTTTCCAGTTAAAGCCATCACCACCTCCTCTGTAGTTACAGATTCCAGCTCACTGAACGTAATTTGATATAACCATTGTGATCAACCTAATCGAATATTATTTGTTCTTTAAAAAAAAATAAAATGAATCTATAACATTGATCCCCATAGTGTAAATGTTATGACCCCAAGTGTCTAGGGGTAAAGGGGTGTACAATTTAGGATGGTTTTGGATGGAGGTGGGTTTCTGGTGAGGAACTTAGGAAGCGTGACAAGTTTCAGTGTAAAAGTGATTATTGTAAGGTGAATAAGTGACTGGTACGTAATAGGACACAATAACACAATGGGAAAGGGAACTAGAGCGGTGCCAAAGAAAACAACTAACAAAATGGAGCTGGCTAAGAAAGTGAGGGAAAGCTGACCTAACTACAAAAGAAAACCCTAAACACTCGGTCTTCGGCATCTTCAAACGCCCTAGCTAACCTTCACTGACTACCCAAAACCATACAAGACAAAAGGCACTGATTCATACTAAACTAGTGTTACTAATACAAAAATTAACTACGTGTGCAAAATGTACCCAACAACCTTAACTAACCCTATACACAAAAGTTCACACAAATACACAAGTGAACTATGAATACCAATAAGGGAAAACGAGAGTAGTTACAAGTAACAGGGTACCAGAGAACACAGAGGTTCATACAATATGTCTGGACATGGTAATGGCTAAATAAGGATAAATACAAAAACAAATGAAAGTACGATAAGACTAACACAAACCAACACAGCAACAAAGCCGAAGCTATACAAAAACACACACACGAAGCTAAACGAAGGCGAAGCAAATCCAAATTAAACTGAAGCTAAGCCAAGCAGTGTTACGATCCCTGCCTCCCGGCAACGGAGGAGGCAGAAGTAGGCGTAGCCCCTATCCATCAGTTCACCTATTAGTTTTTCCATTCACCACCACACCCCCATCTCATCCTACTTAAACACCTGTCCTTCCCTACCTCGTTGCTCAGTATTGGTTTTTCCGTTCGAGCTTCCTGGTTGCGCTACTTCTACTCTGTGTTCGTCTTGGCTTTCGGTTTGCGGTTTTTCTGTTTGGACTTCGGCTTTTCGGATCTCGGCTTGGATTGGTTACTTTCGTTCTGTTTCGGATCACTGGCTACCCCTGGATTATCGGATTGCTCTACTGACTACGACTTCGGATCACGCTTCGGCTTCGGTACTCGTTCCCTTTCGGATATCTGGCTTCCCCTGGACTCCCGGCTCGTTCCTACGATTACGGTTTGCTTTTGGATTACGGCTTGGCTTTGTTCGCTCCTGCATGTGGGTTCACTCACTGGTTCGGTCCCTCTTACCGAACCCCTAACAAGCAGGACTAAAGTAAAAAGAAAGGCCCTTCATTCTGATAACCTCCAAGTTATATACTGAATAAGCTGAGTTCTGATTAGTCGAGAGTTAATTGAAGATGACATAATACGGAAACAATGGTGTAATGATGGACCAATGGGGGAGGGAGAACAATCAAAGTCCGGAAGTGTGGAACATAGCAAAAAAAAAACAAAAAACATGGACTACACACTGGGACATAACAGTAAACCATAGCAATGTTAAGAATTTTAAAACTGTTCACAATTATGAATACAGCTTTGTATAATACTAAGAGTCAAGCAGAAAAACAAAACAGGAGAAATGAAAAGAGAAATTTAAAAACTATTGTTTATAACAATTAAAAGCACTAAACAGTGTAATTGAGCACAGTATTCTAATTTAATGTAAAAATATCCTCAAGATAAAAAAATATAAAAACTAAGAAATGAGAAAAATATCCTCAAGTCATGTAAGTATCGAGATCCATTTTTACCAGTTTGTATTTGGTCTAGTGAATTGACATGTAACTGACTCTTTTCCTTGATCAGATAATTCATCAGGTTGTAGTTACGAAGGGTGGATAGATGGTGGTCTAGAATGGGTAAATATGGTCCGAGCTTGTTCTAATGAGATGGTGGAAGATACACAACAGATCAGATGGTTAAAATAAAGTTGGTGACAAATATTTACTGACACGATCAGACAATTATGGCTGGGAAAGTCTCCAAAATTTAACAATATTGGCTGCTGTGCACTGATCCCCCTGCAATTTAAAAATAGAGTTAAATATCAATCATGTTAACTGGTGAAGCCATTGATGTCTCAGTTTTTCTCCCGTTTAAATATTTAACCTTTGAAGAGCCAACGATAATTAATAAAGTCTAATTAAGTACATTTGTAATTCAATTAAGGGTTCAGTTAAGAAATTAAATTACCTGACAGCTCAGAAACATAAACTAGCTAAAATTGTATCCATAAGGCTCAAGTCTGAAAAGCCCTACTGCTCAATATTTACCCAGACATATTTTTCATTAGGTGTGCATGACAGCAATGCAGTTTCCCATCAGTAGAAATACTATTAATAAGGGGAGCTGCTGGGACAAAGCACTCCTCCTAATTTGATTAAAGTTACTTAAATCTACTTCTTCTGCAGAGGGAGGAAATAGGATTTGTGAGATCATTCTTTCCCATATTGAAGGACACAAGCAAGGCTGTTCTCATATCTATTGAAATGATCTTTCTTTGCTAAATCTTTGGGTGTTTTACCTCATTTTGCTCCCTATTATTCCAGAATAGATGCTGTGTATCCACAACTCTGTTCAGGAATAAGTGTCCTTTTGGTAATGGATGGATAGATATTGTATTACTACCAGATGAAAAATACTATACATGATGGAGGGTCACAGCTGGAGGAAAATGCAGCACCAAAATTGCTGACTAACCCAAGAAATTAGCCAAAGGTCTTGAAGATAACAATTCAGCTTTCAGATTTCAGGTTCTAGCAATATTATGATGAAAGTAAATTACGATATGAAACGTCTTTAGAAAATGAGACAAGTGAGCAGGAAACCTTTATATTTTCTCAGTGCTCTGTATTTGTTAATTGCATTCAGATACTGTATAACAATAAACTGTAAATCAAGTTTGGATTAAGTGAAAAAATCTTCATTAAGACTGTATTTTTATATTGTTGGTAAAATCTGGGACAATTATATAATGGATCCTAGGAACTAAAGTCTAAATGATCAAAGATTCTAAAGAACAAAGATTGGTAGTGAGTATTTTATGTTAC
Source organism: Atractosteus spatula (assembly GCF_055471065.1). Classification (NCBI taxonomy): domain Eukaryota; kingdom Metazoa; phylum Chordata; class Actinopteri; order Semionotiformes; family Lepisosteidae; genus Atractosteus; species Atractosteus spatula. The sequence continues at coordinate 37,856,276 of NC_142714.1, forward strand.
TGCTGACAATTGTTGATTTAATGTTCAATTTTTGCTTTTTCACCTAGTTTTTAATTATCTTGTGCACTTTGCATGTTCAAATAATTTTTCTCTTTCACATTCTGAGAGCACATAAACATTGCTTTAAATGTTTGGAAGGTAAGTAGGGATTTTATCTTTAGCGTAGCACAGTTATTTATGCAATTTAAATTGTCCTACAGAGACAGGTATATTTTAAATAAAACTATAATTCTTGTTTTTAATGTGTAGACCAGCATTTTATCCTGCAGAAGGGCTTAGGTTCCTCTTGAAACCTCAGTGAACGTGGATATTCAATATTTAAAGGTTACTGCAAATAGCAATTTAAGATTAATGGGGTTAAACACATTTAACAAGTGATAATACAGAGTGTCACAGACTTGCACATTCTTGGAGTTTGTTAGTTCACAAATACATGACAAAACCATTAATAAATGTATGCAGTACAATAAAGACATAGCATACAGTATGTACAATAAATCAAATAAAGGAAGCAATAACAGACCATTTTAATATGAAATGAGTGGCACAGAGCTAGAAGAAGCATTGCATTAGAAACATCATAGTTTTCTGAGACTTCTAGACAAAGAAATCATTTAACCTCTTTAATAAAATAAAACCTCTTTAATAGCTATTCAATAAAAAGCCCAACAAAATATTCAATCCTCTAAATGAACATAGGATTTAAATGAATGGAAGCCATATTGAAAATATACTGTACAAATGCACTGGTTAGACCTTGTTTGGAATAGTTTTCAGTTTTGAGCACCATGTTAGAGAAAATACTTTGCTGCTCTAAAGGCAGTAGAAATGAAAGTAAGCTTACTAATTCCCTGTTTAAGGGGATATCTTCTCAGAAAAAGTAATGGAAATAATATTTTTAAAATACAACAGAAGCTTTCACTGGGTCATGATGCAGGCATTTAAAGTCCTGAAGAGAAATGACCAAATGAAACCTGGAGATGTTTTCAGGTTTAGCAGCGTTATAAGGATCCTTCAACACAAGTACTGTAGATTAGGTGCAGGGGCATTCAGAAAATAAATCATAGGAGAAGTCCATTTCTCGTTCATATTGGGAAAAGTATCTGAGAAAAATCTGAGAAAACAACTTCTGAGTGTGCACTTCACTGCTTTAGGAATGTCCATATTCCCTGATGAATGTGAAAGAACCACCTGGAAAATGGCAATCTAAAGGTTTCTTTAGTGTCTCTTCACATATTATTGGGTAAATATGATACTATGATGTGGATATTGATTTAATCTTTCAGCAACAACAGTTTTCTCACTACCACCCCATAAATACACAGCATTTGTGTTTTCAATAGTGGCAGTCATTTTTTGTTTGTTGGTAGTGGGTTAATGTTTGCTACATCCAGTGGAGCCATTATTAGTTTAAAGTGGACAGCAAGGTTTTGTGTGATGCAACTTTACCTATTTTAAGGTTGCAGTTTTGGGTAACACTTTGGCCCCCATGATGGTAAAATGGAACTCATGTTGTATCAGTGTCTTTGGTTTAACATAGTCCAAAGACCATCATTATATTACTTATAATTACCATTATATTTGCAACCCTGAACCCTGCATGCTGTTGCTGATCTGATTTGCAATGCTGATGAAGATGACGTATCAAGGGGCCTAACACTTCTGGGATGGAATCAGAAGCAAGAAGGAATCAAATAAATACAGTCAGAATTATGGCAGCTTTTCCTTTAGGCTATGATGAAAATGGCAATTTAAATAGGTCAGAAATTAATAATATGCTTCCCTGACCTGTTTTAATTTGAAAAGCCTATTTAATTATGTGTCCAGAAGCATCCAAAGTACTGCTGTATTAAAAACATAACCACAATGTCTGCGAATTACAATACTTCACTACTGGGATTTTTTGTTTGTGGGATTTCTAGAATATAAATTTTGATGCCATCTGCTTAATTTCTCATTATCTCCAAAGTCTATACAAACTCTACAAGGCCTATTAAAATCTAATAATTCTGCCTTCTAATTATTTCTAATTTTAAGATGACACACAGCTTGTAATGCTATAAGTAATACATCCTGTAAATGCCTTGCAGTGCAAATGAATGTTAATATTTTTCTCAAAATACATCTGGAACTACCCACACAAATCTCTAACGAGATTTCTGCTTTTGCATTTTTCTGATATTATTTTGAAGTTGGAAAGCACTCAATAAGAGTGGGTTTTTCTTAATCTTTTCAATATTTAAATATGACTTAATTGATATGGCTGCAGAGTAATATTAATTTTCCTTCACTTTCAATATCCACTGTACACAACGGTTTTTGTTTAGATTACAATGTCATCTTATAATTCTATCAAAAATGTTTTTAATTTAAAAAATCAGTAAGTAAAACATTTTTTTCTTTAGCCAAAACTGATTTATTGGTACCATAACAGAATTTGTGTTTTAGGAAATCTTTACCTTTTATTAATGCATTTGGGACAATAGGCTGTTTTTAGAAGGCAGCTGCTCCCTAATTTTATCATGAAGAAACATTAATTATGACGAGAATAAGGAAGGCTTGGACAACAATATAATGTGGCTGACGGCTACTCCATTGATATCTGAAAATAGTGGACAATTGCTTTTCCTTCTTCTTTAGTTGCATAAGGCCTGTAGAAGACCACTAGAGAAACAAATTTTAAAAAGAACAAAAAAAAATCACATTGTCAAAAGCTTTGATGTTTCTTCCTTTGCAAATAATGTCATCTTTTTATTTCTGAATAAATTATGCTTCTTAAATGTAGTTATTACATTTTCCTCAAGACATAATAAAACAACTTTAGACGAATAAATCAATGGATCCCACTTTGTAAAAAAGGGGAGGAAATCAAGCTTTCATACCGCTATTTGATTTTAAGTTACTTGTTTCTCAAAATTATTGTTGCAAAGAAAATTTGTGGAGCTCAGATAACTGCCTCAGGCAAGTGTATCGTCTATACTACCTGCCACTTCTTGGACACTTTAGTTCGCTGTACTCCTAATTGCTGGCAGTTGTTAATCCCTCTTGCCTACAGACTGCTTTCCCTTAGTACTTAGACTAATATTAAATTCCTTTGTAAGCTGTCACTTTGACACAAGAGCATGGTAAGTTTCATTCTGTTATTAATATTTTCACATTATTTAACACTACATTTGCACTTAACAGTGTTTATGTCTAAGCTTGACATAAAATCTCAGGCGATTTTATGTAGTGCTGCTAAATTCATGTGTGATTTTCTTTACTTCATTTTTTTCTGTTTTTCACACAAAAAGCAGAAAAACTACCAGTAGCCATTACAAATCTGGCCAAACATTGAAAGAAGATTCTCTGGAAAGGTTCTGTAACATCTTTCATGAGACGTTTGTAGCGGTAGATTTGCAATTTTCCCAAGATTCCCATGATTCCATGAAAACATTGTGGATTATTTTGCTCTCTTTTGGCTTTCCACACTTCATACTGTGCTTCATTAATTTTTTGTAGTTCTAGTTTTACCATATAAGAGTTTTAGAATGGTCACTCTCATTTATTTCTGATACTCCCTAAATGATTCCAAATAGTTTTCTATTTCATGAACTGACTTCTGTAATCTGTCCACCATTACATATTTTAAAATATGGATTATTGTTCTTCGACTTAACAACAGCACAAAAAGTAAAGCAATATACTCATATTCTGTGTATCACCTAGGAAGACATAAACAGCAGGTGTTTATCCCAATAATTTTGAATTAAAATCTGGTGGAAGGAAAAGTGTGGAGTTCAAGGACTGGAGTTGTCCATCCCTTCTGTAGACAGCCAAACCTCAGTTTCCTTAATTCAGGTGTATCAAATTAGATTTTCTTTTGCAAGGGCCACAAAAGATATTCCTACCCTTTACAGATATTGGGAGACAATATCAGCACTGAATATAATGTGCTGAGATTATTTTCAATATTTAGGGTAGATCCTTGTCATTCAGACTAGATCTTTGAGGAAATCAATTGACCTACAGTATATCAGTGCTCCGACAAATACTGTAGATGTGGTACTTCCTAGCAATCTTCATTAGTAATCCTGGTCAGTACGAGAGTAACCACAGGTTCAGACATTTGGTGCATGTGCTTTGCTGAGGAGCCAATGAGGCAAAGATACTAACTGTAGGATTATGACTGAATGCCTCTAAATCAGAATTCCCCCTAAAAGGTATGACACGGGAACATGGTGCTGTGGTAATTGCTCAGATTGATATAACTGCTTTAAAACTGCTTCAAAAGTATCAACACCTCGATTTCATAATATCCATTTGAATATCACCAAGTGGAGTTTTCCCATACATGCAAAAAGATAAGAAACTACTGCCGATGCAAATCTGTTCAATTTAAAATGCAAAATGTTTAGCTTTTAACCAAAACTGCTGCTAGGTAATATCAAACCTATTTAGTATTTAGTGTACATACTGCCATAGATGATGGGAAACAGGTCATATTTTGTTATTGTATTTGTTTTTCCTAAAGACATAATTTAAGATCAAATGCCATCTGACAGTCATAAATTCACATTCTTTAATACACTTTTAATAAGTGTATTAAAAGATCAGTCAAGGGAAAGTCAAACAGTGTCCTCTTAAGATAAGTGGTCTCTTAATAGAGGTATCATAACATATTAATTTTCTTTTTATCCCTATGTATGTACACGTGTACAGTATATACATGTATGTTTATTTTAAATACCTACATACTTCACAAAAGTTATATGACACGAACAAAAGAAAATATAATTTAATTCATTAGATAATGCATTTGCACATCAAATTATATTGTGAAAGAAAAACTTTTGCCAGTAAAAAAATAAGTACAATTCCACATATAAAAGTTAAATCATGTAACCAAAATTACAGTTAACCCAGTTATTCAGGGATATTGAGAAAGCAGCTGAGTACATTGTCCATACCATACACTACTGTGCCATAAAAACAGTGTTGTATTATGAATAAAAACGATAAACCAGATTAAAATACCAGATAGAATGCCCCTATAGTAAGAAATGAAAACTAAACAAAAGGATCACATGTTTTCTTAGTTTCTTTGGCACAAGAAGATGTTGGAGCAATGAGGGGACACAAACTTAAATTCCAATACCTAACACATAAATGCACGCATTGTTATATACAGTTTTTCATACAGATAAAATAAAGTCCATTACTACAAGCCTATAAGATCCTCACTAACAGAGAAACAACAGTTAATGGAACAAATTCTTGTTTCTAAAGAGAAAATTAAGAGGACAGCCTGTACTCTAAAATGAATAGTGGATTACTCAAACATTCACTTCATTAAAAACACAGTTACTTATAAAATACACTCAAAGACTTGTTAGAAGTATTACAATTAATCAGGTCATTTTATCAAATATGGAACTTAGCGAGCAGTTGGAACAAAACTGTGAATATGCAAGACTCCAAAAACTGAGACTGATACCTCTGCTAGGAAGAATTTTCAAGGCAAGTGTGAAACATTCTGCATTCCAGTATCTCTGCATCATGTAATCTCAAATTCATAAATTCTTAATCTTAAATTTCCTAGAATGCTATGCTGACATTACCGATGTCTTCTCTTGTGCAGGAAACAGATGGCTTGAGAACATTTTTGAGGGCTACAAACTGATGAGAGATGGTGATATTTTAACGAATGAGAACACATTCGTGAATATAATTTTAGCTGTTATTTTCTTTTTGCCATTTAAATGGTAGAACTTGGCAGCACTTGGAGTCTGTTTGAGTGACAACTACACAAAAGAAAAAGGTGTCATACTAAAGATAGAATTATTCTGCTATGAAAAGAGCACATAGTCTGTGTTTTTAGATATCATTGTTTGAATTCCATTTTTACTCCCTCATTTCTGTGAAATTTGTAAATTTAAATCACATGAATAAAATATATAGATGGCGTGGTGGTACAGTGGTTAGCATGGAGCCCTGGGTTCAATCTTGGACCTGGGCTGCTACCTGTGTGTATTTTGTATGTTCTCACCATGTTCAAATGGGTTTCCTCTGGGTGCTTCAGTTTCTTCCCACAGTCCAAAAACATGCTGGTACAGTAAGTTAATGGCCTCTAGGCCCATGGTGTGTGTGTGTGTCTGTGTGTGTGTGTGTCTGTGTCTGTGTCTGTGTGCCTGCTCTGTGATGGTCTCCCATCCAGAGTGTACTGTAGCTCTTCTTGTGCCCATTGCTTGCTGGGATAGGCTCTGGCTCCCCCGTGACCCTGAATTGGAAGAAGTAGTTAGAACACAGATGGATGGTTTCAAAAACCTATTTTAGAATTATCTATGTTTTTGTATAATTACCTAACCATGGAATCAAAAAAACATGTTTGGTTTACCTTATTTAGATGCCCATGTTAATATTTCATGCTGATAATGATTATTGACCAATTTCATTTTTTTCATTCAGGTACATTCCCGATTTCTAGATTCAATTAGTATATTACTCCACCAAACTGCAGTCAGCTCTCTGCACACTCACAAGCCGAATAATAATGCATTGAGAAGTCATCGTTTTACTAAATTTCCTTTTCAATTTGCATATAATTGTAAAAAATGTATAAAACATGTAATTCCTGATTTTGAATTCTGAATTGTATCAGACAGTCTAAGAAGGTTGCTTGGTGCTTCAATATAAACTTTTTTAGATTATATTGCAGCCTACAATGATATTTTAAATTATTTTCATCCAATAGAATATATTGTTTGGTGGAAGACCTAATTCTATGTGCTTAATAAGAGTAACCTCATTATTTTCAAATATTAAACATGAAACAACCTTTCTATTATCAAACAAAATACTATTAGAGACCAATTTTCTAAAGTCTTTAAAGGGTATTGCTTAACCAAATGACGTTTCCTCAATAGTAAGTGTAAGCTAAAAGTGTTTTACCTCCAATCCTATGAGAAATTGCTCCGGTTAGAGTAATATCATTTTCAGTGCCCTCTAAATGTATTCAAACTCCTGATGAAATAGCAACAATAAACATCAAATAGTAGACAAATATATATTGCATAATGATTTTTACATTAAATTTTTGTCCTAAAAAACTGAAGTACAAAAAATATTAATTTACACCACTGTTGTTATGATTTTTAGAGGTTCATACACTTCAGAGAGGATATTTACAGCATGAACACCCCTCTATGTAGAATTGCTCCAAGTTCTTCAGGTTCTGTTAGCAAATTACATCTTGCTTTAGAATAATAAATGTTCAATTGGATTAAGGTCTGTAAATTGAGATGGCCATTCTAGAACTCTTTATTTTGTGTGTTGTTAATCATTCCTTTGTTGATTGGGATGTATGATTTGGTTCATTGTCATAATGGAAATGGACATTTTCAGCCAATGCAGTGGCGTGAGAGTTTTTAATTTAACTTAGAGAAACATTTCAATACTGAAACTGTAAATTCCCAAAGTGTTATGACAACTGGTACTGTAGGAATCAATCGAACAGGGTAACTTAAAGTCTCACACAAGGATTCTAAATATAAAGTATACAATTTATTGATACAAGATCAAAACATCAAGTTCAAGTTTATTGTCATATGTGCCTGGTTTCAATAAAATCCTTATTGCATATTTTACTCTCTCAACAAATGACGTAACATTAACAGAAAATGACATAACAAATGACATCACAGTTCTTGGATGTCAGGATTAAATAAATTAACTTATTTTGAACAGGGATGACAAACCAACAAGAGTAGTAGAAAATAACTTTGAATCAATTTATTGTGATATGAATAGTTTATCATTTACTCAGAAATTCCGAAGAGGTAATAATGTCAGTATCAAAAATATGTCCACTATAACGTAACATATTATTGTCTACCTTGTAGGTTTTATCACTCTTAAATAGTTAAATTTCATTTATATTGATTTTTATTCATTTCATTTATATTCTGAAAGATAAATCCTGTTTAGACAAATTAAGTAAATATGTATTTAATATCATGAACTACTTTATTTACAATCATGAACTACTTTATCAAAAATGTCTTTGTAATAGTTTAAGTCTTGAGAACAGTGTTAGTCTCCAGTTTTAGTATAAAAACTTAGTATAAGTTTTTGATTTAGTTATAGTCTTAGGCAAATCAACTAAATCATCTATTATCTAGGAACAAGTTAAAGGTTTCGTCACGAAGCGTTTTTCAGGATCCTATGCAGACAGCAGAATCCTTAGGGCAGTGAGACAAACACGGGGAGAGAAGACTAGGATCGCGGCTGGAAGAAGAACAGGGGGGCATCTCAACGGTGCACTGGTGCTTGGGGGGGGGGGGGTCCAGGCAAACATTCCAAGTGGAGTCCAAAGGGAAATCCAGTGCAGGCAAAAGTCCAGAGCCGGGTAATCCAATCCAAGACAGACATGACAACAGTTAAAAGCCGGAGCGGGATCCGGTGAAGGTTTGGGGGAATAAAAAGGGGTAATGGGGCCAGGCGCTCCAAGCCCCGGTGTCACGCCCTCTGCAGCCAGAGGGCGCTCCTTCTCTGTCCTGTCCCTAGTTTCTGGTCTGCTGTCCTTCCTGTCCCTCTCTTTCCCTTGGGCTATATATTTCCGGGTCTTGCACTCTGTCCTCGCTCAGCATTGACGTTCGGATGTCCTGAGACCCGCCTAGCACCAGGGTGCCCCATGTCCGCTCCCTGAGGGCATAGGTTTCTATACGGCATTCCTGAACTCTTTGCACTAATGAGCCCGGGCCTTTTTCCCGTCTCGCCGCTACGCATATGGGTCTTTTTCCGCTCTCCTGCTCCCCACGGTTAGTCCCTTTGGACGTCCGTGACACCCGGACCCAGAAGGTCAGGATGCTGTTGTGAAGCCTATGCCGTCGGACTCGCTGGAAGGCGGGCTTCTGGGCGTCCATCTTGAAAAGATAAGGAGAGTCTGGCTTTTGTAGGAAGGGGGCTGGAACTGGAGGCAGGTGCAGGAAATCAAAGACAAACAAGAAAGAACTGAAGTGTCCTTAAGAGGAGGGGCTTATGATCGTGACAGGTTTATTCCATGCTGGAAAGAGACGAAAGGAAACACCTGAAGAAAGCTCCACAGCCGAAACATTGTGTTTCCTTTAGTCTCTTTCCAGCATGGAATAAACCTTTTACTTGTTCCTTGCAGCCTATGCATGCTGATGCAGCTACCTTGTTGAACAACTTCATCTATGATCTACTTGACTAAATGTGGACTATAATTAGTCTTACTTTTAGTCTACCTAAAGAGAATTAGTTTTAGTCACATTTTAGTCAGTTTATTTTATAATAAAATGTATAAACTTTTTAGTTTTATTCATTTTGAATTTATTTCTTTTTCAACTTAAAAACACAAACTTAGAATCTTAAGTGTACATTAAGTTTAGTTTGTTTAATTTTCAATTTAATTTGGACACATAATTGGTTGCAACTTTTTACTGATTCGTCATGGTGCAGAGAAGAGAGAGGGTGAGCTTTGCCTAGTATTGCTGAGGACAGCTTTTCAAGGAAGTTAGCATTTAGCTAAACTTTAGGCATTAAAACAGTATACTGTATGTATGGTTGTCTGCTTGCGTCAAATAAGACGGGTGGGAGAAAAACTAATTCCAGCTTTAGCTTTATACCAAATACACAGATATTCAGAATGCTGACAGAAATTTCAACTGTGTTAATTTCATTGATCAGGCAAAAATTATAACTGACTCATGAAACACAAGATTTCTTCTGTTTGCAGAATTGTATTCTATAGAGACTTGGCTAGGAGTCTTGGAAAAAATTGAAGTCCTGAATCGGAATGCTCACTGTTGGAAAAGTCAGCTTGCCAGGTTACTTGGAGAGAGAAGAGGTGAGCCAATGAGCTAACCAATGAAATGAGTTAGGTACTAATTTAAAAAGCAGGAAATTACAGTTGGTGATTGGGCGGGATGTCATCATTCATAATCTTGATATCCACCTGTCACAGTCTCCTCCTTGCAGAGTTTAGAGGCGTACTGTAGATAGAAGATAACAATAACGATGGCACAGCCACAATTGCAAAGATGTGCAATGGTTGTTTATTATGAGGAACTATGTTCCCAAAGTCCACACCCAAAAACAAAGTGAAAACCACAAACTAACTAGAAAAAGAACAACACAAAGCTATAGTACGAAATATATACATTAATTACTATACAAAAAAAATACTAGATTGTTGTAGGCAGCTCCAATTCTACCCCACAATCCACCTTCTCCTAACTCCCCCTTCTTCTATCTTGAAGAGCTCCTTTTCTAGGTTAAACTCCTCCTCTAGAATATTCCACTATAAAGCCAAAAATAATTTTACGAAATAATAATCAGAATTCTGATATAAACATTTCTTCAGTGAATAGACAATTAAACAATGAACATATTATTACCAACAATAAAACATCACACTCCTTTTATGTACATAACTGTTGTTTTGGCAAATACTACCCCCCTTTTAATGGTATCTTCGTACAAATCAATCTATGCATGCGAAATCCTGAAACAGGCACTACTAAGCCAGTCCCTGTTGCCATGCCAAAGTTTGGGTCCTACAGGTTTGGGGGAGAAACCATTTTGCCGGTGAGAAATCCAAACAGCTTATTTATTTGAGACACGTGAGTTGACTACCAATTTTGTTTCACTTCTAAAACAAAGGAAAACAGGTGTTTGGTTTATACTCACGATGGCAAGCATGCTGGTCATACCAGAGTTTTTGAGCACGCTGTACCTTAGATAGGTTTTCTCTAGCCTCTTCTCGATATTTCTCCAGGCGGTCTCTCATTGCCAGTACATACTGCACAATCCCCTCTCCAGATGTTGTAGGTGAGGTTGCCTCCCAGGTGGTTCCCAGCAAATCTCACGGCTTTTGAACAGCTCTTCCATATAGCAGCTCAAATGGAGAGAATCCGGTTGAAGCTTGTGGAACCTCTCGATATGCAAAGAGAAGAAAAGGTAACCATCTATCCCAATCCTTTCCAGTATCAGACACAAACTTCTTTAACATGTTCTTAAGAGTTTGATTAAACCTTTCCACAAGTCCGTCTGTCTGTGGATGATAGGGACTGGTCTTTATCGCTGTAGTACCTAACTGTTGCTTCAGGAAACCGGGTTGCATAGTCACAGATAACTAGTATATATTGGTATCCTGTACTACTTTTCTCCAGAGGGCCAACGATATCCATAGCTATTCTTTGAAATGGGGTAGAAATTATTGGCAAAGGTTGAAGAGGAGCTCGGTTAGATTTCTGTACAATACTGGTTTTCTGGCACTCGGGGCAAGTTCGACAATATGTTTGCACATCTTTGTATAGTGTTGGCCAATAAAAGCGTAAGCTAATCCTCAAGTATGTTTTTTGATGTCCTAAATGCCCTGCCCATGGAATTGTATGTGCAACGTGTAAAATCATTGGCCTACAACTACTGGGTACGACAAAGCGCTTGTCGGTTTTCCCGGCAATATACAGTATAACACATCATCTTCTACACCGCTCTTCAGGTCCTTAATTGGTTGATCATCCTTTTGGCGATAAACAGTGACCTCTAATTCATTTTCTTAGGTATTATATTACAAATGTAATAGAACATATATCTGTGAAACGATCTGCTGTGATACGAAAGCTAATTGTTCACTTAAGGATTATAAAGATCAGAGTTAATAACTTCGGGGATAAAATACGGATCGACTAGAACAGTCTAGCTTGTAAAGATAACAGTTTCACATAGCTAAATCACTAAATCAATATTATAAATACTATCAAACTAAACATCACACATGCATTTGCAGTAATAGTTCAACTCTAGAGAAATATGATGTGAATAATGAAATTTTAAACTTTGCACTGATAAAATGGAGCTGGTCTGGATTTGTTTATCTGTGGCACCTTCTCTGTGCTGTCAGGGTCCCACCATGCTGTGGGACCTGGTGGGTTCTGGTACCCACCATGCTAATCACTTATTAGTGATCATGACCATGCCCTGTCACTTAAAGATTGGGTCCAGATATGCCTATTGCTTTCTGCTAGATATCCAGGCACCAGTAGTGGACATCCACCATAGCACTTTAGGTCATCACTGTCCTGGTAAAGACCATTATCCAAAAGACAAACTTAAACATGCAAAGGTCACTGTCATTCTGTGGCTAAGATCACAAAGAGTGAGTTTCTTTGCTGTAGTCTCAGGGGCCCTGGTTTCAATTCCTAGTGTGCTATATGTGTGGTTTGTATGTTCTCCCTGTGTTTGCATGGGTTTTCTCCAGGTGCTGCAGTTTCATCCTTCACTACAAAGGCATATTCGTAGGTTAATTGGCATCTGGGAAAATTGACTCTAGTGTTTCTGTGTCTGTGTGCACCCTGCAATAAACTGGCATCCCATCCAGGGTGTATTCTGCCTTAAATCTATTTCTTGCCAGGATAGACTCTACCTCCCCGGGACTCTCTATTGGATAAAGTGGGTAGAAAATGGATGGATGACTTTACAATACTATTATGATTACAGTATAATATAATTAATACATTTTTAAGTTGACACATTATCCAGTCCTCATTCTGCAATAGGATTCATTTTTTTTGTATCAGGTTAATCAGGAATATGAATAAATCTGTTGAGCACTGTGCTTCTGAGTGCAGATTCAAGTGCTATCTATTTTGGTTCTCTTAGATGTTAAGTGCAGCCTTTGACACTGTGCAGCATACTATTCTAGGTAAAAGCTTAAAGGATGGGTATGCCTCTCTGGAACAGTGCTGACCTGGTTTGCATCATATTTAAAAGACAGAACTTTATTTTTCTGGGTAAGCATGCATAAGGATTAGTAACAAATACTTATGGTACTATCTCTCAGGGCTCCACTTTTGGTCAAGTGATTTGTTTTTTAAATATTTTGCCACAAGGTCAGAGAGACTTTAACTGTTATACAGATCATACATAACAGTATATCAATATGAAACCTGGAAACATTACAACTACTACAGGATTAATCAAATTTCTTTAACTCAGAATTGTTGTTACAAGGTTCCTAGGAACAGATACAGCTAAAAGAAATATTTTTGGGTCACATGATAACTAAATGTAGTCAATATCTCTTTTTCATTCCAAATAATGTTTGATTATTTTAATGTGGTTACTTCATGTTTATGCTGTTACAGCTTTAGGTGACTAAGAAGTGTCTCTTAGATTTCAGATAAAGTTTGTGACACTAAAGAGTAAATGCTTCTAACTTCAAAGGAGAGAGGATGTTTGCTGAGGTCTGGGGGGTTACTTGAGCAGAAACAATAGTTAAGTTTATCTTAGTATGCCTAGGGAAATTCTGGATTAATGATTGCAAATTAGCAGAGCAGAGGTGAATCAAAGAGAAGAGGAGAAGGAGGAAGCAAGAGAAGGAAGAGAGAAAGAAGGAAGAAACAAGGAGAGCTGGGTGAAGAGAGAGAAGTCAAGAGGAGTTGGGACTTGAAGCTTGTGCCAGGTAAGAGCCCCTACTTCTTGATCATCCAAATCAAACCTGACAGGAGCTAATTATTTGAACTTTGTTAGAGTGCTTTTCTGTGCTTTAAGGAAACTTGGGTTTCCTCAGTTAGAAATGTCTTTCCTGATTAGGGTGCATTTTTATGGATTGGGGTATAGGCTCCCATTTATTTTTTGGCATCTGGGGGGCAGAGAGAGAGAGATTTAACTGCAGTTTACATTGTATTTAGTTAGAAGGCAGCTTATCTCTTATGTTGCCTCTGTAGGCATATTAAGAGTTTAGCACTTAGTAGCAGTCTGGGGTTTTCTGGGTGACCAGAATGTTAGGCCTCTGGAACAACTTGTCTGTAAATACTGTATTTTATGTAACTTTTTGTGTTGTATGTTTTGTGTATTGTGTAGCTTATTGTAATAAATATTTGTTTTAACTAAGTGTGCGTGGATTATTAATCCTCTCAACAAATCTGTGCCAGAGAATAAAGAATTGTATTTGGGAGTTATGAATAATTATTTCACTGATTTACTAAACCGCTCGGTCAATTCCTGACTTTCACCAGTTTCGTAAACCCCCATTTGTAACAATAATGATTACAGAAAATAGGTCCATTTCTGATTTTTTCTTTGTTCTGAAATATTTTTCCCTACCTAAAGCACTTATAAGTTGCTCTGAGTATGAAATATGCTATACAACTAAAATTATATTATTAATAATAGAAAATACAGTATCTTTAGTAAATTTGATAAGTGATCAGATTTAAGGCAGCTCAAGTAATCAACATAACACCGTCATGCAGAGTATAGTGTTACTGGAGACAACTACAATTTTTATAGGCAATTTCTAAATTAATAAATTTTAAAAATACATAAATTAATTTGGACCAGTTGTGGTGGCTTTTTAAAATAAGTTTACTTGAATACACATCATCTTGTCAACAAATCAACAACGTGCATGTGTGCCGAGTCTTTACGATCCTCTACTCAGGAAAATCTAAAGAAAGCCCATTGAAATGTGTTCTTTAGAACCAGGGTTGGAAGACTATTGGTGTTTTATTGCAGCTTTACTCAGCTTTGAAACAGCATTGTGTGAAGGTGTCCTTAAATACTTATCTTTCCTCTGGAATAAAGTTGAATTAGTACAAATCAGGAGCATAAATAGTTCAATTTAAAGATCAGATACAATTAAAATCTGAGGGGCTGTGTCGTCCAATGACTACTATTGAAGAAAACTGATTTACTGGTTTGCATTTTTCCTTCAGAAGCATACACGTTGAGGTCAGACAAGCTAATTGTTTTGCTGATTAATGAATTCCAGACTGCTGGGCTGCATTTAAAATTTAATCAAGCTTAGACTGCATAGAAATGTCCTCCACAGAACAAAGTACTGACTAAACTTGACAAGTTTTCTTTAATTCTAAGAGTATTTTAAGAGAGATGGCTCCAGATGGACTAGGTATGTCTTGGCTTCATGTCCTAACTTTAGTTTAGCTTGGGAGCAATGCTGAGTATTATATGCTTGTCTTCTTTTAAACCTATTTTAAAAAGGTTCATTTACATAGTTTAATAATTTGTTAACAAATACAATATAGGGTTTTATGTATTTGTTTTGTTAAAATCTAAAAAGATTTCTAAAATGATAGGAACTGTGCCTTTCAAATGATTAATTTCATTAACAAAATGTCAAATTGGTAACCTTTAGATAATTTTTAAAACATTTTAATGTTCAAAACATTATTATGTATTTATGAAGTGTTATGTGCAGCCTTTAAAGTGTTTACACATATTCTAAATTCTTAAAATAGCTCATTAATGGTGTAACAAAAGTGAGGTCAGGAAGTTACCTAAGCAAGTTCTTTTTATTCTCTGGCACAGCTCTGGTGATAGTCATAAATCATGCTCAAACTTGACAAGACACATTTATACTAAGAATAATTTCCAAACTATACAAGAGTTACACTGTGACACAAATGCACAATCTGTGAATTCTAGAGTCCTACTTCCTCTTTGCTTAGAAACCCAGAATTATGCCCCTGTAATCTAAATGCAGTTACAACACCTTTAACAGGCCAAAGAATCAATTACATTACGAGTGATGAAATTACTTAGATCAAAAATTACTCAAAACTCCCTTTCCACTGTTACTCTGCAGGTGCTGCTGAGCAGCGCTGTAACAAGCTGACAAGCTGAAACCCAAGTCAAGGACTTTGCATGTCTCCAGAAGATTCTGGAAAGTCAAGGAGGCAGTGAGACTGAAGCAGCTGGGTTGAGGCCTACAATAAGAGAGAGAGGAAGACTGCCAAAAGTCTGTGTGAGGACTGTTTGCAGTGAGGGTAGTGAGGTAGCAGATCGAGTTGGTGGAAAGTCAGCAGAGAAAAAATTAAGAAATTAAACCTCTGCTAGAATAGCACTTTGGAAGCTAGTAAGGTTTGATGCGGTCAGACAGTGAACACAGAGTACCTGCTAGCTCTTAGGAGCTTGAGGTCACTCTCGTAGCAACAGGAGCCTGCAAAACGCGTCCAAAGAGGTCTTAACACCTACAATGTGGATGCCCAAAAGTGAATGGAAACCAATGTCCATATTCTGAAAATGCAGTATAAAACTAGATCGTTTTTAGCCTGAGATTTATACAATATAAGAATTTAAATTTTCCTCAAATTAATTGGATGGCACCCTCTCTTTAATAATATTCAGAATCTGGTGTCCAAGACTAGTCAGAACAAGGATTTCTTGCATGGGTCAATCTGGCTAAAGCCCTTCATAGAAAAGGGAAGTCATTGTTAAAAATGTATTATTGATTATGGCAGTCCTAATAACTTACCGTGATGATAATTAGCCAGAGTAAATTGTCTGACGCTGTTTGATTATTAGTCTTACCTTATGTTTACTTACCTCTTAGTCCACAGACAGTTAAGCAAATACATCAAAATAGTATCTATTGCTCTAGACCAGTGATTCTCAAACTTTTTGGACCAAGTACCACCTCTGATCAAACCAAAGCATCCATGTACCTCCTAAAAGTCATCTTCTCATAGGAACCACAGAAAATCTCAATGACCACCATAAGCACGCACGCACACACACACACATATAATATAAATAGTCCTGAGCGCTTACCACTTCAGCGAGAGGGGTGAGACTGTTTAGTCGATTAAAGCCTTGCAACGTCAGGGACGAGGGCAGTGAGCTTCAAACGCAGATCTTGCTCAGCATCCATTTTGTTGTGGTACTTTGTCTTGATTGCAGTGGGAGCAGAGAAGCCTTTCTCACAAAGGCAGGTAGTAGCAAAAGGCATAAAAAATTGCACAGCCTTTAATGAGAGTGCTGGGTCTTTGGATACAGAAATCCAACAGTGAATGTCGTTTCAATTTTGACATCAAAGTTGCATCAGATGATAACTCAAGCAACTTCTCTTGTTCAGCACAGGTCAGATCCTTGGGTATTCCTATGACACCGACAGTAAAGGGGTTCCTGATCCACTCTGGTGTGGCCTCAACTGGAAAATGCTCTGAGAACTGTTCTTCCAATGACAAGAGGGTACACTGCAATCACATCACGAACAGAGCATCAACTGCCACACCATATGTGCAGATAGTCCTCAGGCATTTTCTTGGCTGTCAAGGCCTCGTGGTGGGTGCTGCAGTGCGTCCAACCTCTCTAATTCGTACAACTACATCTCTGTGTCTGCCTGTCAGCGCTCTAGCACCGTCTGTACAAACTCTAATACATTTTTTCCAGTCAATGCCATTCTCTTCGATAAATTAATTCATAACTTCATCCAGCTTGCTCTCCATGATACACATAGACACACAGACAGGGAGAGAAGCCCAGGGTCAGAGCGCAGGGTCAGCTATTGTACAGCGCCCCTGGAGCAGTTGGGGTTAAGGGCCTTGCTCAGGGGCCCAGCAGAGTAGGATTCCTCTGCCGGCTACGGGATTTGAACCGGCAACCTTCCAGCCACAGGTGCAGATCCTTAGCCACAGCTGTCCTGTAGTTCTTGTTGGTAGAGGCTTGCAGAACAGAAAGTCCTCATGGGACATGCTCTCAAACTCATTTGTAACGTAAACGAGCAAATTAGCCAAACCAACTACTTCTACAGACTCATCTAATTGCAGTGAAAAGCATCTGCTCATCTTAATGCGCTCTGTCAGTGTACTTTTGACATCATCTGCCATATCAATAATTCTATGAGTGACTGTGTTATTCGAAAGGGGCAGCAGGTCGAACTGTTTAGCAGCCTTTTCTCCACACAGCTCTTTTGTCAACGGTAGACAAAGTTCTTTACCAATAGTGTGGGGCTTACCTGCTTTAGGAATCCGCTAGCTTGCATGGTAAGATGCATCTTGGACTTTGGAAACTGGAGTGACACTGTTCCTTATGGTGGACTTGCACTGCTTCAGCTTTAAGTTTCCTTTGAAAAAAATCAACAGGCTTATCTTTCATGAGCGCACGTTTCGTGGTAAAGTGCCGCCTCAGATGTGTTGGCTTCATGCTTTCATTGCTGAGAATCGCACAGCACACGACACACTGTGGTCTTGGCTCTTCCTATTTTTGTGGTGTAAATAAATCCCAAACTTAGATAATTTGGATCATACCGCCTTGTAGCTGTTTTCTGACCCTTGCTAACACTAGCAGGTTCAGCAACAGAGCTAGTGTCAGTGACCGATGTATAATCCTCCTCATTCTTTCTCAACAGGTGTGTGTGATTTATTGGAGCTGACATCATTATTCTTGGCATCTATTCCTTTCAGGCATGACATAATCCTTGATTTTTGCGAGGTATTCATTTTCAATCAATTGATTTGGTGGCACTGTTGAAGAAATTTTTCCCCGTTTCCCCTTAAAAGGCAGTCAGGAGTCTGTCTCAGAAGTTTAAAGAAGTTTTTATTTCATGCACATGGGAGCAAAACAGAGATGCCTGGTGTATTTTTCTCAAACTAACCTAGAACAGTCCTTAAATATTTTTCTCGTATCTATCACGCTTTCCCAACATTGGCAGTATTCCAAAATCATGCAAATTCTCCTACCTCCCTATTTGTTGAAGATAACTTTTTTAAATGCAATTGGACACTTACGTTCGTAGCACACATTCCTATACAATGGCATAGAATTACATAGTAGTTCTTGTGTCCACTCAAGTATTAGAGCATGCTGTATCATTGTAGCTAAGTACGAAGGCTGCGTATTTGACACATAAACTAATTTTATTTCAGTGCACACAACAAATTTCCAGGGTCATCTGGCGTACTACCTGGGGGTGCTCCACAGTTTGAGAACCACGGCTCTAGACATTGTATCTGGGAAATACAATTGTAACTAAACTTTGACACTATACAGTATGTCAAAGTTTAACTATGCTTATAATAATAATTGTTTACACTTATATAGCGCTTTTCTGTACACTCCACTCAAAGCGATTTACAGGTAATGGGGACTTCCCTCCACCACCACCAATGTGCAGCATCCACCTAGATAATGTGATGGCAGCTATAGTGCGCCAGAACGCTAACCACACATCAGCTATTAGTGGGGAGAAGAACAGAAGCCAATTCATAAATGGGGATTATTAGGAGGCCATGATTGGTAAGGGCTAATGGGAAACTTGGCCAGGATGCCGGGTTACACCCCTACTCTTTTCGAGAAATGCCCTGGGATTTTTAATGACCACAGATGTCAGGACTTCAGTTTTACGTCTCATCCAAAGATATATAGTGTACTAGTGTACAGTGTCCCATGATAATATGTAAAAATGCACAATGGAGTGAAGAGACCTGAATATACTCCGACATGGAATCTTAAGAGATACAAATTAATAATTTATAAATTTAATTTCACTTAAAACATAGGATTATAATCAATGTCTTTATTTTCAAACCAATGTGATAATGTAGTTTATTGAAAAATAGCCATATGCTCCTCATGAATGGCTCGTCTGATAAAAATCACTCTGTAATCCAGCCATCATGGGTAGTCGCAGAGGTCGGTACCCTATGGCACATGTATTGCAACGGAAAGGAATTTTTAACAGCATGTGCAATGAAAGCAATATGTACAATAAAGGTCTGAAAATCCATAGAAAATACTGTATAATTGACTTGGTTTGTATTGAATTATTGAATTATTATAGCAGGGCTAGCCTATTGTTTTCACAAGACAGCTCATAATCCGTGCCACTGAACATTTTTTACACTTATGCGGAGAACATGTTGGTTGCTAAGAAAGCTAAGTTACTGTAGATCAGTGGTTCTCAACCTTTTTATCAACTGGGCTGCAACTGTGGCTAAAAGCAAGTCTCGCGGGCCACATATATTAATCACTACTAGGCCCAACTTATCTGTGTGCATAATAGCTCTTATAATATTATATTATAATATATAATAAAAGTAGTTCAGCCTCACACCTGAAGAAGGCTCCATGGACGAAATGTTGTCTTTTCTTTCTTGTCTTTTCAGCATGGAATAAACCTATTACTTGTTCCTTTGCATATATAATATAATATATGATGTATAATATATATAATATTATACAAGTAATATATAATATTACTAGTAATATAGAATATTATTATAGCTATTAACCATGTGTAAATACATATGTATAAGCAAAGTGCTTCTGAACTTGCACAGCTCATGAAGGACTTCCATCCGAAATGTCCTGTTTCTCAAACAACTTTGTGTACTACACATTACTTTTCCAGCCTCTCTCTATATATAAATATATATATCACCATCACTGAATGGTTTGCCATGTTAAGCAAGTAGCTAGAAATTTTGAATGAGGCTAGCGTCAATGCCTGGGATGTTTTTAAAGTAGCTCGCATGATTTCTCCAATAGCAAAACTGCAATAGCAGTTTTTTTAGGTTACTTATCTTGAGAGACCTGTCACTTGCTTATTGCTCGTAAAAATTCTTGTGAGTAGTATCAAAATTTACATTGTACGTTTTGCAAGCGCCAATAATTTTACTACAAAGCAAATGGAAAGGCTGCCCATCTCGATCAATCGTGGCAAATCTGCTCCTCCATCCTTCCAGTGCTTTCCTACCCTCATCGCTGATGCTCTGACTTCTTTTTCTGTTTGCGCGTTTCATTGTCTGTATTTGTTTCGTTTACATTTTTGTCCTCTGGCCCATGTTGTTTTTCACCCCTTACAACAAGCGTATCCATTTTCCTTTCTTTCTTTATACAAACTAGCAGGCTACTAGGCTAGGCAGCCCTGCTATAAGCGGGATATTCTTTGTGCACAGACATGTGATGGGCATGATGGTGAAGGTAATATGAACGTGTGTTCTAGTGACGCGTGTTATAGCCTACGTGCAGAACTTTTAAGAAATTAAAGATTAATGAAAATTAATCTGGTCACCAGTGAATCTACTCGGAGCCGTTTTCTTCGTGACTAGAACACTCTCTTAGTGGGGCTGCGAGTTCTACCTATTTTTTTATTTTTTGGAATCGACTGCAAACAAATGTAATTTATTAAAAAGGGGTCGGATGTTGCCGGCTGCACTTTCGTGTGTTGAGAACTCATTTTGGCCCTTTTGAAGTAATGAATATGGATTAGTTCAACATGTTTTTTCAATAGTGTTCTGAGTGTATGGATATAATCAATGTACCGTGATTAGCAATTTTTGTGAGATATTGTGACTCCTTGGAATTCGAGAAGAGATATATTGCCCAAGACCCATGCATGACACAATTACAGAGAATATAAGATGTTTATTAATCATTTTGAGGAAAAAGCAATTTAAAATATTTTCTATGTTGACTGACTATGCTATGGTCGGCAAAGAAAAGGGGTTCATAAAGATCATTGTGAATCACATTGGCCTCCACACTGCAAATTTGCATTGTATTATTCATCAGGAAAATCTTTGTGCCAAGATTTCAATTTATAAACTTAATAATGTGATGACTACATTGATAAAATTAATGTATGATCTTGTAGCTTTGGCCTGCCTTGATGCAGTTTCTGATACTGCTATGAGCCTGAGATTGGAGACTTCAGCAAGGAAAACAAGGACAAGGATCACACTTAATACTGTGTGGATGTGGGGTTTGTAGTCTTGAGCTAAGCTGTGAAACACACAATTGTTGATTATTAAAATTCGGAGGGTGTAACAAATCAAAACAGCTAATTTTTAAGATTTAAAATATTCAGAACATCTGATAGTGCTATAATGAAACTCAAGCAAGATGTGAAACCATATATTATTTGTTACACTTCTCTTTCAGTTTCATTTCTGCAGTGAAATAATATTAAGTGAATATACAGTATATAGTTCTGAAAGCTACCTGCAGCTATTAATCAATCATTTAAGCTTAGAGTTCAACTTTATTTACAGCTTGTGCATTTGCATACAACCATGGATAAAAAATACTGCAGATGAAACAAAGCGAAAAACTAAAAACTAGGATTAGTGGGAAATATGCGAAGACCTGACAAAATATTGCAGACAGAGTGAGATGAAATCAGTTAAAGAAGCATGACGTTTTTTCTAGTGATAAAACTAAACCCTGCATGACCAAGACAAATCTGTCTTTCACAAAATAATTCTGCTGGTAAGGTTCCTGCTGTTGTTCTTAGATGTTGAGATGAGAGGTAATGGTACCAAGATCTGTTTGCTGTGATTTCAACAGAACCATCCATCATTTCTTGATGAATGCTTGAATATTTTTTAGAGGCAATAAGTTTCTCCTGCTGCTGTTATCTGTTCTGAGTCCATGGCTGATGCTCTGTGAATAAAATACAAATATATTAATTATGTCGCAAATCAAGTGAAAACATTTGCAGAGCTAACTAATTTGACAAAACAGTATATTAATATGGAAGATGATTTAAAGATGAGGTAAACATTTTAAGTAACTAAGACAATATTACAATATTAATGTTTTCACAAGGCTTTTAGAGAAACAACACACTGCATTTGAAAATTCCAGTGCTGATTAAATGAGATAAAAAAACGGCAGAGAAGAGCTGTAAAAGGTGTCTGCCAATAGACATAAAGAGAGATGAAGGAGCCAGAGTGACAGAGTAAGCGTATGGCCAGAATTTTCTGAATAAAAATCCGTTAAAGAAGGAATGACAACTAAAACTGTTCATTCTGTCCATGAGGGAGAGTGAGTATTTATTCTTAAGTAATTCTTAAGTAAGTGTGGAAATGATATTAATTTCAGTAAGCATATTGTACTAAAAGTAAGCAAATCAAAAGGGAAATATGCTAGCCAGCTTGCCACCCAAAGAAGAGACAGCTAGTGTTTAACACTAGAGAAAATACGATTGAGAGTCACACATTGACATAACTTTCACACAGTTGAGTTTCTCAAAATCAATAGCTATACAGCATATTTGCACTGTGGATAATGATAAGTCTAACTTTAAAAACAATGTGGGCATGGCTCTTTACTGCAGGTGTCATTCCTCACCAACTGTCACAAACAAAATATGATGTATAACTGTATAATGAAGCCCATCACTGCAACTCAGGAAAGTGTGGGACGAAGATGGTAAATTATGATTTGTCATGGTAAAATGTCCCCATAAATACTCTTAACAGAAGTTCTTGAAAATTCTGCTTGCAGTTTGTATAATGACAATGGTTACACTTGTGATGTTAACAGTTAGGTTTATTATTCAAATCATGCTCCATACCTTTCTGTTATATTTGTAGAAGGACATTTGATACAGTAAGGCTTCTCAGTGAGTTTATCTGAAATAGATGAAAGGGGATTAATGTTGAACACTATCAAGCATTTTCAAGAAATCACCTAATGCATTCTAAACATTTTGAATGTTTAAAAGGAGTTCTGCAGTTCTGATATACTGTATATTGTATTGGAAGTTAAATTAATTTTATTTGTATTCACATCACAAAAATAAACCGCCGGTATTCTCATTGTGTATCTCCTGTTGTATTTGTCATCCTATTTAATGTAATCTATCTTTATTATGTACATTGCCAGAATGACCCCTGCACTGTACAACAATCTTGATGTTTAGTCTTGCACAGCCTTATAAACCCATTTTTCACTGGAATTTCAGATATATAACAGAAGTAAAACTGCTGTATACGTGTGAAGTTAAATATCACCCTGTTTTGCTATTAAGGACTTTTTCTGTTAATTTGATTTTTATGTATGGCTTCAACACATTAAAACAATACTCTTTTGCTTAGGAGGAGATTAGGAAGAGGATTACATGACCTGATTTCTTATATTTGCAATTTTGATTGTGATTCTATAGATTTTGTATCCCTTTTTCACTAAAATAAAAATGATTCAATTCTGTATTAGTGGCAAGTTTTAAGTTATCAGTCAAACAATACTGCCAAATTGAATACTAATCTTTTGAATACTGACATTGTTATTCATTTCAGCAAAATTATAGCCTTTAATGCATTTCTTCCAAGATTCACACACACCAACATCATAAATAATGATGATTGTGGACAGGCAATTAGAATTTAAAAGCTGTTTACAAGGTGAAGTAATTAATAACAGACAAGCCTCAGCTGTTGGAAACTTGAATGCTATTTAGGCTGTTCTCGAGGGCCTCTGATAATTCAGTATCTACAGCCTGATGAATCATTCCAATTGATGACCATTCCCCCTACAAAAATATTCCTTCTTGAAGTAATTGTGTCCTTCTAGAATTGGTATTTCAACCTACTGAGATTTTTTGGTATATTGCCAATTATTTGTGAATTATAAAGCCGTACAGTTTGTATGTAGTACAGTACAATGTACAGTGTCGTTCAGAAGTATTAGAACCCTTCCAATGCTAGAGAATGACAGACACACACACACATTGAAGCAATCCAGGACACTAAATATAGACTTACGGGGGAACTGCAATACTATTATTATATTTCAGGCTCAGAAACAATCGGCATTGATAAATGTGTTTCAAATCACAAGGAAAGTAAACAGTGACTTGTAAAGATTCCAGTTTACATTACAAAATAGATGTAATTTCCAGGTATGCGCAGCACCATATTCTGAGATTTAGAACGAGGAAATAAACATTCCAGTGACATGATGCAGCCTTATTACATTGTAAACAAGCAGGCTTGTGAATAAATCTCTTTTAATCCAATAGAAATATTGCTCTTGATTTCGAGACAGTTTTGCCTACAAATACTACTTTTTAACTCTACATGCAGGTTGCATGAGAACCCACACAGACTGCAGGGTGAGCACATTCTACTGGTCCCACTAACACCTCTTCAAGCTGTAACCTTTGCTTTCCCAGGAGTTCTCGCACCCACATACAGACCAGGCTCAAACCTGCTTAGTTTCAGTGGTTTGCCAGTTTGTGATGTGTGATGCGAGATACAGGGTGATACACAGTAGCTACTGGCATATTATTGTCAGCTACTGATATCCAATCAACATGAATAAGATTAAAATCCCTCATGAACATGAATTAGTCCTTTACACATTCCTGATGTTGATATATATACCTGTATTATAATTCAAAAATGTTGTGGTTTGCCACAAAAACCAATGCCTTTTGATTATGTTTATTTTTGTAAGACTGACCCATATATATTCTGAGACCCAGACTCATCTAAGCTCTTGTGATTAAACACTCTCTTTGATTTATAGTTCTACACTTCTAAGTCTTCCATCTTAAACATCTTCCATTTGCTCTGTTTTTCTGGAATTCTGGTGTGTGACGAATGCAGCTGTGCCCACAATGGAATTTGTTCACAACCACTCATGGGAACTCTGCCTTCAGATCCACACAGAAGCATTTGGGTGTTACCCTGTTACCCTGATGTCCTGGCCATATTTCCCATTGGCCTTTACTAATCACGGCTTCCTAATAATCCCCATCTATGAATTGGCTTCATCACTCTGTTCTTCTCCCCACTAATAGCTGATGTGTACTTGTGCACTATAGCTGCCGTTGCATCATCCAGGTGGGTCCCCAGTATCTGTAAAGCGCTTTGAGTGGAAAAACGCAATATAAGTGTAAGCAATTATTATTACTAAACCCCAATTCACACTTAGTTATCAGTTGGTAGGTAGGTATCAGTTTCTGTATTCTGAGTCATGGAATTACTGTGATGAGTGCAGCTTACTCTTTCACCTGAAGGTGAACATAGCCACTTATGGGTAACTCTGGCTTCAGAACCACCAAGCACCTCTCCTCAGAGGGAGAATAAATCACGCCAAAAGATCAGGAATATCGTAACTTAGAAAATTCAGTGTATCTAGATTCCAAGGGGGCTATAGCACCTTCTATAAAATTCTCAGTGACATTAAATCCTGTTACATTTGAACCTTTTGGTGCTCTGTTCATCACAATCACACTCTGATAACCATGTTGCTGTTATTCTAATTATATCATTATTTGCAGTTAGTTTCAGATCTTCTATTTTGTTTCTAATACTCCTTGAATATAAATATAACCATCGTTAAAGACCTCATCAAAAGAAAAGTGTCATGAAAGCGTTCTTTCCGGACCTATGCAGACGACACAATCTGGGGTAGAGTGAGGAAAACACGGGGAAAAAGGCATGCAGGGATCAGGAATGAAAACAAGTGGCGTGTTCATAGTGCACTGGTGTTCGGGGAAGGTGTGGCTGAGGCAAACTGTCCAAAACTGAGTCCAACGGGGAATCCGAAAGAAGGCAAAATCCAGAACAGGACGGTCCATCCAAGACAAACACAATTAAAACTGGAACCGGGTCGAAACCGACAGGAACTTTAAAACCATGACAGGACCAGGTGCTTCCAGGTCCTGGACTCGCCTGGTACGGGAACCAATGCAGAGCCTGGAACAGAATGAGTGCCCGGCTTTTATAGGACGGGGGGCAGGAACCAGAGGCAGGTGCAGGGAATTAGTACTGAACAAGGAAGGGCTGGAGCGTCCTTAAGAGGAGGGGTTTACAATCGTGACAAAAAGAGATTAATGACACTGTGAAAAGTTCCCAAACCGTTTAACTGAATAGTCTGAATTCTTATCAACTCATTTTTCTTCTTTGCAGAGACACTGGGTAATTTCACTAGATATAGAAGATGCAACAGTGTACTTTCTCAATATGTAGTAAGCTCATCTAATCTTGACAAAATGAGTTCTCCATTTCCAGGTGCATTTTTCTCATGTGAAATAGCTGGTGTGATTTCAAGGTTATACTTTATATAACAACACATATCAAAGTGTGTACAGTTTCACATCAAGTATAAGATACTGTATAACTATTACATGGAATATTTTCTGCTTTTCACAAAACTACTGCGGACAAAATGTTTCTGTAAAAGCAAGAGATGAGTGTTTCTTTCATGAACAATCTATTTCACTGTTTTGTACCATATTGTCCCCCTGTTTGCTGAATGATTAGATAATAAGTTTGTCATGGCATCTGCAGTGGTCAGTTTTTAATAAAGCATTTAAATGTGTTGATGTAAGAACCAATAGTTTTACAACATTTCAATATGAAGGACTGAAGAGTGTTCTATGCACCTTCTTTTCAATAAGCAGGAGAATATAAATTGAGGGAGATTAAAACCAATTGCATTTTTAATGTTTAATAATCAAGATTTTCACTACAGAGACACATACAGGGAATTTTAGGGAACTGCAAAACACAAAAGGGTAAGTCAGTTCTCTGGCTCCACTGGAATTTTAGACCCTCTGTAAGACAAAGTAAAAAACAGGACTTCATCCAGTCCTCAAAGAGAGTCTTCAAAGAGAGTCCATTGATAGTGATAGACTCCAAAATCTCTACATACTTCATAAACCAAATTTAAGTAATTAAATATTATACATCGTATACTACCCAGAGCTATACAGTACAGTGTCCTTCAAAAGTTCAGGGACAGCAGAGTTGAAACTGTTTGTTTGGCTTTACTTTAAAGATAGTATACAGTACGTGCCACAGAAACACTCATCATTATTGATGGTGTAACTAAGGCTGGCTGCAGCAGAATGAATGCTGAAGTTTACAGAAGCCTTTTTTTCTGCTTTGTGGAAGTACGTTCTCCCATACTTATTGGCCAGTGCTTAACTATGCTGACTGACAATGACCTAGTTCTAGTTTTAAATGTCCACCTTATAAAATACTGCAGCTCCAGTAAAAAACGTGTGTATAAACTTCACAAAGACCCTTTCAACACGTTCTACGTGTTAAAAAATGTTCTAAAAGTTAAAAAATAAAGTCAGAATGGCCCCAAGATGATCCAAAAACTCCAATAAAGCATCTCAAAAGGATGTGACAATGTAAAGTGTTTTTGTACCCTTAGTACTTAAATTCACTTGAAATCACTGAGTTGAGCACAAAATATGCTTTTATTCTAATCTGATCAAGTGTATGCATGGCACTACCCAAAATTAAAATGCACTTAGCATTCATATAAATCTCTTGATCACAGATTGCTAAATTGTAAAGCAAAAATAAGTTTGAGTTTTGAGTTTGTTGAGAAGCCTGTACCTCAAAAGTATTTGCCCTCAACCATAGAAAGAATTAAGGTTCAAACTATTATAGTAAGATGTATTTTTTGGTTTTAAAGAGTTAAATACAATACCAACTTATATTGTAGTAAAAAATTGTTTTGGATTTTGTCCTGGTATCTTGGGCAGCATTACCATGGAAATCGAACAAATTGACTGCCAAAAATACAAGTACTCATGTGTTTGTTTTGCATTCTTTCTTCTTTCTGTCTATTTAGCCTACAGGTGTTTTTCAAAACCAATTGTTTTTGTTGCCAATGTGCTGCAGGTATTTTAATATGAAGGTATGACTCATTTTAAAGGTAGAACTCACTTTCTATAGTTATGAATATGTACTTTTGTATTTTACAATGTAAGAAAATCTGTTACTTGCTAGGTACTTTCCCTAGTTTTAAACATAGTGTTTTACATGCTTAATCACTTCCAAGAATCTAATGTATTATTGTGACATTATCAGTTACAGAAATCTTTGTGAAATGTAGAATTATTTTTTTTTAATTTAATGCTAGTAAATGTGTGTAGCCATAACTTGTGCAATATGATCCCATAAAACTGCTGCAGTATTCATTACGTAATGAATTAAATTACATCTGTTTGTCGGATTCAGGGAAATTCAAGTAAAATGAGTGCCCACTTACAAATATCAACCCAGTCCTCATTTGAAAGTTTAATGAACATGCTTCCCTGAAAGCAAACTGGCTGGAGGAGGAAGGTCAGCACTCCCAAATGTATTGCTTCCACATTCCCCTTGGCTAAGTGATACTTAGAGAACGCTGCCATGAGAATGAGAATAATGTGTTGTCCCCAAACGACACGAGCTCATCAGAAGACTGAATGGGTGCAGCCTACATCTAATCCAAATTTATATTGGGCAGATGAAGTCTCTGCAGTATGTCATCAGCAGAAAGGAAGACCTGAAATAGAAAGCACTTTTTTATACAAGAAGTGTATGTGGGTGTCTAGAGCAAGCTATCCAGCAATATGGGATCCTTCATTTAAATGCTAAAAGAAATCCTCGCATTAGTAAACCAACAGCCACCAAGTAAGCAGAATAAGTGAAGTGTCCTCTCATTTGAAACCTTTTTCATAGTCTTGGCTTTGCATATGGAAAGCTAGATCAAACTTCAGGTCCTTTAACGAATAATATAGTATTGTGAAACTTATTGGTGTAGCGGCAAGGCTTATTAAAGTACAAGAATTAAGTTTGCTGCTCCCTTGCCAGTCCCTCTCTCCTTTATCTCAGTGGTGCTTGGTACAGAGAGGCCATTCCATTTGGTTCACAATTAAGGTGTTCTTCTAGCTGATAGAGTGTCCTGATAAGGAACAACTCCAAAAGCTGAGACACATCAACCACCCTAACAAATGGTCATCTCTGGCGCCTTAAAGTCTGGGAGATTCTGGGAGAGTCTCATGCCAAGTTTGTTTACAACCCTAAGGTCAGAGTACATTGTTACTCATCCTCAGCCAATCAGGAACTAGTAGGGCAGGTTTAACCCACGTGGGTCTCGGATGCCCATGAAACTTTCAACCAATGAACAACTGTGGTTCCTCCAGGAAAAACAGGCAGCACAGGGCGCCTCGGTGCGCCTCCTGGACATTTCTTAGACTCAGCTCCTCCTGGACATCCTCAGACTCAGCTCGGACAATCACGTAACGGCCAGTGTGTCCGAGTGCCAGGGCTTTCCTTTGTTCTAAGAGTCGAGAACGAAGGTTGCCAGTGTGTAACCAAAGGATCCACCCGAGGAACTCACTGCGAACGCTCACGTGATCAACAAGTGAACTACGGTTGGAACTGTGGACAGCTGAATCTAAGTATTCAGAACTAGCGCTACATCAGGAACGAACCGGTCTTCTTCCTGCCTAAAAAGTCTGACCTGCTTGGACCCGCAGTCACTTTTCTCCTGTGCACAAACTCTGCTAGTTTCAGCCAACACTAACTAGCCGGTCTTCAGAGAGCATCAGCAGCACATCGCAGCAGAAATCTCTTCCTCCTTCCACCACGTCGCAAGCCGCAACAGCACTGCCTGGCACCGAGCCAGAGAGCGCCGATTGGACACAGCAACAAGCCTGCCACTGCTTCTTTGTGTCTGCAGGAGATCTGAATCCACACAGATTGGATGAGAATTCAACCTTCTGCATTACAGCTCGAGAATTCAATTGTTACCAATTGATATCAATTTAATTCCTAAGAGTGATGTACTTGCTTTTGAGTATCTAGCGTAGAAGTTGTAATCCAAGTTCATTGAATGAATGATATACTGAATGTAAAGTATGTCCCTCTTGGTATTTGTAACTCTTCATGATTGAATATATACCTTTTGTATTCTGCTAACCCTCACTATAAGATCTTTTATGTTTGTATGGAAATTTTATGCATTAATAAATGTATTCTCGTGTATTAGTATCCATGTGTGTGCGTTGTTTGAGTTATCCCGCAAGGTTGATTCTAATAGCCATCAAAGAATCATTTTGTGACTTATTGCTACAATTAATAATTGTCCCAGTAAAAGCACAAAACCCCTACATTTACTGGTGCCTCGTGAGAGGATGCCTACATTGGTTTAATGGAAATTCAATATCATCATGTTATATAGAATAGAAATTATATCATAAGGACTACAACTTTAAAATAGAGCTCTGAGCAGCAGGACAAAACTATATGTTATTTCAATTCATACATCGAGTCCAACTTCAGCAGTCATCATGAAAAAGAGCTGAAACAGGAAAACGCTTGGTAAAAAGAAAGTTGACCTTGTCGTGCAACAGCATGTGCTAAGGATTTTTTGGGGATAATTGGCATTCCTTTCTGTTTAAGCCTGCCAACACATGCTTTGTTTCAGTGTAACAGTGTCTCTTTGCTGCTGCAGGAACATAATCACCTCTGTGAATAAGATGATGAGGCCCAGTATGGTATGTGGTATGTTTTGTAAATTAACACTATCTAGTATTTCAAAACACAAGTACGAGAAATAAGATTTAAGGCTCAATGCTCATCTGTTTTGTTTGCAAATGATGCATGAAATCAGATTTTTTCATCAATTTTCTTTTTGTTTAACATTTTCAGAACCATATAGTAGAAAGTGGTAGTGCAGAACAGTGGTTAGGCCTCTGGACTGGGAAGTTAGGGCTTCAGACCTTACTGCTGTTGTACCCCTGAGGATGGTAGTGCATTCATTTGTTCAAGAAAGATATTCTGAGAATTAAGTCTTGCATGAAGAAAAATCCTGCAGTACTGAAAAGTATGTTTCACCCAGGATGGATGACTTTATTCAACATAAATAATGCCATCATTCTAAAAATGCTTGAATAGTCTACTGTTATTTTTAATAACAACTAGGCTTCTTTGGCTGCTGGTAGCACTGGTAGCAATTGAACCAGCGGATCTTGTGTCTTCTGTTTTTTTTTGTTCTTTCTTGTCATTACTGACCCCTCGATTTTGTGTCTAGGCAGAAGCTGTTTCCCATCCAAAGATGTAGAACATCATCTTTGAATGAGTTTGAACCACTTTTTGAAGAATCCATCCCTCAAGCCTCAATTGAAGACAAATCTGATTTTTCCACTTCAGAGTATTACAACAGTATTGCACAAATGACAGTAGAATGTATTACAGAAAATACATGCTTCCAGTGAAGACAATTATGAAGGCACTGAACATAATAGCTGAGAAAAGGTTTTCAATAAGCAGTGATGGAGTAAAATAAATCATCAATGATAACAATGAGGAATATAAAGGAAGGACAGATTTATTTAAAGAGAAAGTTGTCAGCAAGTTCCAATTTTAACAATTGTATCATGGGCCTTGTCTATATGAAGAACTGTCACAGAATTCAATGCAACCTATCACAGCAAGGTCCCCTCAACAACAGAAAGGACTTTTGGCAAAACTAAATACCAAAAACAGGAGAGTTCTTCAAAAGGAGACTGCTGAAATGATAAAATCATTATATTGCCATGAAGATGGTAGAAGGATAGTGGCTAGAAAGAAAGACTTTGCCTCTCTCTGCAATGCAAGGCTGGAAAGGAGGGAACACCAACAAAAGTAATTCATTCTCTGTGATGTTTCGGAGGATTTTCAGTTTTTCTAGGTACAGTATTCTGATATCCGGATTGTTTTATTTTAAATTTATGCAGTGTGTTTTTACAGGCAGTTATGACACATGTTGTATTAGTAAATAGTAAATGCACATTATACCAGAATGCAAAGCTGATGTACAGTATGCGTCACCTAAACTTACACAACTGGGTGCTCATATAGATGGGTTTCTGAGTCATTATCACTATTGTTTGTCTCAAGTGACCACTTCTTAAAGTAACTTTGCCGTTTAAGAAATTTAAAACTTTCATATAGGAGCTATTTGATGGATACAGTCAAGTATAAGAAATTGACAACAAGAAACAGATTTACCCTTCAGACTATCTGTGAGCCCATTGATCAGTTCATAGATTCCTGCACAATCCATCTTCTTCCTCTCTGTCAGCATTACTTCATCAACACAATGCAGAAAACTTTCTGTAAACAGCTGAGCTCCTCCAAGAAAATGAGGTGCTTTTTGTTGCTGAAAATTCCTCTTTTGTCTTCCAAGATGAAACACAGTCTCACCATTAGAACAATTTGCAATCCACCATTTATCCTTTTATCTGTTACTGGAGGCATATTGAGAAAAACTCTCACATATTTCATATACTGCAACTTCCAAATGCCTGATACAAGCCACAGCCATAGTTCATCTTTTTCAAAAGCAGTATTTGAAGTTCCTTGAATGCAAACTTGTTTAAAGTGTTCTACTTCTCTGATGGATATGGAGCAAACTATCTCTGCAAGTCTTTGCCACTACTTTAATGACTATGTGGGAGCAGAGTGGAACTTCTTTGCAAATGTACATGGTAAAGAACCTGTGATGATGTAAGAGGAAACAATTGAACAAATGGCAAAAGCAAAATCTAGTTTAAAACTCCACACCAACTGTCCTTCCTTGCAAAGGAAACTCATAATAGGACAATAAACAACCATTTAATAAAGACAACAAAATAACTGATTCTGGCATCTCATAAAAACAACAACTAGTATATTAACATACCTATCCTTTTGTGACCATTGCGGTTCCGTGTGGGCTCATGCCCTCGCCACTCCACCCTACAACACCTGGGCGTGAACCTGGGTCTCCGGCGTAACGCAACAGGGAACCAGCCGAGAGAGCTAAAGGAGACCTCCCTTAACCAAGGTGGCTGAGGTCCCTGTTATGCGCAGGAAGGGCAATGACGTCACCGTGCTAAAACTAGCTCCGCTACACCATGTCTTAAGAGTAAATCAGAGAGGGACACCTACAGATATCTGTGGGAAAAGATAATCATTATTATGATATAATATCTTAAATCTGGGCATTCATTTTAAGCTGTATTCTATGATGTTGACAAGGTCCTGCTACTACTTCTAGTCGGTATGTTCCATACCAGCAAAGATTTCAACCAAAAGACTTCCTTTTTTGGAGACCATAAAATGATTCTAAAATTGTAATCTGCAGATGTGGAGATCTTAAACTGTTTACCAGCTAAACACTATGGGAGTTCTTGCCCAGTATAAGTGCATCTTTGTGTAGCTCATTTGTTGACATAGTTCAAGGCTGAACATAACAACTTTATTTTTTACCTCATAAAAAAGTTACACTGTCCTGAAAATCATACATGAAGCAGAAAATATACTCATAGCTGAATGTGTTTGAAAGATAACAAAGACTGGGAATTAAGACAACTGTAGGAAGCAAAATTCTGATACTAAACATAGATATTTGAATAAAAGCATTGAAAGATGTCATGGGGAATAATTTGCATGTCTTTGGTTCATAATACAGTTTAGAAGAAGCACAGATGGCTTCCAACAGTGGCTGCTAGAGAAAAAAATAATGGAGGATATAACAGATGCACCAACTGTGTGAAAAAACATGTGACATTAATCCATTGTCAAAACATTTTAAAATCCTGTCAAAAATTGAGAAATTGGATTCAGCAGGTGTGCCGCGACAGATAAAGGAATTTTTAGGTTAGCATGTTGTTAGACTGTTAGCTTTTTGCAAAAATGTTTTCTGGCATTTTTTGGGGAAAAATATACCTTTTCATAAAGTATTTAATTCCACACTTGTGAGAATTACCACTGACCAGTTTTATTTTTCAAATGCACAGCCCCAAATAGTACAGTTCTGCGTATTTACATGACAAGCCTGAGATTAGTGTCCTGAATCTCACAAAAGACACCACAGAACTGAAGAAAGTGTCTAGGATATAGTGTAATATTCCATGGAACAAGTGGCATAAAGTGCAAACCAGACACTATTGAAAAAAAGAATCAAACAGATAACATAATATCCAGTTTCTGCAGCTATAAGTGGTAACTATGAGGCTGAAAATTTGTAATGTAAAGATGAGGTCCTTTGGAATTACCACATCACCACCTGGACAGTAGGCCTTTTATGCCTCACTGCAGTATGCTTAAATACAACAAGATATGACTCAGATTATCCCACATCTTCTGTTATCACTTTCTGCAAAGAATGATCCCACTCCATTGCCTTATCTCCTCCCCTTGTAGAAAAAAGGTCAATCTGTAGATCTCGTCAATTCTTTTGCAAACTTCTGCAGAGTCTCAAGAGTAACCATCTGGCAAAATACCAGTTGGGTTTTGAAAAATTCTCATTGGGCTTACAGCATTTCCTTTTGTTGTTGTAATTGTTCACATTTAGCTTTTTTTTTTGTTTTACCACCTGTGACAAAGCAGAGAAATCTTGAGTGTTGAGATTGCTGAGGGCAGTGAGTAAAAACTCCAGAAACAGCAAAATGTCGGTTTGCATTATGCATGGCAGTATGCCACTCCTGCAGTGAGCTGCTTTCTCTCAGTATAAAATAGATATGGACTAAAAGCAACATTTTATCTTGTTTATATTAAGAAAACTTTCAGGTCTTTCCTTCAAGAATCCGTAACTTATCTGCTAACTGTGATGACGCACCTAGAGGTGAAAAATACCCATGTCCAACCAAGACCTCACAAGCAGATCTCAGGCAGTGTTGAGGTAGGAAACAACACAACAACAACAACAAAAAAGATAAGCCAAAAAGAAAAAAAAGCACAAAAATAAACCCAACATTCACTAACAGTGCTAGAGGTGTGCTGTCCTGTGTGTGTATGTGGGACTGATCACCAGTGCTCGCTCCAGCATGACACTGACCTTATAGATTTCCTTGCCTTGTCACTGTTGGCTCTGTTGGTTCCTAACTATTGCAAATAAGTAAATGGACTACCTGGTGAGCTCAAGGGTAGATTCTTCACTGTCCCTGATCTGTACATAGGAACTAACTCGTCTCCTAGAGGTTAAAGGTACCTAAACACTGTCATCAAATATTTCCAAACATAAGGTTTTTCTGTAGTGAGACCAGCAGACTGAGTACCTTCCCCTACATTGTTCTTTTTAGTCTCTCAAATAATAAGCTCTGGCTGTGCATTTTCTCCCTCTTAATTCTGGCCATCTGCAGGGATCCCTGTGAGAATGCATACTTCTCGATTCGATTCCAAAAACTATGCTGCTGCCAGGCTGTTTTAAAACACCGTCTGATCGTCTCTAGCACAACTTCACCCTGGCTCCATAACCAATCTGCCACATTGAATAATAAATAGCATGACTTGAATGACTCCTGAAGAAAGGAGCCATGATAATTAACTTCAAAATGTCAAGCTAGTCAATGCGACTGCATTTGACTAATCAATCTGGCTGATACAAATCATTTAAATCCTGAGAATATGTACTGTAAGAATAACTTACTACTGTATATATATATAACAGAATAACTGACTGTACTGCACCTGAAAGCAATACAGTTTTTAAAAAATTGGAAGGCATTAGTAAGGATAATCAGGTATATCTTTCAATATACCAGTGTTATGAACACGTGAGGTATTTATGAAGTGGAGTGCAAGGACAGTGTGGAACAAATTAAAAATAAACTCCAGGAAGATGTAGCCTCCAATATCAGTCAAGTTTATATCTACCCATTCATCATCTTGGCATCCTTTTTTAAATGTCTGGGTGACTTGCAAGTTAAATCATATGACAGTCAATTGATGCTTTCATTTTAACAACTGCATGGAATAGAGCAACCTTCAGAACATTTTAGCAGGGCCTAGTAATAAATAACAGCTAGGGCAATGAAAACAAAGCCTTGTATTGGATCTCTAATAAAAAGTGTTTCTGTTTCACTATACATTTCAACAAACGAAGGTATCCTTTGAGAAATCCCTACCAGTAAAACATTTTAGTGTGATTTATGAATTTTCTTTTTAAATGTTTATCAAATTAAATATAAAACATTATTTTTTTCATGTTTCATAGGTTTTAATTTAATGTAACAATTAGAAATTGTTACAGTAAATTGTGAGAGTTCTTGACAACTGTTACAAACCAATCAAAATAATTTCCAGTCTCACACACGTATTATAAAATATTCAATATACAGTACAATTTATCGATATTACACCAAAACATGTATAACAACAAACCCTGTAGAATATATTTATAAGATGATCTGTTGTGATCTGAAAGGATGATCGATCTGAAAGGATGATCCTTCATTCAGGTATAACAAAAAACAGAGTTAATAACTTCAGAGTTAACATATTGTATATAGACTAGAAAGTGTGTGGTCTACCTCATAGGTTTTATCAGTCTCATATAATTACATCACTTTCCTATTCTCACATACAAGTAAATATGCATTTACTACCATGAACTAAACATATGTTTGGAATAACAGTTCAACTCCGTTGGCCTGTTCAAGATCTGTTGGCCAACTATTCCTAAGGAGTTCAAACTTCTAGTGGGTTGGTCTGTGGTCTTACTCAATGAGGCCCATCTGCACTATACTGTACATCACCATGATGTCTTTATGATGTCTTGTACCAGAGGGGCCTCTTATTCACATTCCTCTGAATTTACACAGAGTTCCACGCAGCTTGGTCAAAAAATATTAAAAATCTTAATGGCACTTACTGTAGTTGCAAGTGAAATAATATACCTTGGCATTACACTGGATAAATAAGCAAGTGAGTTTTTGCTCCTCATAGTGATATGAACTTAAATACTTTCTGTTCACTAAATGGTCAGACTTTTTTGCACTTATTAAGATAGCACTCATAACAGCTTTTCCGGTACATATGTGTTCTAGTATCTTCTCATCTCTTTGTCATTAGCCCTTGTTCATATGTGACATTAAGGCTTGTAGAATGCTTTTTAGTGTGCCCACATCATTCTTTCACCAATCAGTTTCGTCAATCAGTAAACCCACAGATTAACAAACTTTGCTTTAACAGACTTTGGATTTAATGGACAAAATCAGCTAAAAATGTATTTATTATTAATAACAGAAATGCCAAATGTGTACAGCAATAACAATGAAATGGATAAATAAAACAAAGTAAAAAATAAATATTACACAGGCATGATTCAGGAATATCAACTGATAGAGCATATAGATAGAGTATTTCAGTTGCCTATGACTGATTTTAATTGCATTTTGTATGCTTTAGAGAATTTTATTACAGAATATGAATGATACATTAAATAAAGATATTCTGATTGTAATTGATTGTAATCGTTAATGAAAAAGAGAAAAGTAAGTAAAGATTCAGTAAACATAAATATGTAAAACAATACAGTACACATATTTTTCTCATATAATAGTGTGTTTTCAGGCTGAAAAAATATAATTTGTGATTTAACAAATATTCTGCAATAACTGACATGTCTTTCCCCCCGTATTCTTTAAACAGAGGTTTTACTATGTTTTCATAATCTTATCAATGTGATTTCAATGTGATATCAATGTGATTTTGTGTCTAACATCATCTTGAGGAACATGAGGATGAACAAGAAACAAGATGGCGGCATGCATGAACGCAGCGGCTTCATTAGCGCTGAAAAAACGGTGCATTTTGTTATTTTTATGTTATATGTCACGTTATTTACTCAAAACACTAAAGCTTACATCTCCTATGACCGGAAAACGTTACTGGACATCAGAAACAACCGCAGGGATTTCTCCTTTAGTGAAGAACGCAAACAGAAACGTGGTAAGAGAGCCGGGCTGCAAATAAGACTAAAAGAACAGCGGAACAGACCACCTATACCCAGCCTGTTCCTCGGTAATGTACGGTCCCTAGACAACAAACTGGATAAAATAAAACTCAGGCTCACTACTCGCCAAGAAATAAAAGACTGCTGCACTCTTGTGTTTACAGAAACATGGCTTCACAACAACATACTGGACTCCGCCATTCAGCTGGATGATTTTTTATCTCTCCGATCGGACAGAACAGCTGCCTCTGGTAAAAATAAAGGAGGAGGTCTGTATTTATGTCAACCAAGCATGGTGCAGAGATGCTACAGAAATTGCTATCCACTGCTCACCCGATTTAGAATATTTTATGGTAAAATGCCGACCCTTCTATTTACCAAGGGAATTCACGTCGGTCATTATTACCGCTGTGTACATACCTCCTAAAGCTAATGCTAAGGAAGCAGTCAAAACGCTATCCAAAGCTATTAGTAAACAAGAATCAGCACACCCTGATGGTGTTTTTATTATTGCAGGTGATTTTAATCAGGGAAATCTGAAATCAGTCCTGCCTAGCTACCACCAACACGTTGACTGCCCCACCAGAGGAAACAACACACTAGACCATGTTTATACTAATGTACCCGGCACTTACAAAGCGGTACCTCACCCCCCTCTTGGAGAATCTGACCACATCTCCCTGTTCCTAATCCCAGCCTACAGACGAGTTCTCAGATGCACCAAGGCTTCATTAAAACTGTAAAAAACATGGACCAAAGAGTCAGAATCAATGCTTCAGGATTGTTTTGAGTGCACAGATTGGAGTGTATTCAAAGATGCAGCCTGCCACGGATTCCGCCCTGATATCGACATGTATGCATCATCAGTCACCAGCTACATCAGCAAATGTGCTGATGATGTTGCAAGCGTAAAAAGATACGCAAACTCCCAAATCAAAATCCCTGGATGAACACTGAGATCCGCTCCCTGCTCAAAGCCCGTGATGCAGGCTTCAAATCTGGTAATGAGGAAGAATTGAGAGTGGCAAGGAAAAGATTAAGAGCTGGCGTAAAATCTGCCAAGAAACAGTACAAATCCCAGATAGAACACCACTACAACACCAACGCTAACCCACGACTCATGTGGCAAGACATAAATACAATAAGTAGCTACAAGAACAAAACAAGCCCTGTAAGCGCTACTGACTTCTCCCTTCCAAACAAGCTTAACACCTTCTACACACGCTTCGAAGCTCATAACCCTGAACCAACCACCTGGACCACTGACTCCCCTGCCACACCACCCCCCACACTATCCAAGCTAGATGTGTGAAAATCACTAAGAAGAGTGAACACACAAAAAGCTGTTGGACCTGATGGTATCCCTGGCCCGGTACTCAGAACATGTGCCTGGCAGATAGCTGATGTCTGTACTGACCACTTTACCTAGCTGCTTCAAGACAACCACCATCGTGCCAGTACCAAAAAAATCAGAACCCGCATGACTGAACGACTACCGCCCTATTGCACTCACCCCCATCATAATGAAGTGCTTTGGAAAACTGCTTATTCCACACATTAAAGCCAGCATTCCAAAAACACTTGATCCTCTCCAGTTTGCCTATTGCACAAACCGTTCCACGGAGGATGCAATCTCTATAGCTTTACACACCACACTAACCCACCTGGATAAAAGGAACACCTATACAAGAATGCTATTCATTGACTTTAGCTCAGCATTTAACACCATCATAAACATAAAACTTTCTACCAAACTCAGGGCTCTAGGTTTAGATACCACCCTCTGTAGCTGGATCCTAGACTTCCTCACCAGCAGACCCCAGGCTGTCAGGATTGGCAACCTCACCTCCAACACACTCACCCTTAACACCGGTGCCCCTCAAGGCTGTGCGCTCAGCCCACTGCTTTACTCCCTGTTCACCCACAACTGTACTGCCACGTTCAGCACAAACACCATCATCAAGTATGCTGACGATACCACAGCCGTGAGCCTGATCACTGACAACAATGAGACTGCCTACAGGGAGGAGATAAAACAACTTGCAGACTGGTGCCTGACCAACAACCTATGTCTCAACATCAGCAAAACCAAAGAGCTGATCGTTGACTTCAGGAGACAAGGAAAAGTCCACTCCCCCATCTACATCGGAAGGTCTGCGGTGGAGACGGTGAATAACTTCAAATTCCTAGGTATTCACGTCTCTAAGGACCTCACATGGGCACTCAACACCTCCAGTCTCATCAAGAAGGCACAACAGCGGCTGTACTTCCTGAGAAGGCTGAAGAAAATACGCCTGCATCCACAGATCCTCACCAACTTCTACAGATGTAAGGTGGAGAGCGTACAGACCAGCTGCATCACAGTCTGGTACGGCAACTGCACAGCATCCGACTGTAAGGCCCTGCAGCGGGTGGTCAAAACTGCCCAACACATCATCGGTAGTGCCTTCCATCCATCCAGGAAATCTACAACACCAGAAGTCTGAAAAAAGCCACCAAAATTATGCCTGATCCCACTCACCCCAGTCATAACTTGTTTGTCCCCCTACCATCCGGCAGAAGGTTCCGGACGCTCCAGTCGCACACAACTAGACTCCAAAATAGCTTCTTCCCCAGAGCCGTCAAGCAGGTGATGCCCCCACTGCCTCCCTTTGATCTCTCCTAACTCTTTCCTGTACACAACGATTGTACTACAACAGTTCCCTGAATTACTTTTGCCCTGTTTTTGTCCCGTTGTATTCTTTTCTCTGTTTGCATATTTCCACAGTTTGATTACACTGTTATGTTATTACACTGTTATATTTATTGTGTTACTGTCTATTGTCTTGTCTTCTGTTCTATTTATATACTGCACCTGATTGACTAATGAGAAACACTACTATGCAACCATGTAAGTATAATAACAAATAAAGTTGAATTGAGGATGCTGGTATGAGCTTGAATTCAAAGCCAGTCAACAATAATTTGACTTAAATTGACTTAATTTAATTTAAGAATTATGCACATTTGCATAGTTTTTGCATATCAGGGTGAAAAGGGTGAAGGTGTTTCCAAAAGAGTTACAAAAGTCCTTAAAAACAGAATATTTGTCAAAGTAGAGTTTATATATTGACAACACAGGACTTTGGAAGAGAAGTGAAGTGTTAAACATTATTTAGTGAGATGAGAAGAAAGCACTAGACTTCAAAGAATTAAAGCACCACT
The DNA here is from genome assembly GCF_055471065.1 of Atractosteus spatula. Classification (NCBI taxonomy): domain Eukaryota; kingdom Metazoa; phylum Chordata; class Actinopteri; order Semionotiformes; family Lepisosteidae; genus Atractosteus; species Atractosteus spatula. The sequence continues at coordinate 37,897,505 of NC_142714.1, forward strand.
TCAATCTTCCTTTTCATGGTAATCTTGAGAATGATGTAAAGACAAAGACACTTCTGTTTTTTCAATCTCAAAATATTTGAGCCCTTTAAGAACTGAGTAAAGTAGTATTTCCTCTGAATTTGTGATTTAATAAGAAGGCATAGTTAACAATGCCAGTGTTTGCTGACTGTGTGACAGACTTTCTTTCCCCGTTCATTGCATCATATTATGCCAAATACAACCTCGACAACAAGGCACATCTATTGATTGCACCTGACCATCCTGTCAATGCTGGATTCTTGCCAATGAAAAGTTGTTTGTTGCTTCCCAACACCACTTCCATCTTGCAGCTGGATCTCAGGGTGATATAGTCACATTCAAGGCATATTACCTATAGCTCATATCAGAATCTAATGGCAAAACAAGCCAGCCATTAAACAGTTTTGGAAAGACTGCAATATTATTTTTGAATTATTGTGGTTATTAATGTTGCCACAGAGTGAATGTGGCATTGGTGATTGCGACATTTGATGGCTGTGTGTCAGGACTTGCAGCCTGGAGCAGGTAGGACCCTGTGCGTAGCTATCTCCCGGTGGCATCTGGTCAGGATGTTATTAAGGTTCAGTCGTGGTTGAGTATGTTTGCTTGGAGTTAAAGCCAGTAAGACAGAGTGAAATCCAAGTCTTCAGGAATAGGAAGAAGTAGAGTAGCTCGGCGAGGAAACCTCAATAGTGAGCGAGGGCCAAGAGGAGAGTAAGGGTTTAAATAAGAAAGTGTGCTGTGTTAATTGGTGTGTGGACGTTTACAGTGAATAGTGCACGTGAGAATGTGGGAGCGTTTGCGTGTTTGTGTGCGGATCGTGACACTGTGAAAGAATTGCCTAAGCAGAGACTCTTTAGAGGCCATTAAAGGGCCTCTAATTTGAGGAAAAATCTCATTGGGTATGTTGTGGGAAATTCTTCATCAGAGGAGCAGGACAGAGTCGTGTGCAGATTCAGTTTTATTGAACCTCAATAAGTACAGCAAAGCCTGCTGGGCCTGCCCTGCAGAACTACAAGGGTTTCCCAACTCTTATATACAGTACAGACTGAGAGACAAAGTTACTACAGTACTTCACACTTTAACATGTGACAGGAGATGGCTTGACACTTTTAGTGTTTTCCCTTGTTTATGGTTTGTTTTTCTTATGGCTTCCTCTGTTTATTTTCCTCCTTTAACATTTGCAACAGGGCATTCATTATTGCAGCTGTATGGTACAAGTCACCTTTGTTTGCTCTAACAGATATTTTGAGATGGCCTTAGTTAATAAATCTCAGCAATCACTCTAATAACTTCTACAATATAGTTCAGTACTAATGTTGTAGTGCTGGATATGTGCAGTATAGATATAGGTCCTACTTCAGGTATCAATTAGTAATTGGGTGTCAATTACTGGCAATGACTGGAAAACTGCACTTTCTCACATGGGGTTTAATTAATGGTGTGTATAATTTTAAAAGGAGATGCAAGTTTTTTTAACATTAGTTTTTGTACATCTTGGAAAAACATAGAAAAGCATCCTGCACTTACTCTGAGGTCTATTATGAGATTTCATGTGTGTAGATCCTTTCGTTGAAAGTACTGTAGCTCAGCCTAGCCATCACAAACCTAACTTGTGATGAAACCATCCAAACTAAAAGAATTTTATCCAAATTAAAAGACGTTCTGTATTTACACACAAATCCAACAATGCTATTGCATCTTATCAAGAGGTGTACAGGGAGTCACCGCTTTTATATCACTGAGTTTTTGTGACGGTGCATGTAAAAGTTCACCAACTTTACATCCAAAGGACATAAACACCACCCTAAAAACAGAGTACAAAGTGTAAAAAATGGCACATTTCTGCTAAATACTGTAGTACTGTTTGTATTATTTTAAAATTACTTTATATGTAGATAACTGCATTATTTTATAACTGTATGTTTTGAGAAGTTTATGTAATTTTTACATTTTTCTGTGCCCCTACTTTACATTCTTTGAATGAAGCTTCTGAGGGATTTAGTTTTGTCTTGGAAGATGTTTGATTGACGTTAAGACAGACAGTTTTATTTTTTAAGTCAAGAAAGGACAGATGGGATCTACATTTTTCAAACAGTTGTTATTTCTTTTTAAATCAAATTGCATTTTCTGATTGTTTTAGAAAAAAAGTCATTTATGCGACGAACAGGCACGAAGCTCCCTAACAAAGTTCAAAGAAGTGCTGAAAAGCCCAACCAGACAACATTTCTAGACAAGTACAATACAGTATAAATAATTTTACTCTATAAAGTATTTTGCTGTTGCTTACATCTTACTGTACTGTACATACACTGTATATGTTAAAATACTTCAAATTTAAAGTTTAATGCTTGAGTGTAATGTTTAAAAATATCAGTCTTCATTCACTCATGCACGTGCATACATGATTACTCTCTCATGTACACAAAATCTCATACACAGTCAAGCTCTCTCAAATACAAAATCTCTCTCAGAACCTCTCTCTCATTCATTGATAATTTTTAAATTTTAAGTGTTTCTAAACAAACACCTTTCAAACAAGGTTAAATTACATTTAAGTGCTCAATTAAATGGGTCATTACAATAATCATTTTGTTCATACACAGAAAATGTAAATGTACACTGTAGATGTTGTCATGTCCTGGTCTCCATTGATTGAAATAATTCCCTGCTTAATGTTTTGCTTCCCTGTTTTATGGTCCCCATTAAGGATGCTAAGCGTGGACCCCCTGTATATGAGTAAAGCCTCATATATTGTACCATCTATCCACTTTATAACTGCTTCACCAAATTTGGTGTGATTATAAGTGTTTGGTTTCTGTTATGATCATAATACATTAATGTCCATCCATCCATTTTCTAACCACCTCATTTAGGGCTTTGGGCTAGAATGGATGCAAGGCAGGGGACTCCAGTCTGGTGCAGACCAGACACACACAAACACTAACATTTTTACATCTAGGGTCAGTTTTCCTAGGAGCCAATTAATCTACCAGTATGTTTTTGAACTGATGGGAGGAAACTGGAGCACCTAGATTAAATCCATGTGAACACAGGGGGGAATATACATACTTCACACAGATATAACCTTACATCTGGAATTTAACCTGGGGTTCCAGCAATGTGAGGCAGCAGTGCTAACCATTGCGTTACTATGCCACCTGTCTCACATATAATCAAGCATGATTTTTTTTGGTCTGAGGATGAGACTTATCCCTATCCCCATTTTACAATTATACCACAACCTACTCTAAAAGTCAACGTATGTGAGTGAGTTTTCAATTCTCATTTTGCTTGCTTTAAATGTTTTGTTTGCTTTGGCACAAGCTTAGAGGAAAAAGAAGGTCATGATGTTTCTTCTGTTCTCTGACTTCTCTGTTCTTTGGTCTTTCACTTACTTCCTCTCTTGTCTCTGTATTTATGTTCTGTTTTATGACTCTATTGATTTACCATGAAGTTAATTAACAACCATTAGAAACCCCCTTTGACCATCTGTGTTTACACTCTTAGCCCACCTGCAGCTAAGGAAACACCTCAAATTGCACCATTTGATTTTGGCCTTCTGTGTAAGGCCTTGAGTAATGCAATCAAGATATGAACTGCAAATGACATGCAGCCTTGATTATAGCTATATATTATATACACTGTATATATTTCCAACTGTACAGTAGTGTAGATATAACAACAACAAGCACAGGTTAATTCCACATAAAAGAGAAAAAAAGCATTTCATCTGTTGAGTTTCGTTTGGTGTGTGGAGGAAAGACAGAGACATTGAGTGCTTGGTTTTTGAAGTCTGTCTTATTGCTGGATAAATGATCAAGTCTGAGAGAGGAAAAGACAAACTGAGAAAGGAAAAAAAGTTTTTAGTATGATTAGGAAAGAAGGAACTGTAAAGGGTGACTGGATAACTGTGTGAAATGAAGCATTTGTAATACACAGCAATTTTCAGTCCTAGGGAGTTAATATAATTATGTCCAGGAAAGGAAGAGCTCTTTAAAAGTGATTTGGAAACATGGATGGAAGTCAGATATATTGCTAGATCTAATGCCAGAACCAACAGATTGATAAGTTTAATACATTTCTTCAAATGCTTATAAATAAGACAATATTTCTTCAACTTGTTTCATACAGTCTCTCAAAACAACAGCAATTTATTAATCTTTCCATTTATTTACAGATTGTTTCCTTCCATGCGTACCCAACAACTTGTTGGGCAAATTTCAACCTATTTAATCCTATTTTCACACACTCAAGCCATTTATTCTTTCTGTCTTTTATATTAACAATCCAATCCCATGTTTTATTTACATGTATTTTTTCTCTTGTTCATACCTGAAGAAGGATCCATAGCTCTTTTCTTTTCAGCTGGAATTAACCTTCACATGTACCATTGAAACCTTCATATACAACACAGCTCCCTAATAATAATAATTCATAGCACTTACATAGCACTTTTCTGGACACTCCACTCAAAGCACTTTACAGGTAATGGAGACTCCCCTCCACCACCATCAATGTGCAGCATCCACCTGGATGATGTGACAGCAGTCATAGTGCACCAGAATGCTCACTACACATCAGCTAACAGTGGGGAGGAGAAGTGAAGTCAATTCATAGAGGAGGAATATTAGGAGGCTATGATTGGTAAGGGCCAATGGGAAATTTGGGCAGGACACAGGGGTTACGCCCCGACTCTTTTCGAGAAACGCCCTGGGATTATTAATGTCCACAGAGTCAGGACATCCGTTTTATGTCTCATCCGAAGGACGGCACCTTTTTACATTATAGTGTCCCCTTCATTATACTGGGAATTTGGACCCACACAGACCACAGGGTGAGCACCCCCTGCTGGCCCTATTAACACCTCTTCCAGCAGCAACCTTAGTTTTTCCCAGAGGTCACCCATCCTGGTACTGATCCTGGCTCACATCTGCTTAGCTTCAGTGGGTTGCCAGTTGTGAGTTGCAGGGTCATATGGCTGCTGGCCTTGTTTGTTGCAAAGGGGGGAGGGGGATGTTACATCCCACAGCATTCATTATTTGGAATAGGCAGTTATGCTTGGAGGATAACAGTCATGCTTTTGCCCTCTTTGTCAGTTTGTTCTTTGTTGTGCTTTAACATTAAGGCAATCAGCAGTCCAATGGCCTGTTTTATACTGCAGTTTTAAAACATGAATAAAGACTACATTAGTGACGCACTACACACACAAGTCACATCAAGTCATATGCACAGATATGTCGAACCGATAATATACAATTAACTGACGGGTATACTATATACATACTGTATACTGTATATAAGTAAAAACAACATGTTTCTGTATGGTTTTAAATCTAGTACAGTATGTGTGAAATATATTTATTTATACTGTACCAAAGAGTACTCAGTAACAGTGCCCTACATTACAAACTATGAGCCTTTCGTTGTCTATTGCAACAGTGCAACCATAAATGAACTAATTAAGGAATTTGATGCAGATGTGTACGAATAAAGTAGCATACCCTACCATAACCAGCTAAATAAATATATCTATATCCATAAATTAATATAGTTAATGATGCTCAGAACCTTATTGGCAATTAATATTTCAGAAAAAAAGAAACTTCATGGTTGTTACACAAGAGAGTGAAACTTGACATAATTTGTTACAGTCATCATTTTTAAACAGTATAATTTCTCCAGTGTCCTAATCAGGGAGTGGCTGCTGCGTTCATAGCACCCTTTGCAATGATTAGATAGTTAACGCTGCAAAATGTCTTTTGTCAGTCTGTCTTAGGGGATGAGGGCGTCTCCACCCCCCCAGACTATTGAGATTCTCAATTCTATCTGATTCTCCCCAGTACTGCTGTGGGCTTAAGTGATTGCGAATGTAAAGTGAATATTTAATATATTGTGATATCCAAAGTTATTTAAATTAATGTTATTAAATTAACGTCATTACTAACTATATTTTATTTTTGGAGAATGAGTGTATTTAAGATTTTAATTATAAAATTATATTAAACACTTCAAACCGAAAAGAACATTAGATTACAATATTTATTAAATTTAATCTCTGAAACATATCTAGTAGTCATTTTATTTACAATGGTTTTCATTTGCCATTGCACTTCAAAGTTTTATCCTTTTATATGAATACTTGTCATTATTACCTCTAAAAAAGTTGTAATTCTTTTTAAAATCCACTTAATATGGATTTTATTATGAATATGAATATTAATATGGAATCATGTAACAGACTAAATATTGGTAACTGAAAATAAAAATAGTGTCTTAACATCATTAATGATAATAATTTATGGATCTAAATGTTTTTATATAGCTGGTAGTAGTACCACAGTCCACTTTTAGGACTGCGTGCCTATTACCCAGAAGGTCCCACATTTGATTCCTGGTCAGAGTATGAGTGTTATTTTTTAACAAGTAAATACTCTTCTCTAATAATAAAATAGTATTAGATATGTATGCTATATTGATTATTTTTATATATCACAACATTAAATTTTAAAATAATATTAGTAAAATAAAAACACGAGTAAGCAAACGTGAATACTGTCAATGGTTGGAGTACACAACAGTTCTACCAGTTTACAACAAGCCTTGAAACACAATCATATACTGTGTATTATAAATATAATAACAATAACAAAGCGGTATTGAAATGACCACTGAAACTGAAGTATAATAATGTCTCTGAACATTATTAACATAAATTGAATATGCATTTTAATGTATTTGTGGAATAAAATAAATAAAGGAATGAAGGAGTTTTTTCTCCCAATAAATGTTTTAAGCAGCGCTTTCTCATCTCCTGACGTTCCACACATGCAAATCACATGAAGATATATCCACAGATACACCAAAACAGTAGCGTACTGTACATGTCATGAACTGCAGTGTGATCATATTTGGTCTAAATATATCGTACATACAGTAAGATACCATATAGTTTTGAAGAAACTACAGTACAGTATGTGTGAAATATATTTTAAAGTTAAATTGTTTCCTGATTAGTTGTTTCTCAAATTTGCAATAAAATAAAACATAGATTTTCTCAATGCAGATGTAAACCTGAAAGGCATGATCACAACAAGCTATAATAATAAACAATTTTTATATATCCAGCTATGTAAAAAACAAAGCGATGGTTCATTCAGGAATCAAACTGTTGACTTTCTGAGTAGCAGGCAGGCATCTAAACTGCTTTACTAAACTACCACTTGGGTGCAATACACTACATTACAGACTATGTGCATTTCATTGTCCATTACAATTATAAGGACAGCAAAAGTAATTAAAATGAACATCAGAATATTTCCAAAATATCTACAAGTGATATTTTTAGCTGGCAAATTTCTTAAGTTACATGGTTACATACTATTATTCCCTATCAACTCTTGAATCAGTACTATGACTTTTTTTTTTAAATAAAAAAACAACAGCAAGCACCATATTCCATATTAAATAGATTTAACATGCACAGTAGAGAAACAATTCTTTCACTAACATCTAATGCACCACCAAGTGCCATCTATCAATCATCTTTGGCCAGTGAATTACATCACGCAACACACTGCATTATAGGTATCGCAATTGGAAGAAATACCGAATGGCTGCATCTGTATATCTAATGTTTGTGTGTAAGTATATATTTTTGGAAAAAACACAGCTACTTCTATACGATAAGACTGCAAGCAAAAGTAAACATATGCATATTTTCAGATTAGCTGTTTTTGTACTAAAATGCCTTGGTCCCAAGCATGTAAAGTAAAACCTACACCGGAAAGACTATATTGTGCACATTATTTTTCCCCACAATCCACTGTATACAAATCTCCCTACTTGTCTCCCTGCACTGAAACTGTCAGGGATATTAATAATCTCAAAGCTTTACTCAGACAGTCTATTTTCAAAGGTTGACTGTCATAGGCACTCCAGCAAAGAATGTTTACTTTAATGAAGCACCTATGAATTTTGTATATTTTGCTAAAACTGTGGGGAGATCCATGTGACGGGGACTTCGGTATTATGCTTTATACTTAACATTAATTTATACAACACAAAAAATGGTTATTAAATATACATTAGAGCTCACTCACTCAACTTTTAAAGTTAAATGTCACACAAGCACAGTTGTTTATTTTAAAAATGTTTATCTTGTCGTGATCTTCCAAAAGAGCGTGTTATGAAAAATTATGGATAACCAACAAGGAAGGTTTTCCCTCCTGACTGTGGATTACAGACACTTACAAAGCAACTGCCACAGCAGCACTAATTTTCATTAACTGAAAAAACACAATTTACTAGTTTAATTTCTTCAATTTTGCATTGAGACACAGGACATAAATATTTAGCTGCAAACCTATAGTGCTGGTAGGCAGCTGAATTTCTGTTATATACTGTTTTCCTGACAAAAACACAACAAAACTGTTTTAGAAGATTTACTGAAAATGTAGAAACTCCCACATTTTCTGAAATCCCTCATAATTACTATAAACCATTTACAAAAGCAATATATTTAATTATGATTATATCAAATGACTTTAATACTTCTTAGTTTGATAAATTGAAGTGGTTTTGGTTCATTATGACCAATGCAGTGACTTTTTAAAGTACACATGGATGGTCCCTTAACATAGACACCAGCAGACACCTTCTGTGAGGAGGACAGTTTCTTTTCCAAACTGCACCTGTGTAGGGAGAGTTCCAGAATGCATGCCTGTGTCTCCTCTGTGAAGCACAAGGGTTAAGGACAGTGTGTGTGTGTTGTCAAAAAGACCCTGTTGAGGATCTCTTTCACTGGTAATCTTCTGGTCTTTCAGTTGATGGTGCATCCAACGGGACTGGACAATCATCTACACATCTGTGCGCAGCACATGAACTGCACCTTCTTATTGTATATAGAAGAGTATTTGAACTTCATTAGGAATAAAGTCAAAGACTGTATTTATTATTTGTAGTGAAGACTTTATTTGCACTTGTACTTTTAACTTCACAATATCAATAACAGGAGTTTAATTCCTTGCACATTTGACCCAAAATCTGCTCTCTAAATCTGCTGTTAGTGCTGTTGCTCAACGTCTGCATTCTGCCTTGTGTACGTTTGTCCTGCTGGCAGATAAAAAGATTCACCAAGCTTTTCCAGCTTTTTCTCTAGACTTTAAGCAAAATGATTACAATACAAAGTTGGAGCCACAGGTTCATAGATCTCACACAGTCAGTCACTGGTTGTAAAATCCCACTTTGCCTTCAGTTCACGGCTCAGACAAACCTACAGTATTGCCTTCTTCCAGACAATCATAATGGCCAAGGGACTGTTTTGCAAAGGTCACAATTCTGAGCAACCCCATTAACTTGATACATTAAGTGTTTGCAATGAGCTTTGTGGCCTGCTGAGCTAGCTCATACACAGATACAGTTATGTCATGGGCAACATTGTACAGAATCCTCTTTGGACTGGGGTCACCAGAGAGGTGACCTTCATGCCAGATTTCTGTCATGTAAAAATGACTGTTTCTGATCTGCTGCATAGTCCCAGATCCAGGGTTGACCTGAGGAAACTCATTTATTTAAACCTGAAATACCATTAAACTGAATCACAACTCAAGGGCACTCTTAGGCTATTTACTGCTCAGCTGTAAACTGAAGTGTATGTTTTGACTGCCTGCCTCCCTGGTAATTAAAAATTAACTGAAAGCTTGGAGATTTTCATTTGCTTTTGAAGGGCATATAGGTTGGTTTTTATAGGTCACATGGAAGATGAATTGTGACTGTTTGTCATGCTACTCAAGAAGCTGAATATCATTTTAGGTATCTGCTGTATGGCCATATATATTAAAGCTTATTAAGCAATGAGAATTTACTTGAATAAACACACCATAGTATTTTTATTTCACTTTTACCTTTTTTCACTTTAAATATTTTTACTATGTTTTCCTACACTTAATCTTTGGAATATCACACAGTGTACTATATCAAGTGTTGTTTAGAAATATTATGCTGTATCACAGTATTCTGTGGGACATTATACTGCAGTAAAGCACATGAAAGGCACAGTAAAACCAAATTAAAAAGTAAAAGTAATAAAATATCATAAACTTACCAAAATTAACTTTGGCTAAAGATAATATAAATAACTTAAATAAAAAAGTATATTTCTCCCTGCATTTAAGAAACAAATAAGTTCTTTGATGTAAATCTTTCATTTGAATGGAAGGCTACTAAATTGTATACAATTTCATCCACATAACACAAATTTGATGTTTACAATTCAAAGATGCCTGGTGTTAAAAGCGACTTGAATTTTGCAGAACAATAAAGAAATGGAAGAAAGCAAGCTCTGAAAATTTCCCTAATTGCTTCCGGTACTGTCCATTTTAGTTATCCATGTTGTCTGTTGTAATGTCTGCACCATTTCTAGAGCTTCCTTGTTTCTGTCATTTTCACTACTTGTCCCCTTTGTCCTCTGTGACAATGAAGCATATGGAGAGGGACAATCTGTCTAGTTAAATGGTTTTCTACAAGGTGACCACTGCACAAAAAGAGTGATAGCTGTCATTATTTGTTTCAAACAAGTTACTCATAAGATTACTCTTATATTCTTGACTTCCCTGATCAAACATTTCTAGTCCATTAGAGATGTCACTGAACAGTGGAAGTCAATTTCTTTCTTGCAGATCCCCAAGAGAGTCTTCCATGGGCCTAAATCTGCAGTTACTGCTCTTATCTTGTGCTAAATAGTATATTTCCTATCTCTCCCACTATAAAAGGGAACATTGTACCAAACTGCAAAGGTGATTGGGTGGAATTGTGAAGCAGCTTCCAATCTTGGTCCCAGAAGACCACAGCCTTTTGTTTTAACTGAGGATTGTTACATAACTAAACTCTTAACTGACTAGAAATACAATTTAAAGGCGTCCTTCTGTGTTATAATGTTTTACTGAAGGCTGTTATTTGTGTGCTTAACCACCTGGCAAGTCCCAGTAACATAATCAAATATATCCTCAAATCAGTACCAAGGGAACCGGAGGCCAAATAATACATTAGTCTTTGCAGGGAAACATTTACATACTTTAAAACTTATTAATGAAATTTATTCTTAGTTTAGCATCTTTCAAATATTTAAGCAGCATAGTATTTTTCCTGTCCCCTACCAATATTTTTGTTAATAGAATTCATTGTATTTATGAGTGATTCAGTGTCACAGAAGTACAGTATATTTGTACCACATAAATCGTTTTGGAAATGTGATTGGTGCTTGAGACAAAACCTTAATGACCCCTATTGAAAAGGGTAATTGCATGCTGTAGACAGAAATAATTACACTAGTGGATATGACGGTATGATTTGATTTGTGGATCTTGCAAGGAAATTTAATAAACTTTAATTTGAAATATTTACAAGTACCTGTGTATCCTGAGATATTTTGTGCCTATGTGAAAACTGAATAGATATTAAATAGATGTTAATAATAAATAATATTCATCAAAGGTATTTTTCACAGATGAGCCAAAAAACAATCTCTGGCCTTGTGTATATCGATAATTATATTATCTGAAAGTCCTGGCTGACTGTCTGAAAAAGATGTCCATCCTGTATTCATCAAGAAAAAATAAAATAATCAGCAAAACTTCAGGAAAATGTATTTATTTTTCTTTCCCATCGTCCAATACCAGTGTAATTTTAATTCTAAGAATAGAAAACAATACATTTAATTACTGCATTTCTTTTTCAGGGTATTGCAGATATTTTTATTTTCTATAGAACAGAGTTTTCCTTGGTCTACTTAAAGTGTGCTGATTTATCATTTGTTTTGATTGTTGTCCTCCATTTCATTTATTATTATTATACTATACTATATATTATATTATACTCATTCTTATTTAAAAATCCTGTCAATATATCTATTCAGTATCCGATACTAGAGAGCATAATTTAAAGTGCATTTGGTTTAAGGAAATTAGCACCTTATACTTTCTTGGCCTTCTATATATTCTGTGCATGATTTGTCTCCATGGCTCTTCACGATATGCTGCCGAATCCAGAATCGAACAGAGGACCTTCAAGAGCTGTGAATCACCTGCATCCCTATTCTACTTCCCTTTCTTAAATGACTAAATTATACCATTTGTGCCACCATTTCTAGATTTTCTGAACTTTTAGTACGTACTATTCAATGTTTAAGCAGAAAAATCCATCTTCTTCATTTCTACTTCTTAATTTCATTCCATCATAATTTGTGTTCTGGTTTCAGTCCCCAAAATATTCCTCTATACTATGGAATAGTGAGGCATTTTAAAAAACACCATAATATGATTTACTTTTTCTAGTAAATGGTGTGTGAAATTAACAGGACATGCTACAGCAATCAAACCTTCTTCTGAAATGTATCAATTACAAGTGGTACTACAAGATAAACAGAAAGCCATTTTTGAGAAGGTGATAGAAGATTAGGTGTTTTCTAAATGACCTTTTAACGAGAGAATCTATGCTGCTCCAAAAACAATGAATGAACAAATGAACAATGAACATGGGCTTAAACCATATCACAGCAATCAAACCTCTTGAAGTTCAAAATTACAGTGTTCTCATGGCATGAGATTGAGGAAGACAACTGGCAGCAAATACCACAAATCTTATTATAAGCCAGCCTTCGTTTCCGAGCAGGAGTCACTACATGTCCTAACAGACATACTCTCTGTAATAGTCTGAGATCAACAGATGACTTTCATTAGGACAGAGCAGAAGTGTTGTGCTCTGGCTCCTTTAGTGTAAAGAAGAAACAATGTGCTATAATTGTTTAAACTGAAGGTTTGGGAATCTTTATTTCCACTAAAGGATTAAACAACAAAACAAACAGCACACATAAATAACGAATACACAAAAAATACATGGGAAAATCTATCCTCTCCTTGGAGTTCTGATTATGTATTATAGTTTTTACCCTACAGTACGTAAGTTGTTAGGTACAGTAGTTGTTAACTTAGAAATTTTAAGGGTGCTAGGACCTTTTTATACAAGGATCATTGTGTCTCCCAACACTACCAGTGCATCCACAGACCTGACAAGACTGTTATCCTAGCAAATATAATTTAATTCCTCTACTATAATCTATCATTTGCTACTCAAATGAAACATGCAATACGAACTAAATGTTTTTTTTCCACAAAAAAAGTAAAACTCATGGACCCCAGGTTCCCAAAACCAAAGTCCCAAACAAAAAATCCAGCAGTGCCACTTTCATGACATAGCTCTTGTCATTATCCTGGTTTGCTTCCTTTCACCACAGAAAAGAAAAAGATTTACAGTGGCCACTTAAAGTCAATATAGTCCCTAAGCTACTATCCTGCACCTACTTTTGTCATTTCATGATAACATCCTCTTAGTTTCAATACAGACAACAAACCAACGGCCATATACAGTATACACTGAGACCTTTATTGACACCAACTTTGCTTAATTTAACCTACAATTGGTTTGAATTACTGTATCTTTCAGCCAACCAGGAATGTAGATCTATCCCCTCCTGATAAGCTTCTTGGACTACATAAATGAAACAGGGAATGAAACAGGGAGTAAAGACTATGCCATATTATTGTCTCATTATAGAAACCTTTAATAATAATAATCTTTATTTTTAAAGTACCTCTCCAAACCTAAGTACACTGTACATAGTAAATAAAGAAAAAGTACCATAAAAAGTAAAAGAAGAAAAAATAAACAAGAACATACAGGTTTTTACAGCTGTAGAGGGATCGGATGTATATCTTTGTAAAAAGTTTTAAGTTTAGATTTGAAGAGGGTCAAAAAAGTTGCCTCTCATAGAGTCAGAGGAAGGTTATTCCATAGCACTGGAGCAGAGACAGAAAAGGCACAGTCACAAAACGTCTGAGATTTAGTCCTGGGTACATTGAGCAGTAGAAGTGAGATATGGAGTGAGTGAGTGGAGTGAGAGCATGTACAGATGCAGCCATTCAAAGTGCGCGGCTCAGACACATACCGGAGGTAATTGGCTACGGCCTCGCGCATCGTGACGCGTGTTGACGCAAAATACCGCGGTACGTAATTGGTTGACCGACAGGGGCACTCGTGGTGCGTTGGTCGGTCGTAGAAAGATTTAAATGTCTTTACTGTGCCTGTTTTAGTATTGAATATTTATATGGAATTTTACCACTGAAGGGAAATCTTAGTAGCTGAGCATAAAAAGAATAGAAGCATACTGTAACGCGTGTGAAGGCCATAAACGATATTAATTTTGGAACATAAACATACAGTATATGGATGGTCTCGGTACTTTAAAGAAAACATACACACTAGTATTCCATTTCTCCCTAAACATTTTAAGCATCGAAGTCTTTAACTAACGTGATACCGGAGTCAACAAGCATACTTTTAGAATTTGATTAAAAGGGAATATAATATGGAATCGCGTATCTAAAGAAATTAATAACAATATAATTATATTCATGTACCACAACACAAGAATTGTACATGCTGTACGATGTCTGTTGATAATGTTTTGTAGGGCTTTTTCAACATTCCTCATGTGACCACACTGGTGGCGCTGTGGGTTAGGTTCTTGACTCTCACGTCACACGCTGGGTGTTCGAATCCCGCTGGAGTCATGACTTTTTTTTTTAACAAACATTTCTTTGAAAAAATAAAACATTTCCCTGGCTCAGAGATTAAATAAAACTTCACTCGCACGAAACAAATTTATATTTCTAAATATCACAACATGATCGAATTTAAGTCATTTTAATAACAATGAATAGTCACCTATGCATTACAATATAAACATTTATATTGATTTAAATTGTGTTTTGATTTAAATCGCAAACGCGTGTTTAAATATATGTGTTTTTTGATTCACAATCAGACAAATGCAACATAAACTGATATCTTTGTCTTCTAAGTATCTTAATAAACTTTCAGCATAGCTTTCTCCCCGTTTAATATTTATTTTTCTTGGGATGGGATCAAACGTGGAAAGATTAGATTGTAATTGTTTTTATTTTTTAAATACATTTTAGAAAAGTGTAATCTATACTAAAAAGCTGTACACCACCTGCTATAAAGATACATATTGTAATACTTTCGGGTTTGGATAGGACGGACACAAGAACTCAGACTTCAGAACTCAGAACTCAGACTTGCGGAGTTAAAGCAAGTTAAAGTTTAAGCACCTTGAATTGAATTGAATTGAGAGAGAGAGCACAGCCAGGACAGACAGGCAAATAACATACACTCCACAGACATTCACAACAGCGACATATCATAAAACGTTTGCACATATTGTTAAATTATTACTTGTTTTTCAGGAAGTTAAAAAAACACTTGAATTACTTATCCAGTCTCTCGAAATAAAATTATTTTTCAAGCAATGCAACTAACGTCGGGCAACGTGTTTTTTTTAATCCAACATTGACAGCCACATCTTAAATCTTGTCAGTCAGCTCTTTTTTCTCTATTTGAATTGTGGCGATTCAAACAACTTGGGATAACAAATGATCTTAGTTTTGGAACATAAACATACAGTATGTAAACTGTATATGGCTGGTCTCGGTACTTTAAAGAAAAAATACACACCATTATTCCATTTCTCCCTAAATATTTTAAGCATTGCAGTCTTTAACTAACGTGAAATAACATGTGTATAAAAAGTGGTAGTTTTAAGCTTTTCTGAGAATACGCTCGATACCGGAGTCAACAAGCATACTTTTAGAATTTGATTAATAGGGAATATAATGTGGAATCGCATATCTAAAGAAATTAATAACGATGTAATTTGGTTTCTGTCAAAGCGCAATGAAACCTATAACTTGATTCTTATGGACGCCCGGTTCCGCCAGGGATTAAAGAAAAACATGGAATTGAGTATCTAAAGAAATAACAGTATACAGTAACTATGTTCATGCACAAACAGTAGCATGTTACATTATTAATTTGGGGGTCTCCTCTTGCCAGAAAGCGCTAAATTGCATTTTGAGTGCGGTTTTTGACCTTTTTTAAATTACAACCCATACATAAGCTGATACTGTTTAGACTTTTAATTATTTTAAACTGTATTACAGCAGCACAATGTGCTTTTTCACGAAACCTAGAGTAACGAAATGTCTTGCGTTGTACAGCTTTTCAGCTAAATATATTTATCGCTTACACCTGACAGTAGTATAAAGCGACACCTTTCTTCAAACTTTTGACAGGTACCACGCCCCCTTTTCCAGCCAATGGTCGTCCGCGGTGGTTGGCTGTCCCGCCCCCTTGCCAGCCAATGTCGTGTTGTTATTTGTGCATGTCCCGCCCCCTCAGGAGCCAATGGTGTGGGTCGGAACTCCCGCCTCCCCCCGGCCGGTCGGTCCGGCGCCTCAGGGTCCCAAAGTCCCAAGTCGGCGCATCCCTCGCTTTAGGTGTGTGAAAGTGTGTATTGGTTTGGAAGGGGACCATGTCTGCCGTGGGGTTGAGTGCGCTCTATTATAACCCTCGGAAATCGGGTAGTTACAGCGGCGTGGGGAGTCTGGTGCGGGCCGCGAGATCCCGGGGTGTGAGCGGTGCCAGCCGCGGCCGGGTGGTCGAGTGGTTGTCCGGCCAGGCTGCTTATATGCTGCACAAGCCGGCGTGCATAAGAGAAACAGGAGGTTGGTGTCCGAAAGGGACTGTAAGTGGCAGGCCGACACCGGAGAACACTTGGAGAACACCGCGAGTTCAACGACGGTTTCTGTTACATCTTAATGTGTATAGACATGCTGTCTAAATACGCTTGGGCCGTGCCGCTGAAAACCAAGACTGGAGGGGCCGTGACAGGCGCCTTCCGAAATATACTGCAAGAGGGGCGTGCTCCTAAAAAGCTACAAACGGACGAGGGTAAAGAATTTCTTAACAGGACCTTCCAAAATTTTCTCAAACGTGAGAATATTGAACATTTCGTTACGGCCAGCGATGTGAAGGCTAGCGTGGTCGAGAGGTTTAACAGAACTATTAAAACAAAAATGTGGAGGTACCTGACACACAAAAACACCTTTCGATATATCTACCTCCTTTCAGATCTTATTTACGCTTATAACCATAGTTACCACACGACTATTAAACGAACCCCGGCTTCTGTTACGTCCAACAACTCCCTTGAGGTGTGGAGAACGGTCTATGACGAGCACTTTAAGAGAAAACCGTCAAAGTTTTCATTTAATGTGGGTGATCGCGTGCGGGTGTCCAAAATAAAGGGAGTGTTTGAGAAGGGATATGAACAGACCTTCACAGATGAAATTTTCATTGTCAAAGAGCGGACCGCGGCTCTGAGACCCTATTACAAACTGCAGGACTACGCAGGCGACGACATTAAGGGCTCCTTCTATGCCGAAGAGCTACAGAAGATAAACCCAGATGTTGAGAACGTCTACCGCATCCAAACGATTTTAGCAGCCAGGGGTCGTGGCAAAAACAAACAGCTTTTGGTAAAGTGGCGTGGCTGGAGCGATAAATTCAATAGTTAGGTGAAGGCTTCTGAGGTCCGAGACATATAGAGGTGGTGAAAAATGAACCCCAATGGTTTCTATGTGACGCTGGCTAGTAATTCATCCTCAAAGATGTTTCCAAAGAACACTAACGCGTGCTTCACAGAGCATCTGGCAAAGGCGATTGACCTGGACGGGGGCTGGGAAGTGGGCCTGGTCGAGCTGCACTATTCGCATACACTAAACACTTTTGATGAAGACAAAGTTTTTCTGTTCGTCAGCGAGGAGCTCAAGACTATCTGGACCTGTACCTTACCGAGAGGGTACTACGGCAACATCGAGCAGCTCTTGCATGAAATGAAACGGGCTGCTGAAAAATCCAAGTTAACGGCTGTAAGTCTTAAATACAACCCCATTAGCCGGTCGGTAAGGATTGTTAGTGATAAACGGTTTGTTATGCAGGTGCGTAACCGCCTGACGAGGATGTTGGGTTTCAATTCGGGTGTCGCGGGTGTAAAATCACCGCACCCCGTCGATATGACTGGCGGATTTAACACCATGTATATATACACCGATATCATAGAACACCAGTTAATAGGCGACGTCTACGCACCACTTTTGCGTTGTGTGCCCTTCAGAGGCGTGGATGATGAATTCATCACAGTATTGTACGACAAACCCCATTACGTGCCGGTGAGCATCGACCATTTTAACAACATCACTATTGAAATAAAGACGGATCAAAACGAACACGTGTCATTTGCATTTGGAAAGGTCATCGTCAAGCTGCATTTCAGACCTGTGAAAGCGACAAACATCTAAAAGGATGACGGTCATCAAGAGCTACGGGGATCCTTCTTTGTATACGCACTACTACAAACAACAGGCTGGTTATGGATTACCAGGATTTTCAGGGCTACCGGTTCAGTACGGCGCTGGTATCGGGGGTATTTTCAGAGCGCTATTTAGAAAAGCCGTGCCAAACGCGGGTTTGAAATAGCTAAGCCGCACATGGCATCGGCAGCTAAAAACATCGCCAAAGACATGGTCGGCAACGTTACAAGCGCAGTCATGTCTAAGGTGGCTGCACATCAGCAGGAAGGTTCGGGTCTAGCATACATCCGCAGGGGTGTCAAGAGAAAAAGACAGACGTCATCATCTCACCGTTGGGGGCCGCCGAAACCTGATAAAAGAACGGCTAAGCGCAGACAGGCAACTCATAAAAGCTTCAGGTCAACCAAGAAGAGCGTGACACACCGCAATCAACGAGACACGAAACGAGACATATTTTAAACATGGCTTTTGCTCACGGCGGGTCTGCAGAATGCGCCAAGTCGGAGCTGGACATATTTCAATTAGCGCCTACCCAAACAAGCGTCGAGAAAAGCTTTTACATAGAAGTTCCACCCCTCACGGCACTAATGGAAAACGCACCTCTGGAGTTCTACGTCGCAGGCAACGGAGAAGATTATTTAGATTTAAACAACACCCTGCTCTATTTGACCTGTAAAATAACGGAAGCAGACGGTCGGGACATTGATGTGGCAGCCCGTGTGAGCCTGGTGAATTACCCCATCGCAGCCATCTTCAGCCAGGTTGACATCACCGTAGGAGACCGATTGATCAGCCAGAGCAACAACTGCTATCCTTACAGAGCCTTTATAGAGTCGGTCCTGAACTACAGTGAAGAGATGCTGAAGACGCAGTATTCAACAGGGCTCTTTTACAAAGACACAGCCGGGGAACACGAGTCCACAATTTTGGATGGTCCCAATCAGGGGTTCCGAAAAAGAGCATCATACACGACGCAAAGCCGAAAACTGGAGCTCCTGGGTCACATTCACGCCGACCTGTTTTTTCAGGACAAACTACTACTGAATGGCGTAGACCTGAAAATAAAACTCACGCGAAACAGAGATGCTTTCTGCTTAATGAACAACACCGGAGAACACAAACTGAGCGTACTCTCTGCATCTTTGTTTGTGAAAAGAGTCAGAGTGTCACCCGGGGTCAGACTGGGACACGCCGAAGCACTCCTGACGGCCAACGCTAAATACCCCATAGACCGCGTACAGATGAAAGTCTTCAGCCTGCCTGCAGGGAGCCGTGTGTGTAACCAAGAAAACCTCTTTCTCGGACAGTTACCCAAAGTGGTCATTTTGGGGTTTGTGGACAACGCGGCATTCAGCAGCAGTTTTACCCAAAACCCCTTCAATTTTAAACACTACAACGTTAACTTTCTGGCTCTCTACGCGGACGGTGAACAAATCCCCACTAAACCGCTTCAACCAGACTTCCAGAATGGACATTGCGTCCGTGAATATTTTAATCTGGTGGAAACAGCCGGGAAGCGTCTGAAAGACAAACCACTTCTGGTGGACCGCGAGGAGTACGCGCGCGGTTACACATTGTTCGCTTTCAACCTCAGCCCCGACGACGAGTGCACAGGACATTATTCACTTATCAAAACGGGTAATCTGAGAGCTGAAATACGCTTCGCGCTACCGCTACCCACTACAGTTAACATGGTTGTGTACGTGCTGTTCGACAACGTGATAGAGCTGGATATGAGACATCAAGTCATTTACGACTTCAGCTAAAAAGCACGGGAGGCCACACAACCTGCACATAAAGATGAACACCAAACAGCTGGAAGACATTCTAACCCGAGACCGCTACACCCGAGACAGTTTTCTAGGCGTGTTCCCCAGTGATGCCCTACCACGCGAGAGACTGGTGCGGCGCCCGTTGTGTTTAATAGTTAATACTCACCCACACGACTGCCCCGGTGAACACTGGCTGGCTATTTACTTACCCGACGACGAGGGCGCAGAATTTTTCGACTCCTACGGATTTTCACCTGAAGCCTTTCTTTCCCAAGAACATTATTGATTTCTTAAACAGAAATGCTAACTCCATATTTTACAACAACAGACAATTGCAAGATTCTTTTGCAGTGACCTGCGGTCTACATTGCATCTTTTTTCTATACCATAGATGTAAAGGTTTATCTTTTAGAAACATTTTAGAACTTTATTCTACGAATGCAATCCAGAATGACCGCATGGTGGAAATGTTTCTGAAAAACCGACGTCGTGTGAGACGGAGACCCCTGTACCCTTTCAAGCCCTTTGAAAATACGAATGTTCAATTATGCGGGTGTTTACGACAATTTAAAACATGTCATAAATGTTAATCGATCGTCTAAAATAAAAATGAAATCGAACCATTTCGACGTCTGTGTGGTTATTATTTAAAAAGAACACAAAACATGAATGAAAATCAACACAATATTTTTATTATACATTCGCTGTTATAGCGCTCAAGCTTTTTTTAATACACGTTACAGACAAACCATTTTTAAACATATTGCGCACACTTTTTAATATACATTTCAAGTCATTTAACACAAACACACATACCCAGAGAAAAAATGTTACAAAGACAACCATGTGGGCCTAGGTATTAATGATCGTCTCCTTTCTGCGGTTATCTTAGAGACCAGGTCGACCGTCGACAACTCTACTGGTTGTTTTAAAGTTTTGACCGACGCTGCACACCCGGGCGGGGCAGCCTTGAGTTTTTCAAGTAGCTCTCGGTTACCAGCGTTGGCTAGCAAGGTGCCCGGCACGTTGATTTCTGCCATAGCCTCCATGAACACATCCCAACCTTTTGGCTTCTTACCGACAGCAACTGCTTGCTGCTGCGTGAGAGCCCTGACAAGATCAATCATGTGAGAGCCCTCTACGGGTGCCCCCTTGTACACAAATTCCCCTTTTTCATTCCAGGCTATTAATGGTTCATTGCGGGCCATGGTCTTTAACAATATCTCGGCATTTCTCCGGAACCGCTGAGACACGCTGTCCAAAATATACCCAAAGTCAGCCTCGCTCGATGACGGCGGTTGTGCTAACGTGCGTGATAGTTCGGTGGGTGCATTTTCCGGTAGTACAATGGTTAAAGTCCCCTTTTCGGAAGTCTCCTGGCGTACTAATGTCAAAAACCGTTGTAACACCTGGCTGTACAATTTCACTTTTTCATATTCGGCCAGATGCGAGTTCTGCAGAATGTCACGCATTTCATCATCCAACCGACGGGCTGTTATTTTTCTTACATTGCTTTCGAACCTAGACCGCTCTCGGAGTCGATCGAGCTGTTTCTGAGGGACCAGGTACATTTTTTCAGCGTGCTCCATTATTGACGTTGTAGAAGCCCCATAATCAGTGGTACTGCAATACTCAACAGGGTCCCGATAAAACCACCAGACTGGTTCACCAAGAGTCTCTTTCTTTTAAGAGAAAGACCCTTTCGACTCAAAGTCTTTATAAGCTTACGCTTTCTCTTCAGGGTCCCAAACTGCTTAGCAGATAACGGTATGTTCCCTTTCAAGGTATTCAAGGCGATTTCAGCTATGGCCTGTACAAGATCATTTGTAGCTCCGCAGAGAATAGCTTTCCGCTGCTTGGGGGCGGCTTTTACCAGAAAATTTAAGAGAGTCAGGTTTCTCCGAACGCGTGAAGACATGACGACGCCCCCGAACGTGTTTTTTCGACTGAGTCTGTGGTTGTAAGATCACCGACTTTAAGATTTTTTAAATACATAAGCCGTGGGTACATCTGGGGGGAAAAGACCTGTTCGCAAGCGATAGTCATCTGGGGTGTCTGCATTTAAATCCACCAACAAGTAACCGAAAGTTTTTTTAGTAGCATCATCGAACGCTTCCAAAAAAAATTTGGCTTTACCGGGGTACATCTGCCGGGACAGGGTTGTAATCTGTAGTTTATCTCTAGGGTTTTTAAACAGCACCATGTACTTTGTATTTAACGCTATGGTTCTACTTTTCCGGCCTTGACAAAACACATTTTGGACGATATACATGATGCTGAGGTTTCGGTGGTGTACGTATTTGGTAAAAGCTTTTTCTATCTCATTATTTTCACACGCAGACTCCATCAAATCATCAACTATAATCAAATTTACACTACCCGGCGGCAGTAGCTGGTCGTCGGAAAACGACGTCGGTAGTCCTTCTATAAACTGAATGTATGGAAATTTCACAGGCAACTCGTCGTATAGAGGTTGCCAGCAGCTGTAACACCAGACTATGTTTTCGGGTTTACGAGTCATAACGGTATCACCGCTCTCCAAGAGCTGTTTTATAAAATAACTTTTACCGCAATTCGAGGGTCCGGACAAAATGCATGAAAAAGAGTGTTTTAACCTGACATCCATCGTGTTAATATCCGTAGGGCAACGATGTCAAATTTTCTTGCAGCACCCGCTTGTCGTACACCACCTTCTGGGTTTTCTTTAAGGTCCGGGTCTCAATGCGCCAATCCTTTTTAACACGCACGATCATCGGCTGTTGAATAGAAATGTGTTTAAATTCCCGGCACTCTGCATAAGGGTTAACGCCATAGTCAAAAAACAAGTCCCGCAGACTCTCAAAGTTAACTTTTTCACAATTGTTCACATTGAGCGTAATGCCTTTTACCTTACAAACTCGGTGATGTGTTGACCAGCATCGATTTCGCTGGTCAGCTCACCCAAGTAGTCACCCAGTTCCGGATTTCACTCACCCTCCCGGCTCACAAAGATAACAGAATCTGTGTCGTGGTACAGACAGCGGCCTTGCAAAGCATTTAGCAGATTGTATAACTCCAAGCGGGCATAGGCGGTTGTAAAGCTAGCGATGAAAATGTTAATTTGAATGGCCCGTATAGTGGTGTTTAGTGTGTTTCCACGTAACACAGGCTGTGTTTTCATCGATAAACTCGCAGGCTGACACCTCATGATATGGCGTAAATAAGTACCTGAACAATTCATCGGGGTTTCTCACAATGGTGGTCTGTGGTAAATTGGGTCTTTGCCCGTACTTGCCCCACAAACTGTTCAAGGCAATTTTTGAAAGCTGTCTTTTGGCCGGATTCTTTTTAATGTTGCCGGGGTCCAGCCGGACACCCTCTTTTTCATAATATTCGCTGATATATCTTTGTTGTTTCGCGACATCTGTACACCACTCTGGAAACCCCGAAGCTTCCTGTTTCCCTTTCAGATGCAGTTTGATGTAGTCTGTAAAAAGATCGTGTGAGGCCTTTTCGAAATGCCAAATTTCGTAAATTTTACACACTCTATACCCCAGATCTAAGGCCATCTGTAATTCAGGGGTGCACCAGACACCAGTCAAGGCGCGATCTTCATCACCGTGCTCACAGGGGGTGGTCTGTTTTGTTTCAGCACACGTACGACACAGTGTGAAAAACAGTTTTTTGTCAATTTTGGCTGGAAGAACTGGAAAGTACAAACGTCTGGGTGGGTAAACTTTCACCTTCGCTAAACCAAAATACCGTTTTAAATCTCCAAAGTTGTTATATATTATTCGGGGGTGCCCCAGTTTGTATTTTTTAGTTTTGTTCACAAACGGATACAGACTGGTGAAATCATAGTAATGAATTTTTTCACCGGGCTGCGCTGTGTAATGCAAACAAATCGCATTTGTTCTCCCCCCAAAAAGCGACTCGCACGGTTGCAGAGGCTCTGGTAACTGCGCGGCTGTTAGAAATTTACCCAAGCCCCCATTTTCAACAAGCATGTCTCTGAACTCGTGCTCCCACAAAACACGCACGTTAAAACCTCTCATTTTGAGAAAATTAATTTTAACCATCGTCTTTCTGTACAACCAGCCAAAAGTAGTGTTTGTCAGCGGATTAAAATCGTTTTCACAATAACAAACGCTACAACCGTGAAAAAGCAACCGTTGAACTCAAAGGCTGTCGGCACTCTGTCAATTACAGCATAACCATCCAGAAAATATGGGCCAACCTTGAACTCACCGGCCGTGGTTAACGCGTGTTGGATTTTAACGGGCTCTGTGTGTTCGATGTACATAAGCCATTGAATGCTGGGTGTAGAAAATCGTTTTTGCTGGCGGTGGTAATTGTCATGGGGTAGCAACGCAATCGTCTCTTCCTGTAAAAACATAAGTCTGAACATGGCCATGCAGACACTAGCGATGGTCACAAACTGAAAGGGGTCGATGCAGACAACGCAGGCGGCCCCTGACTCAGTCACGCGTGTCTGTCTGGTCATATTCATGACCTCATCCCGAAACCTGATACAGCCTTCTCTTAGAATTGCCACATCCAACTGGCAGTAACGTTTCAACTCTCTCTGTAAGTTAAACACACTTCCCCTGCATTCTTCATACCAAACCAAAAACTCGGCTTTCTCGCTCGGCAGCATGTAGTTAACGCCGTAAAGTTCTGGCGGAGGCATCGGTCCGACATAATTTTGGTTTTCTGAAGTGTTCATCAAGTGTGGAAAATGACCCTTACACCCGGGGAACCCCATGGCGGCCAGCAGTTTGCTTAATTTCATAGGCAGAAAGTTTAAAGAATCGATAAATCTGATGTTCAGAGCTTTTACAGTCATACACATTATCTTACCACCCTGATTAATTAGTCAGGTTTGTTTCAGCTAACAACTGTCTGATCACTAGGTAATTGTCATATCCCTTGCCATTGTGCGATATGAACGTATGGTTTTTGAAACGTCTATCGATAAATTTACACACAATATCCTTTAGACAAGTTTCACCATAAAATTCCCAGCTTCGTTTATTGTCAATATGAAGGGCGTGGACGTAATTTGGTATGTGTGTCCCCGTTTCTTGCATGCATTCAAAGTCGAAAAAAATGTACTTGTTTGAAAGTTTGGGGTTGTCCAAAGGCGGTATGTAGCACAAATGTGTGTCAGGGGTGTCGATCACGTTGTTACAACGCGAGCACAGTTTCTCTTTACATTTGTGACTTGCGAGGTTATAAACCCCACATTTCTCACAAAAGACCCTGCGCTCACACTTACTAACACCCGTCGCCGCATTCCGCAAGTGTCTCACCAAACACTGAGAGCTACGACAAAAGACCTTACAGGCCGGGCAATTCTGAATTTCAGCATCAATTTCGCAACACTGGGGATCTAAACAGGTTTTACAAGCTTTAACACAGGCGTGTGCGTTCTTGTGGCTATACGCCGCATGGCAGTTAGTGCAAAAATACGCCGCCCCCACAAAAGCTTTAATATTTAAAACCCCATAAAAATGCTCTTCATGCAGTAGAACAAAAAGTATTTTAGAATTTGGTGGTGTGGGCCCCGTTGTAAAATATTTCCAATCACCCTGGTCGTGGTACAAAATTTTAATGACCACCTTTAAATGTTTTTCAAAAGCGGTAATGTCTGACAAACTAATTTTCCGATTCTCTGGAAAACCCAACTCTTTGTGCATTCGTTTAGTGCCCTGTAACATTTCCCCATCGGTACAACCTTCATTCAACAAACCGTACACACTCCCGGCGAAACACAGATTACCGCCCGTGTAATGTAAGTCAATAAGGTGCGCTTTTTTCTGAGCAATTACCCGGCTGTACAGAACGGATTTAAATCTTCGGCGGGCACCCCCCTGCATATTCCTAACTATCGTCACCACTAATCGGAGGCTGTCATCGGTGAGAACCTCTGTGTGGCTCTGTAAGAGGTCTGAGATGTGGCTTAAAAAATCGGCAGCATTTAATTCTCCGGGGTGTCTCCTGCGTGAGAACAAGGGTTTGTTAAAACCACCCGCAGTCAAACGCAGCTGTACAAAATCATTCGCCCCGATGTTTGGAGAAAGTTCATCCAATATTCTCTGGACTGCACCATGCACAGCGTCTATAGCCTGTACATACGAGGTTATTCTGTCGAGATTAACAAAACGAAATTCTTCGTGGTGCTCTGTTGCTCTAAAATTATTATAAGACCTGTTATAACTACGTATACGCTCCAGGAAAACTAAGGGGTCTCTATTCGCCCCTGCACCGCCACCAACCTGATTCAGATCGTTCAGTACAACCGGTTCTCGGTTACCGCCATCCTGTTCTGCTACAACACCCTCGGGCCTTAAGTTATTTTCTACCACTGCATTCTCATTGCGTGGTTCGGGCGACCCTTGGGAAATCTGATGCCTCTCTCTGAATCTTTGACGACGCAACAAACATGCTTTTGCCAGTTTAATTCTTTTATTTATGTACAAACGCTTGATGGTGGCAAGCGGTCGGTCTTTTAAGCACTTTTTAGACCACATGTTTAGTCATTTATCCCGGTGGGTCTTCACCAATGCTCCCTGAAATAGCATTACGAGGTAGTGAAATCCAGAGGTTAGATCGACATCCTCTTTAGAAAAAACGTCTAAGAGGCTAGCGGCGTAAACCTGGATCGTTTTTGGAAACACTGCATGTGCACTTGCTAAAGCGGCTCTTAGATTCTCTAAATACCGCTTTTTATCCACCTCATTAGTGCCCACC
Source organism: Atractosteus spatula (assembly GCF_055471065.1). Lineage (NCBI taxonomy): Eukaryota > Metazoa > Chordata > Actinopteri > Semionotiformes > Lepisosteidae > Atractosteus > Atractosteus spatula. The sequence continues at coordinate 37,924,314 of NC_142714.1, forward strand.
TTTGATACTAAGTCTGCAATATGCCGCACTGAGTATCCCAAATCACCAAGCACCAAGTCTTTAGGCGCGTTATTATTTCGCTCCGAAGGCTTGACACGTCTGGCTTTGGTCAGCGTCTTAACAGCCGTCTCCGATGCAGTCACCACCTTAGGGTCCGACGTTTCCGCCACATTTGTTTAGCCGCGCGTCGATACAGCTGCTGTGTGAAAAAATAAGACTTTTTATTACCACGCCAATGCTCCACATCTCAAAATCTGAAAACTACACTGTGATAAAAATAAAAGACTTTTCAACACAACAATCAATGAAATCTAAACTGTCAAAGTCAGAAAACTACGATAACTATGATAAAAAAGCCACACATGTGGCGCATCCTTACACAAAGGGCTGCGGGTGAATGGAATAAGTTACCCGGACATGTTGTTACACCGGTTTCCTTGACGGCTGTGGTGGCGCTACTGGGTCAAGCGGCGTGGTTAACGGCCTATAGACCCTCGCACACACCAGTCGCTTTAAACTTTAAAAGCCAAGCAGTTTTAAAATAAGGTTTTTTAACACTCCCAAACAGAAAACTACGCGAAGTAGGATCTTTCAGCGAATTAACATCCTAACAAAAGAAGTAACGTTTACCGTAAGTGGATCATAACACATCTTGACCACGCTTAAATTATATTAACCTTTGCTTGTTGATTTCAGACGTTTTGAGCTCGTTGCCCCAGTTAACTTGTTGGCTCGTCGCAGTTTATTTTTTGAAGGTCCGGGGTCTGCACGGAGTGGGAAAATACCATTAGTGAAAAAATAGAAAAACGGTGGGGAGTTTTATTATAGACACGTTTAAATGGCCATGCTAAAAGAATGTTTTATATAATACTGACCTCTTCTCTCAGGCGATCTGATAATATGCCCCGCACCCTCTGGTATGACGTGAACATCTGCATGTGTCTCCACAAGGTTTTGGGTTGGTAATGCAAACCCCAAACGAGGTTTTTTAAATGTGTAGCGACTTGTCCCTTCGCCCGCGTCTGCGGAATAGACACATACGAGTTTTGGTGTGGAGTATATACCCCTGTGTCTTTAAGACTCACATGGTCGTAAAGCGTTATTCAAAACATTGTCGTAATTACTCACCAGTGTTGTGCTGCGCCGTAACTGGTCTTTTTACAGCTGTGGTTTTCGGGGCTAATGGAAATGAATGGATACACACAGTCACGACCACATTACGGAACAACTCCCCTGTAATTCCATTATAATCATTCAATATTGCCTAGTATACAAATATTATACAACGTTTTGTAACTATAGCTAACACGAGACATGCACCGTGACGTTGTAATTGTCTCACAATAAGCCAGATATACATACCGCTGAAATTCGTGGAATCCTCGTCTTCGTCTATCAAGTCGAACAGTGTTAAGTCTGTAAATAGACTATCTTCAGACTGTTGTAATTGATTGGCGTGATCCATTCTGACGAGTTAGGCGATAACGTGAGACTGTAGGAATTGGAATCCATCCAAAACTTCGCCTGTTAAACCGCTGGTACTTATACTCAATCCGATAAACATTCTCTTCTAAGAAACACACATGGCCCCCCCCATAAAACCATTAATCTTTATATCGTTGGGGGTGCACGTACTGGTCTGTAGAAATTATTTTAAGAAACATTTTAGAAAACGTTTAAGACTGTTATAATGTTAAAATCTATATTATTTTAAGGCATACAACGGTGTCTAAATTTCATAGCTGTTAAAACGTGGCGAAAATGTGCCACGGTGTCTGTGTTTGATTCACCAACAGACCGCTAAGAATATTATCAAGCAAAATGTTTTTTATTATGTATCTGTTCTTTATAGGGATGTGTTCACAAACCAAGCTTGACGTTTTGAGGTTTTATTTTTTCGCGCTGCGCTGTTAAGAACATTTTTGCGTGAAATACATGTTGTGCTTGTAAATTAGAAAACTTTACGTGAATTTAAAATGTTTGTAAACTTTCCCTGGGTCCCCCCCCACTCTGCATTCCAGAGCCTTTAACTAACCCCCACACACCGCCCGTCTCCAATAACATCTCAAATTATCTCTACTACGTGATTTTAAAACTTTAAGACCAATCCGTTAAAGTATGAAGAACAACACCCCATCATTTGTTGCCTGTTAATACCTTAAAGACTTTTACGCTTGCGCTGTGTGGAAATTTTTCTCAAACTTTCGAAAAAGCTGTCGCGAATGTGTTATTAAAAATAAACTGTGTCTTATTACGTTATTTTAAAAACTTTAAGACCAACCCCGCGTGTTTAAAATTTCTTTCATGGGCAAACACATCATTTGTGTTTGCGTTGTGTGTTAATACTTTTAAAGTTTAAAACTTATAAACTGATAAGTGAATATAGATCGTTATAATGTTAAAATCTTAAATCTATGTCTTAAAAATTATTTTAAGACATACAACGGTGTCTAAATTTCATAGCTGTTAAAACGTGTTGAAAATGTGCCGCGGTGTCTTTGTTTGATTCACCAACAGACCGCTAAGAATATTATCAAGCAAAATGTTTTTTATTAACGCTATAAGAAAATGTATCTGTTCTTTATAGGGACGTGTTCACAAACCAAGCTTGACGTTTTGAGGTTTTATTTTTTCGCGATGCGATGTTAAGAACATTTTTGCGTGAAATACATGTGGTGCTTGTAAATTAGAAAACTTTACATGAATTTAAAATGTTTGTAAACTTTCCCTGGGGTCAATTTTAGCCCCCCTCCCCCACTCTGCATTCCAGAGCCTTTAACTAACCCCCCACACACCGCCCGTCTCCAATAACATCACAAATTATCTCTACTCGGAAACAATTTTAAAACTTTAGGACCAATCCGTTAGAGTATGAAGAACAACACCCCATCATTTGTTGCCTGTTAATACCTTAAAGACTTTTATGCTTGCGCTGTGTGGAAATTTATCTCAAACTTTTGAAAAAGCTGTCGCGAATGTGTTATTAAAAATAAACTGTGTCTTATTACGTTATTTTAAAAACTTTAAGACCAACCCCGCATGTTTAAAATTTATTTTCTGGTGAAACACATCATTTGTGTTTGCGTTGTGTGTTAATACTTTAAAACTTATAAACTGATATGTGAATACTTTTCGCTCTCAATAAATCAGGGGGGTCATCACAACCAATTGAAAAATGTCTTGTGTTATGTAGGCGTGTTACACCATTGGCGCATATTCTTAAACGCTCCGGCCTGACAGGGTCGCAGTGCGTGCTTGGAGCTGTCAGACACCGCGGAGCTGCTGAGATGGCTTCTTTGTGTGGAGAAACAACGGGGTCCGCTAATCTACAAAGTGAAGAGGTAGGCGGCTAAAATATTTTTTCTGATCGTGGAATTGTTGTATCGGTGCTTAGCGTATGTCATTTTAATACTTGGTCTTCTTTTTAGAAAAACCCGACCCCACCCTCTGCGCCCTGTGACAGCGGCGGGGGTGTGAGTTCAGCTGGGGTACCAGATGTTGAAGAACAGCCGGGTGCTAGCGATGATACCACGCTACAAATGGTAAATATTAACGAAAAACCTTAGCTCAAAAGTGTGTTAAATGCTCGATATTTTAGGTACAAAGCATGTCTATTTTGTTAAGCCTTCCTTTTCTTTTTCCTTTAATAGAATAAAGAGGATGTGGACGGGTAAATCTTCAGCCTACCGGCACAAGTGAATGTCTCATGTCTATGCTTGTGTGTTCGCCCAAATGTTAATAAAGCTGATGCCCATGTCCCTAATGAGTCCGATGTTATGCCCCAGATTGTGAAAGCAGTAGTTTATTGCATCTTCAAACACTGTTTAAAGGGGGTCCTGGTTGATGACTGCCCGGCCTGTTTGATTGACCATCCCGGGCAGCGGGGTCACACATGCCTGTCTGGCGGCTACGCAGATGGGTGTGAAGACGTGACGTTTGCCGCTTTAGAAATTTATAAGTCTCTCAGTTTAGCCCGAATTTTATCGGCTGTTCTGTACACCGCCCGGTGTCTGGGTTCGTACACCATTACAAATGACACTGAGCGGTGCATAAAACAGTTGCTAAAAAATATAATTGAGGACCGCTCCCCATACGAGCATGTACACGCCACCCTTGAACAGCTGGATGAAAAATTAGTAGACGTGACTTTTGATGAGTTGCAAAAGAAACACTATTCTTATTTTTACAGACGCAAAAAAAAAGATCTATGTAAAATGTGAATACAGATTTCACTCTGTTATACAGACCCGGGTGTGCCATCGTCCGAAGAATGAAGAATTTCGAATGTATACGTCTGAATTCTTACTAAGAGTGCTTTACACACTTCTCTCTACAAAGCTTGATATGCAAAACAAAGAGTCGAATGCTAATGTCCTTAAATTTGTTAAAGAGATAGATGTGTATGTCGAGAACTTGAGTGAAATTATTGCAGATCTGATGTTTTCAGATCAGAAAAGGAAGCCTGGGGGGTTCTACAGTGTGTATTCCAAAATACAGCGTGTTTTGCACAGAACCTGTGGTAACACCATCCCGCTGATTACGCAGGCAAATTTTTTTGCCCTGCTAGATCGGATCGCCCAGTGTGGTTCGCATGGCTTTAGACACGGGGAGCGGAAGGGGGTTATGAATGCTTTTTCAGATGCCGCAAAGTTTCTCAGCAATGTGGGGGTGGTGGTTACGCGTACCGAACTAATTTTCCGCACCAACATTTAATTGTTGAATGCAAACAGGAGCCGGTAACGCATGTGTGCTGCGTTGTTTCAGTGTTTGAAAACCCCCTGTTGAAATAAAGCGGTTCACATTTCACATACTTGCAAACTGGAGTCTGTAACTTGTGTAAAAAGTGCTGCTGCGCTGTTTCTGTGTTTGAAAACCCCCTGTTGAAATAAAGCGGTTCAAATTTCACATACTTGCAAACTGGAGTCTGTAACTTGTGTAAAAAGTGCTGCTGCGCTGTTTCTGTGTTTGAAAACCCACTGTTGAAATAAAGCGGTTCTTATTTCACTTGGTGTTTGTCCTGCGAATTCTTTCCGCGAGACTTTACGCAGTCAGTGTGTGTGTGTGCTTACACCCCTGCTGCTTTTGAGACACAGCTTGTGCAGCGTATAAGCAGCCTGGCCGGACAACCACTCGACCACCCTGCCGCGGCTGGCGCCGCTCACACCCCGGGATCTCGCGGCCCGCACCAGACTTCCCGCGCCGCCGTAACTACCCGATTTCCGAGGGTTATAATAGAGCGCACTCAACCCCGCGGCAGACATGGTCCCCTTCCAAACCAATACACACTTTCACACACCTAAAGCGAGGGATGCGCCGACTTGGGGCTTTGGGACCCTGAGGCGCCGGACCGACCGGCCGGGGGGAGGCGGGAGTTCCGACCCACACCATTGGCTCCTGAGGGGGCGGGACATGCCCAAATAACAACACGCCATTGGCTGGCAAGGGGGCGGGACAGCCAACCACCGCGCACGACCATTGGCTGGAAAAGGGGGCGTGGTACCTGTCAAAAGTTTGACGAAAGGTGTCGCTTTATACTACTCCTGACACTTGAGGTGCCCGACAAAAAACGGTTGAACAGCTCTGTTGGAGGTTTGCAGATCAGATCAGATTCCCTTCCCCCCACAGAAAGACAGACTTATTAGTCGCTATTCACTGCGACTCCAATTTCAGGCGTAAGCGATAGATCACAGTTTAGCCGATCTTGTTACAGCATGTTACAGTTTACTCTTATTAACCATATTAATTTTAAGTGCTTAATGCCATTTTTTGACCACACACGAATATTTTTATGTCCATATCTTCGCAAGGGAATCAGTGCGAATTGTAATACTGATTAAATGACCGCGGGCACTTTCCACCCCCTCTGACAGCAGGAACATAACCCATTCTCAGCTCAGCAGCTCATTACAATATAGGTTGTTCGAATCTTTTGCTGCCTTTTGCTGCCTCACAAAGCTTTAGAGAACTTAACATTTCTATTATCAACAAATTGTAAATACGACGTTTACATTGGCATTACTAATTTTTCACTTGAGTGTATGGAGGATTGTCAGCTGTCACTGAGAGCAGTTAATTAAATGTATTTTTTGATTCACAATCAGACAAATGCAACATAAATTGTTATCTTTGTCTTCTAAGTATATTAATAAACTTTCAGCATAGATTTATTTTTCTTGGGATTTTGGGATCAAACGTGGAAAGATTAGATTAGTAATCGTTTTTATTTTTTAAGTACATTTTAGAAAAGTGTAATCTATACTAAAAAAGCTGTATTTATTTAATACTACTCGATACTTATATTAATGGAGTTTAGTTGATACTGTTTAAACTTTTAATTATTTTAAATTGTATTACAGCATTGTACACATGCTTAAAAGAGGAGAAAACGGAAGCCTTCTTCAGGTGTGAGGGTCTTCTGCTCAGAATGAAACGCTAAAATGTAATGTAGGCTCAGAATGGGTTCAATTATGATTTGGGCTTGATTAAGGTCGCTGCCTTTCATCCAAAATCCTGCTTGAATCCTTCTAAACTAAAAATTAGACACGAGAAGGGGCTCTGGTGAAATTTCTCTTTTTTTAATTTTTTCTTTTTTTCTTGGAAAAATATCTTACCCGCTGCAATCCGGGCACAGAAGGATTAAAAGAAGCCAGACAGGCAGGGGGAAGAGTGAGTTCTAAATAAAGAGGTATCCAGGTAACAGTGAAGGTAACAGCCGCAGACGTGGCTTACTTAGCCCGCCAGGGTTACCCTACTCTCCCGGAGGAGGCCCACCGGGAGATAGCGCTCCAGGCGTTCCTCTGGGCCCTGGCGCCGACTGAGGTGCAGTGCCACGTGATGCTGGCCGCGCTGGTCCTCTTGAAGCAGCCCCTGGCTTTGGCTGAGCAGGCTGGTGCCGTATTCGAGGAGACTGGTGGGCACCAATGGAGGGGCGCACGGGGAATCAGATGGGGAGGAGGAGACGCCCAGCACGGCGATGCTGGGGGAGCGACGACGGCTGGTCATCTGCCACTGCTGTGGAGAGAGGGGACATATCGTACAGGAGTACCGGGCGCTGGAGCCCCAGGGACTCCGGAGGCCATCGGGAAACGGGAGCAGGGTGGCCTAAAGATGGGAAGGCCGCCCTTGAGCGACTCTACCCCCACTCCGGAAAGCCAGAAGGAGCGCTTCACCCCACCTGCTGCCGTGGGAAGGGTTGGCCACAGCCGGGGCTTATTTCTTCCCTGCCTCATCGAGGGCAGACCCTGCCAGGCCCTCGTCGACACTGGTTCGACCATCACCCTGCTGCGGCCTGGTATCCTGCCGGGCACCAAGGCAGCCAGACCCCCAGGGCGCTCACCGTGCACTTTGGGGCTGCAAGGGTGAAACACCCCTTCTACAGTACCTTGCCCCAGTCCGTGAGGACTGTATCCTGGGGTTGGACTGGTTGCAGCAGGTGGGTGGTTGCCTTGACTTGGGCCGGCGAGAGTTGGTGGGGCAGGGGGAACAAATCAGTTTCGTGGTGGGCGGGGCGGGAGGTGTCCGGGGTGTGTGGGATGACCGGAGCGGGAAGCAGAGGTGTCGGGGCGAGCGTGCCAGAACTGACTCCCAGTACGGTGAAATAAGCTTGCCCCTACCAGGTCTGTAAGGCACTCTGTGCACTGTGGGAGGCCTTGGAGGTGAGGGACGGGGTGCTGCGCCGGGGGTGGCACCCCCGGCGCAGCACCCTGTCCCTCATGCCCAAGTCAAGGCAACCACCCACCTGCTGCAACCAGTCCAGTCCCAGGATACAGTCCACATGGACAGGGGCAAGGTAGAAGGGGTGTTTCACCCTCGCAGTCCCAAAGTGCACAGTGTGCGCCCTGGGGGTCCGGCTGCCTCGGTGCCCGGCAGGACACCAGGCCGCAGCAGGGTGATGGTCGAACCGGTGTCGACGAGGGCCTGGCAGGGTCTGCCCTCGGTGAGGCAGTGAAGGAATAAGCCAACTCTTCCCACAGCAGGCAGGGTGAAGCGCTCCTTGCTTAGATTAGCAATATTATGGACAATCAATTGACAATAAATATAGAAAAGTCCTCATATCAACAATACCTATGCTGTGTTCCTCTACAGTATGCTAATCTATTATAGTGCATTCGCCCCCCTCTTAGGCTGCGCAAACGATCTTTTAGATTTTTATAGAGAAATAGAGGCTGTACAGTATGCGTTACAATTTAAACATTTACTGTCAACCTTTAAATCAACAATTGATTTAAAGACGATCTGTCAAAGCGCAATGAAACTCATTACTCGATTCTTATGGACTCCCGGCCAGGGATTAAAAAATAACATGGAATCGCATATCTAAAGAAATAACAGTATACAGTAACTACAGTATGTTCATGCACAAACAATAGCATGTTACATTATTAATTTGGGGGTCTCCTCTTTCCAGAAAGCGCTAAATTGCCTTTTGAGTGCGGTTTTGGACTTTTTTTTAAAATTACAACTCATAAATAAGCTGATACTGTTTAGACTTTTTTAAAAACTATTACAGCAGCACAATGTGCTTTTTCACAAAACCTCCTAGAGTAACGAAATGTCTTGTGTTGTACAGCTTTTCAGCTAAATACTGTATATTTATCGCTTACGCCTGACATAAGAGGTGCCCGATAAAAACCGGTTGAACAGCTCTTTTGGAAGTTTCGTGAAAAAGGAGGTTTTGTGAAAAAGCTACAGGAGTGCCAATCGTAATCGTTTTTATTTTTAATCGTTCAATGCAGATGGGTGGTGGCATGTTCCATAAGAGTACGGTAATTAAAAACCATTAATACTTTCGTTGGAGTTTAAATAAAGTTGATGTTTTATCTAGGGACTGCTCGCTCGCCTGCGTCTGAAGAGCGGCTTCTAAACTGTGAAAACATGTGTCTGTCTTTCCGTAGGGGGAAGGGAATCTGATCTGCAAGGCCCTTTGGCTACAAAAGTAAAACGAAGGCGCTCGCTCTCTCTCTCTCTTTTGATTATTACATCCAATAATCAAAAATGACACAATAAACATAATAACCATAATAACGACCAACCAACAAAAAAAAACATATAAACATAATACCAACCAAAAACATAGATAACAACCACAATACAAAATCAAATATATCAAACCATAAAAGCAAAACCGTCCTCCAATTATCAACAAATCTCAATATCTTGTACGAATTATTTGTAATACAAACCAAAAATAGCCCACAAACTCTCTCAAATTCCTCCAATTATCATAATCCCGCCCCTTATGCAAAACTAAACCCTCCTCCCATCCCAGTTTATCCTCTTTATCATAAACAAAATCCACCTCAATTTTCAACATAAAGCATTACACAAAATCAATACCTCAACACTCCATACTCAACAACGATAATTCACAAACAGCCAGAACATGTAACTCCACATTCCCAAATAGACCTCATTTCCATAGCCCCTTATGCAAAACCAACATCCCTCCCCTGTTCTCTCTCTCCGCTGGCGTTTGTAATCGTTTTTATTTTTAAATAAGTTTTAGTAAAGTCATGCATTTTAAAAATCTTAAGATTTCTATATTTATGTCTTTATTTAGTGGTTTCATTAGTGACAAAGGCTAAACTTTCTTGGAAAAATGTCTTTTATGTAAACCATGTTTGCTATTAATTCATTTAGGGCTAGAATATGTTCATTGTCTTCCAATGGAAGAAGGGTTCCTTTCGCCGTAGTCAGGTTGACATTAGAAGCTTGCCACGCCCGGACTGTTACACCAACACATTAGCATGTTAAAGCGATTTCATTGAGGAGCCTAGCTTTCTTAACTAGTAAGTACTGTACTTACTGGGTGGTTTAGGAGGGGGGGAGGTGTCTTTCGCTGGAAATCTCGCCCCCTTCTACTTTGAAAATACCTGTGAAACCGGTTTAATTTGTCACAGCCAGCACTCCCGCTGGCCGCCCACGTGTTATGCTCTTCGTTAATGTCTAAGCCGGAGCACATCATTATATCTCATTTTGTATTTCTTTAAAAAAAAAATCGTTTGCCCAGCCTAACAGTATTGTTGTTATTGTTTTTATCCTGTAAAGCGCTTTGAGGAGCCACCTTTATAGCGCCATATACAATAAAGTTCATTATTATTACTATTGTTAATTTGCTGGACAGAGAGGTGAACATTATTACGCAGAAGACAAAGATAGCGATTTACGTTGCATTGTGCATTGTGCTGCTGTAATACAGTTTTAAATAATTAAAAGTCTAAACAGTATCAGCTTTATTTATGGGTTTTAAATAAAGGCGATTTAAACGCGATTTAAATCAATATAAATGTTTATATTGTAACGCCTAGGTGACTATTCATTGTTATTAAAATGACATAAATTCGATCATGTTGTGATATTTAGAAATATAAATTTGTTTCGTGCGAGTGAAGTTTTATTTAATCTCTGAGCCAGGGAAATGTTTTATTTTTTCAAAGAAATGTTTGTTAAAAAAAAAAGTCATGGCTCCAGCGGGATTCGAACACCCAGCATAAGACGTGGGAGTCAGGAACCTAACCCACAGCGCCACCAGCAAGGTCACATGAGGAGTGTTGAAAAAGCCCTACAAAACATTATCAACAGACATCGTACAGCGTGTACAATTCTTGTGTTGTGGTACATGAATATAATTATATCGTTATTAATTTCTTTAGATACGCGATTCCATATTATATTCCCTTTTAATTACATTCTAAAAGTATGCTTGTTGACTCCGGTATCACGTTAGTTAAAGACTTCGATGCTTAAAATGTTTAGGGAGAAATGGAATACTGGTGTGTATGTTTTCTTTAAAGTACCGAGACCAGCCATATACTGTATGTTTATGTTCCAAAATTAATATCGTTTATGGCCTTCACACACATTACAGTATGCTCCTATTCTTTTTATGCTCAGGTACTAAGATTTCCCTTCAGTGGTAAAATTCCATATAAATATTCAATACTTAAACAGGCACAGTAAAGACATTAAATATACATATACATACTGTATACAGTACAGTTTGCATACAGTAATATGTTTATGTTCCTAAATCAATCACTTTTATGAGCATGTGAAAGGCATGGTGAATCGGAGATTCTCAAAAATTACTGTACTTTGCATGATTGGAAACAAATGTGTGATTGCGAAATGCTGTGGTGTTACTTTTACAAAGACGGTCAATGAAAAAAAGAATGTGGACCAGGGCAATACTTTGAGTTTACAGCTTGTCCAAGGTCATTCATTATTAATACTATTAGTAATATCTTCGTTAAAGACTTTGATGGCGACAGCTCAAACATGAGAGGTTGAGCTTTATTACCTCCACCTTGTGGAAATTCCGGATACTATTATTTTACTTGCGGTACTATAGGAGAATTTACAGTAACTCGCAGTAGACTGCATAAAGCGCACCTCAAAATAATGCGGTATCGCCCGCTTGTTTTGAATGGCTGCATCTGTATGATGGAGCCAATGAAATTATAGGTGTCATGTATCACTACGCAACGGAAGGTAGAATCCTGTGTGTGGCTATTCTGGTAATTGTGGTTCGGTGCCAAATCAAGGGACGAAAACGTGGTCTTGGACAAAAGCTAGGAGGTCAAAAGCCTGGAAGGTTCCGAGAGCACAAGGTACAAAAACGGGAGGCAAGGTTGTAGTCGAGGACGTGAGTGAAGAGTCAAAATGCCGGGAGAGTAGTAATCTTTAGGAAAAAGCCTGGGAAAGTACGAGTACTGAGCTCAGGAAGGAAACTCAATAGTGAACGTGGAAAGGAAGATATGTGAGGGTTTAAGTAGTGAGGAGTTTATTGGTGCGTGGGTGTTTAGGAAGAGTAGAGCTTGTGGAAATGCGGGAGTGCTTGCATCCCTGCGTGCGATTCGTAACAATAGGCAAGTTACATAGCGACTTAAGTGCAGGAGTTATTTGTTGCAAAGGACTGGAGTGGCTTAGCAGTCTAGCTGCAGAGTTCTGGAGTTAAAAAAAGAGTTAGGGAGCCCACAAGGTAAAGAGTTGGAGAAATTAAAACCTTGATGTTACAAATGCATGAATCAGGCACTCAACTTCTTACATTGGTAGAAATGACCTAATGCAGGCAATATTTGTGAGGTGAAAGAAGGATGTCAATCAAATGTTTCAAAAGAGGCTCAAAAGATAGGACAGGATCAAGTGTGTTTTCCAGATTCCTGACTTTGGCTGATGCAAGAATTGGCAAGCCATCCACCCACTGTAAAGCCCTTGAGTTTTTCCAGCTGAGATTAGCTACCCACCAGTAAAATTACTGTTTTGTCACTATTTACTGTAGCTTCAGGGAATTTGATGTCAACCGGACATTGATGTCACACAAACAAGAGATAAGTGATGGAGTGGGGAGACCAGAAAGAGGATATGTTTTAGCATAAATCTGAGTATCATCTGTGTAACAGTAATACTGAAGACCATGTTTATGTAATATTTGGCCAAGAGGCAGCATATGAATAATAAAAAGCAATCAGCTCAAGACTGAACCCTGTGGCACACCGCAATTGACTGGGCCCATGGGGGATTTATGAGGACCAACGGAGACAAAATGCCACCTGCCAGTCAGATAAGAGCTAAACTAGTTAAAGACAGTACCATTGATAGACAAAAGGCTTGCAAGCGATTTAGCAACACAGAATGATTTACTGTATCAAAACCAGCACTAAAATCATGAAGCATAAGGATACTTCATAATTTTACCCCATATTCTGTCACAATATATAGAACATATGTTATATAAGGAACACATAATAGGTTTATTCCATGGTGAAAAAAAGAAGAAAGAAAACACAATGTTTCAGCCGTGGAGCCTTCTTCAGCAGAAGAACCCTGCCAATGGGCCCTTTCCCTTTTGCTTCTAGCCATTTCTTTGAGTTCACGATGTGCTCACAAGAGGATTTGTGCAACTAAGTTTCCAAACTAAATGTTTCCAGTCTCTGTTGCCTTGATTTACCAGTTGGCTAGTGCTTGAGCTAAAGAGTTTATAACAGAAACTAAAGACTGCATCAAGCTTTTTGGAGTAAATTAACCATTGTCTTTCAACAGTCTTGTCATTAACCAATTTCCAGTAGTAAAAGTCATCAGAAAAATGTCTCCGCTCACTGTCTTCAGGGAAACTGCAGTCTCTATTGTAAAGCTTTCTGGGACCATTTTCAACTGGAAGGTCCCTTGTCTTACTGTCCATATGAGCTGGCCTGTTGGCTGGATCCTGTAAATTATTTCCCATGTTTTGGAATAGTTCCCATGTGCAGTGTAGAGCTGAGGTCAGAATCGCCATTGTTGCACCTTCAGGTGTTTCCATGCTAGCAATCTTGTTGTCATCGAGACAACCACCTATGTCTGTTTCTTCTTCGCTCCTGGTTTTTACAACAAACCTTTCCAAAGACCCTTTATGTGCCACATTTGCATCCTCCCTCTTCTGCTTCCTTCTTCTTCTTTCACACCCACTGTAGTATCTTCTAAATTTGTCCCTATCTCTGCTTGTGTTCACCATTTTTCCACTGGCTAACTTTTTTTCCAAGCTAGTTTAGTTATGCCGCAATAACTTTCAGCTTGCAACTGATGCCCTACGACAAAGTTAGTGCGGGACATGCCTCCAGATCTGAATAAAACATTTTCTCTCCCACTAACTCTAGATTTAAAATAAGAGTTTTGTGTGTCGCTTTATTAAAATATTTAAACATGTATATATTTAGATTTTTATGCATGTGTGAAGCGGGATTGGGAATGGGGGGAGGGGTTTGGCTGGCTGGCGCATAGCCCCCCAAAGGCACCCCACTTCGTCCCCCCTTTGAGACAGCCCTGCTCCTAACTCATGCTGAGGCACAGCACTAAGAGTGGATGGGCTAAAGCAGTAAGAAAAGACAGATCACTGTTTGTGTGTTAGCAGTGAGCGTGAGGTGCTGCTGCCGCAAGTGGGAAGAGAGCGACTCTGCATTATGTGCTTTAATCCCCTGAACGGGAGAGGGTTTCTATTAATTTAAAGGCACAGCCTGTTCAGGAGTGAGAGAACAGAGGTGTCTGGGAATAGTCCACTGAGTGAGAGAATTATTGAGTATAATTCTGTACCAGAGAGTAGATGCAGTAAAGGGTCCCTCCCCCTGATAATACGACATATTGGATGTAGAACAGGGTCTATCTGGATTCAGATCTCTGGTGGGTGGCAATGTTGTGATGCCAGAGAGGTTGTGAGTTTTAATGTGTGTAATATGAGTCTGGGTATGAGTGTGAAACATTGGAGACTATTATGATTGTATTATGTGGGTGACCCAGCCTGATGTCAGCAGCTGGAAGCAAATCTGGAAGTCCCAGGCCTGAGTGGTTAAGAGTACCTGTAGCAATCATTGAGAGATGTGCTTAACATCAGTAAACATAAGGCTCCTTATGTTAGAGCAAGGTGTAGGGTAGGCTCCAAGGTAGCGGGGAGCAGAAGGCACCTTGTATGGTGGCTAGGAACAGGGCTGCTTCTAGAGGAAAAATGTCATTGAGGTGCAGTGTAGGCTCCCACACAGTAGCAGCCTTAGTCGTTGCCATGTCAGCCCACTGGCAAGGTAAAGAAAGTAGTGCAGCCAAATATGAATGAGTCGGGGGTCCTCCACTGCTACTTCCCAAAAGGAGTTAGCATGAAAGAGAGAGATCCAGAGATGAGGTTCGTTGAGTCTGTTATATCCATAGGCGAATCTCAAGGTGATCTTAGAGGAGATCATGAAAAGGACAGAGGCTTGTATGAGTAGTAGACTCTGAGCCTGACAGCCCTCGAGCCGAGGTTCTCCGAAAACTTGTATACACCTTGTGACCTAATTGTCCTGATTGTAACGAACAGTTCTTTCCGGACCCTCTGCGGACAACACAATCCTAAGAATTGGGGAAACTCTAGGAAAAAGTCATGCAGGAATACGGGGATGAAAACGGGGGGCGTGTCCAAAGTGCGCTGGTGCACGGGAGAGGTGTGGCCGAGGCAAACAATCCAAAAGTAATCCATAGAGGGAATCCAAAAATGCAAGAATAAGTCCATATCCAGGTGATCCATCCAAACAAGGAATTAAAACATGAACTGGGTCGGAACCGGCGGACAGGGAACGGGAACAGAGGTTAAAACCTTAACAGGACCAGGTGCTTCCAGGTCCCGGACTCGCACAGTGCGGAAACCAGATGCAGAGCCAGAATGAACGTCAGCGCCTGGCTTTTAAGGTGGGCTGGGAACAGGGGTCAGGTGCACAGAATTAAGTCTGAAGTGAAAGGGCTGGAGCACCCTTAAGGAGGAGGGACTATAATCGTGACACCGATGAGGGGGCTGTATAACAGCATAACTCTTGGAGAACACTGTGCGTGAGTTGGGGAAAGTGAGCCAAAACAGTTCTCCAATATGCAGTTAGGGGCATGTCAGTCGCTGAAAACAAGCTTATTCTGTGCCCTAACGTGATGGCCATGCCCTGTGGCATCACAATATGCACAATACACACATACTTTCTTTTAAATTCAGTACATTAGTCCACCATCTTCAGGCAAGATTTATCTTCATGTGCTGTAATTTTTCAATTTGTATGTTCAAGCTTTGTCGAATCCCCAAGTAAATATTCTAATTATAGAAAAGCAAATTTTGTTGAGTCTCGCTGAGTTTACCTAGGGCTAAATGTGAAAGAATTATTTTAACATGCTAGAGAAATACAGTAAATTTCAATTTAAAACAGGAAAAGATTATGAGATTCCCACTGTGTTTGCAGACCAGTTTCAATGCAAAAAGACAACCTGAGGGAAATCTGATTACTTCCATGAAAGCATATATATATATATTCTCAAAAGGCAGCTGGAGAACAACACCAATATAGATCCAAATCCCGAGCCAAAACATTTTTAATAGTTTGAGTGTAAAAATCTCTAAAGAATCTAGAAAAATCTAATTACAAAGAATATGAAGACACTCATATGCAGACAAATGCTGTTGTTGAAAAGTGTATGTAAATAAGTGTTCTGATAGCACATAAAGTATTATGTTTTAGACTAATAATTTATAGATTGGATATATGCATACTGTACCATGATATAATACTTTTAAAAAGCATGAATTAGAAGAAAATATCAAAATGGAAAGCCTGTTTCCATTTTAAAAATAAAAAGCCCTAAAATGCAAGCATTGGATATATCTGGCCAAGACCACAGAACTTGGCAAACACCTTAAGTGTTATGCCGCTTATGCATTTTGTCCATTTAATCCAAATAATCTTTAAGGGCACTTTGATGTTGGTTGACCTTTTTTCTCATCGTAGGAGCTTATGTTATAGCATAGCACCTCTGTGTGTTTAAGGGCAGGGAGCAAGGGAGGCCATCACATCAGTGTCAAAACCTGCTGTTCTTTATATTGATTTAAATAATTTAGATTGGGCCTGGCTGTGTTAAGGGTCATTAACACATTAGTTTGCGGACCTTTCCTCTGCATGACATCTTCCTCAATGGTATTACTGTATATGACTGTGAAGAAGAAAATCATGTTGTTGTTTCACTCATTTGCCTTCCGGTTTTGCAGTGTTTTTTACTTGTGCTCAAACCCCATTCCATCACATTCCCATCTTTGGGTGTTACTGCAGGCACTGCAATGCTTTGAAATTCTGGTTTACTTCTCAGTTGCCAAAAGTTTAAATTTTGTTTTATTCACCAGTAACATTCTTAACATTCATTTTTGGACAAATGCATATTCGTATCAATTATAGACTTTCTTTATGATTTCCTTATCTTTGGAAAGATTTCACGCTGCAGTTGTCACCATCCACTTCCAGACATGTCTTTACTGTTTCTACTGACATGGAGATACTGGTGTACTTTGGTAAACGTAATTACAAAATGGAGGGTTCTAAAGAAGGCCAAGAACATTATGTAATGTGGCTCACCCCCTCAATGGAGAATTTACACTACTTCTATCTGGACGATGCCTCTGTATCCCCAAGTGTGTACACTTTTCAAACCTTCACTGAACTACTCTGTAAATTTTTGGATCCCTACAAATTGTGATTCTGATCCAGACAATCAGTTTGAGAAGTGTAAACATTGCTAACCTTTCTGAATTTCAGTGGTAATTGAAAGCTGTTAAATTAGTTCTGTTTAAGTTCATACTAATTTAGGAGGATTAGCACACACAATAACAACAGAAAATTCAAAATAAACTTTGATGAAATTCAAATCTGGGCAAACAGCTGACAGCTGATGTTTAACGTAGATAATAGCAGAGTTTTGCAAGTAGTAAAAATGTGAACTATAAATACAAAAAGGGAAACAAGGTGGTGGAGAATACATATACAAAATGTTCTTTTTCATAAGTATTGTATTAAGAAGTACAGTAATTACAACATAAAGCAAAAGTACCAGTTTTCTAATAACTATATGTACACAATAATTATTTATTATTTTATACAGTTAACAATGTTTAGAAAACCAGTAATTTTATTATCGTTACATTATGATACATTTTGTTTGGAATCGTCACTTGTGGTACTGATGTTGAAAAGGAGTTTATGTACAATGCTGTTAGACCAATTGTTTGTCATTTGTATATGATTAGTGCATGAAACCACCAACACTAACATGTTAAGAAACATTTAATTTTGATGTGCTATAGTACCTGTTTGTCTGTTGTGTGTTGACCACATGCAGTAGCAGTGTACTCTTAAATCAACAATTACACTTTCTTCCACCAGTGGTACACTCTGTTAAAATGATTCAATTTTAACTGCCTCATTCAAGAAAAGCTTTTTTGCATATTGTACATGGCAGATGCATCTGTGTAGTCCATTAAAAGGTGTTATAATTTCTTGAGTGCATATTAGGTAAATGTCCATTAAATGTATCCACTGTTATAATTTCTTTTCAATGAGATATTACATTTTATGTATGCCAGGAATTTGTTTATTTTGAGTACGATTTCTGTATTCTTTGGTGGCCTCATAACTATGTCTATTAGTGTGTATACTGTATTGTAACAAAGGATGCCCTCGATATGTAACCTTGAAAAACAGATTGGGATCTTCCGCACTGGTGATAAACAGCATATCCAACAAGAGTAATAGATTTTAAATTAAATTGGATTGGGTTTATATATTTATTGTTATCAGCTGCTTTTTGCAGAACGTTTCAGTTGCACAGAAAAACAGCATAAATCTTAACATAAAACATAAACATTTTTTCTATGAAATACTAAATGATTTTAAATATTTTCTGAATCTTTAAGAAATGCTTAACTAAAGGATAGACAGACAAAACTTAATCTCACATTTTCTTTTATGCAACTTTACATCTTAAATATATTCTTTTGCCATATCACACCCACTAACTGTGAAACCTGCTTTACATAATCATGAGTGTTAATGAGCTCATTTTTTATATTTCCTCATCAATTATCTTCCTGGAATTTTGCCCCATGAATACATATAGTAAGTAGATAAAGTGGAAAAGAAAAACAGTTGGATCTTCAATAACAAGTGTTTAAATGGAAACAGTACTCTTCAGACAAGAGAAGAAAAACAGATACACCTTTATTCCATATTAAATAGAAAGAAAAAAATTGTTTTGTTGTGATGAGGCAGCAGATGTCCACAGATTAAACAATTCCATTCTGTCTATTGTATCCCATTTTATGATATTATACAATAATGCATAAGCATTTTTAAATCAATTTTATTCAGACCCATATCAACAGACTTCAATGGATAACAGAATGTTACAGTAAATGTCAGCAAAAACTGAAAGTAAAGCAACTGATATATACTGACAGCATAAGCATTTAGACCCATTAACTCAATATTTGGTGGAAGCATCTTTGCACACCAAGTCGATGCAATTCTTGTCTATTCTACACGGCAAATGTGCTCAAGTACCATCATGTTCCCTGAGGATCACTTAAATAAGTAGTTTTGAAGTCTTTCCACAAATTCTCAGTAGGATTCAATTCTGAGCTTTGACTGGGCCACTCAGGGACAGTCCAGTGTATCGTTTACCTTGTGCTTTGCATAATTGTTCTCTTGGAAAGTGAAGTTTCACCCCAGTTTTAAGTCTTAATCAGACTGAAACAGTCTCTAGGATTTACCTACAATATATTATGCTTTGTGTTTTTTGCATTTCCAGTCCCTGCTTAGAGATGCATCTCCATAGCATGTTGCTGTCACTTTTGTGCTTTGTTGCTAACCCCATGGAGGTTTTTCAATATTTTTCAGTTCTATACAAGCCTCCTTTATGGAGTGACTGGAAGTGATTGTTAATCAATCTCTCTCATTTCAGCCACTGAACCTATAACTATTTCAAAGTTATCTTTGGTCTTAAGGTGTCATCCTATTTTCCTCATTGCCCAGCAGTTAAGTTTGGAGGGACCGCCTGATCTAGGTAGTGCCTATGTACTTGCCACTTCTTAATGAGTGACTTCACCTTACCTGTGTCTTTATACATCTTTACACCCAGGGTGTTTTGAATACCATACCCAA